>NC_050575.1:296556973-297274473 GCF_011100635.1 Trichosurus vulpecula | reverse complement strand
AATCCAGCCTCAGACACTTATTAGCTGTGTGACCCTGGGCAAGTAACTTAACCCTGTTTGCCTCAGTTTCCTTATCTGTAAAATGAGCTGGAGAAAGAAATGTCAAACCATTTCAGTATCTTTGCTAAGAAAACCCCAAATGCAGTCATGCAGAGTTAGACACGACCAAAACAACTGAAAAACAATAAAAAATAAAGTAAATGGAAGTAATCAGACAACCACAAAATAATCAAAAGTGGGTGTTGTCAAATTTAGAAAAAATCAAACCTGACTCCAAAGAGGAGCTAGGAAAAGATATACCCACCCCACTTCTTTGCAGACCTAGATGGGTCCACGAGTGCTACATATTACACATATTTTCAGAATTATTTGATGTATTCATTAGTTACATAGTTTTTTTTGTCTTTAAAAATTTTATTTGAAAAGACTGAACAATGACAACAACAAAAGACGATTAAACATTTTAGGAAGTAAAGGCGTCCTATGTAGAGTTACTGAAATCAGCCACAGGACAACTCTAGTAGCCAACAGGGCTCAAGGGAGGATCTGTAACTTACCGTGCTCCCATAGGATTTCAATCCTTGTAGGTCTCTTTAATTTGAGAGCCTTTCATTGCATGTGACTTGGATATTATTAGTATTTGACATGTCAATGTCTATAAAAATTGTTCTTAATTTTTATTGATTAATATCACATCCAAGCATTTGTAGGCAATAGTTCTGTCTTTTTTGATGCTCTAGGTCCAGTATAGTTTGGTTACTGAATGCTGAATGATATTGCAGGGGTCTATATTTGTAGTCTGGGGATTAATCATCTTTAGTTTATGATGTATAATTCTGGCCCCCTGACTATGTCTTTCTAGATGTCATCATAATCATTGTAACAGGTATTATTATTATTATTATTATTATTAATTATATAATTCTTCTAAACTCTCTTTGATGGAGTCCAGATAGAAATAGTCTAAGGACAAGCCAGTATCCTGCTCTTTTTGTTTTTAATTGATTGTTCTGTGGACAGTCGTGCTAGTGGACAAAATGACTGCTTCAGACGATTCAGCCAAAGTCTTAGGACATCTGAGCTCATCCTCCGTAGACTCGATGAAAAAATCTTCAGTACAATTCCAACAGCAGAAAGAATGACAGGGATGACATGTACTTCATTTTATTCTCTAAAGTTTTAATTTCTTCTACTCTCTATGGTTTGAAAGATTTTCATTCTATGTGGTTTAAAGAGTATGAGTATTTTCTATGGTGAAACCTATTTTCTAAAAGTTCTTACATTTTGATCTACCAGTGTTATGTCCAGACAGTTGTTGGCAGGTGAGCTTTCGCTCTCTCTTGCCCCAAACCAGGCTATCCTGACACTTCTCACTATCTCCGTGACACTTCCCACTCATCTTCACCTCATGCCTCCCCTGCTTCTTTCTTTTTCATTTCCCTTCTAGGTGTGATGGATTCTGCTTCAATGAACCTCTGGATAGCAACTTATTGGGGACACTACAGAGAGCATTCTTACTCAGGTGGATTAGCCTAGATGGCTTCTGAGGTTCTTTTTAATTCCTTAGAAATTTAGTCCTTAGAAATTCCAAGATTCTCACTCAGTTAGACCTGACTGAGTATGTCTAGTTTACCTAAGCTCACCAGGTTACATTTTTTTTTGTTGGGGGGGGGAAACCTAATTGAATCAAAAGAGACATTGAAATAGTAATGGGGATTTACAGTAGGGTTCCAATTTTGAGGTACTATTCTATGCTTTCCGATTCACCAGTGAGAAACAAAGGCCCAGATAGAAAACATTCCCTAGAAGTTCACAGGGGAAGGAGCAAAATAGATCTATTCTCTATACCACATACATACATTTGTGTGTATGCACACATATATACACACACATCAGGACTGCTCATCCACCTTCATCCAACCTATGGCTCCGAGAAGCAGTAGAATGCACAGCAGCCACACCCCAATAAAAGCCTCTCCACAGACAGGCTAGCCCAGGTTGAGGGTAACTGCCTGGTCTCAAAACCATCAGTGAGTCAGGAAGATGTCTGCCTCAAGCATATGAAGTCTTCCCCTGGCAGAATGAGCGGACTAGAATAATTTCATCCCAATGGCCATGAAGATGGAACTGTGGAGCCCTGAGGGCTTGGTTAAACATCGGAGATGCCAAAGTCATCGACTGCATCCCAGGCCATCACCAGTCATCTTGACCTTTGTCTTGTCACTGTACTTCAATGACTCCAGAAGAGAGAGTGAGACTGATGACTGTGCGCCTCTGCCTCACTTAAGTCTAATTCATCTGCAAGTTAAGACATCCACCTGTGATGTCATTGATCCTCTTCAAAAAGGCAGGATGACCAACAACAACATGTAAACATTATACACACATAAATATATGAACATTATATATATAGCTGTGTATACGTACATAGATATATATGTATATGTATATATACACAGAAACACTCATATATGTGTGTATGCGTATGTATATATATATGTGTGTGTGTGTGTGTGTGTGTGTGTGTGTGTGTGTATAGGAGGAGGTAGTCCTCCTCATTTCTCACCTGACTGCTCTACTTTGAGACTTCTCTGCGTGACTTCTCCCAACCACTCCTCTCCCCATTTCAGCTTCCTTTCTTGTGTTGTTTTCCCTAATTAGACTATAAGCTCCTTGAGGGCAGGGACTGTTTTTCTTTTTCTTATTTGTATACCCAGTGCTTAGCAAAGAACCTGGTATTTGGTAGGCACTTAATAGATGTTTATTGACTATTGATAACTACATTTCATTAGTACTACATTTAATATTACAATAGTACTTCAATAGTTAATATTTCATTAACTACATTTCAGGGGCAGCTAGGTGGCAAAGTGGATAGGGCACTGGGTTTGGGAGTCAGTAAGACTACTCTTCATGAGTTCAAAACTGGCCTCAGACTAGCTGTGTGACCCTGGGGAAGTCATTTCACTCTGTTGCTTTAGTTTCCTCACCTGTAAAATGAGCTGGAGAAGGAACTGGCCAACCACTTCAATATCTTTGCCAAGAAAATCCAAATGGAGTTTTAAAGATTCAGACACGACTGAAACAACTCAACAACAAAAAACCCCACTGTATTTTAATTTCCTTTGTAATCCTGTGCATTTTATTTTATACATTTAAAAATATTATTTTGAGAAGGCATCCATAGGCTTCACCAGACTGCTAAAGAAGTTCATTACATGAAAAAAGTTAAGAATTCCTACTCTATTCCCTAGTGTCCCCTGTGGGGAGAAGAAATGGAGCAGCTGGCGCCATATGGCAATAGCGGGGCCCCTCTAGCCGGTTGTCTTGTCATCACTCTGCTTGGAACAACAAAGAGAGAATCTGCTTAAAGGGTCTTGGGTGCCCAGGACAGGGGTGAGGGCAGATGGCAGCTAGATGCATTGGAAGACTCAAAAATCCTGACAGGAAAACAAAACCTGCTCTGGGACCTGGTGAAGCTGTGGGTTAGTGGCTATTCCAAGAAGCTCATTCCAAAGAGATAGGCCCTTAAGGAAAAGCTCAGCTGTAAATAATGCTTAGATTTCCAGTGTTGTGCCAAGGGCCTGTAAAAAGCTCTTGGGCACTGTGCCACCCACCCTCTGACCTGAAGACAGGAGATGCTGGCACAGCATGCCCACCTTCTTGTGAATTTGCCAGGAACTTTTTTCTTCACTGATCGGCTTCCCATTTTCCATTTTGACGAAAAAGTCCAGATGGAGGAGGTCATCAAAGGGTATCTGTTGCCTTTGCCATACTCCTGAGTGCCAGCCCTGGCTATAGTGTTATCACAATGCTGCAAAAAATGATAATAGAGGAAGGAGGTCAGGAAGTGTGGTTTTGACATTCCGTGCCCTGGCACCCATATTCACCTAACAACAAAGCAGTGCTATCCACAGCCTCCAATACTGAAGTACCAATAGACTGTGACTGAACTCACTAACTATGCCCTCCCCACCTCCATAATAGACTAAGACACAAACACCTTCTAGTAAGTTCTAGAGTGGGAGAGAGTCCCTTCTGACATCTGAATGTGTAGCCATCAAGGAGAAGGCTGTCCACTAGATAGGAACCATAAGGGGAGGAGGGTTCAGCAGGAGAGGGAAGGAGGCAGGGAGTCAAATAAGAAAGCTACAGGCAAAAAAAATAAATGAATAAATAAAAGATTCAGGTGGAGAAGAAAGAAGGGGAGAAGGAGGAGAGAAAAAGGAGGGTGAAAAAGAAGGAGAAAAAAAGGAAGAGGGAGGGAGAAAAAAAGAGAAGACACTGAAAGACGGGACAAGTGGTAGGAATGATCAAAGGAGCACCCAGGAAATCTCTCTGTTCGGTGATTAGTAAGCGGGTACTTTCCCCTTTCCTGGCCCTAGAAGTGCGGTCATGCACTCTCCAAATGTTATACATCTCACCTCCTCCACCATGAGATGGTCAAAAAAAGCCCATCTTTCTCTGCCTCAAGGCTGCTTTGCTGTTTGAGGAAATTGGGGGTGAAGGGTTACCAAGGGCCCCTGGGAACCTAGGCTCCCTCGCTCCACCCCCTCCTCATGCCCATCACCTCTGGCTTAGCCAGAAAGAGGACCCATGGGCCACCCTAGCTTGCTTTCCCCTTTCTGATCTAATTTATGCATAGCTTTTCTCATATTTGCAAAACATAAAAAACCCTTAAAACTAAGAGGCTGTTTTCCATTTCAGAGGTGGGTTATGCTGCTGCCACGCACACACGCATATATTTGAACAAGTTTGATTCAGTGTAGCTGACACAAAAACCACTTAGTTGTTTCTCCTACATCACCCTAAGTTAATACTCTTGACAGGCTGCAGGCGGCTTTTCAGCAATTTTTCTATTTCAGCTTTTTTTTTCCCCGCTGCTGCTTCTTCTCTCCCCACCCTTCTCTCTCTCTTCCCCTGCTGTAAAATCTGCGTTCGTTAGAAAAGCTGACCAAACCTTGGGGATTTATATCCTCTACCTCTTCAGTCCCAAATTGAAAGGCTAGCCAGGGCCCCAAATGGGGGGGCCACCAGTTTCATTGGGATTGTGGCTATATTTGCAACTGATATAGAGGAATTCCACTGTTCCAGAAAGATAAGAGGCTCTAGCTGCAGGCTCCCTTCATCCCTTAACAGAGTTATCCAGGGTGTGGCTGGTGAATGCTGGTCTCTAGCTGTTCACAGCTTGGCTTCCTCTCCTGCTCTGTATGTGGGCAGGTGGGCAGAGGCGAGTGTGCACAGGTGTGTGCACAGTCCCCTAACCCAGTTTACAATCATAGAATCACAGACTGTATAATTTTACTGGTAAAAATATGAGGTCCAGAGAGAGGAACCAGTGTATTCAGTCTCACAGAGATTTAAGGTCAGAGTCAAGACTAAAACTCAGGTCTCAGGTTTCCTGGCTCCTGTCAAGTATTGAACTGATTTTAATGAGGCCAGTTTTTTTGTCACTTGGTACTTAAAAAAAAAGACTTACGACTCACCTAAGTACAAGTCATATAATTTAACAAATGACCACAATGTATAAGGGTAACAAGACAGTGTCCTGCCCTACCAGCTTCTAGCCCTCTTGCAGGATTTAAGTTCATAGCATTTAGACCTTAGAGACCATCTAGTCCACCCCTATAATTTTACAGATCAAAAAAAAAAACCTGGGGCCTGGAGAACTTATATGATCTGCACCAAGTCACCCAGGTAGTAAGTGGCAGAGTCAGGATTCAAACCCAAGTCCCTTTGCTCCACATTCAGTATTCTTTCCACTAGCTTGTCCCTGCCTGAATTGACAAGTTGAGGGGATAAGTACCCAGTGTTATTTGCCACAGCTGCATCCTCCAGGATGGTCTTTCCTGCCCCTCCTCCAATCTCCCAATCCAATCTCAGTCTATCAAACCTGCTGCTCCAGGCTCCAGCTGCCTTGGGAGAATGCCTGCATCTCTGCCCACCCCCCCCCACCCCCCTCCGCCTTCCTCCCTCCATCTGCAAGCTGACCTTTTATCTGCGTCTCATTTCTCTGCTTCTGCCTCTTTCCTCACATCCCCACAGTAGCAGCCTCTTCCCACCCTCCCAACAGACGGTAGTCTGAATGTATGTGGTCTCGCCACCCCTCCCCAACTCTGGCTGCCGGTAGGGGGAAACCTGGCTTCAGCTAAATGCCTCTGGAGGTGGGGGAGGGAGAGAGGAGGACAGGGGGAGGGTATTTGGCTAACCTTGCACAAGAAGGGAGTTATTTAAGGCCCAACCTTCTCTGCTTGCTGGCATTATCTCTCCAGAGGAGAAACAGGATGGGGAAGAAACACTGGGCAGGCTGAAGGAGTTTTTAAAGGAGGTTCACACCAATGGCAACGACCTGCTTTTTCAAAGCACAGGCACACAGAAATTGAGGTTCAGGGGACCAGGCCAAAGATTAGCTGTTGGTTCAGGAATCCTTCTCCCAAGTAGGGCAACTATGGATATCTTTGGCCCCCTTGAATCCCAATTTCCCTTCTCCCTTTAACACCCTGCTCCATCCTCCTGCACTTCTCTCCTCCCCTAGGTCTTCCTCTCAGCCAAGTATCAACTAATTGTTTTGTGATTTCACTGGCCTAAGGAAATCCCTGTTTCCCTACCAGTTAGGCACCTGCAGACTTGCCCATGTTCACAATTCAGTATGTCAGAATCAAAATTTGAAGCCGGGTCTTTCTGACTCTAAGATCCCAGCTTTCTAGTCTTTAGGTCAAACTCCCTTTAAGTAATCCTTCATATGTTTTTTTTTTTCCTGAGACGGATTAAGGTGTCAGCCCACTAGGAACATTTAATTTTTAGCAAGAGACCAACCCACCCCCAAAGCTTTCAAGGACACATTAATGAGGATCTAGTAGAAAGAACAGCAACCAAGGTGTCCGAAGTGTTGGGTTTTAGTCTCAGTTTTGCCATTATCTAATTTTGTGATGCCTTCAGTAAGTCATTTCCTAGGCTTCAGTTTGCTCAACAGTAAAATACAAGGTTTGAAGTAGATAAGTTCTGAGATCTTTTCTAATTCTAAAAGAATAAAATCTATGAATGATTTATAATGATGCAATTCCTGGCACCATGGAAGGAGAAAGAAAGTATTTTGGGGTAGAAGGCTTTCCTGGAACCCTTGAATCATATCTATAAGGTAGCCATATTATCTATCCCTAGCCCCTTCTCCATAATGCTAACTACCCCCACAGCTCTGATTCTTGAATGAGAGGAAGGGTAGAGGTCTATATTGCTTCCATATACACAGAGAAATGAGGGTAGGAGAGAAGGATCACTGGAGACCAAGACTGAAAGACCACTGGGAAAATGGGGCATTTCCCAATGTAGAGAAACTCATGTCTCAGTGGAAAGCTCTTCTGTCTCTCCCAAACTTGCATTTTCTTATGCCTCACAACTGTTTCTGTCTAAAGCCCTGTTCAGTACAAAATTCTAGCACGTATAGAATCCAGATGGAAAAAAAAACCCAAAACAAAACAACAGCCAATTTAGCTTTTCCTGGGGTCATGAGTGTCCTCCCCAACACCAACTTGGCTGAGGGAAGGAAGAGTGTGGATCCTTTTCTGAAGCTATATTATCTCACTACTGAACTAAGCGCTACTAATTCTTGACCCAAGGACAATCCTGAATCCAAGGCTCCTGCTTTCACAGTCTTACGCTTGATGCCAGCTTTTTGCTCCTGTAATTAGCCCTGCAGCCTGAAATTTCTGCTGCTATGCAGATGCCTATGGCTCTGGCACCCATGCTCTCTTTTTTTCTATCCCTCTCCTACACACACAGACACACAGACACGGATACACACACACATATTCACACTAAAATACAGGAGTGGAAGATCTGATTTCACAGAAACTCAGAGTGGGCAGGGCCCTCAGAAGCCATCTAATCTAACCCACACCTGAACAAGAAACCCCCTTTACAATAGGTCTAACAAGTAGAAGATCCAGACCTGACTTGAAGAGTTCTACTCCCACCAAGGCAGCCCATGCCACTTGTCAATTACTTTAATTATTAGGAAGTTTTTCCTTACGTCAAGTCTGAATTTACCTCCACAACTTCTACCTATTTTTTTCCTGATTCTGCTTTCTGAGGCCATCTCCTTTTATTATTTATTTATTTTGTTTAATATTTTTGTTTTCAACATTGATTTCCACAAGATTTTGAGTTACAAATTTTCTCCCCATTTCTACCCTCCCCCGCATTCCAAGATGGCATATATTCTGATTGCCTCGTTCCCCAGTCAGCCTTCCCCTCTTTCACCCCACTCTGCCCCCATCCCCTTTCCCCTTACTTTCCTGCAGGGCAGGATAGATTTCTATGCCCCATTCCCTATATATCTTGTTTCCTAGCTGCATGCAAAAAACAACTTTTTTTATTTTTTTAAGCATCTGCTTTTAAAACTTTGAGTTCCAAATTCTCTCCCTCTTCCCTTTCCACCCTCTCTCTCTAGGAAGGCCATCTCATTAAAGAAAGAGCACCTGTCCACTGCCTCTTCTCCATGCTAGACATCCCAGCTTCAACTTCCAGTCAGCCTGCTACTACAAGGGACTGTGCTAAATTCTGGGGATGCAAATACAAAAAAAAAGAGAAACAGTCTCTTCCTTCAAGGAGCATGCATACTAAAGGAAGACTTACCAATGAGAGAAGACAAACAAAAAAGAGGACATGGTGGAGAAATACAAGGGAATGAAGCTGGGTCAGAAACTGAGATGACTTTTGTTTTTTGGTAGGGAGGGGTTTTAAAGCCTGTTACAACCTTCCCAGTATTATTACACATTTCTCTGTTTCAATCACACTCTATGGTAGAGTCAAATCCTATGCCTTTGCACTGGATGTCCTCCATACCTGGAATGTATTTCCTCCCAAATCTCCATCGCTTAGAACTCCCAGTTACCTTTAGGGCTCAACTCAAGCATAACCTTCCACAAGAAGCCTTTCCTGATTTCTCTAGCCTTACCTCCCCCTGCCCAAATTATTTTTGGTATATGTTTATTTATATATATACATGTTCTCTCCTAATAGAACGAAGTGCTTTTGTATCATGGCTTTCAGATAGTCCAATAATTCTTAAATTTTCTCTCCTCAATTCATTTTCAGGTGAGTTGTTTTTCTTTTGAGGTATTTCACATCTCTTCCAATTTTTCAGACTTTTGACTTTATTTTATTATTTCTTGTTATCTCATGGTATCGTTAGCTTCCACTTGACCAGTTCTAATGTTTAAGGAGTTATTTTCTTCATGGAGATTTCTTTCCTCTCTTTCCATTTGTCCCATTCTGATTTTTAAGGAACTATTTTCTCCAGCATTTTTGTGTCTCTTTTTTACCAAGCTGTTAATTCTCTTTAAATAATTCTATTGCATTGTTCTCATTTCTTTTCCCAATTTTTCCTCTACTACTGTTATTTAATTTTAAATTTATTTTTAGTTTTTTCATCTCTTACTTTAGCTCTTCTATCAATTCTTGTTGGGATTGTGTTCAATCTGCATTTTTCTTTGAGGCTTTGCTTGTAGGTGTTTTCAAGGCATTGTCTTCCTCTGAATTTGTACCTTGAGCTTCGCTGTCACCATAGTAGCTTTTTGTGGTCAGGGCTTTTTTCTCTTTCTGCTGTTAGCTTATTTTTCCAGCCTATTTCTTGACTTTAGACTTTATGTTAGACTTAGGCTTTGCTTACCTCTGAGTAGTGGAAGCGATTATCCCAAGCTTCAGGTTTTTATGTCCTGCTATTTCCACAGCTGAGTCTGGGGGCATGCAAGTTTTTGATGCTTCCAGAGTGGTATAATATGGGGTACAGTCTGGTCACTGCCATCCTGGTCTGTATTCTAATCCTTACACAGGTAAGATAACCACTCTTTTTTCACCCTGGAGCTGTGACGTGGAACTGGGTACTAGGAAATGAAGCTGCCAAATGGCACCCAAATCTGTTAAAAGTGCTAACTCAAAGATCCGCCTGGAATTTGTTTCTGGTCAAGTGTTCAGTCTCTTTAGCCTGGGGGTAGATGCTCCTAGTGTTTATGTTCCTGCCACCATCACCACTGCTGCTGCTGCCCCTGCCAACACCTCCAAGGTTCACATTTCCACCCTACTGTCAACAGACCTCTCTTTCTCTCTTCCTAAGTTTTCGTGGGCAGTAAATATGTTTCACCATGATATTTTTTGGTTATTCTACTCAAAATCGGGTGTGAGGAGCTTTTAATAGGGTGTTTAGAGGGGTAGTTTGGAAGAGCTTGGAAAAATTGTTGACTTCACCCTTCCTTCTTCAGAATATAAGCTCCTTGATGTCAGGGACTGACCTTTGATCTTTGTATCCTGAATACCTAACACAGTGCTGGGCACACAAAAGACAGTTAGTGAATCTTTACTGACTTATTTAGGTAGAAGGTTTGAGAAAAAAGTCCCTCAGGCAATGGCTCTCTGATCCCAAGATGACTAACATTTCAAAGAAATCAAGCTGTTGCCAATGAAAATCAGGAGAAAACTTTAATAATTCAAATCCAACCAGACTGTGCTGGTCAATTAACTTTAAAATATTCTGATTTCTAATACTCTTCATATTATTTAGGAATTTACTATTTTCCATGCAAATAAACTGGAAGTTCAAATGAGTCAATAGTCTTATATGGCAGCTGTTTATTAAATATTTATTAATTTGATCAATCAACACACATTCATTAAGAGCCTACTGTGTGCAGAGGCTCCCACTGGCCACTTGGGGACAAAAAAAGTTCAAATAAGAGGTAATTCCTGTCTAGTAGGAATAATGGAATTATCAAAAACTAATTTGTTATTATCCTGATTTAACAGAAAGCAAGAGTGAAATGAGAGTTCTACTATACTTCTCTGGGTGAAACCATACCTGTTCAATTCTGGGCAGTAGGGTAAATATTTAGGAAGGGGATTGAGAACATATAAGCCATACAGAAGAAGAAGATAATGATGATGATGATAATAACAATAGCTAATATTTATATATCATTTTACAGTTTGTAAATGGCTTTATGTATTTTATTTCAATGATTCCTCACCACCACCCTGTGAGGTAGATACTGTTATTGTCCTATTTAACAGATGAGAAAACTGGGGCTGGGAGAGATGAAGTAATTAGAACTTGGGTCTTCTTTACTCCAAGTCCAGTGCTTTGTAGATTATGCCACCAAACTGAATAGGGTAAAGAGAAAGAAGGAAAAAGATGTAAGAGGAGAGGGTGATGAGGGGACTTGAAACCATGCCATTGGGAGGATGTCTTGAAGACACTAACATGTCTTCAACATTAAAAGTACCATCACATGGAAGAGGGTTTAGACTTGTTCTGCTTAACCCCAAAAGGCGGAAAAGTAGGAATAATAAAAAAAGTAGAAAAAAATCCCAGACTGTTCAAGCTGCCCCGAAGTAAAATGGGCTGACTTGGGAGGTTATGATTATCCCTTCAGCGAACCTCTCAGGTACAAAATGCACGAAGGTGTTGAAGAGGGAATTCCCACTTGGATATGGTTTGGACAAGATGCTCTTTGGAGGTCCTTCCCAACTCTGTGATTCTGTGAAATACACTTCTATACGCTAGCATTTGTGTGAGGAAGGGGTGGGTGAGTTCGATAAAGGAAGAAGGAGAATATGGTGGCAGCGATCTGGAATGACAAGACAATTTGGGGTTATCAGAGCGCAGAACCAATATCAGATTTGGGACTGAGAAAAGGAAAGCCTTGGCTTTAGGCTCTCTTGGGTTCCAGGGATTAGTTGGGGCTTACTTCAGTAGTGAGATCATATAGCTACAGGGAAGGATTCTGAGTAGACAGACACACACACATACACCCCCTGCCCTCACACATGATATTCCTGGAAAAAGCCAAAGTGTCTCCTATAGGAGTTTCAGAGTAAAAAGGATTTAGACATAAATAGTGAGAGTGCATATGAAAATATAGGGGACGGGGGAAATAAGAGAGAGTCCTACTGGGATTTGGAGACTCAGGTCATCCCATTGGTGGCAAGATAGGGCAGCAACTCTCTCACTATTTCAGACAATTATCAGGACTCTTCCATGACCCTGTCAGAGAATTATAAATTTAGAGCTAGAAGAGACCATAGAAGTCATGTACTCCAATTCTGTCACTTTACAGAGGAGGAAACTAAGGTGCAGAAAAAGAGGTTAATGGCCTCTCTCAGGGATGCCCAGCTTGTAAATATATGAGGTAGGATTTAAATTCAGGTCTTTCTGACTTCAAGGCCAACGCTCTATCCACCACCTCACCTCTAGGTTGCCTCTCTAAACAATTAGCAAGGATCTCCTGAAGAACTGTGTTGGCAGTTTCTGTCTGTACACATTTTTCTGTCTGTACACCTACCATATTTTCAATGTTTCTACCTATTTCTCTACTTTTGCTCTGACACTTCCTCCCACTTAAAATATTTTCCCTCTTCACAGAAATGAGTAGGAATGGTGGGATCTAAGCAATTAAAAGAGGCCTGGGTACAGTGTGTTTCCAGGCCTGCATGATCAATAGACCCAAAGTAACTCTTCCTTCACAGGTACCATGATTGAGGGCTCACTGCTTCCATTAACTTTGACTAATAGGTGATCATTTCATAATGACTTGACTTTCACTTATGCACTGCAAATATTGGTGGAAGAGAAGTTTGTTCAGGTGCCCCTCAAATGTACACATTTGGATCTCAGTGCTGGAGGATTTGAAGCTGAAACTTAATAGCTTCGGCAAGGATTCCCCCTCAAAAAACCTCCAGGATTTCAAGACTCCAAATTAAGGCAATGTAAAGAAAAAACCCAATGTAGGAAAGGAGGCAGCACTCACAGCTGAACCCCAGACTTGTCTCCATGGCAATCACCTTGCTCTATAGCAGGGGTTCTTAACCTGGGGAGTGTGAACTTGCCTTTAAAAATATTTTGATAGCTATTTCGGGATAATTTGTTTTATTTTTGTAACTCTATTTATTTTATACATTTAAAAAGCACGATCCCAAGAAGGGGTGCACAGGCTTTACCAGACTGACTGCAAAGGGGTCTATGACACATAAAGGGGTTGAGAACACTTGCTCTGTGTTATGTCTTCATTCTAGAGCGCCCTGGTTGATACCCCCTTGGTCTTTGCTGCTGTCTATCTTTGGCTGGCCTTTAGGGCATTCAGATGCCTCAACTCCCTTGACTAAACAAGACTGAAAACATTGCTTTTTTTCCTCAATGGTAGACATTGTAGTGTTAAACTTCACTGGGGAATTAATGAGAAAAGCTGGGTGCACAGGATATTCCAGAAAGACTGGCAACTTTGGTGTGAGGGCTTGCTGAGGCCTTTTTAGGGCTGCTATCCACCCTTGGTATTCACCTTTCAACCAATTCTCACCTGTGGTGCCAAGAAACTGTAGCTTGTGCAGCAGCCACATCCCAATAAAACTACCTCAGCAGAGAGGCCAAATAAGGTGAAGGGTAATCGATAGGGCTCAAACTTTTTGGTGAGGCAGGGGGATGCCTACCCCAAGCATGTGAAGACTTCCCCAGCAGAATGAGCAGATGAGAACGATTTGTTCCAATGTCCATGAAGGTGGTTGAAGCAGGCTCTGTGGACCACTTAGAGCTTGGTTACATATTAAAGATGCCAAGATCATCCACTGTATCCCAGGCCATTTCCAGTCATCTTGACTTTTGTTTTGCCACTGTGCTTCAGTGACTCCAGAAGAGGAAGTGAGGCTGATGACTTTGTGCAACTCTGACTCACTTGAATCCAATTCGCTCCCAAGTCAAGACATCACCCATGGTGTCATTGATCTTCTTCAAAAATGAAGGACATACAACAATAGGAAAAGTAAGAAAATCAAATAAAATCAGGTGCAAAAGTTTAAAATGGTAAGGTTTATGGTGAAATCCAGACATTCTTCTGCTTAACCACCTCTGACTTTTTTTTTTTGTAGAATCCCAGACCAACATCCTTCCTTATTGATTGTGGGCTTACCTTTGTTGTTCTCCTCTCTGGGTCTAAAGAGCAACCATTTTTCCTTTGCTTTATGTCCATCCCCTACTTTATCTACCAGTTAGGGAGAAGAATCCCTAAGTCATAGGTGAATTTTAGGATTAGAGTATTTCCTGTCATTTTCTCCCAAGGGTGTATATAACATATCAAACAGTCTGGCAGAAGTCCAGGTGTTCTTCATCCCACCTCTTCTTTTGCTGGAGCAAAGAAGAATAAAGGGGGAAGAGCCACAAATTATGGGAACGACCCTTGCTTTACAACAGCATCTACCGGGAAGTGGGACTGAGTCATGTCAGGAAAGGACTTCATGAATCACCTTGAGCAGGAGGCAGGAGTTGATATGGTCCTTGTTTATCCCTCCTGACTATCCCATTGAGAGACTCATTTGGCATCCTTAAAGCTGATATGGGTAATTCTCATTCTCTCAGGCCCATTCTGTAGTACTCTTAGAAGAGTCTTCTGCTTTCCTGTTCTCAGAAATAATAACAAAAATGATTATCATTGTTATATATTACTATTACTATTGCTGGCATCTATATAGTAATTTAAGGTTTGCAAAATATTTAAATGTATTAACTCATCCTGGATCATCCTGGTTGGTTCTTCCTTGGGCTCTGCTGCTACCTGTCCTTACTCGGGCTCTAGGGCATTCAGATGTCTCTACTCTCTTGGCTTGAATAAGATTGAAAACATTATTTTTTTTCCTTAGTGGTAGATATGGTAGGGTTCAAATTTACTTTAACTCATTTGATTCTCACAACAATCCTGGGAACCAGGTGCTCTTATTATTCCCATGTACTGGAGAGAAACTGAAGCTGAGAGGGGTTAAGAGTCCTACCAGGGTCACACCGTTATTTAGTATCTGAGGCAGGATTTGAACTCAGGTCTTCCTGATTCCAAGTCTAGCACACTATCCACGATGACTCCTAGCTACCTACCAAAGGTGTGAGAAGACCTGAAGGACACTGGGCATCTGCTCAAGTGATATCATGGTTGAGTTGTGATTCCTAATGCTATGGATGAGAACAAGTCTCCCTTTTTCCTGTCCTATACCGCCCCCCCCATTTCTAGCCTAAACCTACCTGGAACAGTGTCACCTAAAGGTATAAGAAAAGACAGCTTTGAGATCCTGGGAAAATGAATCTACTCCGGATGACCCAGAGGCTGGTGTATACGTCTGATGCTTGTTACACTGGCCCAGGATGCAGTGATTACTTTCTAATTTCTAAACAGTTATAGTGTATTTATAGAAAATGAGTGACACGCTCCCTGACTCTCACCAAGCATACCATTCCTATACCCATAAAAAATTGATGTTTGTAGAACTTGGTCTGGCCCAGGGTCAAGTTACTGCAACCTGGATATGAATATGTTTTGGATGGAGTGTGGAAAAGGAGGACTGGAAAAGGGGGACCAATGTGACCAGGAAGCAACATCAAAGGTCTTATTATCCCAATCAGAGTTTTAGAGAAGTTAAGTGACTTGTCGAAGGTCACAAAGATAGGAAGTAGCAGAGTCAGGTTATAAACTTAGGTCCTGTGACTCTACAAACAGCATTCTTTCCACTGGACCACACACACACACACACACACACACACACACACACACACACACACATCTGAATACTAAGCAGAATAGATGTGCCTTTCTTTGAAGGGAAGGAGAAAAAGGAATAAGCATTTATAAAGTTGCTACTACATGTCTAGTGCTGTGCTAAGTACTTTTTACCAAATGTAATTTCATCCTCATTTCATCCTCAGAACAACCATTCAAGCTGAGTTATTATTGAGTTAAGGAAATTGAAGCAAACAGAGGTTAAGTGACTTTCCCAGGGTCACACAGCTAGGAGATATCTGAGGGTGAATTTTTGAAGTCAAGTTTTCCTGCCTCCAGACCCAGGGTTCTATCCCCTGGGCCCCATAGCTTCCTTAGAAACTGAGGGGTTATAGAGAACATCTACTATGTTTGAATATTAGCCATATTTTGTAATTTTATCTCACCCCTTCCAATGCCTGTTCCTTGAGGATATCCTAACTTTTGGTCTTGGGTATCTCTCATAATCATGAGAATGAAAGTTGGCAAGAGGTAAATTTAAGGCTTGATATAAGGAAAAACTTTGTAATAATTATGGCTATCCAAAACTGAAATAGGCCCCCGGGAAGGCAATGGATTGCCCCTCACTAAAAGTCTTCAAGCAAAGGGTTGAAGAGCCAACGGGGTCAGGTCCATGGGTGTGGAAAATCTTGTTTGGTTATGGATGGACTAGTTGGCCTCTGAGATCCCTTCCAATATCCTTTCAACAATGAGATTTCACGATTCTGCAGTTGTATGTCATCATCCTCATCCTCATTCTTATTGTCCTCCTCTTCCCCCCCATCTTCATTATTATCATCCTCATCCTCCTCCTTTTCGTCATCATCATCCACAGAGAAGAGGACAATAGCCTCAGTACCAAAGGGGTAACCTATTTCTGAGAGTACAGTCCTCAACCTCTGCCAGGATTTGGGGTGAACACTAGCTCCAAGAGAGGAATGCCACAGTCATAGTAGCCTGGGGGTGGTGATGTGCAGGTGGGTGGTCATGCAAATGCACCACAGAAGTAATAGTCTTGCTGAGGAATAAGCACATGCCCCACTGGATGTCAGCATCCTTGCACAAAGCCTCTTTCACCTTGTGCTAGCTATAGCTCCAGCCTTAGATAAGGTTTGAAAAACAGATTTTTTGTCTCCCTTCCCTGTCTTGATCCTCCTTCTCCCCCACCCCATCCCACCCCCTGGCCTCAGTTATGTTATTATTTTGGGAAGCTTTGGGTATTATGACACTTGAAACTTGACTTTTCACAAAACAAATTCCCGGGGACCATGGAAGGTAGGATTTTCTGACATTAAAAATATGTACACTTCTAAAAAGTCATATAAAAATGCCCCTCTTTATCCCCATCCCCACCCCCCTCCCCAGGCAGCTGCTGGCCTTCTCTTCACAGTCCCAGCTCCAGCTCCGGTTCACCCTGGCAGACTGTATTTGCTGGGAGCTCCTGCTATTTTAGCTTTTGGCCTCTCTCTCCCCTTATCTTCCTCCCTCCCATTGCTCATTTGTTTTCAGCAGCTTCTCATTTCCCTGTGTTGGTTTAGTCTCAGCCCCAGACCCTGTCCAATATTTGTCTCCCTGCCTTGGCTATTTGCTCTCATTTCCATATGTTTAACATACATATTAGCTGCCTCCTCAGCCTGTCCTGTAGCTGCCATCACTTCTCTCCTCCAGGATGTTAGGCCCCAGAGTCACAATGTGCCCTGATCCCTGGCTCCCCTTCTCACATCCTAATCCAAAGGGGATTTGGAAGCAAGAGTCCAGAGAAGCTCTTTGATCTAACACAGGTGGTTGGGTCTGTTTGCCAGATGCTTCTAGCCTTTCTTCCTTGCTCCCACCTTCTCCCTAGAGTTTCTCTAGGAAAGTTAGTATTGATTGGTAGTTATTCAAGATCTATAATTGCTCTCTTATTTAGGACCCAAAGGACTATCCAATTAAAAGTCTTAAGCCTAGGCTTTATAGGCCTTCCAAGATTGTCCTCTTGTTGTTCTTTCTGCCCTTATCATCTTCTTTACCCAAGTTCATGTTCTAGGGTCCATCTATATAAACCTATCTACTGTCCACTGTATGCTTCTGTCCTCTAAAACTTGGCACATGCCATTCTTCCCAATGAGAATTCCCTCTTGTCACTATGCTAAATCACACCCCTCCCTTTAAAACATTTCTTCGTACATACTTCTAAGAAGCTTTCTTGTAGTGACCACTGGCTCCAAGCATCCTAACTACTATAGTACTGTTACCTCTTTGTACTGGGACAAAGTAGTTCAAAATTTCAAATTGTACTATTGCTCCCTCTTCGTTGGATTATATCTGCAATTTTAATGGATGCCACTAGGTGATGCTGGTTTTGATTTGTTTCCTTAATCCCATCAGCTAAATTTATGTCCTGTTCACCATTGGTCTTGATGTCTCAGACATAAAAATCACAGGTTTCCATGCCAAAACTACTACTTTTATTAGAAAATATAACTTTACTAGAACAAAGAAATGCATTTGATGAAACATCACTTTTTTGTTGTTCTTCAGTCATATCTGATTCTTCATGACCCCATTTGGTATTTTCTTGGCAAAGATACTGGAATGGTTTGCCATTTCCTTCTCCAGTTCGTTTTACAGATGAGGAGTTTGAGGCAAGCAGGGTTAGGTGACTTACTCAGGGTCACACAGCTGGTAAGTGTTTGAGGTAGGATTTGAACTCATGAAAATGAATCTTCCTGACTCCCAGGCTGGTGCTCTATGCACTGAGGCATTTAACTGTCCTCCCCTTGCCCCAACATCACTTATGGACCATAATATATTAACATTAATAGGGGATACCATTTGGAAGCTATTTAAAGAAATGGAACTACCAAGGAAGAAAATGAATGCCTTCCAACAGTATGGTGTAGTCACTGGATTTGAACCTTGAGTTCAACTAAGACCCTGTATAACCTTGGACAAGTCATGTTATCATTCTGTGCCTTGTTCTACTAGACTGTAAAATTTTAAAGAGTTGAAATAATCATTAAGATATTTTCCAGTTCTAAATCTGTGATAATTTTAAATTATACACTGTTTGTCTCTTAGTTTAGTTAGAATCTACATAAAAACTTCAAGCCACTGAAAAGTATCTCTAGTATGAGCCTATTCACAGACTATGGGACAAAATTATATTTGTGAAGCATCCACAGTTCCTTCAGCCATTCCCCAGGTGCTATGACATTGAGTTTCCTCTATGGTTGAAGTTGAAAATGGCGTTACTGATTACACAGCTGCTGGTATATCCAAGGGCAATCACCCAACTCCATCTCCTTTCTGCCCTGAAGACTGAAGCTGCCTATTTGTTGGTCAGAAGCTACAAGGTTTATGTCCATCTGTAGTACTGCCTCTGTTCCTCTGTGAAAGATGAGGTTAAGCTACAAATCCCCCTCCCTTAACCCCCATTGCCACTGCTGCCTCCTAACCTAGGCCTAAACAGAGCCTGTTTGTTGCCATTTCATACTGGGTTCATGCAAATCTGACAATATCCCCAGAAAGCCAGACACAGAGCTTACTGAGACCAAAGTATCTGAGGTTTTTCAAGCTAGAAGGAATTGTAGGAGGGATATACTACTACCTCATCATTCTACAAAAAAAGAAACTGAGGCTCCTGTAGGTGAAGTCACTTAGCCAGTGAAGCTTCTCATGGACCAGAGTCAGGATGGCCCCAATGAGCTAAAGTGCAATGGATCTGGCACTGATTCCTATGGAACAATATGGAAGTCCAGTGATATCACAGACACATACTAATGCCATTTGAGATCACTGAATCTCATATATGGAATATGGGCTTCCTTCAGGGATGCGGTTGTATATACTTAGAGCAATAGCTAGGAAATATCCTTCTTCCCAGAAACAGAGATTTATCTCTGTATGTATATGTTGTTGTGTTGTTGTTGTGTAGTTGTTCAGTTGTGTCAGACTCTTCATGACCCCATGGATTATTTTTTTCCATGGGGTTTTCTTGGCAAAGATACTGGAGTGGTTTGTCATTTCCTTCTCCACTGGATCATATTTTTTTGACATTTTATAACTTTATTTAAATGAAGTTTGAATTAGTTTTCATCCACATTGACTGTCTGTAAGCTTTTGAAAGTGGTGACAGGTACATAAGTAACCAAGTTTTACAGCTTGTTTGGTGAATCTTCATCCTCATTGTGTTTCCTGGACAAATACGCTCAGATATGGTTTGGAACATTCCTTATTCCTTTGGCCCAAACAGGTTTGTTGAGTCTGGTGTCAATGCATACATCTGGAGTTCCCATTTCTTTCATGGCAAATTTGCAGATTTCCTTTAGAGCCCAAGGAGCTCACTTTTTGAAGCCTTCTCCATGAATCCTCTTGTAAATGTTGGTATACTCCCTGGTCACCACCTCATTGATGGCAGAATGTCCCTTGTTCTCTCCATCTTTCTTCGTGGGAGCCATCCTTCCGGGGACCAGGTCAGAAAGCCACTGGATCCTCTTTTGTCAGAGCTCTCCACTATGACCTGTCCATCTTGGGTTACCCTGCACAGGATGTCTCATAGTTTCATTGAGCTACACAAGTTTCCTTCTCCATGACAGGGAAGTGATCTAGGAGGGTCTTATGTATGTGTGTATACACACCCATATATGTGTTTAGATAAATGTATTTATATACATATGTGTGTATAAATGCGTATACATATACACATGTATATGTTTAGCTGTATTCATATATGGCTATATAGGAAGAAATATATAGTTACATACATATATGCATATGTATGTGCATACGTACATAATATATACAATATACTTATCTCACACACACATACACACACACACACACACACACACACACACACACCAAATGCCAGGAAATTCCTTTATGTCAGCTCCAGTGAGAGAAGCCTGGGAGAATTTCTTAGGAAACATATGTTTTATACTATTATTAGCATCCCATAGTAGAAAATCTCTGTACTGGGGGTCAGTAGCCCAGGGTCATAGTCTCAGTCTGCCCCTACCTCACAATTTGACCTTGTACCAGTCACTCAACCTCTCAGTTCAGTTATGTGTAAAATGGAGATGATAAGTCCTTTTCTATCTACCTCTCGGGATTATGATGAGACTCTATTAAGATTTTATGTGTGTATATATACATATTACATGTACATATATGTACATATGTTATGTTTGTATGTCATAGATAAGTCATAGATGGATAGATAGATAGATGTGTCATAGATATATAGACATGTCATAGATAGACAGACAGATAAATGGATAGGTAGATAGATAGTTTGGGCAACATGTTTTCCAAACATGGGGCATTGTGCTCATATCATCTGACATTTGATGGTGGCCCTGCTTGTGCAGTGACTCAGTACTGCAGGGTATAAACAACTCTTTGGAAAATCTGAGCCTTATCCCCAATAATCATCTACACCTGCCAGTTGTATAATTCCCTGAGAGCTTCTCCATCTATCTATTCTATGATGTAACAAAGAATTATCACTCCCCTTTTAACAGCAGAGGGATCTGAGGTCCACAGAGGCCAAGTAAGTGTCCCAAGGACACACAATGATTCAAAGGCCTATACAAAACCCCGACTTCCAGCTTTCATTGGATCATAAACCCAGAGTCTAAGCTCAGTCGTTTTATAGTTGAGAGGAATGAGGTCCAAGGAGCATGGCAGTACATGGAAAAAGCCAAGTTTGCCAGTACTGTGGAGGAGCATTTCATTGACCCTTTCCCTGAGGGAAGACCCAACACCAGCACTCCTGAATAAGAAGGAAGAGAGCTAATGGGGATACTTTCCCAGGGAGGGACAGAACACCTAGCCTAGGCTCAATGCATATCTATACAGGAAGGTTTTGCATCTTGTCTCAGGTAGTGTCAAGATACCCCGGAGGTCCTTCCTCTCCCTTTCCTTTTTTCCCAGGGTCTGAGAAACAGTAGGGACCAGTTCTGCAAACATCCAAGATCCCCACTCGAGGAGTTGCTGATGCATTCCAACTGGCCTCCCATCTTTTTCAGACAGGCTGCAATGACCGGGTTTTCTTTTTCCTCACGTTTTGGTGTTCTTTTTTTTCCTCTTCCACCAAGCTTAATATACAAAGAAAGAATCAAAAATCGACAACTTAAAAAAAATAAACCACAGTAAAAGAGGAGACAAAGGAAACAGCCAGTGAGACTGCAGTTTAAATTAGAATACAGTGGTTTAATGCTCCCGAAGACCAGCCTATTGTTTCTTATCAGATTTCCCCTCCATCGCGCAATTGTGAAGCCAGCCTGTCCGCAGGAATGAGTTGTCATTCCGCTGGGTGAACAAACACCATTGATTTTAATGTGCGAGAAGGAAACACACAGCGCCCAACTTCTCCTGGCCCCTCGCTCCGCGCCCGGGCTGGTCGCTGCCACCACTCAGTGGAAAATAAACGCCCCATTTTGTTAAGTCTCCATGCGGAAAGCATTAAGCTAGCGGGGGCACGCGAGGCTTCTGCAAGGAGAGCCGGGAAGGTGGCCAGGCCTGGGGTGAGGGAAGCTTCTTCTGATGGGCTGTGAGCAAACAGCCGGAATAGAGGCTGTAATCACAGGAATACGCTGAGCAATGGAAAAGGCTCGGTGGAGGCTGCCTGTGCTTGGGAGAAGGGTGGGATTTGGGCAGGACAGGAGGCTGAGAAGGGACGCTATTTGACTACTGGACTCAGCTGAGCTGTCAATATGTAGGTCAGAGACACCAGCGGTCCTAAGGAATCGGGAGATATTCGGTGACTGGGGAAGGAGGACAGATAAACAAATGTGGATTTCGCTAGTAAATGAGTGAGAGGGCAGGTAAGCAGAGCTGGGAGGCACCTGTGTGATCTAGTCCAACCCTTACTTTAAAGTCGAAGAAACTGAGACCCAAAAAAATTAAGTGATTCGCTTAAGATCACATGAATAGTATGTGCAAAGGACTAGATTTGAACTAAGTTCCTCTGACTAGATCAGCCGGCACACTGCACAACAGAGGACTATATCAGATAGATGGCCAAAGTAACTGTAGAAACAAAACAAAAAAGCCTCAGATCTCATAAAAAAAAATATTTTTTAATTTTTTTTCATTTTTTTTAATTAGTGAATTTAACATTTTATTCAGTATTTTCTCTTTCCTTAACACTGGACAAACCCAGCTGTTTGCCAAACAGGAAATGATAGTACTGGGCAGGAGCTATCCACAGCTGAAGTTCATTCAGTAGAACAAGGACTCCCTGTAGCCTCAAATGCCTGCATGAAGATCAGATCGATAGACTCTCATTGGAAGCTCAAAACTGTTTGTACTCTTATTTTCTTGAAATCTTGCCCGACCTTGTGTCCTATTCTCATGTTTTGTCCCTTGGATTTATGGTGTAATGAAAAGCCTGCTGGATTTTGAACCAGAGGACCCAGTTTCAAATTACAGCTAGGCCAGTTAATAGCTGTGTGATCTAAGGTGAGCCATTTAACTCCACTGGGCCTCAGCTTTCTCATCCATAAAATGAGGAAGAAGGACTAGATGACCAGTAAGTTCCCTTCCCGCTCTAATATGATCTTTTCAATCCACAATGTCACATCGTTGACTTACACTTCTGGATCTTCCTCTTTGTTCCCTGGCGCTTGATGCCCTGCCTCAGCTGCTTTGCTAAATGGCCCTTTTGGTTTTGACTATGAACTACCCAAGACACACCTTCAGGCCACCCTGTCTAGACCATGCCATGAAGAGCTGCAGTCCTTGGTCCCAAACCTGAACAGGACCAGGGGCAACCTCAAGGACCTTACTGCCATCTGGTAGACATATTAAGGCAGGACAGGACGAGTGAGAGAATGGGAGAATGGCGCTAGCAGAAACTTGATACTTAATTTAATTATATTTGTTTGTTTTGCTTTTTTGAGACTGGGTATCCCTATTGTGCCTGGGCTGGATGTGCAGGGGATGGTTACATCTCACTGCTGATTGTCATGAAAGATTTGACCTGCTTCATTTTTATGACCTAGGTCAATTTACCCCTTCTTAGGCATCCTGGTGGCCTCTATTGGTGCCAAGCAGTCTAGACACCAGACCTAACCCTACCGCAGCTCAGAACCCCTGAGCTCAAGAGATCTACGAGCCAGAGACTCCCCAGTAGTAGAAATTACAAGCATGTGCCACTATGCCCCACTATTAAGTATGTTATTATCAACTTAGCTGATTTCTATGTTTTTCTCATCCAGGAGAGAACCAATCTTGAGTGAACCTGGCACCTGGAGGACTGCCCATGCTATGAACCAGCTCCTGTTTGGCTGGCTATTGAATACAGGAGTGAGGAGGGAGAAAGGGTACTCTAAATACCAGAACTTCCCACTCCCTGTGAAGTCATTGTTGGTAACTTTCTGTTGCTACCACCTCTGATCATAAGGGTTTCCCTTCCCCAGAAAAAAAATGACCTTGGGGACCATGGACTTTTGTATTTTCTTTTATGGATTTTCTGCAGTAGCATTAGCTTTGTGCAATCACTCAACTGGTGAGGGTACAAAAGATTTTACAGTGGGAGAAAATCTCAGGACACTAACTATGTACTTCAAGGCTCCATGATTTCATCTGTATAGGTTTTCCTTTCATAATACAGATCATAACCTTGCTATACCTTAGTACACAGTCTCTATAAGATTCTATGGCAAAAAAAAAATCATCACCTGATTCCCAGGTAAAATACCAGCTTGTACAAAATTCCAGCTTTCTGGTGCTAGGATTCAACACAGTTCATTCCCAAGCCTATACTGAAAACCTTTCCAGCTTGGTAGGATTTATCAGAACTTGTGTTTAGCCTGAATAGCCAGGGTCACCTCCAAACCACGATGAGCTATCAGAGCAGGATGATAGAGGAGAACTAATTACATAAAGGTAACACACTGCAAGGAGGGACAGAGTCCCTCTTCGTGAATTCAGCTTGACCCCTTTTATTGCAGGATGAGGTTTTTAGTCATTTTCATTTTTCCTTCTTCCTTCCCTCTTCTGAATCCAGCTTCTAGTCCTTTATCTCAGCTTTTCTGCACACTGAGAACACAATCTCTTTTCTCTCAGATTTCTCCTGGTAAGATTTTGGAAATCTGCCCCTGGTGAGCATTCAACCTTATCACCACCACCACCACCACCACCACCACCACCTCAACCCCACCCAGACCCCCTGCTATCTGACAACACTCTCCCTTTCTAATCTGATTCAGTACTACTTATTTTTCCCCTACACTAAATAATGTATCAAAATTCAACTCATGTCATAATAACATAGATTTGGAGTTAGAAGAATTCTTTCAGATAATCTAGTTTAACCCTCTAATTTTATACATGATATGCAAAGAAGTTGTGACTTGCCCAAGATAGCACAGGTAGCATAAGTGGCCGAGCTGGGTTTTGAACCCGTATTCTATATACAGTGATCTTTTCGCTACGCCACATTGCCCTTTACACTACACCCACATTCCTACTTTTGCTTCTGCTATTCTGGAGGTCTGGATTTCTTCTCTTTCTCCCTCATCTGTCGACACAACACAAATGTAACCTTCTCCATGAAACTCTCTTCATCCTCCATAGTTAGCGATACCCTTTCTCCCTGATGACTTCACATAGTCCTTTGCACTGCTTTTGTGTACCTCTCAGGTATTATTGTTTGCTGTACTTTAGGTCCACTCTTGTGATTCCATTCATGTGGGGAGCTCCTTAGTGAAGAAACTCCTTCTCCCAAGGCAGATCAACACTGTTCTGCCTCTTAGAGTCTCGTCTACAGCACTGAGAGTAAAGTGACACATCTAGGATCACAGGGTCACAGAGTATTTTATTTTGTGTTTTTAGAGGGGGGAAGGCAGGGCAATTGTGGTTAAGTGACTTGTCCAAGGTCACACAGCTGGGAAGTGTGTCAAGTGTCTGAGGCTGGATTTGAACTCAGGTCCTCCTGACTCCAGGGCCCTGCTCTACTCACTGCACCACCTAGCTGCCCACATAGGGTATTTTAGAGATGGGACTTGAACCAAGGTCCTCCTATCTCTGAGGCGCACCCCCTTGAATTCGGCATATTCACTACGCCAAATGGCTTCCTCATACCTTATTTTGAGTGTGTCATCTTCTTTGACTAGATTGTGAGCTCTGTGAGGAATGGAACTGTATATTATTTAAACTTTGTTTCTTTCCCAACATCAAGCAAAATACTGTGTGGGGTAAGTACTTGATAAATGAAATGAATTGTTGAAATGGATGAATTCAATTAAATTATTCTTGCATCCAGGCAGTTCACTCACATCCAATTGGTCTCTCATTCACAGGACTATCACTGAAATAGTCAATTCAATTTAACAAATATTTGTTGAGTATCTACTATATGCCAGGCACTGTCCTAGGTACTCGGGATACAGAAGCAAAAATAAACAGGGCCCTGCTCACAAGGGATTTATTTTATACTGGGTGAAAGCCACATATAAACAAATATATATGTATATATATATATACACACATATATATATATACACATATACAGTATATGAAATATAGAGTAAAATACAGAGCAGATACAAAGTAATTTCATCTAGGGAAAGCAACAACTGGGCAGATCAGGGAAAGTGTTTTTATAAGAGGTAGCACCTGAGTTGTTCTTGGAAGTGTTAAGGGACTATACATTCCCAGATCACCCAAGATAAAGGGGCACATGTGGGAGATGCCAGAGACCGGTTTCTCGGAGAATACACCCTGGATTGGTTTACCACATGGCTGGAAACAGCTTCTTCCCATTGATTACATAGCCAGAACTGTCTGTGTCATTAAAATTACTGGAGTGGGACAATTCTCTCTGTCTGTCTGTCTCTCTCTCTCTCTCCCTCTCTCTCCACCTGTCTCTGTCTCTCTCTTTCTCTCTCTCTCTCTCTCTCTGTCTCTCTGTTTCTGTCTCACTGTCTCTCTGTCTCCATCTCTCTCTCCTCTGTCTCCATCTCTCTCTCCTCTGTCTCTCTCTCTGTCTCTCTCTGTCTCTCTCTGTCTCTCTCTCTCTCTCTCTCTCTCTCTCTCTCTCTCTCCCTCCTTTCTCTTCCCCTTTTCCTTTCTTACTCACCTAATGGTATCATGCAGTAATTGTAGAAAGACCTAAAGGTAACTTTTCTTCCTGCATAATTAGTGGATGGAGTCTCTTGTGTGAAAAAGATCAATGGGGCCAGTGTAGCTGGATTGTACAGAGGGTAGCAAGGGGAAGGAAGTGTGAGAGGCCTGGGAAGGTAGGAAAGCACCAGGCTATGAAAAACTTTAAATGCCAAACAGATGACTTTATATTTGATCCTAGAGGGAAAAGGAAGGCGCTGGAGTTTAGTGAATAGGGGGATGAATCATCAGAACTGTGTTTTAACAAAGTGTCTTTGGCAGCTGAGTGAGGTATGAATTGGAGTATGGAGAGAAACTTGAAGCAAGGAGTCCAATTACAAAGGGCATTGTAAAGTGAGGATGGCGAAGGTTTGTGCCAAGGTAATGACCATGGAAGTGGCAAGAAGGGGATGTACAGGAGAGATGTGAAGGTAAAAATGAGAAGATTGTATGTTATCCCATCAACTGGCCACCATGGGAGTCACATCCTACACACAGTGCTGATGAATTAGAGATGGAACAGACTGGTGCTGGCTTCAGGAGCTGACATCATTAAGGAAGTATGCTGGAGGTTGGAAGATGACAACACTTAGACTCTAGACAGGGAAATAGAATTGGATAGCATGAACTAGAAAGGATGAGAAGCTGTTGGGTGACTTGGTAGATCAAAGTTATATAATTGGCTATAGACTGTCTCCTTCTAATCCGGTGAGTCTAGAGAATGCTGCTAGAGAGGATGGCACCTTTGGCAAACTTTCAGGTTTGTTTCAGGAAGTAGAAGGGGATAAGAAAAGATAAAGGAGGGATGGGAGCTCTGGAGGGCCTGGAGGGCAGGATAGGACAAGGCCCTGGAGAGAGGAAGACTAAATTGGGTAGGGATACTTGGAAGGAATCTCACAAAGTGGTTTTACTGGGATTAGGGAAAAAGGAGATTGGGATTTACTAACCATAAAATAGAAAGAGTATTGTACCAGGAAGGCAGGATCTGGTAGAATAACAAATCAGGTTCAAGGACCTAATTAGAACATAAGCATAGCAGAGTTTTCATATGTAGCCCATGCTCCACTGCCACTTCCCTAACCTGAACTCATGGTGGTAGATTGGGGTCCACAGTGGCTTAGTTGACTAGTACTTTCCCCAGGGCTTGGGGGAACAACCTGAAGGTGTAGGCTTCTTATATTATTATTCATGGGCCCTACCCATTAATTGTCCACATCCAGACTCAGCTTTTAGAAAGTATTTGTTAAAGTGGTGTAGAAAGAAGAAATGGCATCCCTTCAAACCAGAGACTCGCTCTCCAGTATCCATCCATACAGAGATCCTAAGGAGAATGACTTCAGCTTAGGAACACATGTGACCGAAAAGCTAACCTCACAGCTCCTAATTATTTCACATCCCTTTAACCCTTTGCAGAGTCTTCATGAAGTCCTCCTTAAGCATGACTCTCCATTGGTCAGCACTCATGTAAAATCCTGGAACTCTCTTTCCTTTCTGCATCTCATTTGTCCTCATTTTATCTTTCTTACTGTAGATGCTGCCCCCAACTATTGTGGTTCTTGGGACCCACCTCCTCAAATCACACTAAATTCTAATCTCCATTAAGTTCTGTTCAACAAACATTCTTTAATACTAAGTATGTGTAAGGCACTGGTGCTGGGGATACAAAGGTAAAAAATGGCATCAAACCCACTTTGAATCTTGGCTTTCAATCTCAAATAATCTCTACCCAAATAAGTATGATAGAAGGTAGAATGTGATGGGGGCAAAAGGAGGGCTAAGTAAAGTCCTAGGAGAGATTTGAGGATGAAAATATTACTTTTAGCTAAGGGAGTTGGCAAGGGTGGGAGGTTCATGGAGAAGGTAGCACCGGTATTGGATCTTCATGAAAATATAGGACTTCCATTTTATTTTCATTTTTATTAACCATGTGCTATATGCCAGGAATTGAGGCTACAAAGAGAAAGTAAAATAATCCCTGCCTTTAGAGAAATTATATCCCATGGATGGGAAGCAGAGTAGGAATGGATATATATTTGTATAAATAAAAACAAAATATACATACATACATATATATACACATATATAAATTAATTTCTTAGGAGAGACATCAGGCACTGGAAGGGAAGGGATGAATGGAATAGGGACATGGGAGGGATGGGACTGACATAGATGAGTATGAGGGGGCAGAGTATGGTTGTCAGGAAAAAGAGCTTCAGTTCAGCTGCTGAGACTCCGTAATTGTCTCTGGCTGGCCCCCATCCTTCATGGTCGCTAGCTGACCCCCATCCACCATTGACAGTGGCTAACACCCATCCTCCATGGTCACTGACTGACCCCTATCCACCATGGTCACTGGCTGGCCCCCATCCACCATGGTCACTGGCTGGCCCCCATCCACCATGGTCACTGGCTGTCCCCCATCCACCATGGTCACTGGCTGGCCCCCATCTACTATTGTCACTGGCTGACCCCCATCCTCCAGGGTCATTAGCTAGCCCTCATACCTGGAATGCTCTCCCTCCTCATCTCTGCCTCCTAGATTCCCTGGATTCTTTCAGGTTCAAACTAAAATCCTACCTTGCATAGAAATATGTTTGCACTCCCTTTTAGTGCCCAGTGCCTTCCCCTTGTTGATTATTTCCTATTTTTCCTGTATGTAGCTTGTTTGTACATAGCTATTTGTATGTTGTCTCCCCCATTAAATTGTGAGCTCCTTGAGCGCAAGAACTGTCTCTTGCCTTTCTTTGTATCCCCGGTGCTTATCACAGTGCCTGGTACAAAGAAGGCACTTAATAATTGCTTACTGACTGAATGACTGATTTGCTGGAGCAATAGCAACAATAACTAGCATTTATATAGCACCTACTATATGTAAGGCTCTGTGCTAAGTGCTTTACTAAAATATTGTTTGATCCTCCCAATAACTCTGGGAGTTATTGTGCATATTATTGTGCATATTATTATGCACATTGTGCAATTGAGAAAACCGAGGTTAAATCACTTGTCCAAGGTCAAACAGTAAGTGTTTGAGGCTGGATTCGAATTCAGGTCTTGCTGACTCCAGACCCAGACCCAGCACTCTATCCACTCTAGTGCCTAGTGACCAGTAGAATATCATATTCTTCACAGCAGCGGTACTCACTCTCAGCTGAGTAGCTCAACCCTACTCAAATAGATGGAGACTGGAAAAAAAAAGTAATAAATCCTCTCCCGTCTTTTTTGTTTTGAGATAGTTGGGGTTAAATGACTTGCCCAGGGTCTGGGTAAGTGTCTGAGGCTGAATTTGAACTCAGATCCTCCTGACTCCAGGCCCAGTGTTCCAACCACTGAGCCACCTCTCTGATCTTTCCCCATCTTGATATGAGGGCAGTGAGCAAAGACATGGAGACAGAAGAAGGTGGGATAATAACAGTAACTAGAGAGTATTATAAGTAGAATAGTCTGATTGTAACCTATAATGCATGAACTGGAGTCATTGAGAGTAAGGCCGTTCAGGTGGGTCAGAAGGCCTTGGATGCCAGCACCAGTCAGCCAGCTAGTGAACCAACATTTAAGTGTCTGCTTATGCGCCAGGCACTGTGTTAAGCAGTGGAGCTACAGAGACAAAAGACAGCCCTGTTCTCAATGAGCTCACAGTCTAGTGGGTCAGGAGTTCATACTTTGTTTGGTATGAAACGGGGAGCCACTGAGAATTGCTTTTATTCTTTTTAAAGTATTTAAGCAATCTTATCACAGGAATGTATTAGATGATTCAGGCTGTGGTAGACTGGATTGATAGTTTGGGGAGGCTGAGGGGATCAGGAACACCAGTTAAAAGGATATTACAATGGTCTTAGTCAGAACACACAAGAACCTGTACTAACTAGGCAAATGCCAGCTTTCACTGCTCATTCCTGATCCCCACAGCCTGCTGTCTCTCGGGGCTCTTTCTCTGGCCCCAAGATGTATATTGCAGCATTGTTCTCTCTTTATAACTTCAGTATTCACAAAAGCCAAATGTCTATTTTGATTGGCCCTGTCTCCCAGACAGGATATGTTTAAATACTCACATTTGAGTGTGGAAGACTTTTTTTCAAAACTGTCTAATTCTGCTGTATCCATCAATTTTTGAGAATTAAAACCCTAGAGAGGGCCCTGAAAGATCATTTAATCTATCCCTCTGCCTTTAAGCTGACTTGAACTTAAATTACTATGGATGTGTAAAAATCTGTCTTACTCTTTTTAAATGTTTTATTGATGTCTTTTATTTGACTCCTATCTTTCACTCATCTCAGAAATCCAATTAGTTGCCAAATTTTATAATTTCTTTATCTGTAACATCTTTCATGTGGGCCCTTTCTCTCTACTCTCATGACTATCACCTTAGCCTTTCCTTTCCTTTCCTTTCCTTCCTTCCTTCCTTCCTTCCTTCCTTCCTTCCTTCCTTCCTTCCTTCCTTCCTTCCTGCTTTCTTTCCTTCCTTCCTTCCATCCTTCTTTCTTTATTTCCTTCCTTTCTTCCTACCTTCCCTCTTTCCTTCCTTCCTCTCACCTGGACTAATTCAGAAGCTGACTTGGGCAGTCTCAAGTCCCTCCCCACTTCAATCCATTCTATTCACTGGTGGTGAAGTGGTGTTCCTAAAGTCTATGTATGACCATGTCACCCCATTCCAGTGGCTCCCTAGTACCTCTGAGATCAAATATAAATCCTGTGTTTGACATTTAAAATTCTTCATTATATGGTCCTTTCCTATTTTTCTAGTCTTTTAACACTTGATGTAACAGCAGACACTCTGCTATCCAGCTGTGCTGACCTACTTGCTGCTAGTCACACATAATACCCACTCTCCCTTCTCTATGATTTTACCCTTGTCCCCGATCCCTAAAATGCTCTTTCTCCTTACTTCCAACTCTTAGAATCTCTGGCATCCTTTAAAACTCAGCTCAAACTCAACATCCTCCAGGAGGCCTTTTCCGGCCCTGACAGCTGCTACCTTAAATCTATTCTGTATTTATTTGATATGTCTTGATTAACAGGCAAGTGTAAGGTGATGGATTTACTCCACTTAAAGTAAGTAATAAAATCAATCAATTACAATTATAGGTCTTAGATTAAGTGGGGCAAGTCCTTCAAATTAGAATAATGTGCAATTCTGGTATTATGTTCTGATAAGATGAGGAAACTTGGCTGTGAATATAATCAAATCAATAATCAAAGCAGTTGAAAAGATATTCATTTGAGACATTGGAGGAACTATGGCTTTCCAGCACATGTCTGAGGAACCCCTTGGTGTAAAAGAAATAGCCTCAGTTTTAGCTTTGGCCACGTTTCCCACCCCCCTACACATTTATATACACCTCCATTTGAACATTAGAGGACCTTGCAAATTTCACAAGGTCCATAGGACCTTGGAGTTTGCTTCTTCCCATTAGTGTCCTAGCTACATCCTTAGATTAGCTGGCAGCAGTGTCTACAGTGGGAGCTAGGGACAGAGATGGATATAGATTTGCCAGGCTTAAGGGGAATTTCTTGAACACTCCACCTATAGGAGAAAAGAACTTCCATCTACCAGGAGTTGTGAGATACTCTTTTGCTACATGCAGTCTCTAAGTTTGAGCCCACTTTCTCCTGAACTCTACTTGTCCTTCTGGTAGAGCATCACAGACTATTTTCCCCCTCCTTGTTGGGGATGGGGACATTGGGTACGTATTTTATAACAACTCTTCTTCTGGTATCATCTTAGTAAATACTCCTTTCTAAAAGCTACTTAAAATACAAGTCATTCCACAATTGATAAATGGTCAAAGGATATGAAGAAATTAAAGCTATCTACAGTCATATGAAAAAATGCTCTAAATCACTATTGATAAGAGAAATGCAAATTAAACCAACTCTGAGGTACCACTTCATGCCTATCAGATTGACTAATATGACAAAAGAGGAAAATGATAAATGTTGGAGATGTGGGAAAATTGGAATACTAATGCATTGTTGGTGGAGTTGTGAATTGATCCAACCATTCTGGAGAGCAATTTGGAACTACGCCCAAAGGACTATAAAACTATGTATAACTTTTGACCCAGCAATACCACTTCTAAGGCTGTATCTCAAAGAGATCATAAAAAACAGGAAAAGGCCCACATGTACAAAAATATTTATAGCAGCTCTTTTTCTGGTGGCCAAGAATTGGAAATTGAGGCGATGCCCATAAATCGGGGAATGGCTGAACAAGTTGTGGTATATAAATGTAATGGAATACTATTGTACTATAAGAAATGATGGGCTGGCAGACTTCTGAAAAACTTGGAAAGACTTGCGTGAACATATACTGAGTGAAATGAGCAGAACCAGGAGAACATTGTACACAGTAAGAGCCACAGTGTGTGATGACTAACTCTGATAGACTTAGCTCTTTTCAGTAATACAATGATCTAAGACAATTCCAAAAAACTCATGATGGAAAATGCTATCCACATCCAGAGAAAGAACTGTGGAGTCTGAATGCAGGTTGAAGCAGACTATTTTTACTTTTTTTTTCTTTTTGTTTTTTTCTTTCTCATGGTTTTCCCCTTTGGGGCTAATTCTTCTTTACGTGATTAATGTGGAAATATGTTTAATATGATTATACACACATGGCCTATGTCAGATTACATGCCATCTTGGGGAGGGTGGAGGGGAAGGAGGGGGGAGAAAATTTAAAACTTGAAATCATATAAAAGTGAATGTTGAAAACTAAAATTAATATTTTTAACAAAATAAATACATAAAAGCTACTCAAGGCTAGCTGCCTAAATTGATTCCCAATTGATAATCTTGAGGGGGAAGAATATCAGTGGGAGATAGAGTTTATGGCATTAGGGAATCACCCCTGAGGGGTACCCATAAAGCCCCCAAAAGACAATGCAGCCAAGCTCCGGAAACTCAGTTCACTAGACCCTGTTGCCAATTCCTTACAAATTAAGCAAAATGGAGCAACAAATCAATTTCATCAGAGAGAGCATGCAACATTTTGAGACCATATCCCTCCCCGCCCCTACCTCACCCTCCAAAGCACACTGGAAGTAGGAAAGTGTATTTTATCACCTGTTTTCCTTAACTAATATTGATCATTGACTCTGCCTGACCTTTAAAGAACTCCACCCCTTGGGAACTCATTTAATTACTTTATACTTCAGTTTCCTCATCTGAAAAATAAGAAAGTTGATCTTAATCACCTCTAAGATTTCCTTCAGCTCTAAGTCTGTGATGCTAAGTTCTTAAATGGCAGAGACTTGAACCCACGTTATCTAACTAAATATCATCTGTACCCAGACACTATTGTTGCTGTTTGGAGTATCTGATACTATGTGGAATTCTACCTCTTGGCCTCACAGTGTGCTAAGAAGGCCCCATGTCAGGTTACTCTGGTTTTTTTTTTTTTTTTGGCAGGGCAATTGGGTTAAGTGACTTACCCAAGGTCACACAGCTAGTACATGTGTCAAGTGTCTGAGGCCACATTTGAACTCAGGTCCTCTTGACTCCAGGGCCAGTGCTCTACTCACTGTGCCACCTAACTGCCCCATGTCAGGTTATTCTCAGGATGGTTCGTTTGTCACTGTGGGTTCCTAGAAAGCTCAACTACATTGTCTCAAATGGTGCTTCCATATGGCCTTGCTTATGGTTGGTAGGCTTCAGTTTACCATGTGACTGTTGAACAAGCATCTACCTAACTGTCTTCTATTCCTTGAGCATACCAAGCCCAACATTGTGATTAACTTTCATCTTCTCTGTAGATAACTCGTAATCTCATAATTGTTCGGATGTTGTCTCACCATTAGGACATGAGCTTCTTGAGAGAAGGAATTCTGTTTTTACTCCTTTTTTGTATCACCAGTTTTTAGCTCGGTGCCCAGCACAGAGGGAGGAAGGAAGGAAGGAAGGAAGGAAGGAAGGAAGGAAGGAAGGAAGGAAGGAAGGAAGGGAGGGAGGGAGGGAAGGAGGGAAGGAAGGAAGGAAGGAAGGAAGGAAGGAAGGAAGGGAGGGAGGGAGGGAGGGAAAGAGGGAAGGAGGGAGGAAGGAGGGAAGGAGGGAGGAAGGAAGGAGGGAAGGAAGGGAAAGCAAGGGAAAAGAGGGGAAAGATGGATGGAAGGAAGGGAGGGAAGGTAGAAAGGAAGGGGGAAGAGGGAGAGAGAGAAGGAGGAAGGGAGGCAGGAAAGAAGGGAGAAAGGAAGGAAGGTAGGCACTGGCAACTGGGGGACAAAGAAAGGCCTGTTGTATAAATTGGAATTTGAGCTAAATATACTTCATATTATCTTAAATGTGGTAATATTTGCAAAAATCACTGAGCATACTACCAGGAAAATAGAAGGCACCATATAAATGCTTATTCCCTTCCCCCATCCCTGTTATAACTTGAGATACTAGCTAGCAAAGATATGAAACCATTACAATTAGCAAGACATCTTAAAACTGAGCTTTTGTTTCTGAAAATGGTGTAAGCACATGTCTTATAAAAAACTCTTATATTTATACAATTAAAATTTGTCAACAGACTTTTCTGACCTGTTTAAAATCTTTCGAACAAAGAAGCTTTGAGCCCATTTGTTAAAAGTATAAACATACCACCTAGCTGGTTCATTAGCAAGGACAATTGCTTGACATGAAGGAAGCTAGGTCATTACTATCCAAATATCAGCAAAAATAGCTGCATAATTGGTGGATGGGATTATCCAGTAAACTCAGCCATTCATGCATGATTCTTCCTTTTGCATATATCAGTCTTTGTGAAGAGGCTTCAGCCATGACAGCTGTTAAAAGTAAGTCAAAATAAACTGAACTTACAGTGGATCTTCATATCACTATAACAAAAAAAAATGTTAAAGATTTTTTAAAAATGAAGCATATTTAATAACTTTGCTCACTGTAATTTCAATTACTAGTAATATTACTAACATTATAAAAATATACAATAATGCTATTAATAATATTTCCTAGTGAATAATGCAATTGACTATATATCATTAATAATATTTTGTAGTGAGAACAAAAGGGGTTTTGTATTATTAATAAATAAAATATTCCAAAATATTACTTTTTATTTTTATCTCATTCTTTTAAAATATCTATTTATCTATTGTGTGTTTTATAATTTACATAATAGGTAGGTATAGTAGTTCTTGTGAATGTAAGGAAGGAGTTGCCCATGTAATTTGTGTCTAAATACATCCGTATTGGCTGTCTAAATAAGGTTCAGCAAGGCATCTATTAAGAGTATGGACAGCTTATTTTATTTTATTTGTTTGTTTACTTTTACCAATGATGGGGATGATCAGAAAAGGTTTGGAGACTTCTGGCATAGAGAATGAGTTGAAGCAGGGTAAGACATGAGGCCGTATCTGGCTTCTTTGGGCTGAAAGAGAATACTGGCTAAAGTCCAGTTTCTGAGTTTACTGTAGGCAGAATGGGCACAGCAATATAATTGTTCTCCCAAGTAGCACAGCTTCTTGATGCTGAGATCTTTCCTGATCCCCATGGTTTATGAGGTTTTCTTCTATTTACTGTGCATAGATTTTCTCCCCATAGAATGTAAGTTCCTCTAGAGCAGGAACTATTCATTTTTTTAATCTTTTCATCCCAAGTGTTTAGTGCACAATAGGTACTTGTGGATTGGTTGATCAGACTTGTTAATTGATCAGTCCTATAGTATGAGGACCCCACTCAGACTGTCTACAAGATAAAGATCCCACTTTATGTTCCACAACCCCAATAACCCTGACAATATCTACTTCCTGAACCTAATGAATCAAGTTGGAATTCATATCTAGCTAAAGTACAGTAGCAATAAGAAACAGATGCTCTTTGGTCTCATGTCCAGTGGTCTATTTGACCCAACAACTACTGATGTCCTTTGGAAAAACCCAGAAGGTGCTATCTCTGGCTATTATGTACTATTTTCTCAACTCCATAAACTTGGTAATCCAGTGGTTAAGCTGATATTTTATTTCCCTTATCACCACCAACCATACAATCTTGTATAGATACTAAGGTGTTGTTTTAGCTCTTTCTTGATGCTAAAGATGAGTATAATTACAAACTAAAGCAGACAAGGCACAGTGTTTGAGTATTATTGGGATGTTTTTGAGTTTCTATGAACAGAGAGCTAAACCAGAGCATTCTGAAGTCATGCCGGTGTTGAAGCCTACAATGACCATGTTTTGGTAGCAGTCAATGCTGGTGTTGAAGCTTACCATGTTTTGGTTCTGGGAGCTGTGGTAGATGGGAGCCCAAGAGATGAAAATCCCAAAAAAGAAAGTAACACCCCAGAGCTAGAGCCAAAACTAAGATGGGTTCAGAGCTAAGGAATTAGAGAGCTCTCTATGCTAGTTCTGAAATCCATGCTTCGTCCACTTTTTGCATGAAATGTCCCAAAGTGGTTATTTACTTATTCACCAACTTGGAGATAATCATTTGGAGATGTGGGCCAATGAGGAGGATTTTGTTGCCTTAACACTTTCCTGTGTGTTACTTTGGTATTCAGTGCTAATTAAATACCCCATTATTTGATTTGTGGCTTTTGATTGGCTAAGGAGGAAAAAATGCACTGAATGGGGACAAAAGACATGATTTTTTTATATAATTGATTTCCCAAAACAGCCCACACTGTAACTAGAAAGTAGCTTACCAACCCCAGAGCCAGAGTATGATGTTGTTACATGAAGAAAAAGAGTATGGAATTATGGCCTTTAGCACCATCCTCTTAGGAAATCATTTCCTTCTCCTGATTTCCAATTTACTGGGTCAGCTATTGTCAGCTATGGTATACAAGAAACTTAACCTTTGTGGGAAAGGCACTGAGTGGGAAGAGAGAAAAAATAAACCATACTCTCTGGCTTAGATTGTCCCTAACAGTATTTTGTATGTCTCCGACAAGAGACAACATGGAGTGGACATGATACCTGTCTTCAAGTCTTTGAGGAGGCTGTCATGTAGAAAAGAGATTAGACTTGCTCTAGTTGGCCTGAGAGGCAGAACTAAGAAAGAAGCAAATTTTTGCTCAATGAAAGGAAAAATATCCTAGCCATTAAAAATGTCTGATCCAGAAGTGGAAGTCCCACAGGTGCAGAATTTTGCATGCATTAGATTTGTTCTATATATTGATTGTTTTTGCTAATATTCTTCTTCCTATTGAAAAATCCTTTGTTGTGGTGGATGAGTCTCTGGGAAAGAAGAGGGAAAGATTAAGGGCTAGTGGAAGCAATCTAAGCAATGTAATAATATGTGAATTTAAGTCTATTTTTAATGTCCACAAGTGGCATTAGCTGCATTGGTGTTCTTCCTGTTTGACAAAAACTACTGGGAAAACTAGAAAATAGTCTGATAGAAATTAGAGTATAGACTGACATCTCACACAATATTCCATGATAAATTCCAAATGGGTATATGATTTAGACATTAAGGGTAACATCATAAGCAAATTAAAGGAGTATAGAAGAAATGACCTATCAAATCTATGGACAGGCTAAGAGTTCATAAACACACAACAAACAGAGAGGTTCATAAGAGTTAAACGGACAGTTTTGATTACATAAAATTAAAAAGGGTTTGCACAAACAAAACCAATGCAACTAAAAATAGAAGAAAAGGAAATTGGGGGGGAAGTCTTTGCAGCAAATCTCTCTGATAAAGGTTTCATTTCTCAAATATATAGGGAACTAAGCCAAATTTATAAAAATAAAAAAGAGCCATTCCTCAATTGATAAATGGCCAAAAAATGTGAATAGGCAGTTTTCGGTGGAAGAAATCCAAGCCATCAATAGCCACATGAAAAAATACTCTAAATCAGTAATAATCAGAGGAATTCAATTAATACAACTCTGAGGTACCACCTCATACCCATCAGATTGGCTAAGTTGAGAAAAAAGGAAATGGAAAACATTAGAGGGGCTGTGAGAAAAGAAGTCCTTTGATTCAGTATTGTTGAAGCTGTGAACTAGTTCACCCATTCTGGAAACAATTTGGAACTATGCCCCCAAAACTATTAAACTATGCTTATTCTTTGAACCAGTAATACTGCTACTAGGTCTGTATGCTAAAGAGATTAAAGAAAAGGGGAAAGGATCAATATGTACAGACATATTTGCAGCAGCTCATTTTGTGGTAGCAAAGAATTGAAACCTGAGGGGATGTCTATCAATTAGAGAATGGATGAACCAGTGTATGGTATATGGAATGTGATGGAATACTATTGCTCTGTAAGAAATGATGGAGATGATTTCAGAGTAACCCAGGACAACCTGTATGAACTAATGCAACATGAAGTGGAAAGGGAAAGGGGGAGTGAAGCATTTATTAAGTATCTACTAGATGTCAAGCTCTGTGCTATGCACTTTTTACAAATATCTCATTTGATCCTCACAACAGCCCTGTGAGGTAGCTGCTATTATGATCTCCATTTCAGAATTGAGGAAAGTGAGTCAAACAGAGGTTGTGTCTTGTTCTCCTCTCTCCTCCTTTTCCCCTTTTTCCTTGTCCTTTTTGTTCTTTCATCCCTTTCTCCCCTTTCTTGCTAGTAGATATCTGAGGCCATACTTTAACTCGTCTTCCTAACTCCAGCCCAACACTCTATCCAATACAGTAAAAACAATATTGTAAAAAGTAATCAACTTTGAAAGACTTAAGAACTCCGATCAACACAGTAACCAACCAGTTTCAAAGGACTCAGGATGAAAAAAATCTTGAGATAGAGAGATGATGGACTCAGAGTATAGACTGAACCATGTTTTCATTTCTTTGTTTTTCTTTGTTTCTTTTCCTTTTATTTTCTTCAGATATGGCTAATGTGGGAATTTGTGTTGCATGATTATACATATTTCTAATGGATACATACTTCTAATGGATTCTAAATGTCTTTGTAATGTGTGGTGGAGGGGGAAGAACATAAAATAAAATGAAATATAATTAATATAAATAGATAAGTAATATGTTCACAATAACCGAAGGGCTTCAAGAAGAAGTTGGATTGCCATTTGCTGAGGGTATTGTAAAGGGGTTTTCTGCTCAGTCAGGGGTTAGTCTAGATGACTCCTGAGGTCTCTTGCAACCACAATTCAATGATTCTAAAACTAGGAAGGGAAAAGACCAGAAGATCTCATTTTGTATGTTATATAGATATTTCTCCATGTTACCATTGGCATTGATAATGTAGCCACAATATTCAAGCACTTCAAGATTACATCCTGAGAGACCAATTAGACCTGAGATTATTATATGACATTTTCTCTGGATGATATTTTTATTCATTATCAAAACATGAATTAACATATGTTCTCATGTGGCTGAATTCTCTTCACACTTGAAAAGTACAAATTCAACTGAACGAAATCAGGAGCATATCATCTCAGTACGGGTAGGACTCCATAGGCATCTATACAAAACCAATGATTCATTAACAGGCCTCCTTGGCCTATAAGGTCATTCCAAGGTCTTGTAAGGTATCCCCAGACATGTTTTTGGCCATAGTTCTCTGCTTAAGGACTGCTAGGTTCTTCCTTAACTATCCTTATTCAACCTCACTGAATTAATTATATTTTTCATTGTTTTAGTGATTATTTTAAATTTATTTTTGCCACAGATATTTTCTGATACCTCTAATCCTCATAGGATCATTCTAGAGAAAAAGTTAAGCAAAACTGACACAGTGACCATACCTGACAGCATAAGTAGCATTTGGAATCCAAAGTCCCCTACCTCTTTAGCAAAAGTAAGAGTGGCATTTTTCACTGTCTTTTGGGACACAATGGTAGTCATAGACTTTAATTTTAATTAAAATCCATCTTTTAATTTTTGTATAAATTGTAATTTTTTGTATTGTTTTCTTGGTTTTGTTTACTTTACTTTGTATCAGTTAACGTGCCTTCTCATGCTTCTTTGAATTCTTCATATTCATCACTTCTTCTAGCACAGCAATATCCCATTACATTCATATCCATTGAATGGGTACTGATTTTTCCAATTTTCTTTTCTGAAAGCACCAAAATGTTACCATAAATATTTCAGTGTGTGCGGAATCTTTCTTGCTGGAATAAACCAAGTCTTCTAGGAGTCTTTCAAACTCCTATGGATCTTTGAAAGATTTCAATATTAATTCACTATTCCCCCAATCTTAGTTAATCCATATCCAGAACAATTCTGCCCAGTGGATGCAAATGCTGGGGGTCAGGGAACGTAAGAGAGAGAGGAGTGTTATGTCCCAGCCCACAAAGAACTCAATGACATTGTAGCTTTGGTGTTCATTTCTACTAAACCCTGTAAAGCTGAATTTCCATTTTAAAGAAAGAGTTGCTTGTCAATAAAGGTCTGTTTGAAGCCTAGGACCACTACCTGATGGGAATCAGGTGTTCAGACATTGGAGCTTGACTTGCACAGGAAATCTCCTTGAAAGTCAAGGAAGACAGGCAGAAGGAAGTTCAGTCTGAGAAAAATGGGTTCCATGGGAATCTGTTAATATGGATTAATTGGAGATGGTATAGACAACTGTAATGAACACCTAGATGTCAGAGAAGATGGTAAGCTATCAGGACCAAGGGACAAAATAACATTTAACAAAGTCAAGGGTGTTGTAGGGGGAAACCTAAGTTGAAAGATAAGTCGGTCAAGCATGATTAATTAAAAAGGGAAAGCAAACCATGCTCAAAACTAAGGTCAGGCTTATGTCACCATGTGGGTAGGTCCATCCTGAGACAAATTTCCTGGTCATAAGATCCCATTGAAAAAATGGGCTGATATGATGATCCCTGACTTTCCAACAACTTAAAGGACCACACCTGGGAGACCCAGGATCCTGATAGTAGAGCCCATTCACAGTCTGTAATGACAACCAAAACCCTGAGCACCAAGTGCAAATTTTACGAGCATCCAAGACACTGACCCCTCTCCTTCACCTGGTCTAACTTTCAGGTGTATTATTTTCCTAGTTCACAGTATTCACAAGGCCCAATCATGAATATTGGAATTCTTCATGTTATAAATGTACAACAATTTCATATGCATTCCTTCATTTCGTACTCATAAAAGCTTGTCTGAGAAAACAGAGTCCTAGAAACTTCTCTAATATCACACAATAAGTGCAAGAACCTATACAAAGTTTAGAGGATTATAGAGTCAGAGCCAGAAAGTCCTGTAAAGGTCAACTAATCCAACTCTCATTTTGTAGATGAGAAAACTGAAGTCCAGAGAAGTAAACGTGCCCAAGAATAAATGAGGAGAGTGAATGGAAGAGCTGGACCTTGAGCCAGTCATCCTTTCCACTGTACCTCTCACTGCCTTTCTCCATGATACAGACTGATTCTCACTGTTTGTAGTCCTCTGGCTGAGAGAGATTGGATCCCCTTCCACTCTCTGATCCCTAGTGAGTCATTTCCCTGTTCCTGTTGCCATCCTCTCAGCAGACCTTTACTTCAGGCATTGCTTCACACAGAAAGAAGAGCTACAGATCATTCACAGAGATAACCACCTGTCCAAGCAGTGAGCCAAGTGTTCTCTAGGGCCAACCTGGGAAAGGCTTTATGGCACACATACCCAGAGTCCAACATCATCAGACTCTTTCCATAGACAGAGGCTGGAGAAAGAGATTGTAATAACAACCAGTGACTCCTTCACGAACCTTGGATGCATTTCCCTGTGCTTCTTAGAAACAGACATCATGTGAAAGCCTGGCTAAGAACCCAGGGCTAGGTTCCAATTTAGTCCCACCCTCTTTCTCTCTGCAACAATTCTTTATCAAATTCATTGTATTCACATACAATTCTATATGAAGATCAATATCCAAAGTAAGACTCTAGAAAAGGGAATAACACCTCAAGGATCACAAGGAGATGACAATAAATGACCCTCAGGGTCTTTGAGCATCACAACAATGTGTTTATCCTTTAAAATTCATCTTCTTTTCTTTTTTGTAACATACAGTACTGGTATTCCCTGCTTACTCATGTCTCTGCTACCACCACTAAAAGGTTTGAGAAAAAAAGAAAGGAAACAGCATTCATTAAGCACCTACTATATACCAGGCACTGTGTTAAGCACTTAAATAATATAATCTCATTTGACCCTCCCAGGAACTTTGGAAGGCAGGTACCGTTATTATCCTTACTTTATAGTTGATGAAAATTAGCTAGACAGAGATTAAGTGACTTGCCTGGGGTCACACAGCTAGAAAATGTCTGAGGCTGGATTTGAATTTAACTCTTTCTGACTCCAGGCCCAAAACTTCTATGGGAATCTCTTTGGTCACAGTTACAGTCTAGGCACTGCACTTTATGATGGAATCATACTAACCATGCCATCTTTTCACTCAACTAAAGGCAATATAGCTATGTAAATTTAGCACAATGCCTGGCACATTGTAGGCACTTAATAAATGCTTATTGCACTCACTCCTTCTGTTAAATTGCTTCTCCAGAGCATTTTTGAAACCATGGCTCGCTGAGAGACCTTTGGTGAAATAACTCTATCCCCTTCAGGATATGTGGGTTGTAGTGGGCCTGTTGTTGGTTTTTCCAGTCTCCCAGGGACTGGTACACTTTGGGACATATAGGCCATTCACTTATGCCTAATTTACAGAGTAGGCAAGAGTTGAATGCAGGCAGTTAGGGTTTGAGAAAAGCCTGTCACAAAAAACGGTGAATGTGTAGCAAAGGTAATAATTCTAATCAGCAGAATATAGGGCCTCCTCTATGAATAAATGAGCATGATCATATTGCCCTGTCTACTAGTTTCCAGGAAGGTTGAAACACAAGTTTCGGGCAGCCAGCCAGACCCAATACACGTAAGAGCTCCTGGAATATGTGTGATTAGATTAGAGTATTGTGTTCCTGGAGGTCAGGGATGGTATTTTGCTTTTTTTTTTGCATCCCTAGTGCTTAGCACAAACTGGCACATGGTAGGCTCTTAATAAATGTTTATTAACTGACTGACTGGTGGGAGTGGGAGTGGGGGAGGGTCAGAAGGAGTGGGTAGGTTTTTCATTTGTATTTGGCTGCCTCTACAGCAGTTATCTGATGTCAGTGAACTTTAAAAAAAAATTTATAACTGCATTTCAATATAATCAGTTTCCTACATGTGTTTTATTTTATGTGTTTAAAAGGGAGCCCATGCCAAATATATAGGATTACAAGCCATTCCCCAATTGAGAAATGGTCAAAGGATATGAACAGGCAGTTTTCAGAGGAAGAAATTAAAGCTATCTATAGGCATATGAAAAAATGCTCTGGATCACTACTGACTAGAGAAATGCAAATCAAAACAACTCTTAGATACCACATCTCTCCTGTCAGATTGGCTAAAATAACAAAACATGAAAATGATAAATGCTGGAAAAGATGTGGGGAAATTGGAACATTGTTGCATTGCTGGTGGAGTTGTGAGCTGATCCAGCCATTTTGGAGAACAGTTTGGAACTATGCCCAAAGGGCTATAGATATGTTTATACCCTTTGACCCAGCAATACCACTTCTAGGGTTGTATCCCAAAGAAATCACACAAGCGGGAAAAGGACCCATATGTACAAGGATATTTATAGCAGCTCTTTTTGTGGTAGCCAAGAATTGGAAATCAAAGGGATGCCCATCAATTGGGGAATGGCTGAACAAGCTGTGGTATATGAAGGTGATAGAATACTATTGTGCCATAAGAAATGGGGATGATGCAGACTTCGTAACAACCTGGAAAAACCTACACGACATAATGCTGAGTGAGCGGAGCAGAGCCAGGAGAACGTTGTGCACAGCCACAGATATATGGATTCTGTGAGGACCAACCCTGATATACTGCGCTCTTCTCAGCAACCTAAGGGGCAAGGACAACTCCAGGGGACTCACGATGGAGAATGCTATCTTCATCCAGAGAAAGAACTGTGAGGTTTGAATACAGATCAAGGCGCACTACATGCTCGCCTTTTTTTGCTTCTCTTTTGTTTTTGTTCTTGGGTTGTTTTTTTTTTTTTGGTTCTGTTTCTTCTTTCTCATGATTCATTCCATTGGTCAAAATTCTTCTCCACAAAAAAAAAAAAAGGGAGCCCATGACTCAAAAAGGTTAAAAGCCCCTACACTAGGGTATATTATAAATGAACCTAAGCAAACTTGAACTACCTCAGGTAGTTTTCCATTTCTGTAACCCTAGTGCAAAATGTATGTGTGAGGAAGAGCTGACAGGGTGCTTGGGTGCTTGTGCTCGGACCCCAATTCCAAGACCATATTTCCCCCTAGCCTCAAAACACTATCCCTGTCAGTTTCTCCCAGCCCAAGGATACTATGTCTAGCAATTACTCATGAATGGGTCCCAGCAAAACACTTATCTCTCTCCCTGGTATAGTAACAAACCACACCTGTCAGAATTATTAGTTTGAACTGGCTTTGACTGGATCATAAAGATAACCAGACTATCTATACCAACTCCCTACCTCATTGTATTCATCCTGGACTCCTCATTATGTGTAGACTTAAGATATACGTATACTCTCTACATCTATCTTGCCATACAAGACTGATTGGTGGCAGACTGTGCAATCCTCAGTCAGTCCTGACCACTAGTTAACTTAGTGACATAGCAAATCTAAAACCACACCTCCCTGCGAACCCACTTTAGCCTTTTCCTGGTGAACTCTGGGTAAAACGCCAGTGCAGTAGATACAAAAAGTGAATGTTCTTTTAAGAACTGACCACTCCTTAACCACTCCCTAATCCTCCTGGAGTCACCTAATTAGCATACTTGGCACATGTTTTATTACAGCTTTTCCTATATAAACTTTAACTTTACCCCTCTAAGGTCACAGGTTCCTTAAGAACTTTTGCCCACTAAATCGCGTAAAAATAAACCTTTGCCAACTTGACTTAAAGACTGCTTGAGTCCATGAATTCAATCTAGACAACCCTGTACTGCTGTCTAGTGCTTGAGGGGTCCTTGAGCCTCTCAAAATGGCATGAGAACTGGGCTTGGAAACCATAAGGTGGGTGAAAGAGTAAGTTGTGGGTAGACAAATGAACTGAATTATTTTAATAGAGCTCCTCTCCAAACAGGAGAGGAATTGAGTCATTTTGACAATCTTACCTTTAACAAATGTTTATTGAATTGAGTTAAATGACAGGATAGGCTATGAATGATACCTCTTCTGAGCATGAGGATAATTCTTCATTGGTTCAATTTTTGGTGAAGGATGGTGTTCTTCACCCACCACACTCAGCAGGTTCTGAGGGCAGTAGCTAGTTTCTTCATTGTCTAGAAAAGGAATGTGGCTTTTGTTTTTGATTGGACATGAAATGATATCAGTAGGGGATTAAAATATATAGTGACCTGCCTCAGAGAAGTAAAGGGTACTGTAGCAGCACAATGACCCACTCCAGAGAGCAAAAGAACAAGCATTTAGTATAAGAAAATTCATAATAATAACTGGTAAGCTTTTCAGAGGTCAACACCAGAAATCTAAAAAGATAACATATTCATGGAGGAGCAGTAAGGTAGAAAAATGCCAGTTGAGTCTTGGAGTAATAACAGCCATATTCCCTCCTCATTTAGCAGATGAGAGTCCTCACTCATTCAATTCTCAGATTCTATTTGTCTACCACTTAGCAGGATGAGTTCTCTTAGCATTAACCTCTTCCTATGTTCTCATATCTTTCTCTTTAGTTCCACATCATCAGACCTTGACATTATTTGCATCTAGCCTGGAAGATGTTATTAGGCATGAGTCTGATGAAGTTCTGGCCCTTTAAGACCCTGAGAGAGAGCTATGATGTCCAAGAAACCAAGTTTCATCAAAGGGAATTAATACCCACAGAGTCCTATCAGTTGACCTAACTCTCATTCTGCATTACTCAGATACATCTTGGCTCTGACTCCAACCCTGCTCAAATGGTCTATGATTCCATTTACTCCTACTCAGCTTTGTGACCTCAGACTCAGCCCACTCTTCTGATTCTAAAAACCTTGGATTAAGTAAAAATAAATGCATCCCCTAGATTCTCTTTCTCTTCAGCCTTGCCTGCTCCTCTGTTCTTAGAGGGGCCTACTGTTAGCAGGCTGCTTACTGGAGTGCTTATTAAAGACTTACTAAGCCATAATAATGGTTCTGCAAGCCACATCTAAATATCAAATCTGTGCCAGGTCGTGGGAGCAGTGGGAAGGATTAGAGACGTGGTCCCATTACAGATGGAAGTTGGACTTTCCTAGAGCTTATTATCTTCTCTCCCTTGAAAGAAACAGCCTAAATGTGCTTGACCACTGAGCTGACTATTATATCTTTTGGTTAGTATTAAGACGTACTGTATGAATGGATAATTCCTGAGACAAACTTTATCTAGGAATAAAACAGTATTAAAAATAAAACTAGGCCCAGAAAAAAAACCATACCAGTTTATAATTCTCAAACCAATAACAAAATAACAGAAGCCATAGTGGGTCCCTGCAAGCGGTCCCTTCTTCCCCTTCACCATCTACCACAACTTTGCCCATTAGGTTGCTCCTTGATTGAATGGGGAGATGGAGAAAGCATTTATTAAGCTTTTACTGTGTGCAAAACACTATGCAGGAACATCAGAAATATGAAGAAAAAAGTGAGGCAGCCCTTGTTCTCAAGGAATTCATACTTTAATTGGAGAAGAGAATACATAAAAGTGATTTTCAGCTGCAGGGAGGTGAAAGGTCTCATAAAGTCAATTCTGCTGTTTCTTTAAGATCCCCAAGTTCTATATAATGATCTTTTGTGTCACTGTCTAACTTAGGTATGGATTGAGGTAACAAATCTCTGCAATTCCAGACAGAGAAGTAGAATGAGACGTGCTAGAAAAAAAGAACAATTCCTCATACACATCTTCCATGGGAACTATCTACAATCCAGTAGAACCCATGGAAAACTATCATTATTTCTTTGTTCTCTCTTCTTGGTAATGCTTTTACTGCAATTTAGTGTCTGAATCTCAACCTACACCTACATGGAGCAGTGGACACGAGTGCTGGGCCTTCTTCCTGTGTTCACATTGGGGCTCAGGCACTTACTAGCTGAGTGACCCTAGGCAAATTACTTAACTCTTTCTCAATTTCCTCGTTGTGAAATGAGCTGGAGAAAAATATGGCAAACCGCTATATGATGTCTCTGCCAAGAAAATTTGAAATGGGGTCACAAAGAGTAGGACATGACTGGAAAATGACTCGACAACAACAAAAAAACATTTCTTCTTCCTTCCATGAAGCTTATTCCTGTTCATTTTCCTACTACATATGTACCTTCTCTTCCCGAATGAGGTAGACATGATTTATTATTAGAAGTTGTGAGAGCTAAGTTATTAATGCAAAGCAATATTTTTTCCATTTGTATACGTCTTTGTGACCTGAGATGTCCCCAATGTGATCTCTCTCTCTCTCTATCTATCTATCTATATATCTATCTATCTATCTATCTATCTATCTATCTATCTATCCATCTATCCATCTGTCTATCTATCTATCCATGAATTCTGGATGCGATGCATCTATACTCTGACTAAACAAAGACCTATTAAGATAAATAGTGGCCTAAACTAAAAGAACCCAGGTTCATGAGGCTATTAGAGTATTTGTAAATGAAGTCTGCCCATGAGAGTAATACTATTAACAGGTTGGTCCTAATTCCAAAGGGAGTTTTAAAATTTTTTTAGAAATAATGGAGCAGATAGGACACAGAGCCTGGAGTCAAGAAGGCCTGAGTTCAAATTTGGCCTCAGACACAAGCTGTGTGATCCTGGGCAAGTCACTTAACCTCTATCCCATTTTTCTAAACTCTAAAATGGGGATAATAATACTACACAGGAGGATCAACCAAAATATCTGTAAGGCACTTACACATGGTAGAGGCTTAATAAATACTTATTCCTTTCCCCTTTCACTCAGCACCAGTATCCAGCAACTGAGTCCTAGTAAAAATCTGGTTGAAGGGTATCTCTTTTCCCCTTCAAAGAAATGAGCCTTCTGGGAACCACTGAAAGAATTAATTGAACTTGCCACCTCTAATACATGTACAGGTCCACTGACTTACATGGAAATTCAGACAAGTTAGCATCCTGTCCCAGAGGCCACCTTTTCCATATGAACACAGAAGGAAAAATTCTTATGTAGATCTGGTTTAAGGGATTATGGAAGGTCCCTACCCTAAACACTGGCTGATGCCTTAAATTACCCTCTCAGAACATCACTGCTGAAAAGGCGAATCTGACTGAGAAGGGTCCCCACTTTAAGTTGTCTTTGGTCACCCCATGTGAATGAAGGATTTAGGAGACAGTTAAGGAGTGGCCAGGAGAAAAAGGATACAAGATGAGGGAGTAAAGGAGGAAAGGGCATAGAACAGGTAGTCTGGGAACCACAAGATAAATTCCATCCACTTGACTATTTCACTTTGGGTCAGCCATTTTTTTCTGTCAGTTTTCTTTGAGAAAACTCACAAACATCTAGGAGGTCTTGATCCAGATTGGGACAGAGGCTGTCTCTCTATCTCTCCAATTGATTCTCTACTCACCCAAAGTATACAGAACCTCTGATTTCCAATTATTATTGGAACAACAGGTAGAAAAGAGATGATGTCTACACTGTTCCTGGGACTAGTTCTTGAGGGCAATCTCTACCATTTAGGAATTTTGGAATGCCTTTACTCAGCATTTTCAGCCAATTGTACTCCTAAATCCACTTCTTCTCCCCAGCTACTCTTTATGTTTCAACCTCAGTGTCCAAGGAGCAGCAGCAGAATTATCCCTCAGGGAACCTCATAAGGCAGATCAACCAATCCACTTACACTATCCCTCCCAACCCTCACCTGGGGTGGAACTGGGGACAGGGCTTGCTGTGAGCTGGGACCAAGGATTTGCCATGACACAAGATAAAGCTCCCCAGCATTCGGGGCAAGCCAAGGTCATATCTTGGGGGGTGGTTATGAAGAGCTGGAGATGATGCAGAGATGGAGAGAAGGCTGAGCTAGAGACAGAAAGTGGTGCTTAGATTAGAAATAGGAGTCAGTGCCAGTATTATACATCTAAGACATGAACAAAGAAAAATGGCCCTCGGATCAGGCTGAAGGTTTTGTTACAATAGTGACTTTCCCGGATCTAGGTATCATAAAGAATTAAAAGGACACATTTTGTTGTACTTAGTTTCCTTCAGGTATGTACATGCCCTTATACCTAGTCCAATGAATTTCCTCTAAATTAGTCACAGCTCTATAACTCCTAATACCATGTAAGGCCAATCAGTAAGTGAAAGATCTTTCCTGTCTCAGATGGGGCCAACAAAGGGAGGCCTGATTAGAGGCAGGCCCACACCTTTGTGAGGCTAATCAGGGATTAAAGACCCTTCCCACCTACTCAATAGAGCACAGGTGGGGCCAATTAAAGGATGCTTAATTAGAGGTTTGTTTGTAGGCAGGCCTAATCTCTTTACTTACTAGGCACTAAACCTCAGCCCCACGCCCTTTTGCCCATTGGCAAAAAGCCCTGAGGGGGCCAAAAGAGTACATACACCCAGAGGGTAGCCATTGAGAACTGAGAATTCACAATTCAGAAGTCAGAAGAGAAACCAGAATTCAGAATTCAGCCCAAGGTGAACAAGATTACAGAGCTACAGAAAGAGTGCAGAGTGGAAAGTGGAAACCACAAAGCTGCAGAGACCAGAGAACTGAGGGGGGAGAGAATGCAGGCAAAGATAGTTAGGATTTTTGAGTAATTGTTTACAGGAAGGCCCTAGCAGGGGGGAAGGTTACAGGATGACTTGGTTCTTTGCTATAACACTGTGTTATAATTTCCTTTTTGCTACATTGAGGTGGGCTTACTGGTTTTGGAATATAATTACTGCTATATCAGATTGGAGGTATTGGTCCTTGAATTTGATCCTCTGGAGTCTAAATAAATATTATACTTCCTCTGCCTTCTACCTAGAGAGTTTCTCTACTTTGCAATCCCAAACCATACAGACATGTTCATGGTCATCCTCAAGGTCATGAGTCTTGCCTTGCTGATACACACCAATAGTCATAATATTGTCCAAGGAAACCAATATTCCTAAACAATGGCTGTCCTGAGTCCCCTGAGCAGAAACCACTACTTCCCATTTCCAAGGGCCAACTTCCAAATAGGATATAAACTTACTATAGCATGGCACACATAGGACTTAAAGAATTGGAACTAACTAAAATAAATACAATATTAAATCCAATGTGACCACAAGACAAAACAAATTGATGAAGAACACCTATCATATAGGCATACAGTTAGATGGAAAACTTAGAGGGCTCATCCCTTCGTAGATGCAGCTTGTGCAGTCACTGCAAATAGACATTGTTTTGGGCCCAGAATTTTACAAAAAGGGAAGAGTAGGATTGACTATCTTTGGAAAATTGCAAAGATCTTTCACAATTGGGCCCCAAACAAAGGCCCAATTTCCGATTACTAATATTCTATTGTTGTCATTGCATGATGAGTCATGCAACACTTCAGGTTCCAAAGATCCAAAAATGAATATGATTTAGAAGGCAAAGAGGAAGTGCATCTGTGGATGTGAACACCTCTCACATGTGCATAACATGCAAATTATAGAAGTTGCAGCATTGTAATAAAGGATGTCTTCAAACATTTGCATTAGCTAAAGTGGAGACGAATAGCTCACATGGCATGAGATACTTGATAGATGCCATTCATGCTCAACTGGCATCCTCTCAATGTCAAGAGTAGGAGATGAAGCCTCCCTTTGGCAGACTGAGATAAGACTTGTATAGGATGGGCAGCCATGATCTTCTGAGTTATCTCAGGTTTTGGTTACAGGGAACAAGGAAGGATTTAGTGGTGAAAAATTTGTCATGTCAGTAATGGTGCATCCATAACAGCATCTCTTGACATCCTTTTCACACTTTTGGACGTATCTATTTCAGTGGCCCTTGAAAAGATTTCTTTTTGGGGGTGTGTGGTGGGGTGGACCAGGCTGGTTTTCTAGTGGTGCCCCTTAATTCATATCATAGACATGATAATCAATTCCATCTGTTTATCTTTGGACTAACGACTCTGTCTCTCAGAGAAACCCAAAGGTTTGCTAAAGGTTCCAGGACTCATGTTCTTTTGGAGTACAGGAATGTTCGCTTTGATTTAGATACTCAAAGACCACAAGATATGGGCCAAACCAGATACCAAACCCAGGGCCAATGCTAAGTCTCTGGTTTTCTTAATCCCCCGCTACTGCTTGAAGTCTGTGGATTTTCCCATCTGTCAGTGCTGCTTCCTCTCAACATCAAGCCCAGGGCTGGGGAAGAAAAAGGCCACGTGCCATTTTGCAACCTGGATTGATAGATTGTTAATGTAATTAGACAGGTTACATTGTAGCACCCTCTCAAGCCTGCCTTTTAACAAAGTCACATCCCACCCTGCGGAGATCCAACCAGACAGCTAATGAGGCTCGGCACACCCTGGGTCTGTTTCTAGGCTCATAATATTTAATTAATTTGACTATCTGTTAGTATTAATGTTGAGCTGCTTCCCTTGATGGGCATGGGATGGAACAGAGTTTCTTGTGCTTAGGTATTAGGCTGGTTTTTTTTTGTGATTTTAATGGAAAGACTGTAGGGAAAGGAGAGTTGGGTACTGAATCTTACTCTTCTCCATGTCATGTTAAATTCTTGGTCATTTCCTACTCCTTTCTTCATAATCACATGTGGCAATATGGAAAAGATCTATAATATATTCAGCACAGGGAATTACTACATTGGAACTTCCACTACTAATGAGAACCCATACACAATTAATAATGTCCATTGAATTGAGTCCAGGAGAGTTGCCTAAGACACATAGAGTTCACGTTATTTGTTTGACACTCTGCTAGCAATTGTCAGAGGCCAGATTTCAGTCTAGGTCTTCCTGATACCAATTGATGTAGCACTATATCCACCATTCCACATGCTCATTTATCTTCTCCATATGCCGCAGGATCATAGATTTAGAGGATAAAGAGACCATGGAGGTCATCTAGTTCAACTTCTTCATTTTACAGATAAAGAAACTGAGGCACAGAGAGGTTCAGTGCCTTGCCTGGGTTATACAGGTTAAGACAAGTCAGGCATTTAGTAGGTACTATGTTCCATTCACTAGGTTAAGTGCTGGGGATGCAAACAAAGGCAAAAACTGTTCTCGCCCTCAAGGACCTTACAATCTAATGGGGAAGGCACAAATGTGTACAAACAAGGTGTATGCAGGTAGTAAATGTCTGAGTGGGCAGTCAATGGCACAGTGGCTAGAGCATTGGGCCTGGAGTCAGGAAAACTCATCTTCCTAAGTTCAAATCTGGCCTTTGACACTTAGTAGCTGTGTGATGCTGGACAAGTCACTTAACCCTGTTTGCCTCAGTTTCCTTATCTGTAAAACAAGCTAGGGAAGGAAATGGCAAACCACCCTAGTATCTTTGCAAAAAAAAAAACCCAAATGGGGCTACAAAAAGTCAGAAACGACTGAACAACAACAAAAATCACCAAAGCAATAAGTGAACCTCTCCCCAGCTGTCAGTATCCTGGGGTAAAGCCCCATTCTCCACCATGCTAGTCATGTTTCGGCCTAAGACAAAGAAGAACCAGAAACAAGGGTATAAATTGTAAAGAGGCAGAATGTGGTTTGACATAGCAAAAACCAAACAAAACCAAAACAAACTTCTTCTTACCAAGAGCTGTCCAGAAAGAGTGAGATCTCCATAAACGGACATCTTCAAGCAGAGGCTGGATGAACACTTTTCTGATACAGGGTCAGAATATATGATGTCTGAGGTGCCTTCCAATTCTTAGATTTTATGAATCTATAGTTTGTATAGAGAACTGGAAATTCCATTCTTTTTCAAGGCTGAATTTCTAGCCTTGACTTTAGGAGTAGTTAGTGCTTGGAACTTAGGGGATATCCATATATGCCCATATGGCAGCTGTTCCTGGCATCTCTTGGCCTGAGCAAACCCTAGGCAGAAATATTTTAGGAGTCAAGGGCAGCAAAGAACAAGAGAAAGGTATTTCTTAAGGTGTTCTCTCAAGTCTTTGAGGCATTCCACCTGAAAGACCTAGATCTCACCCCGTGAAAATAAGCTCTAGCACATAAAGAGTTCATTAGGCAAATTCCCTTGCCTCCAGTCAAACGAGTCAGAAATAGCAAAAACCCTTCACTGATCATTCAACACCATTAGTCTGGGGCATGCTGTAGATTTCCTTCCTTAGGGATAATGGCATTTCATATATTGTCAGCTTCTCTCTGAAGTGACATCCTTGTTTTGTTAGGTGATAAAACTGGGCCTCCCTCAAGCACTATTTTGAGGCTGAGTGTTGAAAGCCAAGGGTTCTTAAGCTCCAATAGGGAACTCTCAGGCTAGATCCACTCTCTTTAAGGTCAAGGTCACAATGGAGAACCACTGTGGATCTTGCAATGATTTGTCAGACACCTGTGAAAGAGGCCATGGAGCCTAACTGAAAAGAAAACTAGCCTGGGAGACCTCAGCACTTGGTATGTGTGGTAGAATAGAATCATTGAGACTTTAAACCAAAAGAGAATTCAGAATGCTCAAGTGTATGTTATATCTCAGTAGGGAAAGGAAAACTCCTCCTTATTAGTGTTCTTAAGGATTGCACAATGTATCTCATCAGGTCTTTACATAAATCCTGGGAGGTAAATGCTATTAGTATCTCCATTTTCAAATGAGGAAACTGAGGCAGACAGAAGTTAAATCAATTGTCTAGGGTCACATAGCTAATAGGTGTCTTGAACTCAGGTCTTCCTGACTCCAAGTCCAGTATTCTATCCATTGCACTTGGACCCATGATTTCTTTACTATTGAGACCTCCAAGGTAAAAATTTCCTCCCTGGTGAGACCTCATTCTACTAATTCGGTTCAGCTCCTTCTTTGTATGTTAAAGTGCAAAGGCAGCAGCAAACATGCAACCTGGTGCTGTGGAATCAGGTTAAAATGTAACTGGGAAATATTTAACAAAATAAATTAAGACAATAAAAGATAGCATTACATTTTAAAATTAATCATTATGTAGCTTCAAATTTCCTCATGTACAGATTAGTGGCCTGTTTTCTATTGCAACTTACTACTACTGATGTAGGGTACTGTGAAGTTAGGGGACAAACCCAGAATCATTCAATGAACATGTGTGAGCAGAAGGATTTGAATCCAGGTTTTTGGTGGTTCTAGACCAGGTCTCTATTCACCATGACAAGCTGCCTCTCAAGATCTGAGAAGGCACATGTCAAAATGGAATGCATTGTCTTTCCCTTCTACATCCACCTGTGTTCCTCAATTCTCTATTTTTTGAGGAACATCCACATTTCCAATCTCACAGATTTGCTGCTTTTGTATCATCCTCAATCCTTCCCTCACCTTCTAGTAAACAGAACAAGGCAAAGGCATCCCATTAGAGACTTGAGTCCAAGTTGACATTAATCATTGTGCATTAGTTCAGACCATTCCATGAGTTCTGAAACTGCATACAATAACTCTATTGTCATTCAGCCTATGTGTCACTTACAATAATTGATATATGGAGAAGATAATTAAATTTCCAAAGCACTTCATCCAAATTATATTATTTGAGCCTCACCAAACCTTGTGAGGTAGGCATTGCACGTGTTCTTATCACTTCCGTTTTACAGACGAAGAAATTGAGGTTCATAGAGATTAAATGACTTTTATAGTCAAGTCATTGGTTGACATGGTGACCACTGGTAGCTAGGTGACCAAACCATTCAGATAGTAAGTGTGAGGGGTCAGGTCTTCCTAACTCCAAATCTACTGCTATCTACTAAACCAAATCTCTCTCACAAGGAATTCTACATAACTATACTGTGAGGGACTTTGTCCAGTGCTTTCCCCAAATCCCAATATTCTAAATCTATAGCATTCCCCAACCTACTTACCTTTTGTTAAAAAAAGAAGTGATATTAGTCTGTCATGATCTGCTTTTCATAATATCATGGTATAGTAATATCATGGCTGATTGTCACTTCTCTTGATGAGCATTCACAAACCATTCTTTTAATAATGGATCTAGGGGTAGCTAGGTGGTGCAGTGAATAGAGCACTGGCCCTGGAATCAGGAGGACATGAGTTCAAATCCAGCCTTAGACACTTGACACTTACCACTGTGAGACCTTGGGCAAGTCACTTAACCCCAATTGCCCTGCCTTCCCCCATCAAATTTTTTTAAAACATTATAAAAAATGAATCTAGAATTTTTTTAGGAATTTAAATCCATCTCACAGTCCTAGAGCTTAAAGAATTCACCTTCCTTCCTGTTATGAAAATTGGGACACTTTCCAGAGTCAGTCGAAAGCATGCAACTGTAAATCTGTGACATTTCCCCTGATCTGCTAATGACCCTTATCAAAAATGAGGTTCATCTGGAATGACTGTGTTGTTCACTACTTTTCTTAGCTTCTAGCTACTCTTCTCACAGAATCAAAGAATTTCCAAGCTCAGAGATCAACTAGTCTAAGCTCTATACCTGAGCAGTAGTTACGTCCCTGACAGCTTCTAATCCAACCTCCTCCTGAAGGCCTATAGTGATAGGGAAATCACTACCCCCCAACTTGCTTTTTGATAGCTCTGATAGGAACCCCATATCAAGTTAAAATCTTCTGCCTTTGTAGCATGTCTTATGTAATTTCTCTTCTTTCTATTCACAAAACCACACTCCAAGTTCAGTTCTTCATCACTTCTTGTCCTGGTCTATTGTATTTGGTATCTCTGCCCCAAGTTTCACCCCATTTCAATCTATGCTCTATTCAGATGTCAGTGATTTTCCTCAACTGCAGGTCTGATCATACTACTATCCTAATCCATAAATTCCACTGGCTCCCTGTCACCTCCAGGATCAAATATAAAATCTTATTTGGCCTTTAAAGTCCTTCACAATCTGAGCCCTTCCTATCTTTCCAGTTTTATTATATTTTACCCCTTTCAATACAGTTTCCCTCACCTTCTCCCTTGAGTAGTTCCTCCTGAAATTCTATTTTATGGAGGGGCCCAGGGCTGCCATACATTTTCCTCCCAGCCCTGTCCCTGGCTCCAGGACTTACATGTTTTGCTGTCTCTTCCATGTTCCTCTAGGAATCAACAGTCATAGAAGTTGCAGGGAGGCATATTATGTAATTTAATATATTTATATGATTAAAACATATATAATGGAGCCCTAAGCTGAATGGTCTAATTATATACATTACCAGAGATTCATTTATTTTTTTCAACAAATATCTGAATGCCTTTTATGCACACAGACACAGGTATGTACTAGTCAGAGAAGTAAAAGATATAAAATATAGCCATCAATAACCATAGTCATCAATACCGATAATACGGAAAACAGAGAAAAGAAATATGTACAAAATACTGTGTGAAGCCTAAGGAGGGGAGGATCATTTCTAAATTAGGAGATCAGGGAAGGCTTCATAAAGAAGATGACATTTGGGCTTGACCCTGAAAGATAGGCAGAATTTCAACATGGCTAGAGTGAACTCTGAGGTCTCCCCCAGCTCTAAATCTGTGTTCCTGCAATCCTTAGTAGTGGGGTGTTCCACATATGGAGGAGACACAGGGGCAAGAAAGTGTGGGATATATTTTTAAAATGAAGAGTCCAGTTTGGCTGATGCCATGTGAGACAGGGAATCATGTGAGATAAACCTGGAAAGGTTAGTTAGGGCCAGGTTGTGAAAAACTGCATGCCAAGTTAAGGAGTTTGCATTTTATCCTCTATGAGAGAGAAGCCCTGTTGAAAGGCTTTGAGCAGCGCTAATAATAGAGTAAAAAGGTTAATCTGCTAGGATGACAGTAGAGGGTACCAAGGATAGAGATTAGAGTAAGAGGTGAAAAGACTTTTTCAGTAGTCCTGAAATAGCGTGAAGATAGGGAGACTAGAAAGGAGAGGACAGATTCAACAGATGCCTAATATTGGGCTCAAACACTGTGGACCTCTTAGAATTTGGTATTTTATTAAGTTCATGTTGGGAGATATAACTGGGTGAGGCTTTTTCTCGTGATTAAATTCTATAATTTTGCATGAGTACAGGTGGGGGATAGGTCAAGGAAGAAGAGGAAGAGCTATAGCTCTTGGAATTCATAGAGGGAGGGCAACAAAGAAATTCCAAGATCACCTCTGAGTATGTTTCACAAATTCCAGATGAAAGAGAGTGTATTACCATATTTTCCCATGTATAAGATGTACCTTAATTTTGGAGTCCGAAATTTGAGAAACAATGTGTTACATAACGTTATTGAACTCAAGTTTTATTCATCATAAAATTCATACAATGATACAATGAAATTCAAGGACCTTCTGCTCATAGCTTTCAGGCATCTTTTGGGCAAGCCTGGTGAGTGTACGCATGCTTAGTCCATTCCGTTTCATGAACCTGAAGCACCAATTGTGTCCTCCTTCGAAATCAGTAACTTCTTTTTTATCGGCAATTCTTCTTGCCTCATGCTGAACCATGTTTGTGGACACAGGGATTCCAATTGCCCTTTGCTCTTCAATCCATATCTTCAATTCCCTCTCTAAATCAGGCCATTTTGCTGACTTGCCTCTCATGGCCTTCTTGTGCCGTGGCGTTTTCAGTAGGGTTTCTTCTTCCCATAACCAGTCTTGGATTGTTTTCTCAGTTGGAGGAGGACCAAACTTATGTTCAGCAGCACGATTTCCATTCACTTTTGCAAACTGGATCACTTTTAACTTGAATTCAGCACTGTACGAAAATCTTTTCTGAGCCATTTCTGGGCAGAATGCAGCAAAATGTAACCTAATATACCGGTAACAAATGTGAAACAAAGCGCAAAGACAACAAGCATGAAAAAGCAGGAAATGCAAGTAAAAAAATCTACAAAAATGAGCACAAAAACAAGCACAAAAAAGCGGGAAATGCAAGTAAGAAAATCTACAACCACTGTATGATGCACCCAGTTTTTAGACTCCAAATTTTTCAAAAAAGAGTGCATCTTATACATGGGGAAATATGGTATGTTGACTAAACTAAGAGGTTGGGTGTGGCAAAGAGTATGTGTATGTCAGAATATTAAAATTTCATAAGGCTTATTTTTAAAATATAGGTTGTATGTGGTCAATGGGTATCTTTCAGGGGCCAACGCCCAGATGTGTGAAGTTTCATGCACAGACACTCTTAGAGGTAGAAGAGGCCTTTAGCAATCCATGATTTTATAGAAGAGGAAATGAAGGGTCTACAGACAGGAAGAGATTTACTAGTAATAGGTATTATTCAGAAATCAAAGTGACATACAAACAAAAAATATAAATCAATTACAGTTTTTTTAAAGTAAAAGATAAGAAAGAGTTAACTAGTGCTTTAAAGATTTCAAAAGGGATTACATACATCATTTATCTAATCCTCACAACAATTCTGCCAGCTGGGTACGGATTCCTTCTTCTTTGTAGCATACTGTAGAGATGCACTGCCTGGTGCCCTGGCGATGACTCTACCCAGAGGCAGAGTCAATGATTAGTGAATCCCTGCCTAGAACCACAATATCATGAGAAGGTCCAGCTATGCTCCTCCTTCTCTATTTCTGGCTCATGCTCTCTCTCTCTCTCTCTCTCTCTCTCTCTCTCTTTCTCTCTCTCTCTCTCTCACCTACTGTACCCCTAGGCCTTCTGCCTAGGGTCCTCTTTACCTATCCCTCCAGCTCCCCTTTAGGTTTTGCCTTCTCCCATCAGAATATAACCTTCTTGAGGGGAGGGGCTATCTTGTTTTCTTATTTTTATATCTCCAACGTTTATTATTTTCCTCATTTTATGGATGGGAAAACAGGCCGAGAGAAGTGACATGATTGCCCTGGTTACATAGCCACCAAGCGTCAGAGGTGGAAATTGAATACAGGTCTTCTCACCTTCCAGCATAATGCGCTCTTCACTATGAAATACTGTCACTTGACACGCTGCCCAAGGTCACCTACAAACATCTGGAAGAGCCCAGGATCCAGTGCTCTTTTTACTACAGAGTGATAGAAAGTCCACCTGGGCTAGGTATAAAGAAATGAAGTCCCAAGGAAAGAGAATGGATAAAATCGAGGGGAAAAAATGAACTGAGTCGGAAAGAATCTAGTGTCACCACCACTGGCCTGAAAAAGCCCATAGGTAGAGAGACAAACAAAAAAAGACAAATAAATATGGCAGAAAGGAGAAGAGAATGTCCAATATTCCTTTAGACCAGACAGAAAAATGAACATCCCATAGAGGGGACTATATCTAGAAGGGCTGGAAAAAGGAAAGAGAGAAGCAAGGGAAAAAATCAACATAGCTTCTCCAAAAATCAAAGATGGTGTTATGAAGACCTAGACTAGGGTCAGGAGGACAGAAGTAAGGAGAGGGCAGGAAGTCACGAGCTATAGGAGATGCTTCAAGACTAAGGAAGGGCAACAAAAGGATGTGTCTGGAAGGGACAATTTATGCTTAAACCCTTTCCCAGCAACCATGGGAGAAAGAATTAATTGAGCCTTAACTTGGGTTTTGCTGACTTAATTACATTGGTGATTCCCTACATTGCAACTATATACAACATTTCCCTTGGAACTCCCTGACAATGTAGCCATACTCATATGTTTATTATTGTGGGTTTTTTCAGGCTATTATGGTTATATTTACTTTTAACAAAGCACGTATTGAAAAGTGCATGCTAAAAAGAGCACACATTTCAAAGCAGCTGCTGGGAGTCTGATTTTTGACTTGACATTTGTCAAAGAGGCAGTGCCAAGGGGAGTTGCAACCAGGTAGTCAGGCTGTTGCTATGATGTAAAGAGATGCATTACAAAAGGGAAGAATGTGGAGGAAAGGAAAAAGTCAAAATTAAGAGTAGGTAGTACCTTTAAAGCATATAAGGGACAGTGGCTGAGCAATCAAGCAGCAGCAGGGTGAGAGGGGCTGATTAGTTGTTTCCTGAAAATGAAGATCCTTGTGATTCATTTCTGACTTGAGCTGGGCCAGAACACTCACCCACCTCTGCCCTAGTCCTGGACATGTAAGGACTCTAGTTCCAGACATAAATCACCATTTGTTCAGCTGTTCAGCAAAGTACTAAAACAGGGATCTTAATAAAACCATGAGAACTTTCCAGCACAATCACTAAAGCTTTAAGTCTCGTGGTTCAACAATTAATTTTTTTTTTTGGATTGGCCAAAGGAGTTCACCAAGAAAATCTCTCATTCTCAAACTTTTTCTTCATGTGAGTACATTGTAGAGATGATGTTTGCCTGGTGCCCTGGGCATGACTCCACCTAGAAGCATCAGTGATTGGTGAGTCCCTGCCTGGAACCACAGTATCATGAGAAGGCCCAACTATGCTGCCCCCTCTCTACTTCTGGTTCGTTCTCTGGCCTGCTCCACTTCAGATCTGTATGGATGCCAACCTTCTCTCTCCCCTATCAGCTCCGCTTTAGGTTTGCTGTGTAAAGGTGCAAAGATCCCCTGTTAAAATGTATGCTTCTTGAGAGCGGGGCTTACCTTGTTTTCTTGTTTTTGTATCTCCAATGCCTAGCTCTGTGCCTTCAAAATAATCAGTTAATAAATGCTAAATGCTTTATTTATCCATCCATCCACATATCTATCTATCTATTTAAGTTTTATAGCCAATCCATCTACATTTTATATAAGATCTCTGATTTTTTTCCTTTGCCTCTGTGGAACATTTTATACCATTTTATATCATTTCTAATTTCAACCAGCCCCAGAGCCTGAATTAGTGAGTAACTGGAAGAAGATCCTGCGACCTGGGCTTCTTTGTTCTCTAAAAGTTGCTCAGGAAATACCCTTACCTCTGTCAACAAGGCCAGATCAGACTGACCTAAGGATATTCTTACCCCTGTTAGCCATTAAGGGATGAGACCTTAATCCCAAGAAGACCACCTACAACCCTATTCCATTAAGGAAAATCCTCTTCTTGTATCATGGTTAAGCATACATGGGGGTCATAAAAGTGAGGTAACACAGGCTTGCTGGGTCTGCTAAAATAACTTATATAAGTTTTCTCATTCCTTTGTTCAGACAGCCAGAGCTTATGCTCTTACTCCTTGTACATACAAGTAAGCTAGCTTAGCTATGCTTTAAGGGAAAATAATAAACAACATGGATTTTTCTATCACCTAGCTCTGTTGTTTCCTTCAACCAAATTTTCAGGTTAAACACCTCCAATAGGAGGTAATCACTCCATGCTCCCTCATTGGTACCATGCTAAAGATGACTTCTAAGGGGACAACCGTAATGCATTGCCTTATATCATACCTTCATCTAGATGGGGTTATGATGGACTTCTTCCTTTCACCTCCCCTCATGCCGCTAAAAGATCAAAGGGAAACCTTTCTTGTGTAATTTTTCCCCACAAAATAATAACTAACATTTGTGTGACACTGTTGATTTTGCAAAGAGCTTCGTGTATGTTATCTCAATTGGTCCTCACAATAACCCTTTGAGATAATTTCTATTATTATCTTTATTTTCTATCTGAGTAAACTGTGGCAGATAGATGTTAAGTCACTTTGCTGGGTCACATAGCCGGTGTCAGGGGAAGACTTTGAACTCAAGTCTTCCTGACTTCAAGTCGAACACTCTATACTACTACTTTAGCAGCACAAAATTCAAATTCTTGGTGATGAAAGTATTTAGGTGGCAATACAAGCCATGCCAGCTGGGGCCTATATTCTCCATAAGCTCTGGTTACAATGCTGGTCACAGCAAAGGATTCTACAATCAATCCAGCATCACCAGCAGCAAAGTCATCCCTCAGACCTAAGAGTTGGAGACATTATCAGCCTTTCCCGGATGGTTACATTTAATTCGTGAGCTAAAACAAATCTAGATTTGATGACTGGTTCAAGCCACATGGGTATAACCAGCAAGCTCAATCAGGCCATCGACTCATTTCCCAAACATTCCCCAAGGACTAAAGTATCCTGGCTCACCGGCTGCTCCTGCTTTATCTACAGATGCCTTCATGAATAACCCATTCCTAGCATCTATATGAGAGAACAGCCCAGAAGCGCCCCATGTGATGTTTATGGTTCCATACCCAAAGTGAGAAAAAATGTGTGACCCCCCAAAACAAGTCAGTTAACCTCACTATGCCTCATTCCTCTTATCTCAAAGCAATTCAATTTAATTCAACAAATACTTGTTAAATACCTTCTCTATGCAAGACAAGTGTTAGGTGATAGAGGGTAGCTACAAAGATGAAAGAACAGAGCTACAGCCCTCAAGGAATTTAGACTAGTATAGTAATAGGAGAGATAAAAACAAGTACAAAAATAACTAATGCAAATTGGAATACAGTGCTGTTAATTCAAAGGAGAGGTTCAAACAAAAGATTTTAAACAAACTGAAGGAAGTGGGCTGGGATCTGTCAGGAAGGCTTCATGGAGGAGGTAACAACTCTGTGACACAGGCAAGTCCAGGGTTGTTGTGATTATCAAATGAGATAGTGAAGAATTAAAATGCTCTCAAAAGCATAACACAAATGACACCATTAAAGGTTATCTTCTTAATTAGAGAGAATGTGGCTTAAGGGTAGAGAGTTGGCACTTTGAGAGTGCCAGGATGATCCAGGTTCAAGAAACATACTGGGCAAAGGTTATTTAACCTCTCTGAATCATGGGCACCAGGTCTCTAATTTGCAGAGAAAGTGCCATCTGGCGTGGGCATGGGGAGTTTCTCATTGGGAGCTCTCTACATGAATGAAATCATAGCTCCAGTCTGCCTTATTGGGAATATACTCCAAATCACTGGAAGAGAAACATAGTGGTTGGGAGAAGGTCAGCAGCTACAACAAAGGACAAGCATAAAAGTCTTACATACTGAAGATTTCTTGTGATTTAATCCTCATCCTAAACCCCAACTCTAGGACAGGAGCCATACTTTTCTTGGATAGTCTCCTGCCTAGTCTCCTGGTCTTATTGTTCCTTAAGCTCTAACCCTCTTATTCTGGATTTGGCTGAACAGGAGGCTGCTTCTCAGATATCTGGATTTTATTCCAGCTTTCTGTTTGGAGCAGCGGATTTGGGGCCTATATGGACGTTTCTTCTTAGGATACCTCACTCTCAGCCCACAATGCATATTCTAGGAAAGGCTCTTTCTACACCCTCCTCAGGTGATATTCTTATCTATCCAGATACCACAGCTATCTTCTCCTTTGGGTTTCATGCCTTGTACCACTTCATCCTTCCCCTCAGAGTGTCCGTGATCTGACTCCTTCATTTTCCCCATCAATCCATCTTCTGTTTTGGCGCATCCATCTGAAATAAATTTCACTGGTTGAATTTTTCTCAGCTCAGTCCTTGATGACAAAATTGATTCTTTTATCTATGCCCTATCCTGGTAAGGTAGATTCTCCTTTCTAAAGTGAGTGCTCTGTCATGCTCTCCACATGAACTTCCCCTCCCAGGATAAAATTCTCTCGTCTGAATCTCTGTGCCCTTGAGATTCTGCCCTAGTGCCCCATCCACTGTCTGAGCTTAGCTGACAGTAATACAACTGAGGCAAGACTCACTAAATGCAGTTTCTTAACTTTAGCCATAGGTTCCAATCGCTTTCTGTCTCAGTAAAACCTTTCATTTGTCTGTGCTTGGGCCCAGTCCTTCCAGAGGTGGGGGGAGGGAAATATCCAGACTATACATTTTTGTGCTATATTTACAAAACAATGCACAAACATACAATAGCAACATTGTCTTGTTCCCACTTATTTGAAAGTGTCAGTCTACCATGACCCCCTGAAAAGGATTCCTTAAAAGAGAGGGATTTCTCAGGTAAGAAATGTATCATGGGATGTGTTTCCTTTCTTGCCTTGGTTGCCAGGAAGCTCAGAGCTAAAGTCATTGTCCAATTACATAATAACATCGCAGGTGCCTGGTAACATCCATTCCTAGGCTCCTCTAAATTGATTTTTGTATCTTCTTCTTTTTAATTGCCCTGTTTTGCATTGTGGTTAATTCTGTAAATTGCCTCCAATCCTTCCTGGAAATAGGTGAGATATAAACCTTATATCAATATGAAGTTGAACAGAGAGGTCTTATCATTCCCAAGCATTGGACCTTGATCACTGTCATGCCTATGACAGTGACTTATCAGGCACTCTCCTGAGAGGGCTATGGAGGGGCTGCAGTAAGTACTTGCCTGCTGCCATCCTCCCAACAGCCCTGAGCTGGTATTGCTCTAAGTGAGTTTCTGAGCAAACCACTTGGGCAGCCATCCATTAGCATTTTTCAATCTTGTGCAACATGTAGTCATTTATCCCTGTCATTTAGGCCCGGGCGGTGGTCTTTAGCCTATTTCTGAGATCTTATTACATTTTTTATTCATAGAGAGGTAGGAGTTAGGTATCGAAGATCAATAGCGGCCTCCATCATGCTTACATTATTAATAAGGAAGACGTCTTATGAAGACAGACCGTTGTATTGGATTTGTTCAGTGGCTGAGCATATTTCAGACAGGTATGAAACTTTAGCCCAACTCCAGCATCTCTGCTCTTCCCTCTCCCACTTGTATTCTTCAGAGACTTGGGTTGCTGACATCATGGCTTGTTGCTACTATATTTCTTTTTGTTGTTGTTTTTGCTACTATATTTCAAAGAAGAGAAATACACCTCAGGATTAGAAAAAGAAGTCTGAGAGACAGTACCATAACAATGAACCGCAATACCTGGCCAGATTAATTTGGTTGAGAGGCGGGGCAGAGCAGGTAGCAAATGAGCTGCAGGAGAGACCACAACTTCAGTAGCACTAGGAGAGAGGGATAGCTGTTCCCTTCCTCTCCTCTTCTGACTTCTGATGGCTTGTGATCCTGCTTTCCCTCCCTCTTCCAGTGCCTGCTCTCTCCTCCAATACCCCTGAGGTTGCATAAGCTGATGGGGGACTATCGGAATGGTAGTGCTCAACGTGCTGCAGAGAGGAAGCATGACACTTTGCTGGTAGATGGAGAAATGAGAATCCGAATCTTGAAACTGGAATTGTCATCTGAGAGAACCTAGTTCAATCTCTCCCTGAACAGGAATTGATTCTACAATATCTCCAAAAAAATCATTGTTCAGCTTCTACCAGAAAACCTCCAGAGATGTCATGATCATTCAGTCTTTAGGCATCTCATTTCATTTCACTGTTGAACAGCTCTAATTAACTAATGTTCAAAGGTCAAACCTCCCTCTTCCAACCAGCACATCTCCTATCCTTGTTTCTAGAAGCATTCAGAGAGATGTGGTTGAAAGAGGACTCCACTAAAGAGCTAAGTCCAAGTCCTGTCTCCAGCACTTACAAGTCGTGTGACTTTGTGTCTTTCTCTGAACCTCAGTTTTTTCATCCATAAAGTGAAAGTAATAATAAATGTATTAATGATTTCACATAATTGTTGTGAGGGTCAAATTAGGTCATAAATATAAAGTGCTTTGAATGCCTTAAAGCTGTGCACAAATGTGGGCTCCAATTATTATTAACATCATTATTAACATCAGCTCCTTTGCATTCATTTTATGTCCTCCATGGTAAACCCTCCTTGTTTATTGTCTCACTGTTCATCTTTTCCTTGATTAGTTGCTGTGCCTGGGACAGGAAGACTCCTGTAACAGCATGAGTGAGGTTTGATTTGGATCCTAAAGAACAGGTAGGATTTAGACTGGTAAATTCAATTCATCAAGCCTTTATCAAACACCTATTATGTGTGAGACACTGTAATAGCTGCTGGAAAGACAAACAGCACAAATTCATAAGCTTTCAAGGTGGTAAGGCTCTGCTTGGGATTTTCAGTGAGTATCCCTATGAAAGGCATGCACATGTCCCTTAGCACCTCAAGGAGAATATGTCTTGGACCCTTGGTTCTTAGTTGATTGACTCAAAATGTTGGGGGCGGGGGTAGGGATGGATAGAGCCACTCCTTTGTGCCAGACCTATCAAAGAGGGATCAATCATGAACTCAATCTTTTTTCTCTGCCCCCCTTTTAAAGGACAGACCGGAATGCATCAGATCTAAGAGTAGACCTAGGTTAAGGGAGGGAAAGAAAAAATATAGCCTCCTCTTAGTCCCCCAGTCTGCCTTAGGGCAGAGATACATGGGAACTACATTTGGTCGTGCTGACATGAAAGGAGAATTTCTGAACCTTTTGTTCCTGGAATCAGCCTTGGAAAGGCAGTGTCATGACATTTTAGACTGAGAGATGGCAGCCAAAGAGAAGGGAACTCCATAGTCTGAGGGGCGATAGTTCCTGAACCTTAGTGTTCTGGAAGACTGTTAAAAATTCCTAAACCTGAAGCCTCCTAAATAGAGGAAGCATGGATTTCCTGGGCTATACAATCCTATAACCCAGGCTTTCAGTGAGAAAAATGGTAAATTCCTTGGTATTACCAGCATCAGCATTGCCTGACTATCAACACCAAGTTCTGGAGTTAGGAAGGTATCCATCCTTCTCCAATGGGAAGGAGAACTATTGGGTAGTGTCATCATTTTGGAGAAAGAAGAGGATTTCTAATGTAAGCCTTAGAGCTGAATGAATAAGCAGGAACCTAAAGCCACAACATGGGGGTACAAAAGTCCTAATTTTTGTCATAATCTATTATCGCAAGATATTCACATGGTATAGATCTGATAGGAAACATGTTGCTTCTCTAGCTCCCAAATCAATTTTCCTTCAGCAAGGAAGAAGTAGGGTATTTCTGTTGACTAGATAGTATTATAAAGAACTGTGGGATAGCACCTATAAGACAGAATTCCTGTGACAATCTTTGGGGCACAAGTGAGACTCATCAAAATATTGCAGGTTGTATATTTAGAAAAAACCCGAGCCCATTTTCCTCCTTAGGGATCTCAAAACCAAAGATAGTGCTATAAGTCTGGGAAACTATTGAGCCCAAATGAAAGATAGTACTTATTAGTGAAGGAAAAGAATTGTATTGATTCTTTATTGGCCATTGCGAATATGCTATGTTTTAAGTATTTTTTCTGCAGAGTAGTATAAAAGCTGGTCAATACCCAGTGTATTTATTTGTTACTTTTAGTGCCTGTCTGGAGCCTTACATCTGCGGAGACATAGACACAAGCTATTCTAACTATATCCTGAAATTTCCCAGAGACAACTCTGGGTGGGGCCAATACAAGCCAAAGGGTTCTTAATTAGGAGGGCTGCCCCAAAGATTGGACTTAGTTCAGGGAAGCCAGAGGGTGGAAGGCTTGACCACCAATTAAATAAAGTAAAAACAAAATAGTCCTTGCCTTCAAGGAGCTTACATTCAACTGAGGAAATACAATATTAAAACAGATAAATAAATATATTAAAGTTTGAAGAAAGGGAGAGCATGAATAAATGTATGGACTAGGAAAGACTTTTCTGAGGAGGTGGAAATGTAGATAAACCTTGAAGGAAGCTAAGAATTCTAAGAAGTGAAAATGAAAAGGAATGCAATCTGGGGATACAGGACAACCTGTGAGAATGATCAGGACCACAGACGTAGAGCTGAAAGCAATCTTAGAGATCATGAACTGTGGTCCCTTCTGTAATTTTACAGAGAAAGGAACTGAGACCCAGAGAGATGGAATGCCTTGCCCAATGTGACATAGCTAGCATGCATCGAAGGCAAGATCAGAACCCAGGGCTTCTTGTCTTCTTGTCCAGCACACCATCCACTATACCATACGGCCTCTCCATGGAGGCAGAAAATGGTATTCTGAGCTCAGGAACCAATAAGTATGACTATTTGACTGGAAAAAAGTATGTGTGTGGGGAGTAATGTGAAATAAATCTAGGAATGTAGGCTGAAATCAAATCATGTAGGACATTAAATGCTAAGCTTATAAATAAAGAAAAAGAGGAAAAGGCATTCTCATATTTTGAAATAGATTGAACAAAAGAACAGAAGAGGGGATATACATTGTGATAAGGCCAGATGGGAACAGAGGAGTCCAATTCAACTCAACAAACATTTATTCAGCACTTACTGTGTGCAAAACATTGCGTGAGGCACAGAGGTTGTTACAGAGATCAAACAGGCATAGTTGTTCACCTTAAGGAGAGTATTGGGGAGATAGGAAGTGCACACACATAACTAGGTAGGGTGAGCACTAAGGTTTCCTCCACTTCTGAAAGAGATACTGGGAGTTTTGGCTTGTATGCCTTTCTAGTGCCTCAAAAATGGAAATATAATTTAAGGGAGAAGTTCAGCAGAAGGCTGACCTGTTTTCTGGCATGAATAGGACATAGAATGTGCCCATAGAGCAGCACATAGAATCTGCTTCAATGACATTCAGCCTTTTCAAGATCAATCCAAGATGGAAATGATCATGTTTGTTGATATTTAAAATAAGATAAAATAAATTGCTCTGTGGCTTTGAATAAAAAAATCAATCCAGGATAATTGCTGTCTCTAAGATGAAAGACATCAGAAAACAGAGTATTTAAGTTCATATGCCTTGTACACTTTGGTGGTAAGGAAAAAGTCTGAGAAGACACAAGTGTGTGTGAGTGTGTTTGCATGTGTTCGTATACTATATACTATTTACTATGTACCGGGCCCTGTACTACACATTAGTGATTCCAGGAAAGGCAAAAACATGGTCCCTGCCCTCAAGAAGTTCACATTCTGATGGGGGGTGAGGTGGGGAATATAACATTCAAATAGCTATGTTCATACAAGATAGATAATGTAAAGGAGAGGTAACCTCATAGGAAAATAACTAACAGTGAGGTGGGGGTGGGTAGACTTGGAAAAACTTCTTGCAGAACATGAGATTTAAGTTGATTCTTTAAAAAAAGCCAAGAAGAGTTAGTGATTAGGAGGAATAGCATTCCAGGCACGATGCTGGGAGATGGAGGGCTATGTGCTAGGAACCCATTGTCACAGGGTGGGACTTAGTGGACTTTGAACGTGGGAACTAATGTACACCATGCAATAAAGCCAAGAAGCATTGGTCTGTTTTCTCAGCAGCCAGAGATTTACAGTGTTGGATTTGTGTAGTAGAAAGCACCAGATCTTTCCTGTTAGAGGAAGACAAGAGAAGACAGATGTCTTCTACCTAGCAAGATTCCACCAATTTGGAAATCTTGGAAGCATTTGTGGAAGCACTTGGAAGCACTTCTCTGTGGCCTATGGAAAAGGTGGTTGATGACTTAAATTGCCTAAAAGTGTTGATGTATCTGTAGGATTTCATTCTCAAGGAAAGTGTTATATAAACTGGAAGATGCTGCTCTGAAGTTGTCAATGGACAAGCGCCAATTTTGTAGAACCTCTGTAAAGTATGTGAGTCACAGAATAGGTCAGTAAGAAGTTAATATTGACTCAAAAAGAATAAAAATGTTAATTAAATAGTCATATGTAAAGAATATTCAAAATTTGAAGACATTTAGGATTTGGTGGCTTAGATACTCAAAGCAATTTGTGTATCTAACAAATTTAGATATTTCTTCTAACAATGCTAGTCAAACCCATCATCCCTGCCCATCCTATGCAACTTTTGTCAATATCCTCTGCTAAGTTCACCAATGGGAATCCACCCAACTTTCTAGTGGTCTCTTTCTATTTCTTCTGGTATTAAGAATATAACAGTAGTATCCTTAAGCTGTTCACCTACCATAATCTTATCCTTGTCATATGACTAACCCATCTTCTCTTTCTGTTGTTGTTCTTGTGTTGTTTCAGTCATGTCTGACTCTTTGTGATCCCAATTGGGGTTTTCTTGGCAAAGATACTGGAGTGATTTACTATTCCCTTCTCTGGCTCATTTTACAGATGAGGAAACTGAGGTAAACATAAGTGACTTGCCTAGGGTCACACAGCCAGTAAGTATATGAGGTCAAATTTGAACTCAGGAAGCTAAGTCTTCTTGACTACAGTCCTGGCCCTCTATCCATTGTGACACCTTGATAACATTTTTTATTACTATTTTTCTTTGAAATTCCCCATTGATTATATGTTGCAGCCTGCTCACACGCACCACGTGCCTCTTCATTGCTCTTTGTATGAAATTCGTTTTAGTCCTATGGAGGTAGCTCATGTCTCATAGCTATGCAACTCCTCTTGCATATTATAGAAAGGAACTTTTAAGTTTTGCTTTAATGTCCATGTTGGAGCAATTAATTTATATCAATTTTACTTCAGTATTAAATTATTATAATCAATGTTGATATAATTTTTATCTATTATTAACTTTTCATTGTTAATTGCTTATTTAACTAGTTCAGGATTGAGTTGTTACAATTATATCATTTTTATTAATCTTATTCTTTGTTCTAGCTTTTTATTAATTCTAATCTTGGTTCTGATAAAAGGGGTGAGTTGTTACCAGATAGCTACTTCAGGGATGAATCCTACATCCATAACCAGTCTTTTCCTGTCCAATAAAATATGATCAGTTTCATTTTTGTTGGAGATATTATTGGTCCATCTCACATCTAGCACCCACCAATTCTTTTCTGGAAGAAAATATCATGTTGTAAAAGGAAGGAGCTTCTGTGTGGTCTACAAGTCTTTGGTCTCTTTCATTCATTCTTCTTGAAATATGCTTCCTTCTATATTTCTCAATACTTTCACCTGTTTCCACCTTTGCATTTAATAATGATTTAATTTGTACGATAATATTTAGTTCTTTATAGAACTTCTCTTCCTTTTCATGTCCTATAACTGATGTTGGTATAATAAGCTGCAATTGTTTTAATTATGCTTTTCGTGAATACTTATTATAAGCACTGCAATATTAAATGATCATGGAAATTTTTTTCTTATTGTCTTTGGGTATACAATGAAGTCAGTTCTACCAATTTCTTTCTATGCCCCTCTGAGTACCCTTCCATTTAGTTATAACTTTTTCCTTTATTCTGGTTTAATTTATGTCACAAGATTCTCAGGTCTGGTATAATTTAAGTTCTTCAACAGTATGCCCATTCATTTATTATTGAAGATGATCTTACATCAAGGACTAACAACAAATTTAAATTTATAGATAGTCTAAAAACTGTGATTCTTGGCTACCTTCTTCAACCTTTTCTACATCAAACATCAACATTGCAGAATTGGAAGGGTGGACCCTTCCTTATAGGTGTTTCAACAATCTGGCTAGCAGCTGCTGTGGGGGTGTAAAACCAGCAACAACCAGCTCACGGAATGCTGCAAGCCCAGATTCTTTTGATCTGCTTTACTAAGGAAAGCAACGTTAAGGGGTTAACAATCTTACTTTAATCCAACATACAAATATCATTCACTTAGCTCAGCACCCTGAGCTTCAGAACAAATACAAACAAATTACAAACATCCACAGACAGAACTTGTCTGATTCAAATCTCAATTTATAGTTACCAGAGTTTAACAAAGTCCCAACATCTGGGTTTACATGCTGGAGGGCTCTTAACTACAGCTGCCCAGAGTCTCCACATCAGCACATCACCAGGAGTGGGAGCCCTAAGCAAATAGCTCTGTCTTCTCTTTTTATACAGTTTCAGACGTCATCAAATGTCATCTGGGTGACCAGAACTTAGGCTCCCTCGACTGGCTCTGGTGGCTCTGGTGTTAGCATCATCCTTCGTTAGCCCCACCTGGAACTCCACCTTAGTTACCAATTCACACCCATATAGACTTAGCACCTAACAGATAGGGGTTTATGCCTGGGCCTTAGCACCTAGTAAGACTCAATCAAAGACATTGAATTAATCAAAGGAAACAAAGGCCAAACTTTTCAAGGATCCCCAATACAATAGGAGATCCAGGGCCTTTTTGTATTTTTCTTCATTTTATGTGTTGCTGTAGCCTCATCAAATGTCCAGTCTACTGGTGATAAGCCTTTCTGTACTTAGCAAGGCTGGTCCTCAGAAGATAGACTTGGTCTGTTGCCAGGTCCATACTCAGAATATTTCTAGAATGTTTGAATCTACCAGAGTTTACTCTCTGCTGAAATAGCCTTAAGGAATGTAGGATCACCATTAACCTCAACACCATTATGAGCTTTTTAATCAAAACTTTGTGGGGTGACAATGAAGAACTAGTCTTTTATCACCAAACTGCTCTCTGTTCTCACTTATGGGCTGGTTTATGGTTCAGAATGAAAATCAGAAAGGAAAATGTAACTTCCTCTAGCACTATTTTGAAAGAGTTGTGATGAGTAGCATTAAAATAGGTTTTAATAATAACTCCCACTGATACAATATTTTAAAGTCTGCAAAATGCTTTACATATTATTGGAGTCAAACAACAATGCAAGGCGGTTGGTATTGTTACTATCTCCATCTTGCTTCTCAGGGAAATGGGGATCAGACAGATGTTGGGAAAAGGCTTAGGGCACATAGCTATCAAGTTTCAGTGGCAAGATTTGATCCTAGATCCTAGATTACAATCAGGATGACTGTAAGTCTAATGCTCTTCCCACTGTAACATTCTTTCTCACTCATAATTTATATGAGGATAGATGTGTGTTAGTAGAGAGTCAGGAAAGTCGACCAAGCCTGTTCCAGCCCAGATTGGTGCTTGAGGGGAGGTGGAATCAGTAGGTTTCTACTTTTCTACCATTTGTGAAAGCACCTCAGGAACAGAGGCCAGCCAAGGTACTTAAAGACAAATGTAAACCTGCCTGGACCATTCACAGACTCAGAATTTTGACAGCAGATCAATGGGCAGTCTTAGACACCAACAAGCTTAGGATTGGAAGATCAAATGAAAAACATATTTGCAAAGGGCTTAGTATAGTACCAGGCACATATACATTGTAGACACTATATAAATGATAGTCCTTGTCATTATTACAGACCCGTAAGTCTATAGACTTATGTACAGAGCTACCAGCAAGTCACCATAGAATTGCCAGGATTATTCAACCAATAGTCAAGTGAATTGATGAGACTAAGTTGCAAGGAGGGAGGTGGTTTCTTGTGTAATCAAGTAGAATCCTGAATGTTGGAGTGCTGGTCATTTGAACTTTGTGTGAACCCGTATGTTAGGAATCTGTCTGATATTCTGGCTGTGTAATGCTTCTTTGTCATACACACTAATAAATTGACCAGGGGTCACACATCTAAAACTGGAAGGCACCTCAGAGCTCATTTAGTGTAAGCCCCACATTATACAGATGAAGAAGTTAAGTGACTTGCCCAAGGTATACACACACATGTAAATGTGTATACACATGTTTGGATAAATACATATATGTTTGTGTTTGTATACATATGTGTGTGAGTATGCACACATAAACACATATATCCACTGAATACACACACATACATGTATATCCAGTGAATACACCCACACACACTCACACACACACATATGTATAAAATGTACATTTATATGTGTGTATAATATCATTATGGGCAGCTAGGTGGTACAGTGGGCTCATCTTCCTGAGTTCAAATCTGGCCTCAGGTACTTACTAGTTGTGTGACCCTGGGCAAGTCACTTAACCCTATTTACCTGAATCCTTCCTCTATAAAATAAGCTGAAGAAGGAAATGGCAAACCATTGCAGTATCTTTGCGAAGAAAACCCCAAATGGGGTCATGAAGAGTCAGACATGACTGAAAACAATTGAACAAAATAGTTATTACATGTATTACATGCAATAGTGGGATTCAAATAAATTAACAACCGGTTCTCCAAGGAACCGAGCTGAGGCACCATTGACACTGCTGACATGGTGGACACAGGCCCCACTCCCACTAACAACCCGTTCATCAAACTCAACCTAAAATTAGGTACTGGTTCTACCAAACTGGTGTGAATCAGCTGAATCCCACCACAGATTACATGCATGTATATGCTATATGTATATAGAGAGATATGTAGATGTAGCGCTCGCTCTCTCTCTCTGTCTCTGTCTCTGTCTCTCTCTCTCTGTCTCTCTCTCTTTCTCTCTCTCTCCTCTCCCCCTTGTAGAAACTGCAAATTCTTTACCTTAGCAAATATGAGAGATAACTGAAGTCTCTTACTGCACACATATACATACACACATACTCAAGCACACACATATATGCATATACACATATATGTGATTTTATCTATATAATCTATATCATTATAGATAGTTATTTTGTATAAACATTGTATATGTATATGTAACCAGAATGGCCTTTGTTTTCTTTGAATGACTCAGCTTACCTCATTGAGCCTCTGGATGCTATGGCTTGCTCTTCTGGGGCAGGAAGCCCAAAGAGAATGCCAGGAAGCAGACAATTTCCTGTGTGATGAGTCATGGGGCTGGCTGAGGGGAGGTGTTAGCTCCAGAACCCCGTCTACGCTAGGGGGAGGGGCCAAGTCAAGAACCAATCGGCCCTGGTCATTCAGGCGGTGCTTGATGATGTCAAAAACTCTATAAGAGGGGAGAGGACAGCTTGAAGAGTTCTCTCTTTCCTCTTCCGGTTGGTGTGGGAAGCAGCAGCAAGCAAGCATGACTCTGGGTCAGCCCTTGCTCTCGGGCCGAGCCCAGATGTTGGTAACTATGAATTGTATTGGGTCTGTCTGTTGATATTTGTAATTTGTTTGTATTTTGGTTTTGAGGTTTGAGGTGCTGGTTTGTTTTTCCCCTGAACTAAATGAATGTTTTGAACCTCAGGGTGCTGGTTTTTTCCCCTGAAGTAAGTCAATGAATCTGTATTTGGTCTGTCTCTTGATGCTTGTCTGTATGCTCCCCTGAACTAACTGAATGCTAACTGAATGCTGGCGTTTTCCCCTGAACTAAATGAATGTTGTCTGTATGCTAACTGAATGCTGGATTAAAGTAAGCTGGTCAACCCCTTCACCGTGCTTTCCTTGTTTAAGCAGATAAAAAGAACCTGTGCTTTCCCAGCAGCCTCCTGGGTCCTGGCAGCCCCCTGGGTGCCGGCTGTGGGGGAGGGATCTTACGCCCCCACGGAAGCTGCTAGCTGGGTTGTTAAAACAGTATATTATGTATATGCACACACAGACATAACTGTAAATATAACTGGTGATTTTCTTGCTGGCAAATAGGCATAATAAAGTCAGGAATCTAGAACAATGGCAGAGGCTTATAGTCCTCATAGTTTCACCTTCACATAACGCTTAGATTCTTGCCCCAGGTTTGTATGACAGTTGGGACCATTATGGAGCTAAAGGCAACCTCATCACCACTGTTCCTTTAGTATTTCGCTGGGTGGAAGGCCTAAAATTGGATTTGGGGAAGCATAATGAGAATCATAAACTTTACTGGAGTTCAAAGGAACTTCCTCACCCCAAATTACACAGTTGGTTCAGGCCATGACCTTGTATCAGAGCAGCAATAGAATGAGTTCAAAGGACTGACAATTTTAGTGTGGAGCTTTTGTTGGCTTTTCCTAGTTGACGAGTTGGGTGAGGGTGCTACAGCCTTATACTATGAAGACTAAAAAGGAAATTAATTATGTAAAAAAATCAGTTACAACCTAAGGATATCTAAACTCTCCTATGCAAGGGAAGAGGCTTCTTAGCAGGTGACCTCAGCATATGGCAGCAGAAAGCAGGAGGTAGCCATAGAGAGGCTGCATAGATAAAAACACCACTAGATGGCAGCAGAGAGTCACTTAGTGAACCTCATGGAAAGAACCAGTGCCTAACAGAGTACAGTTAGCTATGATACCAAAAAGACGGGAGTAGAAGCAGTGAGCAGATTGCAGAACGGAGCAGTTCTTGATAGGGCTGAAAGGTGATGCCTAAGCAGAGGACATAAAAGGACATCAGCAGCTCTACAGAAGAAGTATGAATGACTCTAGTCATCCCAGGGTACATGTGTTCCTTGTATGAGTGCTCCTTCCCTGCTGATATGATCCTTTAAGAGATTTGGGGGTAGGAGGTGGTGGAAAGAGAATCTTCTTTGTCATTTATTTTGACATGCTATTTAATTCAATATCTTTTGCTTTGCACTATCCCTTCTAGTTGGATTCGTAAAAAGTAAACACATTGGCAAGGGTTCATGAGCAATGATTTTGACTGGGTGTTGATTCATAGACTATCTAGAGTAGTTTTCTTTGAGGTCCCACATATGATGTGGTTCTACTACATGCCACAATTAAAACACAAGCTAGGAAAAAATTGCAAAGGAGAAGGACAAGAAAGCACCATGAAAAATTAAAGAAGGGAGAGGTTATTACCAAGTAAAGGATTAAGAAGAATTTCAAAGATGAAATAGTAGCTGATTTGGGGACTTGAAGAGAGAGAAGTATTTCAAAATGCAGAAATGGATGGCGATGCTGAGGAAGATCCAGTTTAAGTATGGGGACACCATAATCAAAAGGCAGGAAAGGGTTAAATAAGAAGGGGGCAATGGAGAGGTTAAAGGAAAATGATAGGTAGTACGGAACCATACGTTTCTAGGGGTGCTCGAGACCCCAAAATACTTACACGCTGGGTCCTGCCGAAAGAATTTGACTCAAGCCTTCTCAGCCAAGGGAAAAGACAAAGTTTATTAAGGATTCACCATAATGGGTTGTCTTAAGAAATCCCATCCTTTGTGATGTCTGTTTTCACAGGTTTGGGGGGCATTGAAGAAATGAATGGGAATAGTGGAGAATTGGGCTGTTTCCTCACTTTGGTTGTTCCCTTAATTCATTTTTCTGCTTGTGATAGAAAGATTCCTCTAATAGCCTGATTGAAATTTGAACTGTATCCTGGAGGATGGGTAAGGATTTCATAGAGACAAAAGAGGATGGAATGTCTGTGTAGGTGAACAGCATGAACAAAGACAGGCTGGAGACAGATTATGTGTTGCAGAACAGCGGGAATGAAGGTTGAGTAGGTTGGGTGGAGGCAGGTCATAAGGGGTCATGAAAGCCAGGCAGAGAAGTTTGGATTTTGAAGAGTGGGTGGGGGGCGCCCATAAATGGGGCTCACACCAGATGGTCCTCCCTTCATTCTTCACCTGAACCTGACTCAGCCCAAGAGTGACTAACCTAAGCTTTGGCATTTCCCTCACTCCCTTCCGCACCCTCTCCTACCCTCCTAAACTCAAACCAATAGGAAAACAAGACACCTTCCTCGAAGTTTAATTATTATCAACAATAGTTCATGCTAATCGTCATAATTAATGGAGAGACTGGCAGTGGCCAGAGGAATAGAAATGGTAATAATCTAATATGATTGAATCTGAAGCTGCTTCTATTCGAAAAACCTGGAGGGGGGAACAAGTCGATTCGACCTCTCTTTCTTTCATTTCTTATAACTCAGTTCCCTCCCCCCCCCCCCAACCCCCCACTAGGCAGTGTGAATGCACTAGGCATCAGTCTTATCAAATTTGATTCTAGCCACAGGCAGTGACCTCTCTCCAGTGAATTGCTGTTATTAGATTTAATTATATAATAATAGTTATAAACCCTGCCCCAACTTCCCCAACCCCGGTAAGCAGTGTTCCTGGGATGAAGATAACTCATTTTTCTCTCTCCTTTTACCTCTATATCTTCCTCTCCTCTTCTTCTTTCCTTCTATTTTTCTTGTCTTCCACTTTTCCATCTCCTCCTTTTTCCTTCTCTTTATCTGTTTTCCCATCCACTCTCTTTTTCCATTTCTTTTACTCCTTTTGTTCTCATAGAATCTAAGAGCTAGAAGTGACCCCAAGAGAGCATCTCACCTAACCTCTACCTGATCCAGAGTTCTTCCTAGATGGCTGCTCATAATTATTCAACACAACCAATTTTCCGGAAAGCAAGACTTTTCCTGACTTATTTCCTCCAACCTGTCCTTTCTTCCAAAAACTTCCCTTTTCTTCTATTCCCACTCCTATATCTGTGAGATTAAATCAATAGATGGGAAAGAGTAAATTGACTTGCATTTAGGAAGCTGTGCTCTTAATAACCCTCATCTTCACCTTGAAACACAAGTCCACCATTTTAGCATTGATATTCTTCCAGGGATAGTGTATACTGAAACATCTGAAAATGTAAAGTTGTGGGTCATCCAAAAGGCACTAGAGAGGTACATTGTGGGCCTAAATAGGTTGTAATATGTTGTAATGGCGAAGTGGTAGAAAGGATATCATCAGAGAGATGAAGGGCCAGCAAAGGAGGTGGACTAATCAATTTATGAGGACAAGCTATAACCACTATATTGTCTATATGGTTGGTGGTTGATTGTAATTTATGCAATGCCAAGAGTTCTATAGGCAGGTTCCCAGAATGTTGAGAAGGATTTATAGGAGGTGGAGGATTTACAAGAGGACCTGGGCAATAATTGAATAATATGAGAAAGTGTGGATAAGTTTCCATTTGTACTACTGGAGGGAGTACTGATATCAGTGAGATGACAGATCCATTGAAATATCAAAGTATTTCTATTGACCAAGAAATTCTGATGATTTTTTTTGGAGAGGAGGAATGAGGAAAGGCATTGTGGTATAAGTCTTCGGTACAAGGACTCAACTTCAAGGTTATTATTTTCTTTCTTTTGGGAACAATTATAATGGATTTCCAGTTGGCCTCAACTACAGGGACACAAAGAATTCTACATAATTGTGAGATGTTTCTAGAAGTCTGAAAACACAAAATTATGAGGTTATAAAACTATAAGACTATGCTGTTTGGGCTGCCACTGCAAGAAGATTCTCTAACCTAATGAGATCTTCCCAAAATGCTACTTCCTTGCTCTCTAGTTGGCATCATTGATGCCCCATTAATTGAATTTCATAGGTTCAAAACCTTCTCTCCTTCTTTCTGTCTCTGTTTCTCTCTGTCTCTGTATCTCTGTCCATGTCTCTGTCTGTTTTTTTCTGCTTCTCTGTCTCTTTCTGTCTCTGTCTCTGCCTCTCTGTCTGTCTGTCTGTCTGTCTGTCTCTCTCTCTTTCTCTCTCTCTCTCACACACACACACACACACACACACATGCACACACATCCATTATTCCATAGTTTCTTCCTTTAAAGAGTTACTCCCATCTGTCTCTTCCTCTGTGTTCCCTCTGCTATCTCCTTAATTCAGGACTTTTGACTTTATGTTTCTATTACTACAATAGTCTCCTATCTAGTCTCTCTGCCTCTCTACTTTCTAATCCATCCTGCACACCAATGAAAGGCAAATTTTTCAAATACACACACACACACACACACACACACACACACTGTTCCATCATTCCACTGCTCAACATCCACTATGGTTCCCTGACACTACAAGCTCATGAGCAGTAGTAGAACAGAGGCTCCCAAATGGAAGACAAGATTGGGATAGTTAGGCAACAATTTGTGACTAAATTACTATTTATAGGTCAGAACAGACAGGAAGTTGGGAATCTAGATAATTGAGTCAAGGTTTAAGGACCAATAACTACCAGCAGGTGGTGATAGGCAGGGAAGTGGGAATTGAGGTTGGAAATTCAATTTGGTCTGATTCAATATATATTTATAAAGAGCCTACTACATGGGAGGGATTGTCCCAGGAATACAAATATGCAGATGACACAGACCTGGGGGAAAATAAAGATAGGGAGATAGACAGACAGACAGACAGACAGATAAATAATAGCACTTAGAAATCCTAGATCTTAGCTCTAGACCTTAGAAGGTCATACATAAAATATTCCCTTTACTCTCTAAGAGCTCACAATGTGTTTGCAGAGACAGAATGAACATGCATACACGAAGACGAGACTAAGTGCTAACCTCTATTGTACCGACTCTGACCCCAGTGTGTGGGTTTAAGTATATGTGTGTATATGCATATGCGTCCATAATATGTACATATGTGCGTATATATGTGCAGATATGTATTATATATTAGACACAAAGCAAGAGTTAATTCACAAATATTACAAGAATTTCAACTCTATAAGATTAAATTGCCAAGATTGTAATGCAGTTCTTCCTATTTTACACTAAAATCAAAGAAAACACAGAAGTCAATCCATGACTTCTTAGAACTCTCTGTCTCTCTCTCTGTCTCTGCTTCTCTCTTTTTGTGCTCTCTCTCTCTCTCTCTCTGTATTTCTGTCTCTCTGTTTCTGTCTCTCTCTGTCTCTGTCTCTGTCTGTCTGTCTCTCTCTGTCTCTGTCTCTGTGTCTGTCTCTCTCTCTCTCTCTCTCTCTCTCTCTCTCTCTCACACACACACACACACACACACACACACACACACGAAGTTGGCTGTGTGACAAAAAGGACCAGAACAGACATAAAAAACACCAAAGAAAATCAAACAAACTAACAAAAACCCCACATGAGTCTTTTGAGAGGAAAGGGCCAGATATAACTGGTGGCAAAGTGGATAGACAGCATGCCATGCTTGGAGTCAGGAAGACTTGACGCTCACCAGCTGTGTGACCCTGGGTGAGTCACTCATCATCTGTTTGTCTGTTTCCTCAGCTGTAAAATGAGAATAAAAGCAACACCTTCCTCACAGGGTTGTGGTGAGGACCGAATGGGATGATATTTGTAAAGCTGATGCACAGTAGGGACCATATAAATGTTTATTCCCCTCCTCCCTTCTCCATCCAACACTGGCCCTGGAGACTGACAGAGACCATAGAGAATGTGGCAGTGGAAGAGAGGGCAAAGTGTGGTCAGGGCACTAGGTACCTTTTTACATATTGTTTTTATGTGTTATTAAGAATATACATATATATATATGTGTGTGTGTGTATATACATATATACAGATACACACACACACACACACACACACACACACACACACACACATATATATCTTTAAAGCTTCCCCAGAGGACAGAATGATTCCTTTCCCCTTAAATTCATATACACTAAACAGAATTTACTAGAATTCTTCTTAAGATTACATAAATGAATTTTAGACATTACATTACTGCCTCTGTTGACATAAATTTCTTTTGGATATAGACTCTACTTCCCCTATCTGCCCCTAGCAGTTTTTAATACACACTATGTGCCTGGAACATAGTAGGGGTATTTAAAAATTGCACATTGATTAGTTCATATCAATCTTCCTTCACCTGATACAGAGAAAACTAAGGACTAAATAAAAACAACTTTTGGACCTGGAGTACTTTAAAGTTTCCAAAGTACATTCCTCAAATCAGTTCTATGTGATAAGTAGTTCAAGTATTATTATTCCTATGCTTTAGATAAGGAAGCTGAGGTTTGGAGGCATTCATTGACTTGACCAAGGTCACACGGCTCATAAATAGCAGAGCAAGGATTTGAATGGAGGTCTCTACAGATTCCAGATCTAGCATGCTTTCTGTTGCATGATATCACCTTTATATCAAAATCTTCAAGGTATATGGGCTCAAATCCCAGGATTTCGACTGCGTGTGTGTGTGTGTGTGTGTGTGTGTATGTGTGTGTGTCCTTCAGCACATCACTGCCCATTTCAGGACTTGGGTTTTCTCATCTGTAAAATAAGGAAGTTGGTTTCTAACTTATGGGCCTTGGAGCCCTGGGGCCCTGAAATCATTGCAAAAGGGCCTAAGAATCTATATTGCAGCAAAGATTATCACTTTGATTTTAATCTCCAGCAAAATATGCAGTGTGAATAAAATTCCATAGATTGAACATATTATTTGTCAAGTGTAGGTAATTTCTATTGTGATTTAATAAAATTAATAAAATGTAACCCAAAGCAGCCAAACTCAGAGTAATTGTAAAGACAGATCTTCATCTCAGAGAACAGAGGATGAGGTGGGGACAATAAACACAAGCTGCACGTACCATCGGATTTAGTTGTTATAAGCAATTTTTTGCTGATCTTTTTTTTATAGAAGATTCATTTTTTTGGTGGGGGGAAGGTGTGTTGGCAAATGACTATGGTGTTAGAAAAGGCATCAATACCACTTTCAGGAAAGAAACAAGGCAGGAAGAATGGAGGAAAAGAAAAACAGAAGGAAAGAAGGAACAAATTAATGAATAGACAAATAAACAAAGGAAAGATATTGAAGACATATTGTGTAGGGCCTCAAGTGTGAGGCCACAAAATTTGTAATTTATCTTAAAAGTATTGGATATTCCCTAAAACAGGGATTATTAACCTGGGGTCCATGAATTTTTTGTTTTTTTAATATTTTTGTAACTATTTCAACATAATTTGCTTCTTTTGAATCCCGTGTATTTTATTTTATGCATTTAAAAATATTATTCTCAGAAGGGGTCCATAGATTTTACTAGATGGATGAAGGGATCCATGACACTCACACAAAAAAGAGTTAAGAATCCCAGCACTAAAGATTTCTTAGTGTAATTGTGAAAGATTTGGGTTTTGTGCATTAAGAAATTTTGGGGGGTTTTTGTTTGTATTTTCAGCTATTTGAAGGATATATTAGCAAGAGGAGATACGGGGGGCCAGAAAGATCAAATAAGAACTTATTACTAAATCTGGGTGAAAGACAACTGTAGTGGCAATGGGGGTGGAGAGGTAGGTGGAGATACCTACAGATGACTTTTACATGTCTTGTCCATCTATTTCTCCACCAAAAGAAATGGTACTGATTTCACAACAGCTTTTTTGTCATTATGTATTTTCTCAATCAATGGATATCAATATAACCATCATCAGGATTTAGAGTCAGAAGGCTTGGATTTAAATCTTGACTCTTTTGCTTACTCACCTGTATGAATTGGGGTGAGTCCTAATTTCTCTGGACCTCCACATCCTCTTCAGAAAAACAAGGGGGTTGGATTAGATGATCTCTATGTTTCCTTCCAGCTCTACACCTGTAACATGATGGAGTCTGCAAAAAATGTTGCCATTCAGTAGGGACTCCTCTACCTTAAAATGTTTGGGATTACTGGATTAAATTATCTCTAATGTCCTTTCCTGTGCTGGACCCTAAAACTCTATTCTCCATCTATGGGGAAAAGCTAAAATGAAATGACTTAGTCCAATTCCTTAATTATACAGAAGAGGAAACTAGGACCCAGAGAGAAAAAGATGTGCACCTAGTGTCATACTTTGAGTTGTAACAGAACCAAGACTAGAACTTGTGTCATCTGACTCACTGGCTACTGCCTTGTTGGCTACATCCCTCTCCCACTACTTCGTAACTACCACCCTAAGGTTATGAGGGCATGGTACAAGCTCCATTAGCAGAAACCCCTTTTTCACTGTGATTTCTCATTGATGGAGAGTGGGTTCCACCCGAGGTTCTCCTTATCTTGTCAGTCAATTCCTGACAAGGATTTAATACTGAGTACTATGTGCCAGGCACTATGCTTGCTAAGTGCTGGGGTCATAAAAAGTCAAAAACACATAAGATTCAAATATCCTCAATCGGTTTCCCATTTATTTCACAATCATGATTCCTAAGATTTTTTAGATGATTTTTTTTACCTTTGTAAAGTAACTCGATATGAGAAATAATTTGAATTCCTTTATTTTTGTAAATTTGAAAACAAAATTTGATTTAATTTTATTATGGAGTTAATGGGCAGTGAGGTGGTACCATAGTGCAAAGAGTGCCAGGCCTGGAGTCAAGAAGATTGATTTTCCCAAGTTCAAATACAGCCTCAAACATTTATTAGCTTAAACTGTTTGCCTTAGTTTCCTCATCTGTAAAATGAGCTGGAAAAGGAAATGGCAAACCACCGCAGTATCTTTGCCAACAAAACCCCAGATGGGGTCATGAAGAGTCTGACATGACTGAAAATGACTGAACAACAACAACAAACACAGAGTTAAGGAGCTCACATTTTAAGGAAGAAAAGAAGAGTCACATAGATTTGTTATGAAAGACATGTGCAGTGTAAATGGAAGGTAATTTCAGTGGGAAGGCATTGGGAGGAGCAAACAAGGAAGGATTTATTAAGTACTTACTTATGTCCCAGGCACTGTGGTAGGCACTTTATAAGTATTATCCCATTTAATCCCAACAATAATCCTGGGAGATAAATGCTGTTACTGTTTACAGTGAAGATAACTGAGGCAGACAGAGGTTAAGTGACTTGACGAAGTCACAGAGCTAATAAGTATCTGAGGTTGGATTTGAACTCAGGTCTTCCTAAGTCCAGAGAGATCCCTCTATCAGCTGTGCCTCCTAGCTTCCTCTAGGGGAGAGATAGAGTAGAAAGAGACTGTGAAAGGCCTCCTGCATAAGGTGAGATTTTAGCTGAGTATGGGAAGTGATCAGGTAAGCCAGGAGGCAGGAATGAGGAGGCGGAACCTTCCAGGGACGGGGAATAGCTTCCCATTGCAGATCTCCCAAAGGAGTTAGGACATAGAACATCATATGTGAGGCCCAGCAAGTTAGACAGTGTAGCTGGATCATAGAGTATGTGAAGAGGAGGAAAGCATAAGAAGTCTGGAAAGATAGGAAGGAGAAAGCTTGTTAAGGGCTTTAAATGCCAAAGGGAATATTTTATATTTGATCCTGGGACTAATAGGGAGACAGTTGAATAGACTGAGAAAGCAATGACATAGTCATACCACAGTAAGTCATTCCACTTTAGAAGAATCACCTCAGCAGCTGAGCAGAATAAATGTCCTGAAATGGGAGAGATTTGAGGCAGGAACACCAACTAGAAGACTCTCGCAATAGTAAAGACATGCAATGATAAGGGTCTGTACCAGGATGGATTTTTGAAGAGAGAAGGGGATATCTATGAGAGATGTTGAGGTGGATGGGCAATCTTTCACTGTCTATTGGACAATTTGAACTGGATATCTTGCAGACACCTCAAACTCAACAGATCCTTAACTGAACTCATTATCTTTTTTCCCTATTCCTAACTTCCCTATTACTGTGAATGATTCCGCCATCCTCCTAGTTACTCAGGATTCCAACTTAGGTGTCATTGTCAACTCCTCACTCTCAGTCCCCATAGCTAATAATTTTCCAAGTCCTGTTGATTTTATCTCCTTAATATCTCTCCTATACACCCTCTTCTCTCCTCTGACATTGCTATCACTCTTATTCAGGCCCTCATCAATTTACACTTGGACTGTGGCAATAGCCTACTGCTTGGTCACCTGGTTTCAAGTCTCTCCCCACTTCAGTTCATCCTATCAATAAACTTCAGTGGCATCACACCTATCAGATTGGCTAACATGGCAAAACAGGAAAATCATAAATGCTGGAGAAGATATGGGAAAATTGGAACACCAATGCATTGTTGATGGAGTTATGAACTGATCCAACCATTCTGGAGAGCAATTTGGAACTATGTCCAAAGGGCTATAAAAATGTGCATTCCCTTTGACACAGCAATACTGCTTCTAGGGCTGTATACCAAAGAGATCACGTAAGTGGGAAAGGGACCAGTTTGTACAAAAATATTTATAGCAGCTCTTTTTGTAGTAGCAAAGAATTAGAAATCAAGGAGATACATATCAATTGGGAAATGGCTGAGTAGGTTGTGGTATATGGATGCAATGGAATACTATTGTGCTATAAGAAATGATGAGCAGGTGGACTTCAGAAAAACCTGGACGGACTTATATGAACTGATGCGGAGTGAAATGAGCAGAAGAGAATACTGTACACAGTAATGGCCACATTGTGTGATGACTAACTTTGATAGACTTTGGTCTTCTCAGCAATGCAAGGATCTAAGACATCTCCAAAAGACTCATGATGGAAAAATGCTGTCTACACCCAGAGAAAGAACTATGGAGTCTGAATGCAGATTGAAACATACTATTTGCGCTCTCTCTCTCTCTCTCACTTTTTTTTCTTTCTTGCGGTTTCTCCCATTCATTCTAATTCTTCTTTATAGTATGATTAATGTGAAAATATGTTTAATAAAAATGTATATATAGAGCCTTTATCATATTGCACACTGTCTTGGGGAGGGAGGAGGGAAGGGAGGAGGAGAAAATTTAGAAAAATAATAAACTCCAGTGGCTATTTATTACTGCCAGGATCAAATATAAAATCCTTTAGTGTTCAAAGTCCTTAATAACCTTACCCCTCTCCTAATTTTCTAATCTTCTTATACCTTACTCTTCTCCACATACATTACAATCCAGTAACATTAGCTTCCTTACCGTTCCTCCCACAACATAATCCATGCATTTTCCCATATTTGGAATGATTTCTCCCAACAAAAGAGAAAGAAAAGTCAGGTAAAAAAGTCAGATAGAAAGTCAGGGGAACCAGGAGAGAGTAGTGTCTTGAAAACCTAGAGAGAAGAGAACATAAAGGAGAAGATAGTGTCAAAGGCTGCAGAAAAGTCAAGAAAGATGAGAACTGAGAGAGGAACATTAGATTTTGCAATTAAGAGAATGTTGGCAACTTTGGAGAGAGCCATTCTACTGAATGATGAAGTTGGAAGCCAGACTACAGAGCATCGAAAAGAGAATAAGAGGAAAGGAAGTAACGGCCCTTATTAGACATGGTCTTCTCAAGGATTTTAGTCATAAACAGGAGGAAAGATAAGGAATGGTAACTAGCAGGGGTGGGCATATCAAGAAGGAAGTTTTTTGAGGATGAGGAGACATGGGCATGTTTATAACCCATAAGCCAGTAGACAGGGAGAGATTAAAGACAAATGAGAAAGGGGCTGATGGGGTGACAATTTTCTGGAGAAGATGGGATAGATTTGGATCACTTACGCATGTAGAGGGGTTCGCTTTGGTAAAGAGAAGGGCTACTTCATTCTCTAAGGCAGAAGTGAAGAAGGAGATAGTGGCTGAAGGCATCTGGGTGATGTGAGATGAGGAAGAAGGGAGAAGGAGCTCTTGGTGACTGGCCTTATTTTTTTCCAATGAATTATGAGTCAAGGTTCTCGGCTTAAAGAACATGGCAAGAGGGAGCTATGGTCAGTTTGTTGAAAGATGAAAAGTTTTGGAAGAAGGGATAGTGAGTTAATTAGGGAGGCATAGGAGCATTGCCTAGAAGCAGTGAGGCTCCAGTTGAGATTATGTGGCAAATTTACAGTGGGTCCAAGTCAATACAGTTTCCTGATTTTCTCTAGTGCCATATAGCAGCATGTGTGTAGGGGTGAAGACAGTGAATGGTGAGAGTGATCCAAGACTAGAGCTTTTCAGGGAAAGTTTGGAACTAAAAGGGACCAAGAGACTCAAGGGAAGAGGGTAATGTAGAATTAGACTGATTGACCAAGAGGTCAAGAGGAGGAGAGGAGATTGTAGCTACTGCTGGGACAATATTCTGAGAAATAAATGAGAGGTAAAGGGACTGGAGGCCATAGTATGAATGAAAAATAGAATTTGTGGTTGCAAGGCAGAGGGAGAGGAGGAATGACAGTGGATTGTGATCCAATTAGGGATTTTAAAACTCACAAACATGGACATGGAACTTTTGTGTGCGACAACTAGATCAAAGGTATCTCTGCATTTAGCTGTGGTGGAGTGTAGGAGTAGGTTATGGAAAATTAATTAATTGAGGAATTAGAAGGTGAAGGTGTTTGAGGAAATATCAATATTTATGTTGAAGTCTCCTGATATGATAGCAGAATTTGAGGAGGAGAAAAAGACTTTGAGCTAAGCATTGGATTCACTGGAGAAAGAAGGGAAATGTCTTGGAGGTCAGGATATCTTCCAAGATTTTGATTGGATAGTAGATAGAGATTGAGTGAACTTCAAAGAAGAGGTTACGAAGTGAGGGTGGAAGTGGTGGGGAGCAAGGAGTATTCTAGCTCCCCTACCTTGACCACTGAGTTGGGAGGAATAAGTAAGAGTGCTGGAAAGTGAGGCCAGGGGAGGCTATGTGATCGGGAGGGAGCCAAAAGATGGAAGCAGTGTGAAGGGAGAGGATTTAAATTTGTTGCCTATGGAGCAGGCATTCCAGAGCATACGCTGAAAGGGGTGGATGGTTTATAGTGGGATAGTTCAGGGGTTGGATTGAGGGGAATGTGAGTAGGGGATTGGACAGTGAGAGAAAGAGAATGGAACTTGAATGATGACAGCTGAGGGCTCACAATCACTGGGATGAGGAAGGTATGAGAGTCAGGGGTGGGGGTAGTTTATTAATTACCGAAAAATGAGTTCATGTAGGTTTTCACTGTCCCTAGGCTTGGCCACAGGGAAGAGTTCTCTCAGGAGCTTAGGAATTTCAGAGAGAATGTAGCTGATGGAATAATGTTACTCTCCTTCCCTTAAGACAGGAGACCAGGCTGGAGACTTGATGGAATGGTCTTTCCCCACTTTCCTTGGAGGGAGGAGTCTGGTGCTCAATGGAAAAAGGGGTTTCTCATCTTCTCAAGAGAGGTGGGAGACCAGGCAGAAAATTTGGGGCAAAGGAATGCTGTTTTCTCCTCAAAGGCAGGAGACATGCTCTATGAAATGATATTTTCCACTTCCCCGATACATAGAATGTGGCACTTTTGTCTTTGTATCAATCAATCAATATTTATTGAGCAACTCCTATGTGCCAGACATTTGCTAAGTGATGGGGATACCCTCAGTTCCTAACACATAGAAGTTTAACAAATACCAATTGTCCGCTATAATCTCATTCATTTTAATCTCACAATAACTCTATGAGATAAATATTTAAGTTTATTTAAATACATATTTAATTATTATTATTTTTATTTTGGACAGCTAATAAGTGAAGCCGAAATCTGTCAGACTTTAGTTTCAGCCCTCTATTAACTATGCTGACTTTGTAGGGAAAGAGGAAATGGCATTGAAGGAGAGGAAAAAAGGCTCTCCATGGGGGAGGAAGGAGGATACCAAAGCCTGTCTCTAGCCCATTCCCTCTGCTGAAGCTCAGTGACAGAGTGCATGTTTTACATCTGTGAAGCCCCAGGGGTCAACCTCTGACATCTTGTTTCATAGCATAAAATTAGACAGTTATTGTTTATTCATACAGTGCTTTCTCAAACACCCTTTTGAATGGATTATAGTCCAAGAGGACCCATTACAAACTACCGGTGCTGCCTATTCTGAAAGGAGGAGAGTCAATTCCTGATGCACAGAGGCAGCTAGTGATGCAGTGGATAAAACATTGGACCTGGAATCAGAAAGACCTGAATTCAAATGTGGCCTCAGATATTTACTAGCTGTGTCAGTCTGGATAATTCACTTTACTCCTGTTTGCTTCAGTTTCCTCAATGACTAAATGGTCATGATGATAGTACTTAACTTGCCAGGGTTGGAATGAGGATCAAATGAGATATTTGGAAAAAAGCTTAGCACAGCACCTGGCACAATGCTATATAAATGCTTCTTTTCCATCCTTTCCCTCAGGATGTACTTTGAACAGTATGGTACAGTGACCTGTGTTTGAATCCTGACTCTCCTGCTTACTACATTTTGGGGTCTTAGTTTCCTCCTCTATAAAATTAGGGGTTGGATTAATAATCGATATTTTCATAGCTCCTTAAGGTTTACAAGGGAAGCTAGATAGTACAGTGGAGCATTAGCGCTGGAGTCAGGAGGACCTGAATTCAAATCCAGCCTCTGGAACTTACTAGCTGTGTGACCCTGGGCAAATCACTTAACCCTGTTTGCCTCAGCTTCCATCTGTAAAATGGGCTGTAGAAGTAAATGGCAAACTACTCTAGCATATTTGCTAAGAAAATCCCAAATGGGGTAAGGGAGGTTTGCAAAGTCCTTTATGGAAGCTACCTCTCTCAATCATCCTGTGTGATAGGTAGTACAGGTATTATTTCCCTGTTTTATAGAAAATGTAGCTGGGACACAGAGAAATTAAGTGACTTGCCTAAGATCACACATCAACTTAATAGGTAAGGAAGAATCCAGACTCAAATTGCTCCCAATTCCAAGTTCATTGCTCACTCCACTTTTACCATGATTTCTCTAGCAATAACAGATGGACCTTGGGGACCCCTAAGTTATCTTTCAGCTCTAGGCCTTATATCCTTATCCTGAAAACTTTCCAGGGAAGGAGCCCTTCTCTGACCCTGCAGCCTACCTGATAGTTTACCAAACCAGACTGGGCCAGGCCTTCTGAGCATGATTGGCCACTGTACAGAGTAGGCAACACATTGATAAGTACATGAGAACAGTTCTCAGGCACCCACGTCCAACTGTAATTGTTCTGTAAAGCATCAAATGGTTGATTTTTTCCCCCACTTGAAATAAGCTGCATTCCTGATGTGAATGAAATGGAGAATTGGAATGTCTTAAGTACTTTAAAATATACAATTTGTTATGCCATGGGTTGTATTTTGTTACTAAGATTCTTCCGTTATTATGTGATTTTGGAGAGGGTTTTTTTTTGGCATGGTTTCCCCCCACCTTCCCCATCTCCCATTCTCTGGGGAGCTTGTAGTACTTAGAATTGTGTTGTATAATAGATAGTATAATCACAGTAAATTAAATGTGCCTCTACCAAGTGGTGTTTTATGTTAATTCCATTGTGTGGTGGCAGCTGCATAGGGAGGAGGCTATAGATTGGCAGGGAAGATAGGCTATAAGCTTCGGAGGGTGCCCAGAATCCCATGCTATGGAGCATCTCAGAGGCCCTCAGGAAGACTCAACCAGTGCACATTCTGACCACAGTAACACTGTTTCACCTTCCTAGGGCTACTGGTCATTCTGATGGGTCTCAAAAGCTCTTCCTCTATCCCAGTTAGGGCCTTATTGGTGTTGAGGGCCCCAAACCGCATTTTGGAATGGGCTTAGATGCCCTTTATGGACTGCAGAATATCATCGCTACAAAGAGGGAAGAGCATTGGCACTGGAGGCAGGGGACTGGGGTTTGAAACCTAGCTCTGCTGCTTACCTCCTGTGTGGCCTTGGCCAAGCAATCCATATCCCTAAGCCTAAGTTTTCTCATCTGCAAAGTATTCAGGCTTGACTCTATAACCTCTATACCCTGAATCCATGATGCCATGAATCTGTGAATTATAGAACCTTAGAATTTGAAAATCATCAAATATAACCCAGACCTGAACAAGAATCCCCACTAGGACTTATCCATCAAGTGTTCTTCTAACCTTTTCTTGAAAACTTAAAGAGGAGTAATTCCACCTTCTCAGGCAGCCCATGCCATTATTAGACAATTCTAGTTGTTAAGAACTTTTCCCCCTGAAATCAAACATAAATATGCCCCTTTTCCTCTTCTATTCATTTGATGTAATTGTGTTTTCTGGGGACTAAGCAAAGTCAACCCACTCCTTCTTTTACATGAGACCCCTTCAGATACTTAGAGAGAGAGCTAGCATGTCCATGATGTCTTCCTTTAACTCATCCTAATGTTACATCATCACTAGGTCCTTCACCATGTTAGTTACCACTCTCTATGATTTCCAGCTTATCGGAGTCCTTCCTGAAATATGGTCCCCAGAACAGAATACAACAGTCCAAATGTGTCCTGACCAGGGGAGCCATCATGACAATATTAATATTAAGCTTTAAGATTGCATTTTTGCTCTCTGTATTGTATTGAGCTTACAGCCCACTAAAACCCCCAGATCATTTTCAGAAGAATTGATTTCTAGCCACATCTCCCTCTGTCCCTAACCCCTCTACACACACACACACACACACACACACACACACACACACACACCCCTCAGTTTTTTTAAATGTATCTCATAAGCTTCTTCAGTACAAGATTAATTTGGGTCATATTTTAACATGTGTAAAGAGTAAAGAGAAGACCTTTGTAGTTTCCAGAGGCAAAGTAGAGCTACATGAGGCATGAACCCTCAATAAGTTGAATAATTTTCCTTTATCACTATAGAACATCCCATGGAAATACAAAGGTCTGCCTTCAAAAAGCTTGCATGTTGTTTGCTAGTCATTGTATAAACTACAGTGGTAAGTACCGAAGAACCATGATCCCTGCCCTCAGGAAACTTATAGTCTAAATACATACATACATACCATCCATACACACATGTAAATAGATACAGTATGTATATATATATGCATATATATTTTTCAGAGAAAAATTAAATATCAAGCCATAAAGAACTATATAAAGGTATAAGCTATTGAATTTTCATTCATAATAATAATAATAATAATAATAATTTTTTAAAATTTTTCTTTTTATTTATTTTTAGTTTACCACACACGGTTCTACATAATTTTGAGTTCCAGATTTTCTCCCCTCCTTCCCCACTCCCTCCCCAAGATGGCATGGAGTCTCATTTAACTACCATGTATAACTTCACGTTGAATTAATTTATATACTAGTCAAGTTGTGGAGAAGAATTATGACGAATGGAATGAATCATGAGAAAGATAATAATAATAATAATAAACAACCCTTTTAGAGCCAGATTCTGCCTTCCCCATGAAGAATCTAGGACTTGTAGTTTTGACTCCTCCTTCTACTCAAAATATATACAACCCATTTGGAACTGTCTGTAGGTGGGGTGGGAAGCCTAGCTTGGAAAGAGGGCAAACATAGGGAGAGTGATCATGAAATGCGGTTTTGGAATGCTAGCTCACGGCAGGTAGGGTTTACTTCATTCCTTGTAACTCTAGCACCTAGTACAATCCCAGGCTCATAGAAAGAACTTAACAAATACTTGTTGACTGGCTGATCGAGTGAGTGATGTGTAAGTGGATGGGTAAAACAGAGATAGGTTGTGCAGAGTTCCAAGTGGCAAACAGCAGGCTTTACATGTGATCCTTAGAGGTAATCAGAGGCCACAGGAATTTATTGTGCAGAGGAGTGACAGGGTCATTCATTCCCCAGAAGCTGGGAGCTTATGCAAACAGGTACAAATGGGGATAATAATTGCACTACCTCTCAGGATCAAATGAGATAGTCTTTGGAACACGCTCAGCACGGTGCCCAGCACATAGTTGTTGCTTAACGAATGCTTATTCTTTTACCTTGCTTCCTCAAGAGACTCTGTGCTAGAGTGAAAAGAGAAGAGTAGGGAGTCATGGGACCTGGATTCCAGACCTGGCTCTGCTGCTTACTATTCATATGATCTTGGGCAAACCATGGCACCTGTTAGCTTCAGTTTCCACTAGGGTAAAATAGAGATAATCCTTCTTGTATTACCTGCCTCACAGGGTCATGGTAAGGCTCAAATAAATGTGTGTATGCATATACACACATACATGCATATGTGTGCACAGACATATGTGCATATATGTAGATCGATCTATCTTTCTATCTATCTGTCTATCTATCTACCTATCCATTATCTATCTTTCTTTCTATCTGTCTATCTATCCATTATCTATCTATCTTTCTATCTATCTATCCATTATCTATCTATCTATCTATCTATCTATCTATCTATCTATCTATCTATCTATTTCTATGTGCCAGGTAGTATACTAGGTGCCAGAGATACATGCATGCATACACACGTATACACACATGCACGTTCATAAATGTGCAATGCAATGCAGACTCATATACACATGCATGTACAATTCATATATGTACAAACACAGATACACCTATGCAATTCATATACACATATTCATATACATACACTCATGCATATTCACACACATATACTTGTGTGCATACACATGGACATTTATATGTGTGTATATGTATTTATGTACACATATAGTATATATGTATATATGTATATATTATATACAATATGTCATGACTTTATATATGTAATATATGTTATAATAACTTAATTGTTGTTGCATATATAATATATATTTTAATTTGTTTATGTGTATATAAACAATATGTATGTATTACCTCATTTGAGCCTCGCCACAACCACCCTGTGAGGCAGGTAATACAGGTGTTATATAAACACTTATATACACACGTATACATACAAATGCACATATATACACATATGCATGTGTGCATTTAAATAATCATATATTCCTATTTCCATACACATGCATGTATATATAATTCATATATGTGCACATGCACATTATTATATACATGAATGTACAATTTATATACACAAATACAGCTACACATTTATACACATGTGTATACTCATGCACATGCACACATACAAATTCATATACACACAGTTTATATTGCAAATTCACATATATATTCACAAACATCCACATACATATGCAATTCATATGCATGCATGAATATACATACATGTAAACATACACATAGATACATACACGGTCATTTATCCATGTATACACATGCATACATACATAGTCATCATATATGTTCAATAAACATCTATATACATATGGATTAACATGCATGTGCTTGTGCACATACATGTGTACATTGTTACGCACATATACATGTTACCTAGTATGTCAACCATTTTAAAGAACCCTATAAATAAATGCCAGTTATTTTTCCAGTCCCCTCCAGCTCCTCCCATCCCCTCTCTGCTGCCCTCCCACTGTCCCCACGTCACCTCCAGGTACACAGCAGCAGGCCAGGCTGGCCAGGCAGGGAATAAACAACAGGTTGCCCAGCACTTGATATGCGCAGAAGAGCCAAAGCAGTCTTTCTATCAGAACCTCACAAAGGCAATTCTCTGCAGTTGATATAAAAAGGTGTCAGTTCTGGTTTAAGTACTGTATTACCAGCAAAGATTTATCTGCCTCAAAGACGGGCCTCACGCCACCAAGGGAATAAACAGTTCTCCTGCTTATCTATTTCACAGAGCACAATATTTTCTCCAGTCGTCTCTGGCTCCAAAAGGACTTTTTCTCTGCCTTCCCCGTTTCACCTCCTGTGATTTACAAATAAAATGAGCCTTCCCTCAGATGGTTACAAATGCCCTCTTCTCAAGCAACCCTGAGGCAACTTCACTGAAAGATCCACATCCGGGTCAGTCCTAGGAAGTTCAGCTTTCTCTGGAGTTTCATTGCAAGATGGAAGGGAGTGTGGTTGGGGATCAGGTATCTCCCAAACCCAGAATACTGGGAGTATTGATTGATACTAGATAGGGAGAAGGTCTCAGTTCAATAAGGAAGAAGCCATGGATGGGAGGGGAGGAGGGGATGATAAGAAGAGGTGACAATCCACTTGGCTAGTGAACGTTCCATAATATCTGAACAACTTGAAATCAAGAGGAAGGAATCTTGTGCTGGTTTTTGGAACCCAGCATTCACAAAATATTAGCTAGCATCTATCTACACAGCAATTTAAGGTTTGCAAAGTTCTGTACGTATATTTATCTCATTTGATCCTTATAATAACCCTGAAAGGCAGGTCTGTTATTATCCCCATCTAATAGTTGAAAAAACTGAGGCTGTCAGGTTAAGTGACTGACTTAGGGTTCACAGACTTTGATTCAGACTTTTCATTTAGATCTTCTTGATTCCAAACCCAGCTCTCTGTCCTCTGCAGCAGCTAGATTACAGGTCTAGTTCTCCTTCTATCACATCATGTTGCATGCGTCGGGAAGACAGGAGTTCAAATCCATACTTTGTCATTAATCGTGTAAGTATGGGCAAGTCATTTAATTGCTCTGGCCTGTTTCCTCATCTGTAAAACAGTGATAATAATTGCTACATTATGTATTTCATAAGAGAGTTGTGACAATCAAATGGAATAATCTCTACAAAGCACTTTGTGAATATTAAAATGCCACATGAATATCAAATATTATGACAATGATGGATTTGCTTTATTGGGGTGCTAGGAAGCATGGGGTAAGGCTGCTTTGGGGGGACTACCTGTACTGCATGGCTGAGTGGGGCCCAGGGTACTACGCAGCAGGGTGGATTTAATATTCAACATTTGCTCAGGCTTGAATAATAACAAATAAACCACTCCTCAACATATCTAAACACCATAAAGTCCCATCCCCCTACACACTCAGAGACATTTGGATGCTTATCCTGAGCTGATAGGGAAGCAATTGCCCAGGAGCTGGAAATATCTGTGCTGCTTGATGCCTAACTGGAGCTCCTGTAGAATGAATGAGCTGGAAAACAGCAATCAGACTATACAAGGAAGTCAGAGGAAGGGGACCCAGAAATGGAGGCTACAGTAGATCTGGGAGGAGCATGGGGGAAGGAATAAGTGGCTAGGGCCCAGCCCCCATGTCAGAAAAGCAGAGAAATAAGGCTCTCAATCCAGTTGGCCGTCCTCCCAGCTCCTTTCCCAGGAAGGACAGGAGCTGAGAGTCTGGACATGGTAAGAAATTGTTGGGTGGGTGGCATGTGAGACAGTTCAGAGCAGGAGGCTGATGTAGGCCATTGGCTTGGGATACTGAAAAATTGAGACCTGATGGCTAGGAAAATCCCATTGAACTAGAGGACTTATAAAAGATTGGTCAGTTTAAGAGGAAAATGCCTTCAGAATTGGCTGACAAATGCAGTTTACAGTATCCCCAGCAACTGGCCCCAAGAGGCCTGCTCCTAGTAGGCTGAGGATTAACCCCTTAAAGAGACATTGGGGTCTGGCAACAAATAGTGATGGACTCAAAGTGAAAGGGAGCTCACCCTGGATAAGTGACATTGAGGGTCCAGTAATTGGAATCTAAATACCTTAAGGTTTGCTACAGAAGTGTCAGGCACTGGAAATGGTCTGAGGATCTCTCTTTTCTCTCCCATAGGGGCCCCTAGGCTCACATCCTTCTTTAAATTCCTTTGGAATTTTGTCTGTATTTGTTCTTAGCTTCGCCCTATCACATTCCACCTGGTATCAAAGGTATTTACATTTCTGATTCTCCTTAGTAGACTGAAAACTACCTGAGGCCAGGATTTGTGTCTTGAATTCATTTTTGAAACATTGTTTGTCCTTCTAGGTAATACCATGACATGCAAGTGAATTGGATTTAAGTGAGGGAGGGCTGTGCAAAGTCATCAGCTTCACTTTCTCCTCCTGAGCCATCAGGCTCCAGTGGTGAGATATGGATTAGCACAAGTGGAGATGGCCCTGGATGCAGTGGGAGACCTTGGCCTTCTATGCTAAAGTCTTTCCCAGGTCTCAGTTTGAGTGCAACACCCATTCAGTGATAAAGGCTAGGTAAGAAGTGAAGCAGAGAATGGCCTCTTTGCCTAGTAAAAAAAAAATCAGTCTGGTTGGGGTGGACTCTCAGGGTTTCTGGCCAAAATGTAAATTGTTATTTACATTTACTCTGAGCCAATCAGTGCCCAAACAATGACCAAGTGGGGCTTGGTCTGGGACCTATTGTGGGCCAAAGAACTAGCAAAACGGTAGGTATTTAAATATCTGTGGAATTGAACCAAATGTCAAAATGGAGAGAGGTGTCTAATGGAGGACTATGAGGCTCTTTCTTTGGTCTTGTTCTACTCAACATTCGTTTTTTCAATGGCTTGGAATAACGAAGGTCACAGGCTTCTTTGGAAAGCATTTCGCGGAAGCAATTTCAGGACCAGGGTTTCATTTGCCATCAGCTCAGCAAAAGCATCCTAATGTCTCTGGGTTTGGTGGGGGTTGATAGGATTGCATGTTGTGCAAATATTTGGGGGAGTTGTTTATTTGTTATTACCCAAGCCCAAGAAAGTGTTAAATAATGAATCTACACTGCCTGCATAGCGGCCCTCTCATTGCACTGTCCTATTCATCAAATTTGTAGATGACAGAAAATTGAGAGGTAGAACTGGAATTTTTGAATGTCAGAGTAAAGATCCAAAGAGATCTCGACTGGCTAGAATAATGGACCAAATCTATTTAGATTCCTGCAGAGCTAGGTGGCTCAATGGATAAAGTGCTGTGCCCAGAATCAGGAAGATCTGAGTTCAAAACCAGCCTCAGATGTGTGACCCTGGGCAAGTCACTTAACCTTGTTTGCCTCAGGTCTTCATCTTAAAATGAGCTGGAGAAGGAGATGGCAAATCACTCTGAAACCTTTGCCAAGAAAATCAGAAATAGGGTCACAAAGAGTCAGGCATGACTGAAATGACCAGGTAACAACGTTCAGATTCCATCTCCTATGTGAGATCTTTCCTGATCCTCCCAGTTGTAAGTACTCTCCCACATCCCTCCCCCAATTATTCTGTATTTACTTTTACATATTTTGCACATCTGTATGTACAAGGTAATCCAAAACTCTTGGAGCAGTTTAAAATCTTAATAGTTTGAAATTGTACTGAGATCATTGTGACATCCTTTCTATTGCTGCCTACTCCTCAGAAAAACATGATCTCCTTGAGGCCAGGGAGTGTCTCATTTTTCCTTTTTATATTCTTGGTACCTCACAGAGTATCATGTATATAATAAAAGCACATTGATAAATGCGTGGTGAAATAAATTGAGTTTGGACGAAATGTGGGGAAAAAATTAAAATCTCACCTTTAGGTTAAAAGGAAGTCATCTGCCTAGGTATAGGTCGGAGGAGGCATGGCTAGACCACAGGGGTAGCTAAGTGGTACAGTGCATAGAGCTCTGGGCCTGGATTCAGGATGGCCTGAGTTCAAATCTAGCCTTAGATACTTCACTAGTTATGTGACCTTGGGCAGGTTTCTTAACCTCTGTCTGCCTCAGTTTCCTCAACTATAAAATGAAGATAATAATAGCACCTATGGTTGTTTGAAGGATTAAATGAGATGATAGATAGATAGATAGATAGATAGATAGATAGATAGATATAGACAGATATAGGCAGACAGACACATAGATAGAGAGAGATAAATAGATGATAGCTAGCTAGATAAAGCTAGATGGATGATAGATAAATAGGCAGATAGATATACATGATAGATAGATTGATAGATAGAGATGATAGATAGACAGACAGACAGACAGACAGATAGATATACATGATAGATAGATTGATAGAGATGATAGATAGATAGACAATAGACAGACAGAAAGACAGATAGGGATAGATGATAGATTGATAGATAAAGATGACAGATGATAGATTGAGAGATAGATAGACAGACAGATAGACAGAGATAGATAGACGATAGATAGATAGACACACATATACACTTAGCATAGTACCTGGCACAATGTAGGCATTTAATAAATACCTTCATGTCATAGAGAAAGACGTGAGGAGCACTCTAAGTTTCAAATAAGTCCAAAGTTTCAGGGGATAGCCCCCAAAGCCAAAGCAATCAAAGGCCGCATTGATTGAAGCACTGTGTTCAGAATCAGTGGAGTTATCTTGCTCAATTTTTTTCCAGAGTCTCACATAGGGACCCCATGCAGACCTTGTCTGGAATGCTGTATTCAGTTCTGCTTGAAATTCCTTTAACTGAGGAAAAAGACCAGTCATTTCACAATGAGAAACAAGGCTTAAATTATGCCCTTCTTTGGGAGGGGAGAAGTCAAATATTGACTAAAATTTGTACTGAGTTAGTGTTCCAGATCAGATTATTTCTAGGGTGTATGTTCTGTATGGGAGACCAGTGAGTGTTGGTGAGTATTTGAAGTGGGGAACAGGCAGAGAAGGATTTAATAGGAAGAGGAAGAAGGATTCAGGAAAGTTGTTAGGTACCCAGAAGATACGCTACTTCCTTCAGAGTGTTACTTTGGCCGAGTCCTGAGCAGCTCTAGGGAAACCACTAAGATGATGATGGTGGTGGTAATGATGGTGGTGACTACATGAGACAACATAAGATCATCTCTATTTAAGGATTATAGCTCTGGAGCTGGAGGGGACCTCAGAGGCCATCTAGAGCAACTCTACCCCCAATTTCCAGCAAAGAAAACTGAGGCCCTGGTTGATTAAGTGATTTGACCAACGTCACACAGATCACAGGGGTTATAGGTGGTATTTGAACTCTAGAGCACTGGAGTTCTTTCCACCAAAACACACTGCTTATACATTTTATTTTTTCCTAATGCTTTATATATCCACTCCACAGACCACTTCAGTCAAGCAACAGGCTCCATAAACCATGCACTTGGCCCATTTCCATTTGCCACCATTACAAACATAGACTCCTCACTAGAGGATATGGGGGAAAACAGGACGGTCCTCAGTGAAATACTATATAATTTTCACCAAATATCTTGAGTGTGTGATTAATTCAGGTCCAGAATCATGAACAGAGACATAGCTAGGTTATATACTTTCATAGCACAAGAGATAATATTAACTTACTTTTATATTATGCTTTATAGTTTACAAAGTACATTCATAGTCCAAGGGAGGGCAATAACTTACTTTTATGTAGTACTTACAGTTTACAAAGTACTTTTGCATCAATTATCTTATTTGATCCTCACAAAAATCCAATGAGGCAGTCAGCTCAAAGATTATCTTTCCCTTTTCACAGATGAAGAAAACTGAGTCCCAGAGAAGTTAGAGTGATTTACCCAAGCCCACCCACCAAGTTAGTGATAGAATGTGATCTCATGATTCCGAGGCCAATATTCTTTCAATTACAGTCCAAATATCGCTGGAAAAACTTTTTAACTCTGATGCTGGCCCAGGACTCCTTGCTTTCAGAACACTTCTGCTCTCCCTGGAGGTAGAATCATGAAGTGGATGACTTGGGTAAGTCATGACTCATTCTGAAACCCATCCTTTTCTTCACAGAACAACCTCCAGAGCTTCAAGGTGGTTCCGACATTACTTGAGTTAATCCAATTCAATTCAGTTCAGTCCAGTCCAATTAAATTTGCTTCAGTTCAGTTCAGCAATTATTAAGTGTCCCTTGTGAATGATGCTGATCACATTTCATTTTGACTCCCAAGGGGCTAACCACTTGTCTCAAGGCTTACATCAAAATCAGTCCTTATATCAGTGGAATGTGTCTTCCATTTGAGCATTGACTTGCCCACTTGTCTCCATCTCTAGGGTCTTCACACCTGAAAGATAGAGATAGAAAGGTCATGGAGCTGCTTCTAAATCAGTTTTCAAGAACATTTTCAGGGAGGTTTTCAGTTGTGAAGATGGCCTTAGCTCAGAAACCTGCCTTGCCTTCCAACTCTTTGACATCTTTCATTGGAGGAAATGATGTCCACCATGATGGACAGTGGCAAGAAATGGTTTGTACGGGATGCATGTCTATTGGTGTGGGAGAACATATGGAGAAAACAACATCTCACTTATTCAGGGATGGGTAGGTAATACTCCTTACAACCTTAACCATCTAGGCCACAGCCACGAAATGAACCTGGCAATGGCAAAGACCTCTGAACAATGAGAACAATTGACTGTTACAAATCCCATATATCTAAGTCTATAGGAGAACTGCCTTTGGACCCTTAGATGGGGACATGGACCATGGTTATGTGTATGGATTGTTTTGTGGGTTAGGGAATAGAATTAGTAGACTGGTGGACAGCTGGACAAGGAAAAGTAGGAGGGAAATATCCCCAGCATATCTTGGTGTGTCTAAGCCATGTCCCATTTAGGTCATAGACTATAAAAGAAACTTCAATTAGTTTTGTAACTCTCCATTCTGGTTTGTGTCAGGTGCTCAACATAGGGGCCAAGCAAAGACATCCTAGCTGACCCTACCCCTTAAGAAGCCAACTCCTCTGCCATTCAGTCCTAGGCAACAAGGATCCTGGTAATTCATTCTTTTTTCCCTTATTGTGGCTCAGGCCAGTCCCATATATTTTACATGCCTGCACAATGCATTTTACGAAGCACATAAAAGCCAGACGGGAATTATCTCTTTCCCTTGTACGGGCTGTCTCTTTTTTGGGGGGAGATAACAGAGACCTATTTCATTTTGCGGCTTGCTAGTAGATGCTCTGCCATAAATTGAGAAAGGAAGCTCTTTTTTGAAAAATGCCTTCTTTGACCCCATTGTCAGTGGGAAACCACAGTGAGAGAAATACCATTCTCAGTAGGATCGCAGTTCAGGGGAGAGAGATGGGGGTGGAAGGGAGGGAGGAGTTCTTTTCTCTCTCCTCTTAATTTCCTCTAGTCCTCTGCAGAATGGGTGGGGATGTTCCCACCCTAGGGAGGGTCTGCAGTGCAAAGACAAGGCCCTGGCTCTCTGTTACTTCAGGGCATTGCATGCTGGCTCCCCTGAATCATCCCAAGCAGATGGGGGTGCTGGACCCCTCTGATGGAACTGCATTCATTAGGCCTGGAGCAGCCTGACAGGCCGTCTCTGCACATCATCAAATATGCACCACCAATATTTCATTATCAGTCTTCTTTGCAGCCCCGCTCTGTCCACGCCTGGGTGAGCTTAGAAATTAAACTGTACTTTCACCTCTAAAGAATGCTGTCCCCGCCAGTCACTGGAGTGGAGAGATTGCCATGCTGTTGGGTTATTGAGTGACGGGACCCGGGAGGGGTTGGGAAGATGGGGAGGGGAGGAGAGGGGAAGGCACCTCTAGAAGGGAATGGTTTTTTGCCACTTCCTGAGCTGAAGTTACAGGTGGCCTTCTCTGAACAGGCAGAGAAGAGCTCTGTCTACTACCTCATAGAGTACCTTGCATACAGTGAGTACTCAATGTGTGTTTTCTGGCAAACTAAATTGTACAAATGGATGATCAGATCATAGATTTAAAACTGGAAGGCACATCAGAAGCTATCAAGTTCAACCTCCTCATTTTACAGCTTAGGAAACTGAGGCACAGGGGAGTTGAGCGATTTGCCTAAGAACATAAAGTTAGGTCGTGCTAGTGGTACGATTTGAAACCAGGTCCTCTGACTCTCCAGTCACTGTCCATGGCTCCATGTTGCTTCTTCAAAGTACTCTGGAGGCCCCCCCACACTAAACCACATTACCCCTCCCAGATCCCTAGAATTCCACCATTACAGAATTATCCTTTTAGGGTCATTATTGCCATTTCCAGGTTTTCTCTATTCAAATACACATATTACTAAAAGGAATGGTACATTGATTATTAGACACCTTTGTTGGGGATAGTTTATCACATGCTCCCCTGAAGCAGCCTAAAAGAACCAGGAGATAGGTAAGTGAAAGGTGGTTGGGAAACACCAAAAAGACATTTCACCAGGGTCACGATTTTACATACAGCTGACCCTCTAATGAAGATATCCCTTTTATAGCTTTGTGAATTCACTAACATCTTTCTGTCCTTCAGGAAACTAGCCAGAGTTAGTCAATGAGCCAGCATTCCCTCAGGTCCCAAAGAGGATAAGGGCCCCTGGATCTACCTTAGTCATCTATGGGATCACAATTCTTGTATGATATATCTGCTGGCTCAAGAGGAGTCAGTTGAGTGATGAAGTCAATGAGATCACAGGCTGCATTAAGAGAGGCATGGCTTCTCAGAATGGGGAGGTGGTATGGCCCCTCTGTGCTCAAACCTCCACTACAGCATTGTGTTCAGTTTTGGGCATCATAACTTAAGAACCTTTACAAGTTGTAGAGTTAGAGGAGAGCAACCAGGAGCGTGAAGAGTCTTTTTTGAGTCCATGATATGAAGACAGAATTGAAAGAATTTGCATGGAAAAGAGAGTACTGAGGAGGAAACATAGCTGTGGTCAAACTCAAGGGTTTGGCAATCTATGATGAAGCATTTAAATTAGGGCTGTAACATGGAAAAGGGAATTTAGACTTAATACGGTTTGTCCCAGAGAATAGGCCTAGGAGCAATAGGAAGAAGTTGTCCAAACCCATGAAAGCAAATTTAGATTTGACATCAGGAAATACTTGATTCCACTCCCAACCACGTCTTCTACAACACTTCTACACACACACACACACACACACACACACACACACACACACACACACCATCCTTTACAACAAAATCCCAAAATTTCTGTTGGAAGTGACCTCAGCAGTTCAACCCATCTGGGCAAAGAAATCCCCACTGTAACAACTTATTAGATGTGTGACTCTGGGAAAGCCATTTAATCTATGTCTACCTCAGTTTCTTTATCTGTAAAACGGGGATATTAAGAGCCCCTACCTCCCAAGGTTGTTTCCAGGATCAATGCAAAGATAATACTTGCAATTGTTGTTATCGTTCAGTCATGTCTGACTCTTGGTGATCCCACGGACTACAGCACCCCAGGCCCTTCTATCCTCCACTGTCTCTCAAAGTCTGTACGAGTTCATGTTCACTGTTTTCATGATACTATCCATCTCATCCTCTGCCATCCCCATTTACTTTTGCCTTCAATCTTTCCCAACGTCAGAGTGTTTTCCAATGAGTATTGTCTTTTTTTTATGTGGCCAAAGTATTTAAGCTTCAGCTTCAGTATTTGACCTTCCAGTAAATAGTCTGAATTAATTCCTTTAAGACTAATTTGATTTCCTTGCCGTCCAAGGGGCTCTCAAAATTTCTTCAGCACCACAACTTGAAAGCATCAATTCTGTGGCACTCAGCTTTCCTTAGAGTCCAACTCTCATAGCCATACATTGCAACTGGAAAAATTGATTCTATGGACCTAAGTGTCTGAGGCCATATTTGAACTCAGGAAGATAAATCTTCCTGACTCCAGGCCCAGTGCTCTATCTGCCACACTGCCTAGATGCCTTAATACTTGCAAAGCCCTTTGCAAACCTTAAAGTACTACAAACATTCTATTATTAGTACTATTATTATTGCTTAAAGAATCAGGTATGGGTTATGGAGCTACCTCTTCCTCTTCCCGAGAAAGTATATAACTTACCAGTGACCTCCCTAGGCACTCAGATGTCTTCGTGGAAAATCAGCTCCTCAGGGAAAGAGAAAAACTTCCGCATGAACATGATTTTTATTGCTTCAGATAATGAGCCACATCATCTCTACCCACCTTTTCATCTGCTTACATCTCTCTTCTCATATCCAACAGATCCCAGTTATTGAACCCAAACCATTCCTTCTCACAGAAAATAAGCCTCTGTTCACTTTTTTTCTTCGAAGTTTCCTCTCCAGGTTAAAAAAAAAGCCTTCCCAAAATGACTGTAGAATATCTTACCTTGGAGCTAAAGTAGGGTTTCTAAATGCACGAAATAGAATACATCAGATTACAAAGGTGGCCAATTATATTGAAATGCAGATATCAAAATATTTTTAAAAAACCTCATGGACCCAAGAACTTTTGATCTAGAGCTACTAGTGACCTTGGAGGCCACTTAGTACAACCTCCTCATTTTACATATGAGGAAACTGAGGCTCCAATGGCTTACTCAAGATTGTAAATGTAGTTAGTGTAAGACAGGGGACCCAGGTCTTCTGCTTCCAGAAGGAAGGCTCTTTCTGCTGTGCCACACTGCCTTCAGTCAGACCTATTAAGTTCCCCCTCCCCTCCATTAGTCATATAGAGTCAGTGTGGTCTAATGAACATAGACCATATTCAAATCTGGATTCTAACATTGGCTGGCCGTGTGACCCCTGGTAAGTCATTTGACTTCTATGTGCCTCAATTTCTTTAGATTTCAAGTGGGAATGATAATACATGTATTACCTACCACACAAGGTCATTCTGAGGAATGTGCTTTATAAATCTTGAAGAGCAAAATCATTGTGGGTAGCTCTTATTATCATCTGTATAATTACACCAAGAAGGAATCACCCCCACCCAGCCACCACCACCACCACCACCAAGCTTATCTTTCCCTTGCCAGGTTTGACAAGGAAGGGTTATTGGACTGGAATAGGGGCAGGGAGCTTCAGCACAGGTCAGAACCATGCCACAAAGTGCTGATAGGAGAAGGGGTGTTGTAGTCATGCTAGCAGCAGACTCCGGTTAGGAAACTTCTCTCAGGAGTAGAGATGGTTTTACAAAGCAAACTATGTATCCTGAGCATCTTCAATAGGCCCAACTCTATGCTGTTATATGTATATGCAAGATTAAGAAGTCTGGAAGACCTAAGTTCAAGTCTCACCTCTGATACATATTGGTTGTTTGACTCTTGGCAAATCACTTAACCTTCAGCATCCCAGCCAGGTCCATAAGACTTTCAGTGGAAGAGCAGATGCGCATAAAGCATTGGCCAAGTGCATTCTTCCTGTGTAGGAATCATAGATCCCAGCATAAAAAAAACATGCAAAACATTGTGGGAAGTGAAGAGTGGTGGACCAAATAGAGAAAAGATTAATTTACACAGAACAGATAGAAAGTAATATTGGATAATAAGGTTTGACCAAGGATCACATTCCCTGTCCAAATGTATGCCATAAGCAAGATGGATGGTCAAGAAGGGAAAAGTTCAGTGTGGACTTGAGTTCTGGCTTCATTGAATAGGTGGGGCTTGAGTTAAAAAATCTTGGGACAATGGGAAGGATCCAGAAAAACAGAAACATCTTTTTCTTCTAATATGACATTTTCACCAGCAGCACTTACATGGTAGAGAGAAACAGCTAGATACCTCATAGAAAGCCATTGCTAGAGGCAGCTAGGTGGCATAGTGAGTAGAGCACTGGCCCTGGAGTCAGGAGGATCTGAGTTCAAATCTGGCCTCAGATGCTTGACACACTTACTAGCTGTGTGATCTTGGGCAAGTCACTTAACCCCAATTGCCCCCTCCAAAAAAAAGAAAAAAATAGGAAGCCAGTGCTGTGCCCTGCCATGGAGTGGATGTGTCTTCCTTATAAAGGTTGCCTGACCCTGTCCTGCTTAAGCCAAACAACCCACAAAATATGTAAGCTGTGAAATAACACTGTTTTCAAGACGAGCCTAGGCTGGCTTCTGGGGCCTCTAGAAGTAGCTGTACACAATGCCAGAGCTCTATAAAACAATCTCTCTAGTTTGGGTGACTCTCTACTTTATAGCTTGTATAGACAAACCAAAGCCTGTCCCTTACTGTCACAGCCTTTCAGAACCCAGGGTCACCTCCCTGCCAGAAAAAAGCCATGTTGAGGGCATTTGTTCCTTCCTTCTCTTTCGCAGCCTCTTCCCCAAGGTGGAAAAAAAAAAAGAAATAGCAGAATGGCTATTCACAGAAACTGGTCTACAATAAAAGATAGGATCCTGGTGTCATCCTTATTTCACCCCACATGTCAGAAAAAAGGATGAAATTTATAGAAGAAGGAGGATACCAGCTCCATTTCCATGGGTCTCAAAGTTCCTTGCCACCCAGGCCAATTCTCTTCCTTTATTCATGGCGCTTTTAGAGTCATATGTTGAGAACTACAAAGGAAACTAAGCAATGGGGAAGGTCCTTGCTGATACAACCAATCTCACTTCAAGGTTAGGGAGGGGCTCTAAGAGATATAAACTGCTAACAATTGCCTAACACATATTCACTTTGAACATTTGCCACTCATCAAGGTGAAAACTGCTGTTTTAATTCATAGGTATACCTGCGAGCAGCTTTATTTAGAATCAAAAACTATGCTACTAGTCATGAAGGGTTGATTTATTCAGATTTCAAAGAGTCAAATTGATGGTAGAGGACACATTCATATGAAGGAGAGAATAGAGAATATATTAATTTGTGTACATATGCAATCTTTAATATTTAACACATCAAAGAACTTCAGCCTCATCAGAGTGGGTACTCCCTCCAGGAAATTAGTCAACAAGCATTTATCCACCTTAAAGATAAGACTTTAAACCCTTTACAATTTGGAATATAGTCCTCAACAGCTGCTACGGCCAAAACATACATCATCCTGTACTCAAGCTGATGATGGAATCTATCCAAATTTAGCTGCGACTAGTTCTTGGGTAATAACCACAGAGGTCATTCTTTGGACCCAGCCTCTAACCCAGGCCTTGGCAAACTATGACCCAACAGTCATACAGCCTGTGAGCTATGAATGGTTTCCATAATCTTAAACACAACTTTATTTAAATAAAATTTTATTTAAAAATGTGAAAAATATTCTTAGCTCCTGGATCATTCAAAAACAGGTGATGAGAAGCATTTGGCCTGTGGGTTGTAGTTTGCTAACCCCTGTTCTAAACAATCCAATGTAGTAGGACTGATCAAAGTTTCTACTTACCTGGCACAGCCTTTGAGAACCAAGAGTCATCTCCATGCCAGAATGAAGCATTGAATCAGGGTTTTTGAGCATCTGGTCCTGAGCCCAGTGGAAGATATATAGAAATATACCTTTTCTTCCTTCCTTTCTTGATGAAGTTATTGGCCCAACGTCATATAATTACTAAGTGGCCAAAGCAAGGGCTTCAACTTAGGTCTTCATTCCAAGTTCATTGCATGTATATTTTCTCTCATTAAAATGTAAACTCATTGAAGGCAGGAACTGTCTTTCTTTTAGCTTGTATTTGTATCCCCCTCTCATAGCACAGTGCCTGGAACATAGCAAGCACCTAATAAGTGATTATTTCCCTTCAATAAGGATGAATTTTTCAGCTACAACTCACAAAGACTCTCTTTTACATATTTTTTAATTGTCAAGCATTTTTTACTGCATCTCACTTTCCCATTCCCACCCCCACTGGGGGAAATAAAACATTTATAACAATTATGTAGAGTCCAGCAAAAAAAAAATCCCTTTCTGGTCATGTTCAAAAATATGTGTCATTGTGCACCATAAGTCTACCACCTCCTTGTCAGGAACAGGTGGCATGCTTACCATTAGTCTCTGGAATCATTATTGGTTATTTCATTGACGGGTTTTTCAATCTATCAAAATCATTCATTTTTACAACATTGCTGTAGCTTAATATTCTCTTGGTTCTTCTTATTTCCCTCTGTGTCAGTTCATACAGGTCCTCCCAGGTTTTTCTATAACCATCCCTTTAATCATTTTTATGGTATAATAGTATTCTACTACATTCAAATAACATAATTTCTTTAGCTACTCCCCATTTGAAAGTCACCTCCTTAATTTCCAGTTCCTTGCCACCACAAAGAGTTACTATAAATAGTTGTGTGCATATAGGACCTTTTCCTCTTTCTTTGATTTCTTTGGAGTATAGGCCTGTAGTATTAGAGGGTTTAATATCTTTTTAGGCATAGTTCCAAATTGCACAAAGACCATCTCTTAAGGCATAGAAGGTGTTGCAATGTTAGTCAGTGGAAGGAGTACCCACAAGGATGATAAATCACAGATCCCTGAAGCATAGACTTCTATTTCTCTCTCTCTCTCTCTCTCTCTCTCTCTCTCTCTCTCTCTCTCTCTCTCTCTCTCTCTCTCTCTCTCTTCCCATACCTATACCTACATCTAAGCTTATGAACACTGAGCTATAGATATGCATTCAGCCTTCAAAATCAATTTAGCATTAAGGCAGCTAGTGCTTTCTGAGCAATTATACACGCAGACAGAAACTAGTGGCAGAGATTCTGTCAAGACAAGGCGTGTCTCACTCCTGAAAGCAGATTAGTTTTGAAATCCCAAGCAACAAGGGAACCAGTAAACTGAGCTCAGTCCTGTCCTTTATGAAGCTGGACAGAGTTAACAACTCACCAGGTGCATCCCTTATCTGGGTAGTCATTTGAGGGGAATGCCAGGGGGGATGCAACAGCTTTTTATGGCCAGAGTCTAATTAAGCACTCCCTTCTCTGGTGTCCTCATAGGCAGGCACGCAACCTCACCAACTCTGGGGTGGGTTGACATTCTGCTGGTTGATCAAAGATAACCCCTCCACCAGCCCAAACTTCCTTGGGTCCTACCTTTAGGGCACAGCTCATTTCCCAAGTGGAGAAAGCTATGCATCTGAAAGCCTGATGTTTTCTGTTCAAGCTGGCTGTTTTTTTTTTTTTTTTGCTCTTTTATCCTATCTCTCTGAGCTATCAAAGATCAAGATGGGCCAGGGAGGGAGGGAAGCAGGAGGAATAGGAGGGAAAGGGTGACTTCCTCTAGCCTGATCAAGAATTTGGCCCTTGGCTACCTGAGGCAAGAAAACTTGGGTGGGGAAGGGATTTATTCATGGACACCTGTCACAGACTGTCATTCCCCAGGCTGAACTATAGCCTGAAGTATGTATCATAAATAAGCTCCTCTTGGACTTCATAACTCTTCTTTATAGATTTCTTCCTGCTCATAAATAAAACTCATTCCATATGTATATACTGCAAAGGATCAGGTTGAGTTACAGACCTGTTCCCTGGGACAGCCAGAAGTGTGTCCTCTGCAAAAGAGGCCTGTCCCTGCCTTGGGGCAAATCAGCATCAAAGAGAATCATTCTTCTTAAGTCGAGCAAGAAGTTGATTATGGCACCACAAATGAAAGGATCATAGCTCTGGAGCTAGAGGAAACCTAAGAGGATATCTGGTCCAACCTCCTCATTTTACAGATGGGGATACTGAGACCTGTAGAGATAAAGTTATGTGCTTTAGGTTACATAGGTGGTAGATGTTAAGAGTCAGGATTCAAACTCATGTTCTTTGACTCCAAATCCAGGCCTGGATTGGGATTTAGATAAATTGAATTCTATATATGGCTCCACCACTCACTGTTTATATAGTGTGAGCTTAGATAAGTAATTTCCCTACCGAGAACCTCAATTCCCTCATCTATAAAATAAGGTTGAACTAACCAATCTGTAAGTGCCTTGTTAACTCTGATATTACATGATTCTAAGAGAAAGTCCTTTAGGATTTTATTTCCATTTCCTTTACAAAGAGTTAGGAAGCTGGAATGAAGACTTTCAGCATCCGTCAGGGGGAGGCAGGGCTGGGAGTCCAAATGATGAAAAAATTTATGCCTATTCTTGCTTGGGGAAAATGGCAGGAATGGTCATCCTTTGCCTGGCTGATTCTTCTGACAGATTCATGAAGCACATATTCCAAGGAGAAAGTGAGACTGGCCAGGGACTGGAGCCAGAGATCAAGGGCTCTCTGGACAGTGCTACGGAAAATCATTTACCTGCTTTCCCCTTCTATATGTCCAAGGGCAGTGATTCACAGAATATGGCATTACCACATGCTACCTTAGCTTGACCCAAGCTCCAGATGACCTCATGGTGGCCTACACCAGTGTGAAGCTCAAATAGTAAGGAGGTCCATTAATCTGTACACAAGGATCCCTTTGTGTTGCATATTGACTTAGTTTTAAAACATGGTATTATCTAAGTTTTTACTGTATTTTTATTTGTTTTCTTAAATATTTCCCAATAACATTTTGAGTTGCTCTCAGGAGTGTTATGGGCCACATTTAGCCAGGCTGTGTGTTTGACGCCACTAACACCATCAAATTTCATTTTAACATGACTCATTATTTACTGTAGAGATGCAGCTACTCAACAGGGAAAATTGTGGTATAGTAGAAAGGTGGATTGGGAGAGGATATGGGTTCAGACTCTGATTTCCTCCCAGTGTGACCGGAAGCAAGACACTACTTATCTTTACCTGGGCTTCAAATAGTTAGACTCTGATCTCTGAGGTCTCTTCCAGTTTTGAATTTACAATCGTATAGTCCTATTGCGAATACAGGAGACAAACATTTGTGCCAACATGCTTTATGAGATTATAAGAGTCACAGAATCTCAGATTATTGTTAATCATAGCCACCCTTCCCCCCTACCTCCCACCCTCCACACCCCAATTACTTTTTCGTCTCTGAATTTTAATTACACTGCTTTCTCTTGGTTCCCCTTCTACCTGCCAGGTTTTGCCTTCATCTCTGCTGCTGTTTTATAATCCTTGTCCCAACTCCTAATTGTGGGGATGGCTCTCTTCTAGGCCCTACATTCCCCACCTGTTCCTTCTCTGCCCCTCCCCTCCCCTGCCCCTCCCCTCCCCTGCCCCTCCCCTCCCCTCCCCTCCCCTCTCCTCTCCTCTCCTCTCCTTTCCTCTCCTCCCTTTTCCTCTCCTTTCTTCATAAATTCTCCTTCTTCATGATATTATAAGCTCACATTGGTTCAATTATCATCTCTATGGAAATAATGCATATATATGTATTGTGTGTATATATTCCCATATGTGTACGTATAATGTACACATAAACACATATGTATACACATGTATAGGTATAAATATGTACACACACACATATATTTGGAAAATATGTAGGTATATATGAATGTATGCATGTATGTATGCCTTCAGCCCTAACAACTCTACTGAGTTCCAATCCCACATCAACTTCTTCTTGGATATTTGCAATTGAATGTCCCAAAGAAATCTCAAATTCACCCTGTCCAAAAGAGAACTCATTATCTTTCCCTAAAATCCACTCATCTTCCTGTTTCTGTCAAGGGCACTGCCATCCTTCCAGTTATCCAGGTTTACAAACTCAGAGTCAGCCTCAATTCTTCACTTGCCATCCCTATTCAATCAGTTTTTAAGTTGTGACCTTGAACAAGTAATTTACCTTATTGAGCCTTAGTTCCTCATCTTTAAAGTGAGGGGGTTAGAACAGATGTCTTCTAATGTCCCTTCCAGATCTAAATTTGTTTTTAATACCTTGTCAATTCAATCTCCATAGTGTCTACTTCATCCATTTTCTTCTCCACCTGTATATGACCATCACTCTAGAATAGACCTTGCTCACCTTCTGCCTGGATCACTGGCATGAATTATTTTCCTTTTCTCTATCATCTCTTCTCTTCAATTGGCCAAGTGATTTACCTATGTAGGTCTGACTGTGCTACTCTCTCCCCTAAAAAAACCTCTCTCTAGCCTTAGCTATTCACAGTTCATCTCTAACCCACCTCTCCAGATTTATTCCATAGTAATCCCCTTAGCACAGTCTACAATTCAGCCAAAGTGTTCTCTGTAATGCTCCCCACACCCAGAATTCTCATCCATTTTCCATCTCTGTGCTCCAATACAAACTTTCCCCCATTCCTAGAATGCCCTTCCTTCCCACTTCCATCTTTTAAAATTCCTAGCTGGACTCAAGCACCACTTTCTAGTGATCTCTACCTACTAATGCTCCTAGAAATTTCTTTGAATTTATTTTATATTTTCCTGTATGTGTACATGCTGTTTAACCAGATAGTATGTAAGTTCCTTGGGGATAAGGACTGTTTCATTTTCATCATATCTAAAATGCCCCATGCTATGTCTGACACATAGTAGGCCCTATAGAAATGCTTGTTTCTTTGATTCCACTCTAAGTCCAGAACTCACTCTACTTAGGCTCTCTACTCTGCCTCTTGTTTATAAAATGAGGGAGCTGGGCTAGGTGACCTCTAAACTCCCTCCCAACTCTGACATTTTCCACTGAATTAGATTTCTTTCTTTTTCAATGTATGAAGGACTCTAAGCTCCTTAGGGGCTGACAAACAGACAAATATCACATCCAGGGATAACAACCACTCTGACCCACTTTAGCAAGGGGCCTGATGGGTATTTGTTTGAAGCCCTGCTCATCTCAGAGCTAATGGGAAGAACTGTTATATTGAGTTCTAACATAACTGTATTCACTGCCTTCAGTTTGACATTACAGGTTTGAGATAACAGGTAGTTCAAATGCAGAAGCCAACCTAAGTATTATGCCCAGAAGGCCCCTTTAAGTGGGTTCCTAGACCAAAATGTTTATTGCCCATGGTCACTAGAAGTCTAAGGAACTAGATGGGGCCTTGGGAATTTGTTCAACCCCCACATTGGCTTTATAGAAATACATAGCTCTCATTGCAGCTAACCATGTTGCAAAGCCAACCTTAGGAGCAGGTCAAGTGGTAGATCAGTCAACCAACAAGTATTTCTTAAATTCCTTGTATGCCAAAGATGATAATAGTTGGACCAACTGCTTCATGTGATTGTTGAGAGGGAAGTACTTTGCAGATCTCTCACCTCTCAATAGTCAGATGGTACCAGGGGTGGGGAACCTGTGGCCTTGAGGCCACATGTGGCCCTGTAGGTCCTCAAATATGGCCCTTTGACTGAATCCAAACTTCATAGAACAAATCCCCTTCATAAAAGGACTGTGAAGTCTGGATTCAGTCAAAGGCCTGCACTTGAGGACCCAGAGGGCCACATATGGCCCCAAGGTCGCAGGTTCTCCACCCCTATAAGACCACAGATTCAAAAAGGGGCATACATTTTCAGACATGGCCAATATGTTGGTTTGTTTTGCTTGACTGTATTTATTTGTTACAAGGGAGGGGTCTGTTGTAGAACTGGAGTGAAAATCATTGGTAAATAAGAGTGTTTTTTTTAAAAAGCATAAGTATATATGTATATATACATGTGTGTATGTGTGTACATATGTATCATACAATATGTACATAATATACATATGTCTATATGTGTATATGCTTTTGTGTATATGTGTATGCACACACATTTATGTAGCTCCTATCTCAAAGCCCATTGGTATGGAACTCCCTTTTTTATTGGTTCAGATGAAGACCCTACCCTGTGTGAAGGGTGGGGAGGAATTGGTTGGAAGTGAGAGAGCTCAAACTTCCACCAGTCCCCTTCAAAGCCTCCCTTTGAGGACTCATCCAACTTTCAGACTTCTTTGAGCATCAAGTCTCTTTGGATACTCCTGACTTCCAGCTTTGAGAGAGAATATGGAAGAGCCCAACTCCACTTCAGGTTGCTGAAGTAAAAGACTCTGGGAAGACATGAAAGGAGGAGGCAGTCTCCATGGAGTCTCTATTCCCAGATTGTTACACTAGAGACTTCAGGGAATTTCCCCCTGGGTGAGATCTAGGGCCCTCTTGTTTGCTTGAGTTGAGTTATATCACTCCCAACAGGAAAACTCCTTTCTTCACACTTGTTGTCTGGTATATATTCTTCTATGTGTATCTTCTCTGATTTCTGTTTTGCTATGATTTGGATAAGTGTGTTTCTATGGTATTTTCTATATGTGTTAATTATGAAACTGGTATTAGGTGGGAAAGGGGCAATACTTGGATATGGAGTTTGGGGTTCCCCTTTTCCCTGAATGACAAAGCAATCAAAGATTAAGTCAATCCTGATTAGATCTCCAAGATGAAAAATATTTAAGGGACCAGAGTAGCCTCTGGCCCCAAAATCTTTCTTCCTCTCTTCCCAAGAATGAAAGCTTCTCTTGGAGAAGGATGGGAGAAGAGTCTAAGATGTCTATTCTGCCTCCCTTTGAGTCATATAGATAAACAGAACAGCCTTCACTCCATATGTGGAGTCTCACTATACATGTGGGACATACCACCACTCCATGTACTGCTATAAATAAAGACAGTTCTCTATGTAAAATGATTTTTATATAATGCAAATTTACCCACACATGTGGGGAGTGGAGTGAGGCAGGAAGGCGTTGCATGCCAGTGGAGGGAAGGGGCCGATACACGTTTCAAGAACATGTCAGGGCTGGAGACAGAGAAGTAAGAGCAGCAGGAGGAACAGGGACAGGCCTGTGGGTTCCTTGCTAGAACCAGAGGAACGGGTAGGGGAAGGAGCAGACATGTGGGGACTGGATATAGACATAGAGAGCAGAGGATGGTGGACAGGTTGGGGCCAGGGATAGACATGCACTACCAGGACTAGTGGAAGATGTATATACAGGCAGGATGGGCAGAAAAGGGCAGAGGTCTCCTCTCTCTCAAGCTAACCCCTTAATTCCTTGCCATTGGCAGTGGTGGTGGTCTCTGCCTATTCTTCTGCTTTCACTTGGAGGGCTTTTTCATTTTTTTGGTAGGGGTAGGGGGCAAGAAGCTACAGAGCACTGAGCTGAGGGGCAGGAGGGGAGAGAGAGAAAGAGAGAGAGAGAGAGAGAGAGAGAGAGAGAGAGAGAGAGAGAGAGAGAACAGCTCTGTACTTTAAAGGTAACGCAGGTATTTTTGGGGAAATGAGTATTTCTTTCAGAATTCTTTACCTATTGTTAAATTTGCACAATGCAAATTTATGTAAAGCAAGAACTGTCTGCATAGATATAGATATATATAGATATATATATACATATATGTATGTATATATATGTGTGTAGTATGTGTATGTATACATATATGTATCTGTGTCTCTATACATATGTATATGTATACATATATGTATTCATACATGTATATATGAATATGTGTGTATTTGTATATGCACATACACATAAACTCATGTACATACATATAGATTATGGACATAGATACACATTTGCATATACATATATACATGCATGCATACATATATATACACACACATTCTAGTTAAGTAACACACATGACCAGCAAGGAGGGCTTGTCCATAGCCACCACAGTATAACTCACCGGTGCCTGAAGTTTTCCTATGAGGCTTGAATCAATTAATTATTGTAATTTTAAGAAGTAACTCAGACTGCATATATATGGATTTCTGATCAGGTGGCCCACTTCAGAAAAGCATGAATACCTTTGCCTTAGCCTGCACTAATTTATCACCTTCTCTAGCCAATCATGTGACCAGTCTCTGGGGGATCAGGCTGCATATAGGAAGGGGCTGGGGAGAAGGATAGGCACAGATCATGAAGATGGTGCTTGAGGAGGCAGGTCCAGTGAAGGTGCCCCAGTGGAGGACCACATAGAGTTAGAGGTGGCCTAGAGGGCACTCAATGCTTGGGAGGTAGTCAGCAGGAGGAGGAGGATAGGAGCAGGAGAAGGATAAAGAGAAGACTAGAAAGAGCAGAGGAAGAGAAGGTAGAAAGACATATCTTACTCCCTGCCCAATCTTACCAAGTCTAGTTCTATTTCTTATGAAATGATCCTTCCTCAATCCCGTCCCCAGGTGGTGCTGCTTTGGTATTACTAGCAGCAGCTCTAAGCTTACAGGGTAAGGACCTCCCCATGTTGAGTGGTGAAAGAGAAATTTCGCCTGGAGTCTTGGACTCTAAGAGGTCCTGTGTTCCTCTTCTAAGGCATGAGACAGCTCTGCTCCAGTCAGCTTTCTGCAGCTCACTAATGTGTCTACAGGCAGTGTCCCCCACCTGCCTGTGAAGCTGGAATGGCCCAGCACCAAGACAGAAAGTCTTATACTTTTCTCCATGTGCCCTCATCCCCACCAGGAACAACCCGAACCTACCTGTCTACTATGTCCATAAATGCTCAGTAAATGCTTGTTCAGAATTTGTCTTGCTTGTCTATGAATATTTGTCACAAGGGTTTTCTTTTTTCTTTCAAATTGGTGGTGAGGAGAGAAAATAAATTATTGTTAATTGAAAAATAAAACAAAATGTTGATTGATGTACTGCTAGACCATGAACAGTGGAGAACTATGGAAAATAAAGCAGTAAGTATCTGGACTTCTTGTTGTTGTCTCATTTATAATTTGAATAACTAGTACAGTGCCTGACCCATACTAGGCCTTTAAAAAAGCTTTCTGATTGCCAAAACCAACCAAACCTGCAAGCATGCCTAATGTCCCTTCTCTCCCCCACCAACTCAAGAAATATGCTCTTAATACAGTTAAAAGGAAGCAGTGACCTGACCACCAGAGGTTGGGTCATGCCTGACTTTTTCTCTGGTTCCTGAGAACTGGTTTTGGTGCTGACCTGGTCCTCCCGTTTACTTTGTATGCTTTTCTCCCCAATTTTGGCACCTACTCACCTAAGCAATTCAATAAGATCTGTATGCAGAGCTTTGCTGTGGGTACTGAGGGAGGTGTAAAACTTAGCAAAGAAACAGCGCCTGCCCTCATGGAGCTTATAATCTAGAAGGGAAATAAGGCATGTCCTCAGATCATTACAGTAAAAAATTATACGTAAGTGGACCAAAGAAGTATAAATTATGTGAGGTTTTGGGGTGGGTCCTTACTGACTGGAGGGGGATCCAAGGTTTCATGGGTGAGGTAGTATTAAAGATGGCCTGCTCTGTTTTTATTCTCTGCAATCACACATTTAATGAGGATCTTGAGGGTCTTTTCAGGGCCAAATGAGCTCATTTCATTAACATTTATTAATTTCCATCTCTCTACAATGTATGCTGCAATGTACTGGGTATCCAAAGATAAAACAAGACAGCAACCTTGACCCTTTGATAAGAGGATTAAGATAAATAGAAAGATAACCACAAAACAATAGAACATCAGCATGGAGTAGAAGGTCAAGAATCTGTCTTGGAGCCAGAAAAGGGTGGGTTCAAGTACTGCCTCTGAAACTTACTAGCAGTGTGACCCTGCTCATGCAATTCATCCTCCATTCAGCCACAAAAGTGATTTTCCTAAAACACAGGTCTGATCATATTACCTCCTTACTCTATAAACATCAGTGGCTTCTTATTGTCTCCAGGATCACGTATGAAATGCTCCGTATGGCATTGAAAGCTCTTCCTAATCTAACTCCCTCCAACCTTTCCAGTCTTTTTACACCTTACATACTCTGATTACAGACATGTACTCTTCAGTCCAGTGACATTGGCCTCCTGGCTGTTCCACAACAAGACACTTCATCTCATAGCTGTTGGCATTATCTCTGGATATCCCTCAGGCTTGGAACATTCTCCCTCCTCATCTCTGACTACTGACCTCCCAAAATTCCTTTAAGTCTCAACTAAAATCCCACCTTCTACAGGTAGCCTTCCCTAACCCCTCTTAATCCAAATGCCCTCCCTCTGTTAATTATTTCCTATTTATCCTGCATATAGCTTGCATTGTATATATTTGTTTGCGTATTATCTCCTCTATTAGATTGTAATCTCCTTGAGGATAGGGACTATCTTTTGCCCTCAGTGCTTGGTGCAATACCTGGCACATAGTAGGTGATTAGTGAACATTTATTACTTAATTGATTAACCTCCATTTGCTTCAGTTTCCTCATTTGGAAAGTGAGAATAATCATAGTACCTATTCCCTTCCCAGGGTTTTTTCTACATAACATTAAAATGACAGGAGTCCCTGTCCTTATTGTCATTGTCACTTAGGTCGGGGAAAGGCATTTCTAGATGAAGATCTGGACCTATGTGTTCATTGATTCATTGCCATGTTTTGTCCTAGCCACATGTGATAAGTATTCGATAGGCAAGGAGGTAGTAAGAGGATGGATTGTCCAGCCATTGAGATCAGCATTGGTAGAAAGGTGAGGTGTGGGGTGGAGAACTATAAAGTCATAATGGATTGTAGAGAATGTAGAGAGGCAGGGTCAAAAAGGGACCTGGAAAACGGGGAAAAGGAACTTGAAATTTACTTGGTAGGCAATGTTGTTGTTTTGTTGTTGTTTGTTTGTCCTTCATTCTTGAAGAGGACCATGACATCAGAAAGAGGATGCCATGACATACAAGTGAATTGGATTTAAGTGAGGGAGGGATGTGCAAAGTCACCAGCCTCACTTTCTCTTCCAGAGCCATCTGGGCCCAGTGGCCAGATATAGTTCAGCATGACTGGAGGTGACCCTGGATGCAGGCAGAGACCTTTGTAAGCTGAGGTCTTTAACAGGTCTCAGTCTGACTGAGACAATACCCATTCAGTAATTAAGGCCACAGGCAGCCACTGAAAGGGTTTCACCTGAAGGGTTATATAATCCCATCTTTATGAAGGAGGTCAGTGAGGAGAGATGGCCAGAACATCTGTTAGGATGAAAATGCAGTGGCCCAAATGGATTGTTATTACAGAGGGAACAGAGAAAGAAGATGGATGTGGAACTAAAGCCTGGTAACTATTTGCACATAAGAAGTGAGGGAAATGGATAAATTAAAACTAAACCCAAAGTTTCAGCCTCAGTCTAGTGAAATGAGTACTGGCTGTAGAGTCAAAGGATTGAGGTTCAGATCCTGCTACTGCCACTTCGACCTGTGTGACATTGGGCAAGCCGTTTAACATCTATGGGCCTCACTTACCTCATCTGAATGGGGTTAGACTATGTACATGTTCCTTCCAGATCTAAATCTATGATCTCATCAATGGTGGGACCATCGTCAGAAATAGGAACTCCCAAAGAAGAGATGGTTTCATTCCTTGACTTTCATTCTTATCTCGTCCCTCTTGAACAACTAACAAAACACACATTTTGAATCTAAGTTGTCTGTAGACCCAACCTACTGCATTTGCCCAACTTGGAGTTAAAAGACTTGGGTTTCAAACCCAGATCAAATGAGATAATATATGTAAAGCACTTAGTGAAATTTAAAACACTAGATAAAATTTGTTATTATATATTTGGCATATATATATATGCATATACATACATACCTTTAGAAAACTTAATTTTATATTTGTTATTTTCATTGATATGGGGGAAATCCCAGATGAAGAAACTCACTCTACCTGTGCAGATAAAACCTTCTCAGAAACATATAGTCTTAGAGGATTTCCTAAAGAAGTGTCAAACACACTCAGATACTCCGAAGTACAGCCTGTACCAGATTAAAATGTAATTGGGAAACATTCAACAAAAAAAAATAAAATAGGACATAGGTAATATTAATATGGAGCTTTCTAAATCAACATATAACTGACAGGAATCCTTATATCCTAGGTTAGTGGCCCCATTTCTATTTGAGTTTGACACCACTGGCACAGAATGCTGAAAAGTTAAGCGACTTGCCCAGGGACACACAGCCAGGATGTGTCATAGATATGACTGGAGCTCTGGTTTTCCTGGCTCCCAAACCAGCTGTCTACCCACCATGCCACACTTTTGTTGTTTGTTGTTGCTATTTCATTTTATCCTTATTTTTGATAATGGACTGAAACAGTGCTTGGACTATTACTGTTTTTAGTTAGGTGAGCATGATCAATTCAATGGCCATTCAAAACCCATTACATCATTTACAAAATAGGATGAGAATTCTTGCTCTAATGTGGATGTGGTGTAGAGATCTGGCCTTGTTGTCTAGAATAATTGAGTTAAATCTATGTCTGACACATACTAGCTTTGTGACCCTGGTAAATTTACCTTCTCAATGCCTTAGGCAACTCTCCAAGACTATGAGTTGAAGCTAGATTGCTGGTCTGCATAGAAAGAGGGAGTTTTCTACACTGAGATATACCCACCTGAATTAAATCACAGGTTTGGATTAAAAATAAAGTCCTTGTATTATCTACATCATCATTATAGGGAAAAAGCTTTGGAAATCTTAAAGTGTTGCTGAAATCTAACTTGTCAGCATTGATAAGCCTCACATTCAACTCCTAGGATATGATGGTTAGCCCTGACCAGATGAGCCAAAACAGAGACTGGGACCAGATTATGGAAACTCATGAAGGAGATGGCAAGGCTCCAGGAATGCAGAGAAGCCATAGGTTAGGGCTGAGTGAGGAGCCAAATAGACCAGCAAGCAGGCAGGTAGCAACAGATTCAATGCAGCAGACAGAAGACATTGGAACTGATGGAAGGCTGGCACTATTTGCAAGTTTTCCTGTTGTGGCAGGATCCAAAGACTGACCACCTAAAGGGTGGCCAGCTTGGGTCCTCTGCCAATGCAGTAAGTCACTTCCTCTGGCATATCCTGACAAGCTGAACCACTTCTAAGTTCCTCCCTTCTTTCTTGGTTTCTGCACTCCCAGCATGCACCAGCCTCAACACCTACTCTTTGGCATAGAATTATACACTGCCCATCCTGCATTCTAAAGGATGGTTTCCAACAGCCTTAGGTTGAAAGCAGAACCAGGATTCTAATTTCCATTCCCTCATCCCTGTACCTCGAGAAAATGCTTCAGACATCTAATTGTGTTATCACTGTGCTTTGTGCTTTTAAACAAACCCCAAAGTATAGACTCAGTCCCTTAGCCTCCAGGGGATTCCAGTCTAAAATGGATGTGTGGATAGAGACAAACATAGGCAGGCCACAAAATAAAAACAATGAACCAGCTCACAAATTCTCTGTACTTTAGTTTGTCCATGCTTGGAATACTGAAATAGCAAAAGCCTTGAAAGTTGATGTAACTAGCTCAACATCCCATAGCTAAGGAGTGGGAGAGCTAAGACTCAAATTCTGGTCTTCTGACTCCTAATGCAATAATCCTTCCACTGTATCATTCCTATTGAAGGGAAGGCAGGGGGTAAGCGTTTATTGATTACCAACTATATGCTGGACACTGTGCTAAGCATTTTACAAATATTATCTCCTTTGATCCTCACAACAACCCTGGGAGATAGGTGTTATTATGACCCCATTTTACAGTTAAAGAAACTGAGGCAGACAGAGGTTAAACAACTTGCCCAGAGTCAGTCAGCTAGTAAGTGATTTGGGCTGGATTTAAACCCAGGTCTTCCTGTCTATCTACTGCACCACCAATAATTGCTGTTAAAATTATGAGTGAAAAGCATCCTGGCCTTGGATTCAGGAAGACGCCTATTGGCTGGTTACCTTGGGCAAGTAACTTAACCTCTCAGTGGCTGCAAGCAACTCTCTCAAACCTGAAGGTGTAGAAAACATGGCAACCTGAATTGGAAAAGGAAATTCACTTTCCATGGAAGTCGCAGGTATAGTTAAAAAAATGAGTGTACCAAAAGGTATTTACATTCTAAACCCAAGAACTCTCAGCAGAGATAGAATGTTTAAAGAAAACCAACCAAACAAAAAAATGCTGCAACCTTATTGGGATCTAAGCCTACAGTACTTAGCCAATGGCCCTTGAAATCCAGTGCCTCCAGCAAGAATAATAACAGGTGACATTTATATAATGCTTTAAAGCTTGAAAAGCATTTTACATGCATCATATTCTTACAGCAGCCCTGTGAGGTAGGTGCATTATCCTTATTTTACAGACAGAAACAAAGGAAACAGAGGCCCAGAGAGGTTACTATGGTTACATGGCAAGTAAATATCAGGAGGTAGGATTTGAACCCAGCCTTGTCTTGATTCCAGGTTCCATGCTTCAATGGAAAACATTAAATCCTGCTGTCTTGATAGGCTATAGTTTTTTGCTCAACCACACCTGCATCCCTTCTTTCCACCTTCTCTATTTTTGGTCTCTGCTCCTGTCACAGGGTCTGCCCTGGATGATCTAATTTTCTTTTGCTCTAACAGTGACCTCCTCCCTATAGCACTATTCACACCCAAGTCCTCTGCCTGGAGTCAAAGTCCTTCTTTAAATCTCTCCCTAGGGAGTCTTTCCTTCCTCCCAGTAACTGGTGATTGACTCTCCCTGTAAAACCTTCCTGCTGATGTGTAGGAAGGACGCCCCAGAGAAATAAATTGTGCTGCCATATGAGGGCCCAGGGAGGAAGTGCTGGCTTTGGCAGAAGGCATTCGTGCCCAGGAGGTTTCCCGCCTCCCCTCCATGAGTGATAGGGCTGCTCAAGCTGAGTTACTGCAGCCAGCCAAATTATCATTTTGAATGGTTCGACATGGCCACCAGTGGAGCAGAAACAAGCTCATGGCAGCCATCTTAATCACCCAAAGCCTAACTTTGACACAAATTGGTTTGATGTCATATATACACCAGAACTTTAACAATCTCTTTGGCCACATGACCACCACTCCAAACTCCTTAGCCTAGAAGGCAGTATAAAGATTGTGGAAAGAGCTGGGGACTTGGACTAGGAGACCTGGGCTCATATGACACGTCTGGCATTTAATAAACCTTTGACTTTGGGCAAATGACTTCCCTTCTCCGAAGCTCAGTTTTCTTGTTGAGAAACCAGGGATAATATTTGCTGTGCCTACCTCACAGGATTGTTATTAGGAAAGCTTTATTTATACCTTAAAGCTGGAGTATAACGCTAGATTTAGATTCAGAAAGCCTAGGATCATATCCCACCTCAGGGGCTTACAATTTATGTTACCTTAATCATTACTTCTCTGAAACTTTTTCCCCTCATTTATGAAATAAAGAAGTTGGATTTAAGAATCTAACCTCTCAGATAAGGCTCCTTCCCTCAACTCTTTCCCTGTCCTGCTGGGAACAGGGAACTCTTCCCCTGTCCATAGATCTGAAAGGTAATTTATTCCTTGTTTCTCTAATTTGTTTATGATGTGACCTTTTGTATCTATATCTGCCACTTCTTACCTGTGTGATCTTTGAGAGAGCTGAGTATGTTTCATTTTTCTATTTGAATCTCGAGTGCCTGGCAGAGTGACCATCACATCTTGTTATTGTTTAGTGATTTCAGTCATGTCCCACTCTCCATGACTCCATTGGAGGTTTTCTTGGAAAAGATACTGGAGTGGTTTGCCATTTCCTCCTCCACCTCATTTTACAGACGAGGAAACTGAGGCAAACAGGGTTAAGTGACTTGTCCAAGATCATACAGCTATTGTCTGGGGCCAGATTTGAACTCAGAAAGGTGAGTCTTCCTGGTTCCAGGGCCAGATGGCTCCGGAGGAGAAAGTAAAGCTGGTGACCCTTTACAGCGCTCCCTCACTTAAGTCCAGTTCACTTGCATGTCATGGCATCACCTCCATGATGTCATGGTCCTCCTTGAGAACGAAGGACAAACAACAGCAATAACCCTGAGCTTTATGCAATGCACCACCTTGCTGCTCTATTATGACCTTGGATAGGTGTTTAATTTCTTTTGACCTCAGTTTCTTCAGCTATAAATTGAGGGGATGGGACTGACTGACATCTAAGGCCCCTTCCCTCATCCTGTACCATTAACATAGACTGTCAACCTGGTACTCTTACTCTTTGTAGTTTATTTCTCATCTCACCAACAAACTATGCTTTTCTATATCCTCTACAATGCCCTGTACCCAAGAAATATTTCTTAAATTAATTCCTTCATTTGATCTTCCCAACAGTCTGCATGTAGGGCATGACACTATCAACCCTACTTTACAGATGACATAACTGAGATAGAGAGAGAAGTGATTCCTCTAATGACACAGTTCAATTAAAACTAATGTCAGGACTGGAACATAGGTTTCCTGACTTTCAATCTGGTGTTCCTTCCAGTATAGTATCTATTAGATGAAGCATGGAATGATAAGAACATCGAAGTAGGAGGCAGAGGATCTGGGTTTAATACCTTGGCTCAACCACTTACTGCCCAACTTTGGGCAACTCATTTAACTTTTCTGGGCCTCAATTTCTACAGCTGGAAAATAAGCAACTAGATGATTGGTGAGTATGGCTCTTTCCAGCTCTAAATAGCAATAGGTGGTGTCAAGTGTTGGACTTAGAGTTGGGAAGGTCTGAGTTCAAATGTTCCCTCAAACACCTTCCTGTGTGACCTGGGGTAAATAATTTAACCTTACCTTCTTCATCTAGAAAATGAAGATGTTGATGTCTACTTCAAAGAGTTATTGTGAGATCAAATGAGATAATGTGTAAATCACTTTGCAAAACATAAAGCACTATATAAATAATAGTTATCAACATCATCATTGTCACCATCCTCATTCTCATCCTCATCCTCCTCTCATTATCCTATGGCAGTTTTCTAAGGGATCATAGCAGGACATAAATATGAAGAGAAATAGTACACAAGGCATGAGGGGGGAAAATAAGAAGATAATATGACAGTAAATAGCAGATTGTCCCCATTTCTTTTGTTTCCATTAAGTCTGTTTACCTACTTCCAAGTGGAAACAAGCAAGCCAATCTAATATTCCCCAGCTTTCCCACCCTCCTTTGTCCCTCAGCTCTTGGGTGGGTCCTTTTAGTGTACAGATTTAGTGCATTATTTCTCTGTCAGGTGGGAGAGAGCACTGTTTTTTTCTTTTGGGGATCTTTTTCAAGAGGCGATTGGTGGATTCTTTCAATTTCTATTTTACACTCTGGTTCTAGAATATCAAGGCAGTTTTCCTCAATAATTTCTTGAAAGATGATATCTACATTCTTCTTTTGATCATGGCTTTCAGGTAGTCCAATAATTTTTAGATTATCTCTCCTGGATCTATTCTCCAGGTCAGTGATTTTCCCAATAAGATATTTCACATTGTCTTCATTTTTTCATTCTTTTGGTTCTGCTTATAATTTCTTGATTTCTCATAAAGTTACTAGCTTCCACTTGCTCCATTCTAATTTCTAAGGTAGTATTTTCTTTTGGACCTCCTATTCCATTTGGCTAATTCTGCCTTTTAAGACATTCTTCTCCTCACTGGCTTTTTGGAGCTCTTTTGCCATTTGGGTTAGTCTATTTTAAGGTGTTATTTTCTTCAATATTTTTGGGGGTCTCTTTTAACAAGCTGTTGACTTGTTTTTCATGGTTTTCTTTCATCCCTCTCATTTGTCTTCCCAATTTTTCCTCTACTTCTATTACTTGCTTTTCCAAATCCTTTTTGAGCTCTTCCATGGCCTGAGACCAATTCATATTTTTCTTGGAGGTTTTCGATGTAGAATCATTGACTTTGTTGACTTCTTCTGGCTGTATGTTTTGATCTTCCTTGTCCCCAAAGTAAGATTCTATAGTCTGAGTCCTTTTATTCTATCTGCTCATTGTCCCAGCTAATTACTTGACTTTTTAGCTCTTTGTCAGGGTATGATTGCTTCCAGAGTGGCGAGTGCTCTGTCCCAAGCTTCAGGAGTTTTGTACTGCTGTTTTCAGAGCTACTTCTATTCTGAGGTGATATGACACTCCTCTCTTGGCCTGTGCTCTGGTCTGTGAGTACAAGCCCTCCTTTCTGCTGTGTAACTACCAGGGGGACTCCCTCTCCACAGCCACCACAAGCTCTGCCACACCAGTGCTCCTCCCCTCTAAGGACCACCAAACAGGACTGCAACTCAGATCCAAGCAGGGCAAAGCAAGAGAATCCTGCCTCAGCACCAGCAGAGAGATCCCTGCACTCCTGCTTTGATCAGTCACTTGATTACCTCCACCATCTGTGGACCTGGAGCCCCAGAAGCAGCCACTGCTGCTACTACTACAGCCACTGCTGCTGAGGCTGTGGCCACCTCCACCACCCAGGCGCTGAGGCCAGACCAAGCCCTTCTCTCACCCAGGTCCAACAGAGTTTTCCCACTGACCTACTAAGTTGTCTTTGAGGTTTGTGGGCTGAGAAGTCTGGAAACAGCCACAGTTCAGTGATTCAGGGCCCTGAGGCCTGCTCTGCCTGGTCTGTTCTAGCCTGGTCTGTCCTGGCACAGTGTGATACACCCTTCCCAGCAACTATCTAGGCCCTCTTGGGCTGGAGACCTGTTTCACTCTGTCATTCTGTGGGTTCTGTAGCTCTAGAATTTTTTTAGGGTCATTTTTACAGGTGTTTGAAGGGATTTGGGGGAGAGCTCAAGTGAGTCCCTGTTTTCATGCCTCCATCTTGGCTCCACCCTCAAGAGCATTATTTTTCAAAATTAATATATTTTATTTTAACAAAATGTATTTTTCTTTTTGCTACCTCCTCCCTCCTTTTTTTAAAAAAAGAGAAGAAAATCCTTCGTGGTCAAATATGCATTGTCAAGCAAAACTAATTCCCTCATTGGCCATGTCCAAAGAACATATGTCTAAATTGGCACACTGAGTTCATCACCTCTCCATCAGGAAACACATAAAATGTTTCATCATGAGTCCTCTGGAATCATGATTAGTCTTTAATCAGAGGTCTTAAGTCTTTCAAAATTGATTGTATACCTTGTTTTGTGTTGTTTTTAAATTGAGATTGTTCTCCTTGTTCTGGCCAATTCATTATGTTTATTTTTCTTCCCAGGTTTCTCTGAAACTATCCCTTTCATAATTTCTTATGGCAAAATAGTATTCCTTTATATTTCTATACCTTAATTGATTCAGCCATTCTCCAGATGATGGACACTCCCTTAATTCTTAATTCTAATTCTTTGCCACTACAAAAAGAGCTCTGAAAAATATGTTTTGCACATATAGGTCTTTTTCTTCTTTCTTTTATTTTGTGTGGATCTAGTGAGAGTATTTCTGACTAAAAGAGAATACAGAATTTAGTAACTTGGAAGGAGGAGGAGGATTGTTCCAAATTTATTTCCAGAATGGCTGAACCAATTTGTAATTCCACCAACAATGCATCAATATGCCTGGTTTCCCATCATCTATGGAACATTTTTATTTTCTTTTTTTGTCAATTTTGCCAATCTGATCAGGATGAAGCAGCACCTCAAAGTTACTTTAATTTGAATTTCTCTATTAATGATGGGAAACATTTTTATATGGAGAGTGAAAATTTGTATTTCTTCTTCAGAAAACTGTTCTTTGTCTTCTGACCACTTATCAATTTGAGAATGCTCTTATTCTTGTAAATTTAAATCAGTTCCATATATATCTTGGAAATGAGGCCCTTATCAGATAAAACTTACTGAAAACATTTTTCCCCATTACCTGTTTCCCGTCTAATTTTAGCCGCATTGGTTTTACTTATGTAAAAACTTATCATATCTTTTGACGATTTATCAATTGGGGAATGACTCATATTCTTATAGACTTGACAATGTTCTTTAAATATTTGAGATATGAGAAACTGATCTGAGAATATGTCTATAAAAAGTTTCTCCTAAGTTTCTCCTTTCATTCTGATCTGGATACAATTTTTTTGTATAAAAACTCTTTTTAATTTAATGTAATAGAACTTACCCATACATCTCACACTACTCTTTATCTCCTCTTTGTTCATAAATTTTTTGCTTATCCATAAGTCAGATAAGTAAGATATTCCATGTTCCTCACATTTTCTTGTAATATCTCTCTTTATGTCTAGATCATGTATCCATTTTGATCTTTCCTTGGTAAATGGAGTGCGATATTGATCATGTCCAATTTCTACCATATTGCTATCCAGTTTTCCCAAGAATTTTTGCCAAATAATGAATTCTTATCCCAAAAAGTTAAGTTTTCACACATGTCAAATAGAAGTACAAGTACAAATACAAGTAGTTTTCTGAAGAATAAATCAAAACAATTTGAAAACATGAAAAAATGCTCTAAATTATTATTGATTAGAGAAATGTAAATTAAAACAAACTTGTGATATCATTTTACACCTATCAGGTTGACTAAAATGATTGAAGGGGAAAGCAACAAATGTTGGAGGGGATGCAGAAAAATAGGACACTAATTCACTTTTGGTGGAATTGTGAACTGATTCAACCATTTTGGACAGCACAGAGTCATTAAACTGCCTATATACTTTGACCCAGAAATACCACAGCTAGGTCTGTTTCCCAAGATGATTAGGGAAAAAGGAACAGAACCTATATGTTCTAAAATATTTATAGCAGGTCTCTTTGTAGTGTTGAAAATTGGAAATTGTGGGAATGCCCATCAATTGGGGAATGGCTGAACAAATTGTGGTGTATGATTGTGATGGAATATTGCTGTACTATAAAAACTGATGAGCTTGGGGATCTTAGACAAACATGGATAGACTTGTGCAAAATAATAAAGAACAAAATGAACAGCATCAAGGGAACACTGTATACGGTAACAACAATGTTGCTTTAAGAACAACTGTGAGTGACTAAGTCATTTTGACTATAATAATTAGCCAAATAAACTACAAAGGACATATGAAGGAAGATGATATGTGCATCCAGAAAAAGAACTGCTAAATAGAAGTATGTACAGAAAGGTTTTACATACATACATATATATGTATGTGTCTATGGTGTGTGTATATATATAGTGTTTAATGGTAGCCATCTTTAGGGAGGGAAGGAAAAAAAAGTTATATGATAACTTTATTATGTGTTTGAAAGGAATCCAAGTTGTATATAATAGATTTGCAGTTTCATGTGCAATCATCTTTTTTTTTCTATTCTATTATGTTATGGAAATGCTTGTTTTATTTCTTAAGTTCAGAATAAAATAAAAAAATATTCAAACACCAAGTTTCTGTGCTCATTTGATTCTAAAAGCTATGTATTCAATCTGTTCAACTGACCAATGTATTTCTTAACCAGGAATAAACTTTTTTTAGGCTTTCTTCTTAAAAAGTTACTATTTATTTATTTTTACCATTCTTTTCCTTTTAAATTTCGTGTTCCAAATTCTCTCCCTCCCTCCCACACTGTCCCACACTCACTTAGAAGGCAAACAATTATACACATGAAAGCATGCAAAATATATTTCATATTAGCCATAGTGGAAAAAATGTTTAAAACTATACTTCAATTTATACCCAGAGCTCATCAGTTCTCTCTGGAGATAAATAGCATTTTTTCATCCCAAGTCTTTTGGATTTGTCTTGGATTATTGTATCGATCAGATAGGCAAATCTTTCATGTTACACCATTGCTATTACTGTGCACAATGGTCTCTCTGTTCTTCTCACTTCATTTTGCATAAGTTCACTATAGATCTTGCCATATTTTTCTGAAACCAGCCCCCTCATTATTTCTTATAGCACAGTAGTACCTCATCATAATTATATGTCACAGCTTTTTCAGCCATTCCTCAAATGATGAGCATTCCCTCAATTTCCAATTTTTGCCACCAAAAAAGGAACTAATATAAATATTTTTTTACATATAGGTCCTTTTCCTTTTCCTTTGATCTCTTTGGGGTACAAACTTAATAGTAGTATTTACTGTGTCAAAGGATATGCAGAGTTTTATAACCCTCTGGGCATAGTTCCAAATTGTTCTCCAGAATGATTGGACCAGTTCACTACTTCATCAACAATTCATTAGTGTATTTATTTTTCTTCAGCCACTCCAGAATTCATCATTTCTGAGAGATGTGAAGTGGTACCTCAGAGTTGTTTTAATTTGCATTTCTTTAAAAAATAGAGATTTAGAGCATTTTTGTCATTAAAATATGACCATAGGTAACTTTGATTTATTTTTCTGAAAACTGCCTGTCCATATCCTTTGACCATACCAATTGGGGAATTGCTCTTATTTTTACAAATTTGACTCAATTCTCTATATATTTGAGAAATTCAGCCTGTATCAGAGAAACTTGCTGTATTTTTTCATATTACTTCATTGTCTATAGTACCTTTTATAAAATGCAATTTTCCTCATTATCTCTTTTAATTAGGTTTATTTTTGCTTTTGCTTTGTCTGAGATCATGATTGCTACCCCTGTCATTTTCACTTCAGCTGAAGTATAATAGACTCTGCTCTAACCCTTCATTTCAACTCTGTGTGTATCTTTCTGTCCCAAGTGTGCTGCTTGTACACAGAATATTGTTGGATTCTGGTTTCCAATCCATTCTGCTATTCACTTCTGTTTTGTGGATGAGCTCATCTCATTCAGATTCACTGTTGTAATTACTAACTGTGTATTTCTCTCCTTTCCATTCTATTTTTTTAATTCTTTTTTTCTCTTTTTATCCTGTTCCTCCTCAAAAATATTTGCTTCTAACCACTGCCTCCCTTAATCTGCCCTCCCTTTTATCATCCCCACTCCCTCTTATCTCCTTCCTCTCCTACTCCTTATTGGGTAAGATAGATTTCTATACACAACTGAATGTGTGTATATATTTTTCTCTCTTTGAATCAATTCTGTTGGGAGTGAGGTTCAAGCATTGCCCACCTTTTTTCCCTCCACTCTTCCTAGCATGCTTCTTTTATGTGAGAAAGTTTTCCACTTTCAACCTCTCCCTTCCCCCTTTTCCCAGTCCATTTCTCTGTCTCACTCCTTCATTTTTTGGAGATCGCCTCAACATAATCAACTCATAATTATGCCCTCTGTCTATGTAGACTGTTTCTAACTACCCTAATAATAATGAAGTTCTTAGGAGTTACATGAATCATCTTCTGCTATTGGAATACAAATAGTTTAACCTTATTGATTCTCTCATGATTCCTCTTTCATATTTAACATGCTTCTCTTGAGTTTTGTATTTGAAAATCAGATTTTCTGTTCAGCTGTGGTCTTTTCATCAGGAATATTTGAAAGTTCTCTATTTTGTTAAATATCCATTTTTTTCCTTCAAGGATTGTAACCAGTTTTGCAGGGTAGATATTATTCTTAGTTGTAATACTAGTTCCTTTGCTTTCCAGAATATCATAATCCAGCCCTCTCTCCTCTTCTTTAAAATAGAAGCCACTAAATCTCTTGTGATCCTGACTGTAGCTGCATGATTTTTGAATTGTTTCTTTCTGGCTACTTGTGATATTTTCTTTTTGATGTGGAGCATCTGGGATTTACCTGTGATATTTTTCTGATTTTTCATTTTGGGATTTCTTTCAGGTGGTGATTGGTATATTTTATCAATTTCTATTGTACCCTTTATTTTTTTTTAATTTATTTATTTTCATTTTTATTTTTTTGCATTTTTTTATTTTTAGTTTATAACACTCAGTTCTACATAATTTTGACTTCCAGATTATCCTCCCTCCCTCCTTCTCTCCCTCCCCAAGGCAACATGGAATCCCATATAACTTCCATGTATAACTTCGTGTTGAATTAATTTACACAGTAGTCAAGTTGTGGAGAAGAATTATGACCAATGGAATGAATCATGAGAAAGAAGAAACAAAGCCAAGAAAAAAAAAACAACCCAAAAATAAAAACAAAAGAGAGAAAAAAAGGGGGGGGAAGGCGAGCATGAAGTGTGCCTCAATCTGCATTCATACTTCATAGTTCTTTCTCTGGATGTAGATAGCATTCTCCATCATGAGTCCTTTGGAGTTGTCTTTGCACCTTGTGCTGCTGAGAAGAGCAAAGTCTGTCAGGGTTAGTCCTCACAGAATCCATATATCTGTGGTTGTGTATAATGTTCTCCTGGCTCTGCTCCACTCACTCAGCATTATGTCATGCAGGTTTTTCCAGGTTGTTATGAAGTCCATATCATCCCCATCTCTTACAGCACAGTAGTATTCCATTACCTTCACATACCATAGCTTGTTCAGCCATTCCCCAACTGATGGGCATGCCTTTGATTTCCAGTCCTTAGCTACCACAAAAAGTGACGCTATAAATATTTTTGTACATATGTGTCCTTTTCCCACTCATGTGATCTCTTTGGGATACAATCCTAGAAGTGGTATAGCTGGGTCAAATGGTATGAACATTTTTATAGCCCTTTGGGCATAGTTCCAAATTGCTCTCCAAAATGGCTGGATCAGTTCACAACTCCACCAGCAATGTAACAATGTTCCAATTTTCCCACATCCTCTCCAGCATTTATCATTTTCCTGTTTTGTTATTTTAGCCAATCTGACAGGAGAGATGTGGTATCTAAGAGTTGTTTTGATTTGCATTTCTCTAATCAGTAGTGATCCAGAGCATTTTTTCATATGCCTATAGAGAGCTTTAATGTCTTCCTCTGAAAATTGCCTGTTCATATCCTTGGACCATTTCTCAATTGGGAAATGACTTGCATTCCTATATATTTGGCTCAGTTCCCTGTATATTTTAGAAATGAGGCCTTTATCAGAGATACTAGTTGGAAAGATTTTCTCCCAGTTTTCTGCTTCCCTCCTAAACTTTGTTGCATTGGCTTTTTTGTACAAAAACATTTCAATTTAACATAGTCAAAATTATCCATTTCCCATTTTGTAATGCTCTCTATCTCTTATTATGTCATGAATTCTTTTCTTTTCCATAAATCTGACAGGTAAACTGTTCCTTGCTCTCCCAACTTGCTTTTGGTATCAGCCTTTATTCCTAAATCATGAACCCATTTTGACTTTATTTTGATATATGGTGTAAGATATTGGTCTATGCCCAGTTTCTGCCCTACCATTTTCCAATTTTCCCAGCAGTTTTTGTGAAATAGTGAATTCTTAACCCAGAAGCTGGATTCCTTGGGTTTATCAAAGAGTAGATAGCTATAGTTGTTGACTTCTCCATCTTGTGTACCTATCTTATTCCACTGATCCACAACTCTGTTTGTTAGCCAGTACCAGGTAGTTTTGATGACTGGTGCTCTATAGAACAGTTTAATATCTGGTATGGCTAGGCCACCTTCCCTAGCATTTCTTTTCATTAATACCCTAGATATTCTAGACCTCTTGTTCTTCCAGATGAATTTTGTTATTATTTTATCCAGCTCTGTAAAATGATATTTTGGTAGTTCAATTGGTATGGCACTGAATAGATAGATCAATTTAGGTAAAATTGTCATTTGTATTATATTAGCTCAGCCTAACCATGAGCAACTGATATTTTTCCATTTATTTAGATCTGACTTTATTCGTGTGAAAAGTCTTTCATAATTATGTTCATATAGGCCCTGGGTTTGTCTTGGCAGATAGATTCCCAAATATTTTATAGTGTGTACAGTAACTGTGAATGGAATTTCTCTTTCTATCTCTTGCTGTTGGGCTTTGTTAGTAATGTATAGGAATGCCGAGGATTTATGTGGGTTTATTTTATATCCTGCAACTTTGCTAAAGTTGTTTATTATTTCAAGTAGTTTTTTTACTTGATTCTCTAGGGTTCTCTAAGTAAATCATCATATCACCGGCAAAAAGTGATAATTTAGCTTCTCCTTGCATATCCTAATTCCTTCAATTTCTTTATCTTCTCTTATTGCTACAGCTAACGTTTCTAGTAGCAAATTGAATAGTAGGGGTGATAATGGACATCCTTGTTTCACCCCGATCTTATTGGGAATGCATCTAGCTTATCCCCATTAAAAATAATGCCTGTTGATGGTTTTAGGTAGATGCTAGTTACAGTTTTAAGGAAGGCTCCATTAATTCCTATGCTTTCTAGTGTTTTTAATAGGAATGGGTGTTGTATTTTGTCAAAGGCTTTTTCTGCATCTATTGAGATGATCATATGTTTTCTGCTAGTTTTGTTGTTGATATGGTCAATTATGCTAATCGTTTTCCTAATATTGAACCAGTCTTGCATTCCTGGAATAAATCCTACCTGGTCATAATGTATTATTCTGGTGATAAGTTGCTGCAATCTTTTTGCTAATATTTTGTTTAAAATTTTTGCATGAATATTCATTAGGGAAATTGGTCTATAATTTTCTTTCTCTGTTTTGACTCTACCTGGTTTGGGTATTAGTACCATATTTGTGTCATAAAAAGAATTTGGTAGGACTCCTTCTTCACCTATTTTCCCAAATAGTCTATAAAGTATAGGAATTAATTGTTCTTTAAATGTTTGATAGAATTCACATGTAAAACCATCTGGCCCTGGAGATTTTTTCCTAGGGAGTTCATTGATGGCTTTCTCAATTTCTTTTTCTGAGATGGGGTTATTTAGAAATTTTACTTCCTTTTCTGTTAACCTGGGCAATTTATGTTTCTGTAGCTATTCATCCATATCTCTAAGGTTGTCAAATTTATGGGCATACAATGGGGCAAAATAACTCCTAATTATTGTTTTGATTTCCTCTTCATTAGAAGTGAACTCACCCTTTTCATTTTTGATACTGGTAATTTGATTTTCTTCTTTCTCTTTTTTAATCAAATTGACCAAAGGTTTATCAATTTTATTGATTTTTTTCATAAAACTAGCTCTTTGTTTTATTTATTAATTCAATAGTTTTCTTGGTTCCGATTTTATTAATGTCTCCTTTGATTTTCAGTATTTCTAATTTGGTATTTAATTGGGGATTTTCAATTTGTTCTTTTTCTAACTTTTTTAGTTGTATGCCCAAATCATTGATCTCCTTTCTACCTATTTTATTCATGTAAGCATTTAGAGATGTAAAACTTCCCCTAAGAACTGTTTTTGCTGCATCCCATATTATTGTTGTCTTATTATTGCCATTATCTTGAATGAAGTTATTAATTGTTTCTGATTTGTCCTTTGGCCCACTCATTCTTTAGAATTAGATTATTTGGTTTCCAATTAATTTTCAGCTTATTTTTCCATGGTTTTTTATTACAAATAATTTTTATTGCATCATGATCTGAAAAGTATGCTTTGACTGCTTCTGCCTTTCTGCATTGGGTTGTAAGGTTTTTATGCCCTAGTACATGGTCAATTTTTGAGTATGTGCCATGTTCCACTGAGAGGAAAGTATATTCCTTTTTATCCCCATTCAGTTTTCTCCAGAGGTCTATCATTTTTTTTCTACCTTTTCTAAAATTCTGTTTACCTCCTTAACTTCTTTCTTGTTTATTTTGAGGTTGGATTTATCAGGTTCAGAAAGGGGGAGGTTGAAGTCTTCCAATATTATAGTTTTGCTGTCTATTTCTTCCTGTAACTCCCTTAACCCTTCCTCTAAGAATTTGCATGCCATACCACTTGGTGCATATACGTTAAACAATGATATTGCTTCATTGTTTATGGTGCCTTTTAGCAGGATGTAGTGTCCTTCCTTATCTCTTTTAATTAAATCTGTCTTTCCTTTTGCTTTGTCTGAGATTAGGATTGCTACACCTGCTTTTTTTTTTTTTACTTTAGCTGAGGTGCAATATATTTTACTCCAGCCTTTTACCTTTACCCTATGTGTATCCCCCTGTTTCAAATGTGTTTCTTGTAAACAGCATATTGTAGGATTATGGTTTTTAATCCATTCTGCTATCTGCTTCCGTTTTATGGGAGAGTTCATCCCATTCACATTCACAGTTATGATTTCTAGCTGTGTCTTTTTCTCCATCCTATTTTCCCCTGTTTATGCTTTTATTTCTCCCTTTCCCCTTCCACTCCTCAACAAAGTTTTGCTTTTGACCACCGCCTTCCTCAGTTTACCTTCCCTCTTTTTTCCCCTCCCTTATCTTACTATTTCCCACTTGCTACTTCTCCCCTCCCTTCTGACCACCCCCCTCCCTTTTCCCCCCCTTCCCCTCCTATTGCCTGCAGGACAAATTAGATTTCTATACTTATCAGGGTTATGTTATTCCCTTCTTGAACCAGATCAGATGACAGTAAAGCTCAAATATTGCTCTTCTCCCTCCCTTCTTTCCCTCTACAAAAATGTGTTTTTGTGCCTCTTCATTTGATGTAATTTACCCTTTTCTACTACCTCCTTACCTCCTCTCTCATTGCCGTCCCTTTACATCTCTTAATTATGTTTTCTTATCCTTATATCAGTTATTTTATACAGGCATTCACAGTCTATGTGTATCCCTTTCAATTGTCATAATAGCTGTACTATTCTCAAGATTGACATATATATATAACACACATAAGATGATATAATCCTATATAAAGATGCAAATAATTTGCTCTTATTGATTAATAAGGTTTGTGGGGGTTTCCCCCCGGTTTACCTTTTTATGTCTCTCTTGAGTTTTGTATTTGGGCATCAAATTTTCCATTAAGTTCTGGTCTTTTCATCAGGAAGGTCTGGAATTCCCTTATTTCGTTGAATATCCACCTCCTTGCCTGAAAAACTATGCTTAGTTTTGCTGGGTAGTTGATCCTTGGTTGTAGCTCCTTTGTCTTTCAGAATATCATATTCCAATTTCTCATGTCTTTTAATGTCGAAGCTGAGAGATCCTGTGTGATCCTGACTGTAGTTCCATGATATTTGAATTGTTTCTTTTTGGCTGCTTGCAGTATTTTCTCTATGACTTTGTAATTCTGAAATTTGGCTATAATATTTCTTGATGTTTTCAGTTTGGGATATCTTTCAAGGGGTTCTCTGGTTCTAGGACCTCTGGGCAGTTATCTTTGATAATTTCTTCAAAGATACTGTCAAGGCTCTTTTTTCATCGTGGATTTCTGGTAGACCAATAACTCTCAAATTGTCTCTTCTGGATCTATTTTCCAGGTCAGTTGTTTTCCCAATCAGATATTTCACATTTTTTTTTCTATTTTTTCATTCTTTACCTTTTGTTTTACTAATTCTTGGTGCCTCATAGAGTCATTAGCTTCCACTTGCTCAACTCCAATTTTTAATGAGTTACTGTCTTCATTTTGCTTTTGAGTCTCCTTTTCCAATTGGTTGATTTTACCTTTCAGGGTGTCATTTTCTCTATTTAGATTCTGAATCTCTGTAGCCATTTTGCCAATCTTATTCTCTAGGGACTTGATTTCATCAGTGGATTTTTTTCCATTTTTTCCTTTACCTCCCTAATTTGGTTTTTAAAATCCTCCTTTAGCTCTTCCAGTAATGCTTTTTGGGCTTGAGACCAGTTCACATTCCCTTTTGAGTTATCAGATGTGGGTATAGTGTCATTGCTATACTCTTCCAAATTGGTATTTTGATCATGCCTGTTTCCATAAAAAGAATCAATGGTCCTCGGTTTTTTTTGTGTTCTTCATGTTGGTTAGCCTTTTCCTGGCTTTACAATAAATTTCTACTTTTAGGGCTCAGGGCTCTCTGTCCCAGCTTTCTTATTCTGGGAATTGTGAGTCTAGTTGTTAGCTTTGTGAATTATAGCCTTTAGTTTCCTGAGGTGTGGGGGAGGGGTCTGGCTGTCTGAGGTCTCTTGCCCTAGGGTTGCTTTCCAGCACTGTTGCTCTTCAGCAATGGTCTCAGCTCTTTGTTGTTTGATCTGGTGTCTGGCACTTCCCCTGGGGGAGTGAGAGTACGTCTGGGCTCCTGGTGTTGACCCCTGCTCACTCTGACCCTCTGGGACTTAGGAACTCCTACTACTTGGCCACTGAAGCCCCATTTCTATCTCCTCTACTCCAGCGTTCTTTTTTTCTGAGGAATTCTCTGGGTGAGAGTGGGAGGGATTAGAGCCATTTACCTGGCTCCTGGAAGTTCTAGAAGACTTGTCTCATACCTTTGGGCTGCAAGCCTCAGGAGTTGATGTCTCACGGCCAGTGGCATTGTGCTGCCTCTCATCACTTCCACAGACTGCCGTCCTATATTGGGAGGCCTGGGGATCTCCGCCGGTTTCGGGCACCCAACTTTCTCCCAGCCTGTCTCCCACGTGAGTTTCCCGGCTGACCGCTTCGGCTTTGGTGCTGTCTGGAGCAGCTCCACACGCCGAGTGCTCTCCTAGCCTACAGTTTCATTCCTTCGGCCTTTCAGACTCTCCTGGCTTGGAAATTTCTGGATCTAATTTATTGGGGCAGGGTTTTTTTTTAATATTTCTTGAAATATGATGTCTAAGTTTTTTTCTGATCATGGCTTTCTGGTAGTCCAATAACTCTAAAATTATCTCTCCCTAATCTACTTTCTATGCCAGTTGTTTTTCTGATGACATATCTCACAATTTCTTCTATTTTTTTTCATTCTTTTAACTTTGTTTCATTGTTTCTTGATGTTCCATGGAGTTACTAGCTTCTTCTTGCCCAATTCTAATTTTTTAAATAGTATTTTTCCCAATAACATGTCAAGACAATTTTTAGCATTCATTTTTACAAGATTTTGAGTTCAATTTTTTTCTTTCCTTTCTTCCTCCCCTCCCCTCTTCCTAGAATGGTACGCAATTTGATATAGGCTATACATGTGCTATCATGTAAAACACATTTCCATATTAATCACAGTTGTGAAAGAAGAAACAGACCAAAAGGAAAAAAAACATGAAAAAGAACAAAGTAAGTGAAAAAAGTATGTGTCAACCTGCATTCAGAGTCCATCACTTCTTTATTTGGATGTGGATAGCATTTTCCATCATGAGTCCTTTGTGCTTTTCATGGATCATTGTGTTGTTAAGAACAGCTGATTCATTCCTAGTTGATCATCGTGCAATGTTGCTGATACTGTGTATGTTTTCCTGGTTCTGTTCGTTTCACTTTGCCTCAGTTTATACAAGTCTTTCCCAGTGTTTCAGAAATCTGCCTGTCCATCATTTCTTATTGCACACTAGTATTTCATTACATTCATATACCACAGCTTGTTCAGCCATTCCCCAATTGATGGGCATCCCCTCAATTTCCAATTCTTGGCCACCACAAAAAAAGCTGCTACAAATATTTTTGTATATGTGGGTCCTTTTCCCATTTTTATGATCTCCTTGGGATATAGCCCTAGAAGTCATATTGCAGGGTCAAAGTTTATGCACATTTTTATAGCCCTTTGGGCATAGCTCCAAATTGCTCTCCAAAATGGTTGGTTCAATTCACAACTCCACCAACAATGCATTAGTGTCCCAATTTTCCCATATCCTCTCCCACATTTATCATTTTCCTTTTTTCTCTTATTATCCAATCTGATAAGTATGAAGCAGTACCTCAGAGTTGTTTTAATTTGCATTTCCCTAATCAAAAGTGATTTAGAGCACCTCTTCATATAACTATAGATAGCTTTGATTTCTTCATCTGAAAACTGCCTATTCATATGTTTTAACCATTTATCAATTGGGTAATGGCTAATATTCTTATACATTTGACTCAGTTCTCTATATATTTGAGAAATGAGGACTTTATCAGAGACACTTGCTATAAAGATTGTTTCTCAGCTTTTTCACTCTAATCTTAGTTGGTTTTGTTTGTTCAAAAGCTTTCTGATTTAATATAATCAAAATTATCTGTTTTTCATTTTATAATGCTATCTCTTGTTTGGTTATGAGTTCTTCCTTTCTCCATAGATCTGACAGTTAGATTATACCTTGCTCCTCTAATTTGCTTATGGTGTCACCATTTATGTCTAAATCATATACCCATTTTGACCTTATCTTGGTATTTGGTGTGAGATGTTGATCTGTACCTAGTTTGGACCCTATTGTTTTCCAGTTTTCCCAGCAGTTTTTGTCAAATAATGAGTTCTTATCTCAAAGGCTGAGATCTTTGGGTTTATTAGACACTAGGTTACTATGGTTATTTACTACTTGTCTTGTGCCATCTATTTCTTCCTATAACTCACTTAACTTCTCCTTTAAGTATTTGGAGGCTATACCACTTGATGCATATATGTTTAGTATTGATATTGTTTCATTCTCTATGCTACCTTTTAGCAAGATATAGTTTCCTTCTTTGTCTCTTTCAATTAAGTCTATTTTTGCTTTTGCCTAGTCTGAGAGCAGGATTGATACCCCTGCTTTTTTTTTTTTTTACTTTAGCGGAAGCATAATAGATTCAGTTCCAGTCCCTTACCTTTACTTTGTGTGTGTGCCTCTCTCTGTTTCAAGTGTGTTTCTTGTAAACAACATATTGTAGGATTATGGTTTTTGATCCACTCTGTTTTCCACTTCCATTTTATGAAAGAGTTCATCCTATTCATAGTTATGATTAATAACTGTGTATTTCCCTCCATCCTATTTTTTCTCTTGTTTGTACTCTCTCTCCTTTCACCCATTCTGTCCTTGGCAGTGTTTTGCTTCTGTCTATCACCTCCCCTAATCTGCCCTCTCTTCTGTCAGTCCATCTCCCATCCCCCCCTCTCCCAACTCCACTTAATCTCCCCTCCTACTTTCCTGTTAGGTAAGATAGATTTCTATATTCAACTCATTGTGTATATTATTCCCTATTTGAGCCAATACTGATGACAGTGAGTAATCAAGTCAGTAAGCCTGTCATCCACCCTCCTATCTTTCCCTCCACTGTAATAGGTTTTTCTTGCCTCTTCATGTGAAATAATTTACCCCATTCTAAACCTCTCCCTTCCTTCTGTACCCAGTGTACTTCTTTTCCTCACCCTTTAATTTTTTGTCATTCCCACAAATTCATTGTATACCCCTACCTTTGGTCTATGTATATTCTTTCTAGCTATACCTTTAGTGGTACAATATTTTTTGTTGTTTTTTTTTTAATTTAAATTTATTTATTTAACATATTTGGTTTTCAGCATTGATTTTCACAACAGTTTGAATTACAAATTTTCTCCCCATTTCTACCCTCCCCCCACTCCAAGATGGCATATATTCTGGTTGCCCTGTTCCCCAGTCAGCCCTCCCCTCTATCATCCCCCTCCCCTCTCATCCCCTTTTCCCTTCCTTTCTTGTAGGGCAAGATAAATTTCTATGCCCCATTGCCTGTGTATCTTATTTTTTAGTTGCATGCCAAAAGCTTTTTTTTTTGAACATCTGATTTTAAAACTTAGAGTTCCAAATTCTCTCCCCTCTTCCCTTCCCACCCACCCTCCCTAAGAAGTCGAGCAATTCAAACTAGGCCACACATGTATCATTATGTATAACCCTTCCACAATACTCATGTTGTGAAAGGCTAACTACATTTTGCTCCTTCCCAACCCATCCCCCTTTATTGAATTTTCTCCCTTGACCCTGTCCCCTTTCCAAAGTGTTTGTTTTGATTACCTCCACCCCCATCTGCCCTCCCCTCCATCATCCCCCGCCTTTTATTTTTTTTTTATCTTCCTCCCTCTTCTTTTCTGTGGGGTAAGACACCCAACTGAGTATGTATGGTATTCCCCCTCAGGCCAGATCTGATGAGAGCAAGGTTCACTCATTCTCCCCTCACCTGCCCTCTCCCCTCCTCCCACAGAACTGCTTCCTTTTGCCACCTTTATGCAAGATAATCCACCCCATTCTATCTCTCCCTATCTCCGTCTCTCAGTATGTTGCTCTCTCATCCCTTAATTTCATTTTATTTCTTTCAGATATCTTCCCTTCATCTTCAACTCACCCTGTGTCTGCTCTCTCTCTTTTACATATATATATATGTATATAAACACACACATATATATATATACACATACATACACATACATACACATACACATAGATATATACATACATACACATTCACTTATATATATATATATACATAAACATATATATATTCCCTTCAACTACCCTAATACTGAGGTCTCATGAATCATACATGTCATCTTTCCATGTAGGAATGTAAACAAAAAAGTTCAACTTTAGTAAGTCCCTTGCAATTTCCGTTTCTTGATTACCTTTTCATGCTTCTCTTGATTCTTGTGTTTGAAAGGCAAATTTTCTATTCAGTTCTGGTCTTTTCACTGAGAAAGTTTGAAAGTCCTCTATTTTATTGAAAATCCATATTTTGCCTTGGAGCATGATACTCAGTTTTGCTGGGTAGGTGATTCTAGGTTTTAATCCTAGCTCCATTGACCTCTGGAATATCGCATTCCAAGCCCTTCGATCTCTTAATGTAGAAGCTGCCAGATCTTGGGTTATTCTGATTGGGTTTCCACAATACTCAAATTGTTTCTTTCTGGCTGCTTGCAGTATTTCCTCCTTGATCTGGAGGCTCTGGAATTTGGTGACAATATTCCTAGGAGATTCCTTTTTGGGATCTATTTGAGGAGGCGATCGATGGATTCTTTCAATTTCTATTTTGCTCTGTGGCTCTAGAATATCAGGGCAGTTCTCCTTGATAATTTCTTGAAAGATGGTATCTAGGCTCTTTTTTTGATCATGGCTTTCAGGTAGTCCAATAATTTTTAAATTATCTCTCCTGGATCTATTTTCCAGGTCAGTGGTTTTTCCAAGGAGATATTTCACATTGTCTTCCATTTTTTCATTCCTTTGGTTCTGTTTTATAATATCCTGATTTCTCATCAAGTCACTAGCTTCCACTTGCTCCAATCTAATTTTTAAAGTTGTATTTTCTTCAGTGGTCTTTTGGACCTCCTTTTCCATTTGGCTAATTCTGCCTTTCAAGGCATTCTTCTCCTCATTGGCTTTTTGGAGTTCTTTTGCCATTTGAGTTAGTCTGTTTTTTAAGGTGTTGTTTTCTTCAGTGTATTTTTCAGTATTTTTTGGGGTCTCCTTTAGCAAGTCATTGACTTGTTTTTCATGGTTTTCTCGCATCCTTCTCATTTCTCTTCCCAATTTTTCCTCTACTTCTCTAACTTGCTTTTCCAAATCCTTTTTGAGTTCTTCTATGGCCTGGGGCCAGTTCATGTTTTTCTTGGAGGCTTTTGTTGTAGGATCTATGACTTTGTTGTCTTCTTTAGGCTGTATGTTTTGGTCTTCTTTGTCACCAAAGAAAGAATCCAAAGTCTGAGACTGAATCTGAGCGTGTTTTCGCTGCCTGGCCATATTCCCAACCAACTAACTTGACCCTTGAGTTTTTCAGTGGGGTATGACTGCTTGTAGACTAACGAGTTCTATGTTCCACGTTTGGGGGGGAGGTGCCAGCTCTGTCAGACACGCACTACTCCTTCCCCAAGAACCCCCAGCCCGGGCTGGGCTTAGATCTTCAGCAGGCTGTTGCACTCCTGCTCTGATCCGCCACTTAATTCCTCCCACCAGGTGGGCCTGGGGCCAGAAGCAGCAGCAACTGTAGTTGCCCCACTTCCGCTCCCCCCGGAACCTCGAACTCCTTCCACTCCCGCAGCTTTTCCCCCTAACCTTCTCCACAGTCTTTGGTGTTTGTGGGTCGAGGGGTGTGGTAACTGCAGCAGCTCACATATTCAGGGCGCTAGGGGCCCCATCCTCCCGACTCCAAGTTTGGTTGTTCTACGCCGCTCAGGCTGGACTCTGCTCCACTCCATTCCCAGCTCCCAGCTCCCAGCTCCCAGCTCCCAGCTCCGTGTGGAATAGACCTCACCCAGAGACCATCCAGGCTGTCCTGGGCTGGAGCCCTGCTTCCCTCCGCTGTTCCGTGGGTTCTGCCGTTCTAGAATTGGTTCAGAGCCATTTTTTATAGGTTTTTGGAGGGACTCGGTATGGAGCTCACTCTACTCCCTGCTTACCAGCCGCCATCTTGGCTCCGCCCCCCCAGTCGTACAATTTTTAAGAATTACAAGTATCAACTTCCTATGTAGGCACGTAAACAGTTAAGCTTCATTGAATCCCTTGTCTTTTCTTTTCCCTCTTTACCTTTTTAGGTTTCTTTTAGGTCTTTATGTTGGAGAGCATTTTTTTGTTCAGTTCTGGTCTCCCTATGAAAGCTTGAAATCCTTCTATTTCATTGAATTACCTTTTTTTCCCCTTGAAGTATTATGCTTAATTTCACTGCAGGTAATTCTTCATTGCAGTCCTAGCTCCTTTGTCTTCCAGAATATCATATTCCATGACCTCAGATCCTTTAATGTTGTAGCTCCTAAGTCCTCTGTAATCCTCATTGTGGCTCCTCAATATTTGAATTCCTTCTTTACGGCCACTTGTAGTATTTCTTTCCTTGATCTGACAGTTCTGAAATTTGGCTATTATGTTCCTTGGAGTTTTCATTTTGGGATCTCTTTCCTGAGGTCATTGGTGGATTCCTTCAATGCCTATTGATATTACGCCTACATCAGGGCAGTTTTCCTTGATAATTTCTTGAAAGATGCTGTCCAGATCCTCGTTTTGATTATGGCTTTCAGGTAGTCTACTGATTCTGACATTGTCTCTAACAGATCTGTTTTCCAGGTCTGTTGTTTTCTGATTGAAATATTATTCATTTGCTTCTATTTTTCACACTTTTGATTTTGTTTGATTGATTCTTGATGTCGCATATAGTCATTAGCTTTCTCTTTGCCCAATTCTAACTTTTCAGGAGTTGTTTTCCTCAGTTAGCTTTTGTAGTTCTTTTTCCATTTGACCAATTCTACTTTTTAAGCTGTTGGTTTCTTTTTCCAAGCTGTTGACTCTTTTTCATAATTCTCTTGCATCACTCTCATTTCTTTTTTTCCGACTTTTCTTCTACTTCTCTTATATAATTTTTAAGCTCCTGTTTGAGCTCTTCCATGAGTTCTTTCTGGGCTTGAGACCACTTCTCATTTTTCTTTGGGGTTTTGCCCAGAGGTGTTTTGACATTGTTGTTCTCTTTTGAGTTTGTGTCTTGATCTTCTGTCACTAAAATAACTTTCTATGGTCAGATTCTTTTTGTTGTTTTTTGTTCATCCTTTTTTTGTCCTTTTTCCTTTCTTTTAAGTTTGATCTCTTTACCTGGGGTGGAAGAGGCGCTATTTCAGAGTGTTTGTGCCAGGAGCTGCAGGCCCTGAATGTTTACCTAGTGCTGCACTGGTGTTGCCCTGAAGCTGTATTTTGAGGGCAGAATTTATGATTTCAAAAAGAATCATATATATGTCTGAAAGGTTCGGAACCACAGGATATAAGGAATTCTCTAGGTAGGAGGCAGAAGAATCAAAGCATGTATTTAAACTCCAGAGTAACAGACCCATGAACCAGCATCCCCATTTTGATATTTTGATCAAAAGCTTCCAGGCCCAATAAGTCCGTCTCACAAGAGTAATCAGGAGGCCACAGAGAAGCATGATGGTATAAAGCAAAATCAAATACATGCTTCCCCTCTATGGTAAAAAGATTTCCCACCGGCCTCAAGTCCTTGCTCAGCACTCCTCAGTCCAAACGTGGGTCAGCTCTGCTACCAGCAGGTCCTGCTTCAGCTTCGGCTGTAGCTGTCTCTGGCTCCAACGGAAGCTGTTTTTAACAATCCGGCTAGCAGCTTCTGTGGGGTTGTAAGATCCACCCACAGCTTCTGCTGGCATGCACACCGGGGAAGCACAGGTTCTTTTGATCTGCTTAAGCAAGGTGAAGGGGTTGACCAGGAAAGCACAGGTTCTTTCGATCTGCTTAACCAAGGGAAGCAAGGTAAAGGGGTTGACAAGCTTACTTTAATCCAACATAGGCCCTCCCTGGAGTTAGCCCTACCCCACCAAGGTTCCACACCTAACAGGGCTCTGGGCCTGGGGCCCAACACCCAGCAAGGCTCAATGAGATAAACTGAGTCACTCAAAGAAAACAAAGGCCGTTCTGCTTACAGAAGCCCGTGGGGAACCTTCATGTCTGGTGCTGTGCTGAGCAAGTAGGGTATGGTATGGCTGGTGCTACTGAAGGCCCTAGCGGTCTGGCAGCTTACCTGGTGCTGAACCTGGGTCATAGTGCTGGTGTCTAGCATGTGCTGAGTCCATTGATGTGTTTCTGCATTTCCCTGTGGCTACATTGATGTACATTTTATTCTGGCTATTGGAGGTTGCTTATTTCCCAAGAACTATGTTGAAGCACATGATGGTCTAGCTGCTGGAGGCTGTCTGTTTGCCCAAGGCTATGCTGAAGCTCATGACTGTTCTCTGAGCTGGTGTCTGCCCATTCCCCTGGTTATGCTGAGGCACATGAAGGTGTCGGTATTTGCCTGCTCCACCACACTGGGACTTGGGATCTCCCACTGTTTGTCGAGGTGGGGCTTGCTGCTGCCTTGCTGGGATGCTTCCTGTCCTGATCTGTGCTACCCTTTTACCTGAGTGAGACAGACCTTTCCTGTCAATCTTACAAGTATTTGGGCTAAAAAGATTATTTCACCCCATATTTTTGCTGGTTCTGCTGTTGTAAGATTTGTTTTGAGGCACTATTTTATGGTTGTTTAAAAGTGAATATAAGAGAGTTATGGCAATTTACTACTCACTCTGCCATCTTGGCTCCAGGAAGTCACCCAATTCTATTTTTTAAGGAATTATTTTCATTAGTGAGCTTTTGTACCTCTTTTCATTTAGTCTATTCTGCTTTTCAATGAATTTTTGTGCCTCTTTATACCATTAGGTCAATTCTGTTTTTTTTATTATATTATTTTCTACAGTATCTTTACCTCTTTTACCAAGCTATTAATACTCTTCTCCTAATTTTCTTGTTTCACTCTCATTTCTTTTCCAAATTTTTACCCTACCACACTTATCTCTTTGTTTAAATCTTCCGGGAATTCATTTTGGGCTTGTGTCCAATTAGCATTATTTCTTTGAGGCTTTGTTTGTAGTTGTTTTCATGTTATTGTCTTCTGGGTTTGTTTCTTGAATTTCCCTGCTAGATTTTTATGGCCAAGTTCTTGGTTTTTTTTTTTAATTAAATTTATTTATTTAACATATTTAGTTTTCAGCATTGATTTTCACAAGAGTTAGAATTACAAATTTTCTCCCCATTTCTACCCTCCCCCCCACTCCAAGATGGCATATATTCTGGTTGCCCTGTTCCCCAGTCAGCCCTCCCTTCTGTCACCCCACTACCATCCCCTTTTCCCTTCCTTTCTTGTGGGTCAAGATAAATTTCTACGCCCCATTGCCTGGGTATCTTATTTTCTAGTTGCATGCAAAAACTTTTTTTTGTTGTTTTTGAACATCTGTTTTTAAAACTTTGAGTTTCAAATTCTCTCCCCTCTTCCCTTCCCACCCACCCTCCCTAAGAAGTCAAGTAATTCAACATAGGCCACATGTGTATCATTATGTATAAGCCTTCCACAATACTCATGTTGTGAAAGATTGACTATGTTTTGCTCCTTCCCAACCCATCCCCCTTTATTGAATTTTCTCCCTTGACCCTGCCCCCTTTCCAAAGTGTTTGTTTTTGATTACCTCCACCCTCATCTGCCCTCCCCTCCATCATCCCCCCCCCTTTTTTTCTCCTTCCCTCTTCTTTCCTGTGGGGTAAGATACCCAATTGAGTATGTATGGTATTCCCTCCTCAGGCCAAATTTGATGAGAGCAAGATTCACTCATTTTCCCCCTCACCTGCCCTCTCCCCTCCTCCCACAGAACTGCTTTCTCTTGCCACCTTTATGCGAGATAATCCACCCCATTCTATCTCTCCCTGTCTCCCTCTCTCAGTATATTCCTCTCTCATCCCTTAATTAGACTTTATTGCTTTTAGATATCTTCCTTTCATCTTCAACTCACCCTGTGTCTGCTCTCTCTCTTTTATATATATATATACATGTATATACATGTATATATATATATATATATATATACATACATACATACACATTCACTTATATATATGTGTGTATATGTATAAACATATATATATATATATATGCATATTCCCTTCAGCTACCCTAATACTGAGGTCTCATGAATCATACATGTCATCTTTCCATGTAGGAATGTAAACAAAACAGTTCAACTTTAGTAAGTCCCTTGCAATTTCTTTTTCTTGTTCTTTTTTTTGATTACTTCTCTTTTCATGCTTCTCTTGATGCTTGTGTTTGAAAGACAAATTTTCTATTCAGCTCTAGTCTTTTCACTGAGAAAGCTTGAAAGTCCTCTATTTTATTGAAAATCCATATTTTGCCTTGGAGCATGATACTCAGTTTTGCTGGGTAGGTTTTAATCCTAGCTCCATTGACCTCCGGAATATCGCATTCCAAGCCCTTCGATCTCTTAATGTAGAAGCTGCCAGATCTTGGGTTATTCTGATTGGGTTTCCACAATACTCAAATTGTTTCTTTCTGGCTGCTTGCAGTATTTTCTCCTTCATCTGGGGGCTCTGGAATTTGGCGACAATATTTCTAGGAGATTGCTTTTGGGGATCTATTTGAGGAGGCGATCGGCGGATTCTTTCAATTTCTATTTTGCCCTGTGGCTCTAGAATATCAGGGCAGTTCTCCTTGATAATTTCTTGAAAGATGATAGCTAGGCTCTTTTTTTGATCGTGGCTTTTGAGTAGTCCAATAATTTTTAAATTATCTCTCCTGGATCTATTTTCCAGGTCAGTGGTTTTTCCAATGAGATATTTCACATTGTCTTCCATTTTTTCATTCCTTTGGTTCTGTTTTATAATATCTTGATTTTTCATCAAGTCACTAGCTTCCACTTGCTCCAATCTAATTTTTAAGGTAGTATTTTCTTCAGTGGTCCGTTGGACCTCCTTTTCCATTTGGCTAATTCTACCTTTCTAGGCATTCTTCTCCTCATTGGCTTTTTGGAGTTCTTTTGCCATTTGAGTTAGTCTATTTTTTAAGGTGTTGTTTTCTTCAGTGTATTTTTCAGTATTTTTTTGGGTCTCCTTTAGCAAGTCATTGACTTGTTTTTCATGGTTTTCTCGCATCCTTCTCATTTCTTTTCCCAACTTTTCCTCTACTTCTCTAACTGGCTTTTCCAAATCCTTTTTGAGCTCTTCCATGGCCTGGGACCAGTTCGTGTTTTTCTTGGAGGCTTTTGGTGTAGGCTCTTGCACTTTGCTGATTTCTTTAGGCTGTATATTTTGGTCTTCTTTGTCACCAAAGAAAGAATCCAAAGTCTGAGAGTGAATCTGTGTGTGTTTTCGCTGCCTGTCCATATTCCCAACCAACTAACTTGACCCTTGAGTTTTTCAGCGGGGTATGACTGCTTGTAGACTAAAGAGTTCTATGTTCCACATTTGGGGTGGATACACCAGCTGGGCCACACCAGCACTCCTCCTTCCCCAAGAACCCCCAACCCAGACTGGGCTTAGATCTTCAGAAGGCTGTGCACTCCTGCTCTGATCCACCACTTAATTCCTCCTACCAGGTGGGCCTGGGGTTGGAAGCAACTGCAGCTGTAGCTGCCCCACCTCCTCTGCCCCTGGGGTGGTGGCCGAACAGGGAACTCCTTCCACTCCCGCAGCTTTTCCCACTAACCTTCTCTGTTGTCTTTGGTGATTGTGGGTTGAGAAGTCTGGTAACTGCCGCAGCTCACTGATTCAGGGTGCTAGGGCACGCTCCGCCTGGCTCCTGGTCTGGATGGTCCACGCCGCTCAGGCTGGGCTCCGCTCCGCTCCACTCCCAGCTCCCAGCTCCCAGCTCCGTGTGGGATAGACCTCACCCAGAGACCATCCAGGTTGCCCTGGGCTGGAGCCCTGCTTCCTCTGCTGTTTTGTGGGTTCTTCAGTTCTAGAATTGGTTCAGAGCCATTTTTTATAGGTTTTTGGAGGGACTTGGCAGGGAGCTCATGCTAGTCCCTGCTTTCCAGACGCCATCTTGGCTCCGCAGCCAAGTTCTTGTTGTTGTTGTTGTTTGCTCATTCTTCTAGCCTATTTCTTGACTTGGAACTTTAAAATTGGGCTCTTCTTACCTGAGGGTGGGAAGTCACTGTCCCAAACTTTAGGCTTTTCCATGCTACTGTTTCAGACTAACTTTGGTAGCCTACAAGTTTTCAATGCTTCCAAGGTGCTGTGAGCCAGGGAGATGTGTGGTCACTACTCTCCTGTTCTGTACTCTGGTCTTTTACCAAAGAAAGGCCCCCACTCCTCTTCAGCCACAAGCACTAGCACTCCTCTTTCCTTGAAACTGTGACCAGGGCCACTGCTCCTCTGCGACTGACCACCAGTGCTCCTTTCTGCCCTGGAACTGAGACCCAGAGCTGTTTATGGGCAACAGAGTTGCCAATCAATGCCAGCTGCAGCCAGAGCCAGCAATGGGTCCCTTGTAATCTCTTACTGACCAATTGCTCAATCCCTGTGCTGTTCCTGGACTGAGAGCTCCAGAAGAAGCTGCTGCAGCCATTGTTGCCGCCATTGTTGCCATTTCTGTATGCCCATGCTCCAGCCAAACATCCCACCTTCTCCGCTCTCCACCCCTCAACCCCCACTGTTATAGACTTTCTTCCAGACCTCCTCAGTTTTCATAGGCTAGAAAAATGTCTTACCCTGTCCTTTTGTGAGCTCTGACACTCCAAAATTTGATTTGAGCTTTTATTCTAAAGTTGTTTTCACGGAAATGTTGAGAGAGTTCAGCCAGCTTGCTGCCTCTGATCTGCCATCTTGGTTCTATCCCTGAGAACTAAACATTTCTGATGATTAGAGATAGCTAGATGGCAGAGTAGTTTGAGCACTGGACTTGAAGTCAGAAAGACCTGGGTTTAAGTCTGACTCTTAGACTCTTAGAGTGCTTAATAAATGCCTGTTGATTGCTTGCCTTTAATCCACAAGTATTTTATGAATGATTACTATGTACTCAAAGCTGTGCTAGTCACTGTAACATATACAGAGGTAGATGACATGATCCTTGCATGGAGGACTGTAGGTAGAACACTGAGCCTGTAGTCAGGAAGACCTGAGTTTGAATCCTGCCTCACATGCTTGTTTGCCCTTTGACCCTGGACTGTTAAATGAAGATAATAACAGCACCCACTTCCCAGGATTGTGGTGAGGATCAAATGATATGATATTTTTAAAGTGCTTTGCAAATCTTAAGGTGGTATTTAAATGTTAGCTATCAATACTACTTTGTAGTATAATTTGATATCTGGTACTGCTGGCTCCTTCTTTCAGGTAAGCAGCATTCTTTATCATTAGTCCTCTGGAATCATCATTGACCATTGCATTGATCAGGGTTCTTAAGTCCTTCAAGATTATTTGTTTCATTTTACCACCTCAATACACTTGCACTAGCCAATATACTGCTGCAGAAGTGAGAAGGCTTCCCCCAGGGAGTAGAACTGCTTATTTACTGCCTAACATTGCCTTGGTATTTCTTTTCTTCCCTCTTCCCCACCCAGAGGCACAGATACTATTCCAGCATCTCCCATCTTGAACAGCAATCAGTCTTCTGCCAAATGCGGTCTCCCATATCCTTGACTTTATCTTCACAAATAAGCCAACATATTTAGCAGAAATCATTGCATCTTTGTTTAGGGATTAGGGCTAGGGATCTATTTAAACTGTGCTGAGCACTGGTAATCCTGAAAGGGCTTCAGCAAGGCTGATACCACTGTGGGGCCACAGCAGTTAGCGTGCTGGCTCAGTTGCAGATATTAAGCCAGCCGTGTGTGCTCTGCACAGATAAGTAGGGATACACAACATGTAGGCATGCAAGCACACACCTACGTATGCATTTGCAACTAAAATCTGCATGCTGCTATGTTCCCATTCCCAAGCCCAAAGAGGAGTTCTGCCCATAAGTGTAATTCAGTTCAAGCCACCAGCTCTTTCATGAAGCTTTTGCTGACCCCTGAATATACACAAATACACATATTTGTACAAATGCACACATATCTGTGTATGCACCTACGTATAAGGGATATCTAGGCATGAATGCACACACAGAGAACAAATCAGAATCATAGGATTCTAGCACTTAGAACTGGAAGGGACCATAGAGATCATCTTGTCCAATTGTCTTATTTTCCAGATGTTTAAACGGGGATCCCAGAGAGGTTAAATATCTCCCCCAAGGTGATTGGCTGAGTGAAACTAGGTCACAAATCCAGGCTTTCTGATTTTAAGTCCAGGATTTTTTTCCCAGTACCTTATGTTGCTTACATGTAGGATAGAAACATAAACATCCATAGATAAGTATATCCACATATAACCCACTTTAATTCGGTTGTTTGGTATACACATACTCATAAACTGTACTACCTTCTGTTAGAAGACTTGGGGAAAGTCATGTGAATCACTAAGTTCTAGATGAGGAATAAGAAGATCTGAGTTCATATCCTGGCTCTACTACTTACTTTCACCTTTAGGGGCCTCAGTTTCCTCTTCTGTCCAACAAAGAGGATGAATTCAATCATTCTGAAGATTCTTTTCAGCTGTAAGTCCTGTTTTTGTGATTGTATTCATCTGTTGTGGAATTCATAGGTAACTTCAAGTCTTCAGGAGCTTGTCTCTGCCTCCTGGTTTTTTACAACTCACTCATCCTGTGAGGAATTATATGGGAATCTTCATCGAGCTCAATCAATAGGGTTCTCTTCTGTGCCAGGCTAAGATGTTACCAGCAATATTTCTGCCTCCATCAGCCTTTGGACAGCTCTGTCCCTCTGAGGTCAGAGTCTCAGGCTACCTATCTGACACCTTTGATGATGCTCACAGTTATTGCTTAATTCATTCCTTTGTTCAAAAACCCTTTATTGGGCCTACTCTGTTTAAGTCTTATATTAGACCCTATTGAGTGGGGGTGGGGGGAAAATCTGGTATACAAGCAACAAATCCCTGAAGATCCAAAGCTTACAGCTGTGTTGGTGAGACAAGACTACTCCATTGCACTAAAGTCCTACTTTGATTTCTCATCATGATGTAGAGGTGTCTAAGGGTTCTCAAAGGTTATGACAGCAGAGCAAGAACTCTGTAAAAGGTTTTTACCAAACTAAGAAGACTTCAGATATGGGCTCCCTAATATCTTTTGTCTGAGGATCAACCTAATCAAAGCTCGGAGAGGTCTTTCATAGGTTGGCTCCCAGGTAGTGAATTTTTTACCCTCATCAACTCTTGAAGACCACCTCTTAAGGCACAGAGGGGTTACAGTCTGCATCAATGGAAGGAGGCCTGGGTCTAGAAAAAAAATGGATTCTTGAAACACTTGAACTATCATCCCTGGGAATCTCTTCTAAGAGTCAAATAAAGGGATACAGAGAGCCAGTGTTCTAAAATTACAGAAGGAAAAGTGATCAGAAAAGGAGGGCCTGGATTAGCAACCATTTGTATGGGCAAAGAAGGGTTAGGAGAGGAGAACATACCAGGTGGGGAAAATGTCACAAAAAATATGTTATCTGAGAAGTGAAGAGATTTCTGTGGCTAGAGTCGAACAGTTAGGCAAGAAGGAAGGAAGGACATATACATTTATGATGCTATAAAGAGTCAGTTAAGAGATGCGTATTTCCAGGGATAAGGAGGTGACAGCTCCCCTGTACTCTACCCTTGTCAGATCCTTTCTAGGGCATTATGCTCAATTCTGGGCACTACATTTTAGAAAAGGCATTGATAACTGGACAGTGTCTGGATAGAAGGATTAGTTGAAGGAACTGTGCATGTTTAGCTCAGAAAAGAGAAGCCTCAGGGGGATGTGGCAGCTGTCTTGCTGTCTTCAAGTATTTGAAGGTTTGTCTAATGGAAGAAGGATTATGTTTGTTTTGCTTAACTCAGAGGGTACAACTAGGAGCAGTGGGCAAAAGTTGCAAAGAGGCAAGTTTAATAATAGTAAATATTTATGTAGCACCTTAAGGTTTGCAAAGTATTTTATCCCTCTTATTTTGTCTCACAAGATATGACATTGTTGGATCCTGAATAATAATAACATGAATAACTAGTATTTATGTCTGACTTTAAGGTTTGCCAAGCACTTTATAAATACCTCATTTGGTCCTCACAAAATCTGGGAGGTAGACAATATTATCATACTCATTTTATAGGCGAGGCTGAGAATAGTTAAGAGACTTGCCTAGAATCACAGAGGCTGAATTTGAACTCAGGTCTTCCTGACTCCAAATTCAGTGATCCATTCATTACTCTCCCTAGCTGACTTCTAAATTTAGGCTAAATGTAATCAAATATTTCTCATTATTTAGAGAAACTAAAAAGTGTAATGGGTTTTCTTGTGAACTTAATTGAATCTATGAACTCAATACATCTTGGTTGAGGTTAAAAGTTAGCCTTGTGCCTCATCCTCATTGTCAAAATTTCTAAAAAGTGTCCTGATGGGCATAAGATCAGGACCCTAAGTCCATGCTTACCTCATGCCAGTGCTACCAAGGGCATGTACCTCAGATCACCACCTCATAGCATGAGATGAGATATAGGATATAAAGAAACCATTGACTTCTCTACTCAACTCAATGCTAAGCATCAGAGATACTCACCCAGGGACAAACTAGCAGATGGTGTTACTGGCAGCAGGTGAAGTGAGACAGTGAAGGATTAGCATTGCACTCCCTCTTGGCATAGGGTCGGAATGGGTGTGTTTACCCCCAGTTAACCAGGAAGGAGTGGCCCTTTGTTTGCATGATTACAATTTCTCAGCAGATGGTGAATCAGACCTCAATGTTTCTGTGTGCCTCATACATTTTACTTGTTGGTAATGAATTTACAAATCCTTTAAGTATGGAAAACAGAGCCTTCCCACTAACAGAACAGATGGGAGAGAAGGTTTTCTAAAGACTTTTCAGAGTGGCCTTTTTTTCTTTTTCCCAGCTTAATATCTATATATGTGTGTGTCTACAAATGCCTCATTAGCTGGCAAGGGACTCTTGGTCTGCCTCTCCTAATTCCTGGCACAATGCTGGGCAGACTGCCCTTGGCCACAGAATTGCTAACAAGACAATAGTCCAGGCCAAGCTGTGGTACATACCTGGATTTATACCTGAGAAGCCAGAGGCCAGAGACTAGACTGAAAGGCAGTCCCTTTTCTGGAGAAGATAAACAGCTATTTACAGTAACTCTGATATCAGGAGAAGGGGTTCAGACACTTCCTTCAGAGAAGTGTCATCTGAATTCTTTGAGGTGTGGATTATGGTTCAGAATTCAACTGAGGAAGCCATTTCTGAAATATTAAGTGGATGGATCAAGGTTATTGAGTCATTTCAGGAGTGCAGGTCAATAGGAGAGGATGAAGCAGAGGTGGCAAAAAGGAATCAAGAACAAGAGTCAAGGGTGTGGTGTCTGGAACAAAGAGCTGAAGGTCTGAGGACAGGGAAAAAGAAAATTGGATTAGGTCATAGAATTGCAAAATATTAAAATTGAAAGGAATCTTAGAGGTCATGGCTGGATCATTATCTTTCCCCTAAGCTCATTTAACTTCCCTATTTCTGTGGAGGGCATCACCATTCTTTTAGTCACCAAGATTTATCACTTAACAGCAATTCTCCTCTCTTCATTCTTGCACACTCTGCCCCCATATATGATCAGGTGCCAAGTCTTGCCGATTTCACCTCTTCAGGATCTCACAAATCCATCACCTTAACATTATTCAAACTATAAACACCCTAGTCCAGATCCTCATCATCTCCCTTTTTTTTTAATCTTTTTTTTTTGGAGGGGGAAGGCAAGGCAATTGAAGTTGAATGACTTGCCCAAAGTCACACAGCTAGTTAGTGTGTCAAGTGTCTGAGGCCGGATTTGTACTCAGGTCCTCCTGACTCCAGGGCCAGTGCTCTACTCACTGCACCACCTAGCTGCCCTTCCTCATCTCTTACCTAGTCCATTGCAAGAGTTTCCTAACTGGTTTTCCTGAATCTCTCTTCTTGAACTCTCCTCAAATTCATCTTCCACAATGCTGCCAAATCTATATTCTTAAAATACTGGTCTATGTCACTCCCCCACTCCAAAATCATCAGTGGCTCCCCATTCCCTTTAGGATAAAATGCAAAGTTCTTCAGCTGTCTTTGAAAACCCTTCACAATCTGCGCCCAAAGGGTTATAAAATGTGCATACCCTTTGACCCAGCAATAGTGCTTCTAGGGCTATATTCCAAAGAGATCACAAAAATGGGAAAATGACCCACATGTATTAAAATATTTATAGCAGCTCTGTTTGTGGTGGCCAAGAACTGGAAACAGAGGGGATGTCCATCAATTGGGGAATGGCTGAACAACTTGTGGTGTATGACTGCAATGGAATACTATTGTGCTATAAGAAAAGATGAGTAGGCAGACTTCAGAAAAATGTGGGAAGACTTTTATGAAATGATGCTGAGTGAGGGGAGCAGAACCAGGAGAAAATTATACACTGTAACAGCCATAGTATGCAAGGATGATTTTGATAAACCTAGCCTTTCTCAGCAATTCAGGGACCTGAAACTTTTCCAAAGGACTCATGATGGAAAATGCCATCCACATCCAGAGAAAGAACTATGGAGTCAGAATGCAGAGTGAAGCAGACTCTTCTCTTTTGTCTTGTTCTGTTTTCTTTCTCATGGTTTCTCCCATTCATTGTGATTCTCCTATGCAACATGACTAATATGAAAATGTGTTTAGTAGGAATGTAGGTGTAGAGCCCACATCAGATTCCATGTCATCTTGGGGAGGGAGGGGGAGAAAATTTTTTTTTTTTATAATGCAATTTATTTATTTAACATATTTGGTTTTCAGCATTGATTTTCACAACATTTTGAATTACAAATTTTCTCCCCATTTCTGCCCTCCCCCCCCACTCCAAGATGGCGTATATTCTGGTTGCCCTGTTCCCCAGTCAGCCCTCCCCTCTATCACCCCCCTCCCCTCTCATCCCCTTTTCCCTTCCTTTCTTGTAGGGCAAGATAAATTTCTACGCCCCATTGCCTGTGTATCTTATTTTTTAGTTGCATACAAAAAGTTTTTTTGTTTTTGAACATCTGATTTTAAAACTTTGAGTTCCAAATTCCCTTCCCTCTTCCCTTCCCACCCACCCTCCCTAAGAAGTTGAGCAATTCAACCTAGGCCACACATGTATTATTATGTATAACCCTTCCACAATATTCATGTTGTGAAAGGCTAACTACATTTTGCTCCTTCCCAACCCATCCCGCTTTATTGAATTTTCTTCCTTGACCCTGTCCCCTTTCCAAAGTGTTTGTTTTGATTACCTCCACCCCCATCTGCCCTCCACTCCATCATCCCCCTGCCTTTTATTTTTTTTTTATCTTCCTCCCTCTTCTTTCCTGTGGGGTAAGATACCCAACTGAGTATGTATGGTATTCCCCCTCAGGCCAAATCTGATGAGAGCAAGGTTCACTCATTCCCCCCTCACCTGCCCACTCCCCTCCTCTCCAAGAACTGCTTCCTCTTGCCACCTTTATGGGAGATAATCCACCCCATTCTATCTCTCCCTATCTCCCTCTCTCAGTAAGTTACTCTCTCATCCCTTAATTTCATTTTATTTCTTTTAGCTATCTTCCCTTCATCCTCAACTCACCCTGTGTCTGCTCTCTTTCTTTTACATATATATATATATATATATACACATACAAACACATACATACATATACATATAGATACATGCATACATACACATTCACTTAAATATATACATAAACATATATATATATATGCATATATATATATGCATATTCCCTTGAACTACCCTAATACTGAGGTCTCATGAATTATACTCATCATCTTTCCATGTAGGAATGTAAACAAAACAGTTCAACTTTAGTAAGTCCCTTGCAATTTCCGTTTCTTGATTACCTTTTCATGCTTCTCTTGATTCTTGTGTTTGAAAGTCAAATTTTCTATTCAGTTCTGGTCTTTTCACTGAGAAAGCTTGAAAGTCCTCCATTTTATTGAAAGTCCATATTTTGCCTTGGAACATGATACTCAGTTTTGCTGGGTAGGTGATTCTAGGTTTTAATCCTAGCTCCATTGACCTCCGGAATATCGCATTCCAAGCCCTTCGATCTCTTAATGTAGAAGCTGCCAGATCTTGGGTTATTCTGATTGGTTTTCCACAATATTCAAATTGTTTCTTTCTGGCTGCTTGCAGTATTTTCTCCTTGATCTGGGAGCTCTGGAATTTGGCAACAATATTCCTAGGAGATTTCTTTTTGGGATCTATTTGCGGAGGCGATCGATGGATTCTTTCAATTTCTATTTTGCCCTGTGGCTCTAGAATATCAGGGCAGTTCTCCTTGATAATTTCCTGAAAGATGGTATCTAGGCTCTTTTTTTGATCATGGCTTTCAGGTAGTCCAATAATTTTTAAATTATCTCTCCTGGATCTATTTTCCAGGTCAGTGGTTTTTCCAAGGAGATATTTCACATTGTCTTCCATTTTTTCATTCCTCTGGTTCTGTTTTATAATATCCTGATTTCTCATAAAGTCACTAGCTTCCACTTGCTCCAATCTAATTTTTAAAGTAGTATTTTCTTCAGTGGTCTTTTGGACCTCCTTTTCCATTTGGCTAATTCTGCCTTTCAAGGAATTCTTCTCCTCATTGGCTTTTTGGAGCTCTTTTGCCATTTGAGTTAGTCTATTTTGTAAGGTGTTGTTTTCTTCAGTGTATTTTTCAGTATTTTTTTGTGTCTCCTTTAGCAAGTCATTGACTTGTTTTTCATGGTTTTCTCGCATCCTTCTTATTTCTCTTCCCAATTTTTCCTCTACTTCTCTAACTTGCTTTTCCAATTCCTTTTTGAGTTCTTCTATGGTCTGGGGCCAGTTCATGTTTTTCTTGGAGGCTTTGGTTGTAGGCTCTATGACTTTGCTGTCTTCTTTAGGCTGTATGTTTTGGTCTTCTTTGTCACCAAAGAAAGAATCCAAAGTCTGAGACTGAATCTGGGCGCGTTTTCGCGTCCTGGCCATATTCCCAACCAACTAACTTGACCCTTGAGTTTTTCAGTGGGGTATGACTGCTTGTAGATTACAGAGTTCTATGTTCTACATTTGGGGGGGAGGTGCCAGCTCTGTCAGAGCCGCACTCCTCCTTCCCCAAGGACCCCCAGTCCAGACTGGGCTCAGATCTTCGGCAGGCTGTGCACCCCTGCTGTGATCCGCCACTTAATTCCCCCCACCAGGTGGGCCTGGAGCCGGAAGTAACAACAGCTGTAGCTGCCCCACCTCCGCTGCCCCCCGGGCTGGAAGCCGAACAGCGAACTCCTTCCACTCCCGCAGCTTTTCCCACTAACCTTCTCCGCAGTCTTTGGTGTTTGTGGGTCGAGGGGGGACTGGTAACTGCCGCAGCTCACATATTCAGGGCGCTAGGGCCCCCTCCGCCCGGCTTCCGGTCTGGATCGTCCACGCCGCTCAGGCTGGGCTCTGCTCCACTCCGTTCCCAGCTCCCAGCTCCCAGCTCCGTGTGGAATAGAGCTCACCCAGAGACCATCCGGGCTGTCCTGGGCTGGAGCCCTGCTTCCCTCTGCTGTTCTGTGGGTTCTGCCGTTCTAGAATTGGTTCAGAGCCATTTTTATAGGTTTTTGGAGGGACTTGGGTACGGAGCTCACTCTAGTCCGTGCTTACCAGCCGCCATCTTGGCTCCGCCCCCCCAGGGGGAGAAAATTTAAAACTTATAGAAGTGAATGTTGAAAACTGAAAATAAATAAATTAATAAAAGAGAAAAGAAAATCCTTTACAATCTGGCTCCAGCCTACCTTTCCAGGATGATTACATAACTCCCTTCAGACATTAGACAAGGTAGACAGGCCTATATACCTATTGTTCCCAGGATATAATATTCCATCTGCCACCTCAGTGCATTTCAATAGGTTGTCTCCAATGCCCAGAATGCTTTCAATTCTCATCTCTGCCTCTTGTAACTCCTTGTGCCTCCAAGAATCAGCTCCAAATGTCATTTCCTTCAAGAAGCCCTTCCTGATTCCTACCATTGTTAGCAACACCCTCCATATCACTATGTATTATTTTGTCTATGCTTTTTATCTTTACTCAGTTGCAAATATTTTATATCCCCCTAGTATAATATAAACAGCTTGAAGGTAGTGGCTTCCTTACTTTTTTATTTATAACCCCAATGCCTAACAACATTATTGACAGTAAGTGCTTCGTAAAATTTTACTGATTAATGAACCATCTCTACCTTCTCAAGCTGGGCTAGTCTTGTCCATATCTTTCCATAAGTCCTCAAAAGAGGGTCCACTCTGGGTGCTTAAGATCATCCTCTGGGTCTCTGGTTATTGGATGGGTGGCAGTGGAACACATGGGCTATCCATCAGTTATTTCCCACCTTCATAAAAAATTTTTTTCAAATTTCTTTTTAACATTCTTTTCTTTTTAAATTTTGAGTTCCAAATTCTCTCTGTCCCACCCCTCCCCCATCTACTGTGAGGGCAAGCAAAATTATGTAAGTTATACATGCAAAATCATGCAAACCATATTTTTGTTAGCCATATTGCAAAAAGCAAGAAAATTGTACTTCAATTTGCACTCAGTGTTCATCAGTTCTCTCTCTGAAGGCGGATAGTACTTTTCATCATGAATCCTTCGAAGTTGTCTTGGAACATTATATTGAGTATCAAAGTCTTTCACAGGTGATTATCATTACAACACTGCTGTTACTGTGCACAATGATTTCCCAGTTCTTCTCACTTCATTTTGCATCAGTTCAAATAGGTCTTGTCATGTTTTTTTAAATTTTTTTCAATTTTCCTGAAACCACTCCCCTCATCATTTCTTATGGCATAGCAGTACTCCATCAAAATCACATGTCACAACTTTTTCAACCATTTCCAAACTGATGAGCATCCTTTCAATTTATAATTGTTTGCCCCCACAAAAGAAACCAATATAAATATTTGTGCATATATAGGTCCTTTTCCTTTCTCTTTTATCTTTTTGGAGTATAGATATGGTAGTGGTACTGCTAGATCAAAGGATGTGCACAGTTTTTAACCTTTTGGGAATAGTTCCAAATTGTTCTTCAGAATGGTTGGACCAATTCACAACTTCACCAACAGTTTATTGGTGCACCTATTTTTCCCTCATCCCCACCAGCATTTATCATTTCTGACAGCGTGAGATGGTATCTCAGAGTTGTTTTAATTTGCATTTCTTGGGGGATGCAGAGCCAAGATGGCAGAATAGAGAACCATTCAACTGAGCTCTCTCAATATTCTTCTTCAAGCAACTTAAAATAATGCCTCAAATTAAATTCTGAAGTGGCAGAGGCAGTAAAAAGTCAGAATGAGAGATTCTTTCAACTCAACGCAACATAGGAGGTTGTAAAGAGACATCTGTGACATCAGGGAAAAGGCTGTCCAATAGCCCACTTGGATGAAACACAAGTAGTGGGAATAAATAGTGGTAACAAAGCAGCATCAGTTTTGGGAGTTCTCAAGTCAGAGACAGTAAGGGGACCTGGTAACAGATCAGAAAGAGATTACAAAGCACCCCTGTACTAGCACTCTATTTAGGACCAGACAGTGTTTGGCAATTCCATTGCTTATACCCATTTCTGGGTTGTATTTCAAGGGCAGAGAGAAACACTTTAGGTCAAGAATGAATGGAAGCCTTGAGGGTCAGTATCACTTTGGGCTCCAAGGGATCAGGGGACCCTGAGGGGCAGTATCACTTCTAATAACTAGGGAGAAGGAACAGTATTGATTGCAATCCCAAGGGAACATAGGCCCTTCCTAGGTAAGGACTAGACAGCAGACAAAGAGAGCAGCAACCATATCTTTCCACAGATCACACGACCAAGGAAGTACAGAAAACTTTGAAAGCTCAAGAATTGGCTCTGAAAATAGCAATGTGAAAAAATCCGAAGATTGAAACAGAGTCCTACACCTCCCCCTACTTCCCATACCAGGAACATTCTAAGATCAACATAAAGTTTCAAATAAAGAAATAAAGTGGAAAGATGAGCAAAAAACAAACAAAACAAAAAGATCTGACCATAAAAAGGTACTGGGGTGATAGGGAAGAACAAAACACAAACTCAGAAAAAGACAATTAAGTCAAAACATATTCAAATGAAGCCTCAAGGAAAAATGTGAATTATATAGAAGTGCAACAAGAATTCCTAAAAGAGCTAAAATGACTTTCAAGATCCAAAAAGAGTGGTAGAAGAAAAATTGGCTTAAAAAATTAAAGCAAAGGAAGAGAATTATAAAAGAACAATTAATGCTTGGTAAAGGAGGCACAAAAAATACTGAAGAATATAACACATTAAAAAACAAATTTCCCAAATTGAAAAAGAGGTACAAAAACTGAGTGATGAAAATAACTCCTCAAAAACCAAAATTACAAATGGAAAAGGAGGTACAAAAGTTTACTGAAGAAAACAATTCCTTAGAAAATGTTGTTCAGTCTTTTCAGTCATGTCCAACTTTTTGTGACCCCCATTTGGGATTGTCTTGGCAATGACACTGGAGGGTTTGCCATTTCCTTTTCCAGCTCATTTTACAGATAAGGAAACTGAGACAAGCAGGGTTAAGTGATTTGTCCAGGATCAAATGGCTGGTAAGTGCCTGAGACCAGATTTGAACTCAGAAAGATGAGTCTTCCTAACTTCAGGCCCAGCACTCTATCCACTGTGCCACCTAACTGCTCCCACAAAAATTAGAATTGGACAAGTGGAAGCTAATGACTCCATGAGACATCAAGAAAAAAAAACAAAGTCAAAATAATGAAAAAAGAGAAGAAAATATGAAATAGTGCATTGAAAAACAGCTGATGTAGAAAATAAATCAAGAAGAAATAGTTGAAGAATCATTGGACTACCAGGAAGCCCTGAACAAAAAAAAAGTCTAAACATCATATTTCAAGAAATTATAAAGGAAAACTGCCCCAAAATCCTAAGACCAAAGAGTAAAACAGAATTTGAAAGACTCCAAAAATCATCTTCTGAAAGAGATCTCAAAATGAAAAACTCCCAGCAATATTATAGCCAAATTCAAGAGCTGTTAGGTTAAAAAGAAATTACTTCAAGAAGCAAGAAAGAAACTATTCAAATATCATGGAGCCATAGTCAGGATCACAGAAGATTTAGTAACTACCACATTAAAGAAGCAAAGGGCTTGGAATATGATATTCCAGCAGGCATAAGAGCTGAGATTACAACCAAGAATATTCTACCCAGTAAAACTGAGTATAATCCTTCCAGGGAAACAAAGTAGATATTTAATGAAATAGAGGATGTTCAAGAATTCTTGGTGAAAAAAATCAGAGTTGAATAGAAAATACTACTTTCAAACACAAGACTTAAGAGAAGCATAAAAAGGTAAACATGAGAGAGAACTCATAAGAGACTCAATAACTGTACTTTTCTATATGGGAATATGGTACATGAATCTTTGAAGAGCTGTATTATTATTAGGGCAGTTATTCTACATAGAAAGATTATGCAAGAATGAATCAATTATTTGGGATTATGTAAAAAAATGAATAGGAGAAAAAAACAGAAATGTACTTGCAGAAGGGAAAGGAAGAATGGGGGAAAAATTATCTCACATAAAAGAAGTATCTCAAAGAAGTTTTTACAGTGGAGGGGAAAATTGTGGGAGAGGGAGTGGGTAATGCTTGAGCCTAATTTATCTCTAAATAAGTTCAAAGACATACTCAATTGGTAATAGAAATACATATACACATTCAATTAGTATTAGAAATCTGTCTTACCCAACAGGGAAGTGGGATTAAAAAGGGTCAAAAGAAAAGGGGTAAAGTGACAAAAGAGAGGGCAGATAAAAGAAGTCAGTGTTCAGAACCAAAACAGACATTAGAAGACAGGGGAGAGAGAGAGAGAGAGAGAGAGAGAGAGAGAGAGAGAGAGAGGGAGAGAAGGATTTAAATAAAAGAAAGTAGGATGAAGGAAATTCAGACTTAGCATTCAAAACTTTAAATGTGAATGGGATGAACCCACCCATGAAAAAGAAACAGCAGAATGGATTAGAAACAACAATCCAACAATATGTTGTTTACAAGAAACACTTTTGAAATAGAGAGATACATAGTTAAAGTAAGTGGCTGGAGCAGAATCTATTATGCTTCAATTGAAGTAAAAAGGGCAGGGGTAGCAATTTTGATCTCAGACAAAGAAAAAGCAAGAATAGATCTAATTAAATGGAATAAACAGGGAAACTACATTTTGATAAAAGGAACCATAGACAATGAAGTGAAATCAATACTAAACATATATGCACCAAATGGGATAGCATCCAAATTCTTAAATAAAGGTTAAAATGAATTACAGGAAGAATTTAATAATAAAACTATACTCATGGGTACCTCAACTTTTCCCCCTCAGAGCTAGATAAATATGAGTATAAAATAAATTAGAAAAAAGTCAAGGAGATGAATAGAATTTTAGAAAAGTTACATATGATAGACCTCTGGAGAAAATGGAAAAGAGTATACCTTTTTCAGGTGTACAGGGCACCTTCACAAAAATTAACCATGTATAAGGGCATAAAAATTTTACAACCAAATGCAAAAAAGCAGAAGTGTTAAATGCATGCTTTTTAGACAATAATGCAATAAAAATTACATTTCATAAATAGCTGTGAAGCACAGATTAAAAATTAATTGGAAACTAAATAATCTAATCCTAAAGTGGATCAAACAGTGAATCATAGAAATAATTATTTCATTAAAGAGAAGGACAACAATGAGACAACATTCCAAATTTGTGAGGTACAGCCAAAGCAGTAATTGCAGGAAAACTTATATCTCTAAATACATACCTCACTAAAGGAGAGAAAGAGCAAATCAATGAACTGGGCATACAAAAAAAAAACTAGAAAAAGAACAAATTTTAAAAATCTCCAGTTAAATACCAAAATGGAAATCCTGAAAATCAAAGAATAGATTAATAAAATAAAGAGTAAAAATACCATTGAACTAATAAATAAAAGTAGGAGCTGGTTTTATGGGGGGAAATCTGATAGATAAACCATTGGTTAATTTGATTTTAAAAGAAAAGAAAAGAAAACCAAATTACGAGTATCAAAAATGAAAAGGATGTCTACACTACCAATGAAAATGAAATTAAAGCAATTATAAGCAGTTATTTTCCCCAATTATAAGCCCAGTAAAACTGACAATCTAACTTAAATGCATGAATATTTTCAAAAATATACACTGCCCAGATTAACAGAAGAGGAAATCAAAAACTTAAATAGCTCTATCTTAGAAAAAGAAATTTGAAAAGCCATCAATGAGCTCCTTAAGAAAAAAATCTCCAGGACCAGATGGATTCACAAGTGAATTCTACCAAACATTTAAATGGCAATTAATCCCAATACTATATAAGCTATTTGGAAAAGTAGGGCAAGAGGGCATCCTGCCAATGTTTTATGACCCGAATATGATTTTGATACCAAAATTAGGGAGAACAAAAATAAAGAAAACTATAGACCAATTTCCTTGATGAATATTTATGGAAAAATTTTTAAATAAAATATTAGCAAGAAGATTATAGCAATACACCACAAAGATCATATACTATGACCAGGTGGGATTTATACCAGGAATATAGGGGTAGTTCAATATTAGGAAAACTATCAGCATAATTGACCATATCAATAACAACAAAAGTCATATAATTATATCAATAAATGCAGAAAAAGGCTTTGATAAAACACAAAAAATATTCCTATTAATAACACTACAAAGAATAGAATCAATGGAATCTTTCTTTTCTCTTTTTAAAAAAATTATTTATTATTTACTTATTTTTAACATTCTTTTCTTTTTAAGTTTGAGCTCCAGCTTCTCTCTCTGCCTCTTAAACTTCCCTCACCTACTGAGAAGGCAAACAATATGAGGTCAATGACATATGTGAAATCATGCAAAACATATTTCAGTGGAATCTTTTTTTTAAAATGATAAGTAATACCTATCTAAAACTAAAAGCAAGCATTATTTGTAAAGGGGATAAACTTTACACTTTCCCAACAAGATCAGGGGTGAAGCAAAGATGTCCATTATCAATATTATTCAATATTGATTTAGAAATGCCTGCTATAGTGATAAGATAAAAAAAAAGACATTGAAGGAATAAAAATAGGCAATGAGGAAACAAAATTATGATTCTTTGCAGATTATATGATGGAATACTTAAAGAATCCTAGAGAATAAACCAAATAAATAGTTGAAATTTCAGCAAAGCTATAGGATACAAAATCAACCCACACAAATTATCAGCAATTCTAGGTACTACCAACAAAACAGAGCAGGAAGAGATAGAAAAAGAAATTCCATTTAAAATAATTGCAGACAATATAAAATATTGGGAGTCTACCTGCCAAGGCAAACTAAGGGACTATAAAAACATAATTACAAAACACTTTTCACACAAATAAAGACAGATCTAAACAACTGGAGAAATATTAATTGTCCATGGGCAGGCTGAGTCAATACAAAAAAAATGATAATTTTACCCGAGTTAATTTACTTGTTCATTGACATACCAATCAAACTGCTAAAAAATATTTTATAGGATTGGAAAAAATAAAAAATTCCATCTGAAAGGACAAAAGATCAAGAATATCGAGGGAATCAATGAAAACAATGTTATGGAAGGCAGCCTAGCAGTTCCAGGTTTCAAACGATATTATAAAGTGGTATCATCAAAACAATTTGATACTGGCTAAGAAATAGAATGGTGGATCATTGGAATGGATTAGGTACACAATACATAGCAGTAAAGTACCAAAGTAACCTAGTGTTTGATAAACCCAAATAGCCAAGCTTTGGAAGTAAGAACTCAATATTTCACAAAAATTGCTGGAAAAACCAGAAAGCAGTTTGACAGAAAATAGGCATAGGCCAACATCTTACACTGTCTATCAAGATAAGGTCAAAATTGGTACATGATTTAGACATAAAGGGTGATATCATATGTAAATTAAGGGAGAATGGAAAAAAAAATGTACCTGTCAGATGTATGGGTAAGAAAAGAGTTTAAGATGTAGAAGAAATTATGGGAAACAAAACAGATAATTTTGATTACATGAAAATAAAAAGCTTTTCCACACACAAAATTAATACAGCCAAACTTGGAAGGAAAACAGTAACTAGGAAAAACTTTTTGCAGAAAGTTTCTCTGACAAAGATCTCATTTTTCAAATATATAGGGAACTGAGTCAAATTGATGAAGAATAAGAGCCACTTCTCCAGCTGATAAATGGTCAAAGGATTTGAATAGTTTTCAGAAGAAGAAATCAAAGCTATCAATTGTCACATGAAAAAATGTTCTAAATCACTACTGTTTAGATAAATGTAAATTTAAAAAAAACACTAAAATACTACTTCACATTTATCAGACTGGCTAACACGACAGAAAAGAAAATGATAAATACTGAAGGGGACATGGCAAAGAAGTGGAAATCAAAGGGATGCCCACTAATTGGGGAATGGCTGAACAAATTGTGGTGTATAATTGTCCTGGAATACTATTGTGCTTTAAGAAATGACAAGCAGGATGATTTCAGAATAACCTAAGAAGACTTATATGAACTTATGTGTACTCATGCAAAGTGAAGTGAACAGAACCAAGAGACATTAACAGCAATATTGTAAGGATAATCAACTGTGAAACTTGATCAGAACAATTTGTTGTTATTCAGTAATTTTTCAGTCCTGTATGACTCTGACCCCATTTGGGGTTTTCTTGGCAAAGATGCTAGAGTGGTTTGATCATTTTAGAGATAAGGAAACTGAGGCAAACCAAGTTAAGTGATTTGCTCAGGATCGCGTAGCTAGTACGTGTCTGAGGCCAGATTTTAACTCAGGTCTTCCTGACTGCAGGCCCAGCACTCTATCTACTGCATCGGTGACTTATCCCTACTTTGCCATTTTTCTTATACCTTATACCATCCACCCTGGAAGTTTTCATTTTGGTATCTCTTTCAGGTAGGGACTGGTGGACTCTTTCAATTTCTATTTTACCCTCTGGGTCTAAGTTATTGGGACAGTTTTCCATTATAATTTCTTGAAATAAGATGTTTAGTCTCACTTTTGGATCATGACTTTCTGGTAGTTCAGTAATTCTTATATTATCTCTCTTTGATCTTTTTTCCAGGTCAGTTGCTTTTCTGATGACATATTTCACATTTCCTTCTATTTTTTCATTCTTTTGACTTTGGTCTTAATGTCTCATGGATTAATTAGCTTTCACTTGCCCAATTCTAATTTTTGAGGCATTATTTTCTTTAATGAGCTTTTGGAACTCAATTTTCTATTTAGCCAATTCTGCTTTTTAAGGAATTCTTTTCTTTAGTGAATTTTTGTGCCTCTTTTCCCATTTGGTTCTATTCTGCTTTTTTAAGGAGCTCCTTTCTTCAGTGAATTTTAGTGCCTCTTTTATCATTTGCCCAATTCAGTTTTCTAAGGTGTTATTTTCTTCAGTATTTTTTGTCTCTTTTACCAAGCTGTTAATTCTCTTGTATCACTATCATTACTTTTCTCAATTTTTCCTTTACCATTGTTATTCCCTTCTTTAATTCTTCCAGGAATTCTTATTGGGCTTGTGTCTAATTAGCATTTTCCAATTAGCTTTTGTTGTAGCTATTTTCTTCTTCTGAATTTATGTCTTGGTCCTCTCTGCAACCATAGTAGTTTCATATGATCAAGTTTTTTGTTGTTGTTGTTGTTGTTGTTGTTTGCTCATTTTATTTAGTCAATTTCTTGACTTTGAACTCTACTTACCTGGGGGTGGGAAGGCACTGTTCCAAGAGTCAGGCACTTCCATACTGCTGTTTTCAGAGCTATCTTTGGTGGCCTGGAAATTTTCCATGCTTTCAAGGGGGTGTGATCCAGGGAGAGGTGTGGTCACTGTTTTCCTGGGCTGTGCTCTGGTCTTAACCCAGGAAGGGGCCTTGCTCCTCTGTGGCCACAAGTACTAGCACTGCTCTTTGCCTTAGAATGGGACCAGAGTCCCTACTCCCTTGTGACTGACTATCGGTGTCCTTTCTGCCCTGTAATTGAGACCCAGAACTGCTTACAGGTAATAAAGTTGCCAGTCAGTACTAGATGTACCCAATGCCAGCAAAGCATCCCCTGTAATCTCACTTTGACCAGTTGTTTGACCTTATTGTTATTGTCTCTGCTCAGAATGTGCTTGAAGTTACTGATGGTGCTGCCTGCCACTGCATGCACTCTAGGCTGACCCCCAACACAGTGTAATAGATCCTTCCTGCTGACCTTCTCAGTTTTCTCAGAACGGAAAAAATGCCTCACTCTGAATTTTGTTGGCTCTGCCATTCCAAAATTTGATTTGAGGAGTTGTTTTAAAATTTGGGTAGAGGGGAATGTTTAAAGAGTTCAGTGGGTTGTCGCCTGTACTCTGCCATCTTGACTCCCTATCCTTCAATCTTAACAATATAGCTGGTACATCATCTTTTCCATTCACACATCTCTATAATAACACACTCTATGATACTCCTTTTGAGAATTCTTTATTGAAAATGTGGTACAGACTATTTAAGCCAACCATAACTCTCCTCTGCTATGGAATCAATCTCCTTTCATTGGTCAGCTCCATACTTAGAAACCTTCAACCCAGATGACTAAAGCATTAAGTCTAAATAGCTCAGTCTGAAATTCAAGGTCCTACACAAGATACCAGCAAAGTTTTGCAGCCTCAGTCTTATATTTCTCCTCTTCACTGACTCCACTTTATAGGCATCCTATCCTCCTCATTGTTCTAGAAACAGATCATGTAGTTTCCTGCCTCTGGACATTTTCTTCCACTTTTTTCAATGCCTGTACTGTCTTTCCCATACCCCCAACACCAGTATTATCATCACTACCATCTTTTCTTGTTGAAATCCTACCCATTCTCCTAGACCTTGTTCAAAATCTATCACCTCCTCCATGCAACCTTTCCAGATCCCACAAGTCAGAAATTATCTTTCCTTCCTAGGAATTCTCAATACCATTGAGATTAGACTTATAGAGGCACTTCGTACATTCCATTTTATATTTTCTTTGTCTGTGTCTTATCTCTCACTCCTTGGCCTTCAATATGTCAATGGTTTCATAGCTGCTAGGCTTATAGTTGATAGAGTGCTGCACTTAAATGCAGAAAGATTTGAGTTCAAGTCTTGCTCCACACACTTACTAGCTGAGTGACCTTGAGAAAATCACTCACTTTCAGCTTCAGTTCACCCATGAAATAGGAGTAATTATAGCATTTACCTCTCAGAGATATTGTGAAGATCCAAAGAGATAAAGCTTTGTACAGCTTTTTTGCACACCTTAAGGTAGTTAAGCTAGTTACTATTACTACCATTGATATGAGTATTCTTTACCCAACTGGTTTGTAAGCACCTCAAAGCTACTTCGAAACAGTCTTGTCTATCTTTATAACCCAGGTAGCATTATGTACAGTATTTTACATGGAGTAGCTCCTTATGATTAATTCTTGAATGCATGGACTATTTGTGGAATGGATAACTTGGGTGAAGTCACCCCTTTGGTCTTCCCTCCTCTGTAAGATGAGAGAGTCTAATCAGATGGTCTCTAAAGTACTTTTCATCTTTGAAATTCCATGATTCTTTGTCCATTCCTCAAACCTATAGAGCATAGCTACAAGGTCCCCTGGCTGAGCACTAAGGGGAAATGCCTTTTTCTGTGGCCAGATGACCTGTGCCCTCTCTCTTCATTTCCCAATCAAACCACTACCCAACCTTTCTGGGATTACTTTTGAAGCTGTAGTTTAATAAATGTCTATGCAACCAGAAATTGATTTTCTAAAAATGTAATATGCCCACAAAACCAGCATGTAGAGCCCTACAACAATTGAATTCCTCCCTGCCCAAAATCAATTGTAAAAGTGTATGTAAAAATACAATAGCACTAAAGCCCACATAATTAGGTGATTGTGCTAAGTGAGCAACTGATTGAAGAAGTGGCTCAGTGGAGCAGGCCTGGAAGACACAATCTAATCAACATGGAACAGGAAATATGTGGATTTCCAGGTGAGCAAACAGACAAGCAGGCATCACTGGAGGGGAAGAAAGATAAAAGTTAGAGGTGCCAAGGGAAAATATGGAGTACATGGAGAGGAAGGATCTTTCTTAACAGGTCTCTCTCCTCTTGCTTCTATCCAAGGAACTAAGGAAAAGATGAGAGAGCAGATTCTGGAAAGGTAGATTCTGGAAGGAAAATGGGTTTTGTAACCATGAGAAGGAAGGAGCTTCCAAAGAGAATGAATGCAGCATGAATAGAAGACTGAAGAGCAGAAGCTGGGGGCAGACTATTCTTAGAGATGGGTGTAATGGGCAGTCACCTAAATGGTATGATTTTAAGGAACACCAAGACCCTCTATACCTATACATGTGCACACATGCACACAAAAATCTTTCTGTATCTGCCTTCCATAAATACGAGATTCTACCAAAAAAAATTTGTTTTTTTTTTCTGAGTTAAGCATTACCCTCTCTTTGTAGTTCCTTCTATAAATGGTCTTAATTTAGCCACAACCAGATGCCACTGGGGCTTGTCTGGCCAGAAAATAAGATGTGACTCATTGACTCCTACCCAGTCCCCAGTGAGGGTATGAAGCTGAGAGGATAATTTGGCTGGAGAAATAGCTAGATGAGGATGTAGGGAATCAGAACCATAGACCTGGAGTCAAGAGACCTGGATTTGAACCCTAACTCCACTACTTATTCATTTGGTGACTCTGAGAAAATCATTTTACTCTTTTAAGATTCAGTTCCTTATGTGTAAAATGGAAATATTAACACTTATACTCCCTACTTTGTAGAGTTTGAGTGAGATTCAGTTGAGATGATGGATATAAAAGTGCTTTTGTAAGTCTAAGGTAGCATAGACAATCGTGGAACTTCCCTAAAGGGATCTAACTTAGAGACCATCTAGTCCAATTCATTCCAGGGAAGGAATGGCCTTTATGATATCGCTGGCAAGTAGCAAGCCAAAATTCACAACACCTAGAAGAAACAAACTCATTCTACCTTTTCTCCATCTCTAATTGTTAGGAAAGGTTTCCTATATAACTAAGTTGTATCTATTCATTCAAATATTCCCCTCCAACTGACAAACAGACTAAGTCTAATCATCTAAGTCACTGTATGATACAGTCTTCAAATATTTAGAGCAATTAAGTCTTCTCTTCTCTAGATAAATTTATATTACACTGTTGTCTCACATTGAGTTTATAGCCCACTAAAGCCCCAGGTGTTATTTATACTTACTTTTGCTTAGTTATCATTCCCTCATCCTTAACTCACAGTGCTGATTTTTTACCTGAAGAGCAGAACTCTACATTTATCCCTATTATTTTATCTTATTAGATTTGACCTATTGTTTGATCCCGATTACTCTGATGATGACCACGAAGGCAATGATGATGACTATGACTACTACTATGGCTATGACTATTACTATTAAATAACAACAGTAATGATAGTTAGCAAGTATATGGAGCTAGATTTTTTTTTACAGTCACAGAAAAACAAAGTTTATTAAAGAGTTGCCATATTGGGTAGATGTTTCAACAATCCGGCTAGCAGCTGTTGTGGGGGTGAAAGACCAATGCAAGCACAACAACAAGAACGCTACCAGCATGCCGCCAAAGCACAGGTTCTTTTGATCTGCTTTTCTAAGGAAAGCAACGTTAAGGGGTTGACAAGTTTACTTTAATTCAACATACAAATACAATTCACTTAGTTCAGGGGGAAAAACCAGCACCCTGAACTTCAGAGAAAAATACAAACAAAGTACAAACATCAACATACAGACTTTGTCTGATTCAAATCCCAATACATAGTTACCAGAGTTTAACAAAGTCCCAGCATCTGGGTTACAAGCTGGAGGGCCCTTAGCTACAGCTGCCCAGAGTCTGCGCATCAGCACACCAGCACAAGTGAGAGCCCTAAACAAATTACAAACATCGACAGACAGACCAAATACAGATTCATAGTTACCAACATCTAGGTTCTGCCCAGGAGCTCATAATGAGGGCTGGCCCAGAGTCACATGCACCACCACTGCTGTGGGTAAGAGCTTCGAAGAAGAGAAAGCCAACCCCTGGTTTTATATCTTTTTCAGGGTCAGGGGTGAGTCACACATGCGACTCACCCACATGACCTAGAATCGTCACAAAGAGGAGACTTAAACCCACATGGTCTAAAAGCCTCTGCTGTCCCAGACATGTCACTCAAACTCATGTGTAAACTAGGCCATCCCCTGAGGCAAGGAGGTACCAAGGACACCCAAATCTAATCAAGGAAACAAAGGCCAAACTCTTCAAGGGCACTTGGTTGAACTAAGTGCTAAGAGCCCATTTTGCTTACCAACACAGTAGAGTCTTAAAAAATTTCACCAAAAATCTCACAAGTGGGCCAGATTCAATCTGAAGTAGATTGAATCTGAGCACCTTCACGGAGGTAAGATGAGATTGTGGGAGGGAACTAGGGTGGTCCTGGGGTGATGGGAAGAGGGGTCTAAGGAGGGTCTTGAGGAGGAGTCTAAGGAGGATCTTGATGGGACTGGGGTGAGGTCAAACTCCAGGAGCCCAGAGAATGGGATTAAGGGAGTGAAGCTAGATTTTAACTCAGATCTTCCTAACTCTATTGATATTTTTCTTAAACTTCTTAAAAGTACTAGATCTAGTTATTGAAGGATATTTTTGAAGCTTCTTCTCTGGAAAATGTTAAGTGGGGGACAGGGGCATAACTTGGGATGGTTGAAACAGATGCCCTGAATTGTATGTAATTAATTATCTTGAAGATCTGCTTTTGAGTCCAGGTAGAAGCTCTTGGTAACTATGCTGGTCCTAGCATTCGTCAGTGTTTATATCCTTGTATGCTATGCTTTACCCTCTGACATTTACACTTGAGCCAGACCTGGCTGTAGTTGTGACTCATTTTTTTCAGAACTTTCTCTACCATGCCATAGAAATCTCTTGGGGGTCACATGAGTAGCAACATAGTAGACTAGACATTTTCTCTGATCCCCACAACCTCTAAAACCTCTCCAAAACAGAAATTACGTGCCAAAAATAAAACAACTCCGGCTGTCTCCATGGACACCTAGTATCCAGAGAAAGTAAAAAACAAAAACAATCCCCCCCATCCTCAGAAATTGATGTTCACTAACCCTGAGTTCACTCAGTACTTTTCCCTACTTCCCAAGTTATTGGCAGTGAAGCTGTGCTAGCAGAACCAAAGATAAGGCAAAGGCTTACATCAAACCCACCCAGCACTCCATTCCCCGCTCCCTTTTCCAAGTGCTGTAGTGATTCTGACTCCAGGCTGCAGAAGTTTGCTCAGAGTATGACAGCCAATTTGGCCATTACTCTTCAGGAGCAAAAGCCTACCAGAGGCTGTGACCCTGAAGTATTGGTGCTGGAGAAAGCAGGCTCTGAACTGCAGATGCCAGGCCAGGCAACTGAGGAACACTAGTAGCATAGGTCACCAGAAGATGCTATGGATGAGGGGAGCTTTACAGGACTCCAATAAGCCTGAGAGAAGAGCTCAGTATCCATATGGGGCTAATTCTGACCGACTAATAGTTATTTGAGTCAGAGACATTTTAGGTAGCAGAGACTTACGGCTGGTGAATTGTGAATTGCCCATTGTGGAAGAAGGCTGAGACACTTTGAGATCTAGCCCCCCAAGGAAACCACAATCAGAGGGAAGAAAACAGGAAGTGAATGACGAAGAAAATAACTGAAGGGAAAAGACTAAAAATACCAAAGATTTTAGGAAGAAGAAAACCCAAATACCTTGAATATAAACAGATAAATCAACAGGAAAAACAGTAAGAACTGAAGTGGCCTCCAGATCTAGTAAATGAGTTTAGGCATCTATTAATAAATACTGAAGAAGTCAAAAAAGGACAACAGTTGATGAGACAGAGGACCCTACAGATTGAGGAGAACACGAAACCTAAACATGCTGTCCCTGAGTCATTTAAAAGAAAAGTGAGAATTTTAAGTGCAGAATTAATGTCCTACCCAACAAGAATAATGAACACAATAGAAAAACTTGAATCTGCAATGACAAGCCTCACCAAAGAAATAAGAGAAAATGATAGATTGGGAATGTAAATTGACAGAAAGAAGGACAACCTAGAAGAAGAGAAGCAAAAAAAAACATTAAAAGAAAATATGCTCACTATGCAAACAAAACATATTGAATTCAAAGACAGAGATGTGCAGAGACAACTTAGTGATCTTAGGTCTCCCAAGAACACAACAGGATGAAAAATCTTAATATCATAACGAAGGAAATAGAAGAAAACTGCCCAGAACTCCTAAACACAGAAAATGAAATTCCAACAGAAAGAATTCACAGGAAAAACCAAAGGCTGCAAATTCTAAGGTGCATAGTAGTTAAATTTGATAATTCAATTCAGGAATAACAAGTTCTGTAAGCCATAAGGATAAAGACCTTCAAATACAAAGGACAGGACACTCAAATAACACAAGACATTCTGCACCCACTAGAAAAAGGAAGAAGGAATGGAATAATGTTTTCTGAAGAGCAATGGAGCTCAGTATGCAGTCCAAGGTGATCTGTCCTATAAATCTGAACTCAACCCTACAGGACAAAAGATGGATTTCAATAAAAGAAATGTTTGAAACATTTTTAGAAGGAAAACCAGGACTGAAGAAATTATTTGCCTCTCAAATACCCTAAATGGAAATGGAGAAGGAGTAAATAAATGCAGCAGGCAAGGACAGTAACAGCAACAGAGGGACAATAGATAGACCAATAAAAATTTCTTTCTAAATGTATACAAAGAAACTGGGAATCTGATAGGGGTGACAGTGAAGATGTGGAAAGGGCCTGTTATAGATAGAACTTGGCAACAGCTTGTCTACAGGTGAATTCTTCTTTTGTGGGACTACATTACAATATGGGAAGGTAAAGGTAGGGGGAGAAGGGAGTAAGGAGATAGAGAAAAGTGAATGATGCACTGGGTTCAAATCAAGGACTAGCAAGAAGGGGAAGGTGACAAGGGTCTACAGGGGAGTGGGTGAGCAGGAGGAAAGAGATACTGAAAAGGAAGTTGAAAGGAAGAAGGCTTGACTTTTGAGCTGGGAGGGGGTTATACTGGCAAATATTCTTATGAATGAAGAGAGATGGGCAGAAATGGGAAATGGGGACTTCGTACTTGAAAACTCTACTTGTACTGGGAGGCAGCGGGGGAAGTTGAAACCTCTGGGGGCAACTGGTATCAGGAGAAATAACTGGTATCAGGAGAAATTGAGGAGGGTGGGCACAGGGTAACAATTTCCAGGCAAATGTGTTTGTATGTGTGTATGTAAATATAAATATATATACTCTGTGTGTGTGTGTGTGTGTGTGTGTGTGTGTGTGTAATATGTCAGCAAGGGAGGGCATAGATCAGTGGTTGGTTGCATAATCAGGGATATAGTAATAGGGGATCCCTACCATGGGGTAGTGATAGGTGGCTCAGTGCTTATTCTGGAGTCAAGAAGATTTGAGTTTAAATCTGACCTCAGACACTTACTACCTGTGTGACCCTGGGCAAGTCACTTAACCTCTGTTTCCCCCAGTTTCTTCATCTATAAAATGGAAATAATAATGCCACCTACTTCCTAGGGTGTTTGTGAGGATCAAATCAGATAATTAAAGCAAAATACTTAGCATAGTAAGCACTATATGTATATATGTGTATATATATATATATATATATAATATAGATAAATGGATAGATAGATAAATAGATAGAAATATGTGTGTATGTGCATATAGAGAGTTATTATCATTGTTTTATAATTATTCTTATAATAATAATAGTAACTATTGTTGTATTGGCATTGTCCTGGAAATGAGGCATAACAGAAAAGGGAAAACCATGAGGCAAGCCTTACAAGGCAATGGCAGAAAGTGCCTGGAGGGGAGACCCTAGAATATACACCTTGAAAGCTTTGATAGCCTAAATAATTGTTGTTGATGGTTTTGTTTGTCCTTAGTTCTAGAAGAGGACCATGACATCAGGGAAAAGCATAAAGAATACAGAAAAAAGAGAGAGACCAGATGATTATGGGAATCATGAATCAGAATGAGGTCTAGAGTAAACAGGAAGAGAAGATGGATAATGAAGAGAGTAGGAGAAATGCTTTTTGGAAAGGGGCACAAAATATGAAATTTAAAAACTAAGGAACAGGACTAGCTGAAGGAGAGAAGAGGAAATGTAAAAGGAGAAGAGGGAATCAGGAATGAGAGGAAGAAAGTCAATGGGAATAGAGTCACCTTAAAAAAAGATTAAAGTAAAGTAACAGAAAGAACATAATACTATGTTTAGAGCGGAAGAGTAAACTTGAAATTGAAAAGCTGCTACACAGACAACATTAATGCATCTAAAATATGAAGGGAAGTGGTCAAATAGAAAAAAAAACTTTGTATCAAATTTCTCTGATAAGGGCTTGGTATTCAAGATATATAAACAAATATATATATAGATATATGGTAGAGACAAGATGGAGGATTAGAGGCAGCAACCCAGCTGAAATCTCTCAATATTCTCCTCCAAATTACTTTGGAATAACAACCTTAAATCAAATTTTGGAGTGGCAGAGCTAACAAATTCTCGAGGTGAGACACTTTTCTGTCCTCAGAAAACTCAGAAGGTCCATAGGAGCAGTCTTTTACTCCTGTTCAAAGTGCACAAATGTGGCAGCAGCCACAGCAGCAACTTCAGGAGCTCTTATCCCAGGGATGGTAAGGGTGTTGGACAACTGTTCAGAAAGATATTACAGGGGACTCTTTTCTGGCAATTGGCATTGATTGGCAACTCTGTTTCCTACATGCAGTTCTGGGTTACAGTTCCAAGGCAGAGAGAAACACTCCTGGTCAGTCACAAAGGAGCAGGGACCCTGATCACAGTTTCTGGGCCAAAAGGAGTACTAGCATTTATTTCTGAAAGGAGCACAGGAACTCTTCCTGGGTAAAAACCAGAGCACAGATCAGGATAGCAGTGACCATACAGAAGCACTGAAAACTTGCAGATCCCTAGAACTAGCTCTGAAAACAGCAGTGTGGAAAAACCTGACGCTTGGTACAGTGTCTTCCTACTTCCAGGTGAGAAGAGCCCAGCTTTAACATAAAGTTCAAAGTTTAAAAATTGGCTAGAAAAATTAGCAAACAACAACAAAAAAGAATTTAACCATAAAAAGCTACTACAGTAGCAGGGAAGACCAAGACACAAATTCAGAAAAAGATAATAACATGAAAACAACTACAACCAAAGCCTCAAAGAAAAGAATGCTATTTGGACACAAGTCCACCAAGAATTCTTGGAAGAACTAAAGAAAGTAATGAGTGGTAGGGGAAAAATCAGAAAAAGAAATGAGAGTGATACAAGCAAATTATGAAAAGATAATTAAGAGCTTGGTAAAAGACACATAAAACATTGAAGAAAATAACACCTTAAAAACAGAATTGACTTAATGGTAAAAAGAGATGCAAAAATTCACTCAGTCTTGGAGGCATTGTGAAGAGATAGACATACTAATATACTTATGGTGGAGCTATGAAGTGGTACAACCATTTTAGAAAGCAATTTGGAATTAGGCAAATTAAATGACTAAATTGCCCATATCCTTTGAACAAGAGACTCCATTACTGAGCTTAGACCCCCAAGGAAGCCATTGATAAGAAAAAACTCCCCATTTACTCCAACATTTTTGTAGCAGCACTTTTCTCCTGTGGCTAAAATTAGAAACAAAGTAGACGCCCATCACTTGGGGAATGGCTGAACAAATTGTGGTACATGAACGTAATGGAACTTTGGTATGCTGTCAGAAATGATGTGTGTGATGAAAACATAGAGGCATGGAACACGAACTAATGTGGAGTGAAGTGAGCAGAGCCAAGAAAACAATATATACAAAAACTATAACAACTAAACTCAAAATAACAATATACCAAAAAATAAAAATATGTAACAAAATTATAAAGCTCAAGTGGAACTCAAGTGAGTTCCAATCTACCCCTTCTGGAGGTTGGAGGTCTTTACGTGTTGTACATTGTGCACATTTTCAGCCTTTTCATTGTATCAATCAGCTATCCTTACTTTTTTTTCTTTTTCCACTTCAAAAAAAATTATTTGTCATATGGAATGCCTCTCTGGGAAAGGCAGGGGAGGCATACTTGGCATAGTATGATGATATAAAAAACAAGAAAATAACAATACAATTTTTTTTAAAAAGTAACCTCTTTATTCTGGAAACTTACTCTACCCACGGACTACTTCTTATATTGGAAGTACTCTCCATCCATGTGGCTCCTACCTCTGACTATCTGGGTCATCTCAGAACCTCCATTTAAAGGAAGATGTCTAGGCCTCTTCATCCCTCTTCAGACTACATTCCTGACTTATTTCTGTAGGACTTTCTCTACCTTTTCCCCCTTACTGGATACCTTCACCTCACACCCTTTTCCAGCTCCCTTTTCTGTATCTTGCTTCATTTGTCCTCCTTGAGGTCAAGATGTAGCTTTCTGTTTGTATTTATATTCCCAGTGCTTAGCACAATGCCTGGTACTTAGTAAGTACATAATAATGTTTGTTGACATGACTAGAACATATCGTATCAGAATATATCAAAACTAATATCTGTCAAGTCTGGATTAGGTTAACTCTAGACAGGATATTGAAGGATAGACTTGGTGATCTCTTAGAGACTTTGGACTTTTGTGAAAATCTCATGCTTTCTTTGTGGGTGGGGAAGTGTATGATGTGGGCCTACTTATGGTCCAAGGTCAGTACCAGTTGCTAAGATTGACCCTTTATGGAAGTTCTATTAGAGAAAAATTCATCCACAGAACAATACACTCTGCTGCCTGTCTTCTCCCCTTTGTGAAGCACTTACTCATGCAAACAAGATCCCCTCCCCACCAACCCATCTGCCTTTCTCTTCTTAACAATGAAGGGGCCTCTGGGTAGAACATTACTATCACAGAGGATTCCGGCTTCAGGTGAGAAACAATTAGTAAGAGGAGATGGACTCTCAAGAATAGACAACCCTGTTTCTATATAAATGTCCTCTTCAATCCTTGTAGTACTAATGGGGCAGAAAGAGGGAGGCATGACAAACACAGGCTCTTAGGGGGTAGGTAAGGAGTGAGATAGGTTCTGGTCGCAGAGATTGCCAGGCACACTCATTTAAAAGCCTCCAATGAATTGTTGCACTTCCCCCTACAAACCCAAAGCAAATCTTCCCTTTCCTTAAAACCCAGCTAAACTCTCTTTTCCTTCCTGAATTGTTACTTTATCACCCCACCTAGCAATAGTCTGTCCTTACTCACTCCCCTGGACTTCTATAATAACATGTAGAGTCTAATGCTCATGGAACGATTAATCTCTAATTAATCTCTAATTTTCTTCCCCATGCTGGCATTCTATTATTCTTTTCTCAATTGTATAGCAAAACATTGGTTTTTTAACTATGTGATCAAACAAATGAATGCATGTCAAGCACTTTGCAGTTCTGTAAAAATGTGAGTTCCTATTACTATTAATGAAAATGATAATAACAAAAATAATAATATTTCATTTCCACACATAAATTTCAAGTTAATGCCTCTGAGGGCCATGTATGATTGTGCAATAGATGGGACCCTAGAACTTTAGAAAGACAATTCAGGTTCAGATTCTGCCCTGGATACTTGCAGCCTTTGTAGCCATGGGCAAGTTAATTTACCTTTCTGAGTAAGGCAGTTAAGTGGTAGACCTAGAGTCAGGAAGACCTGAATTCAAATCTGCCCCTAAACACTTACTAGTTGTATAACCCTGGGCACGTCACTTGAGCTCATTTTTTCTCAGTTTCCTCAACTGTAAAATGTACATAATGATAGCATCTACCTCATGAATCTGTTGTGAGGATCAAATGAGATAATATTTGCAAAGTATTTAGCAGTGCTTGGCACTTAGTAGGCACTATAGAAATACTTATTCCTCCACCCTTTCTGAGCCTCAGTTTCCTCATCTGTAAGATCATGGTAATAATGTCTCTAGTGCCTTTTGCACAGGACTGTTGTTGTAAGGATCAGATCAGATAAGATGAAAACAACTATGTGAACTTTGAGTTGATAGATAAAAGATCAGCTACGATTATTTTATTCTGTCTCCCTTTATAGCTTCTAGATCAGTCAGTCTTCATTAAGTACTTACTATAGTAGAAGCTCTGTGCTAAGCTGGAGAGCTACAATGACAAAAACTAAGTATTGCCTGCCCTCAAGAAGATGACATTCTAAATGGGGAAAGGCATATATACAGGATACATAAACTTAGGTTCAAGGTAAACTTAGATTTAGAAAAGATTGCTAATAGTTGTGAGGAGCAGGAAAACCTCTTGCTTTTGGCGGCAAATTTTGGGAATCCAGGGATTTCAGGATGTGTATGTAGGTAAGTGAAGAGGGAGCATGGTACAGGCATGAGGGACAGCCCAATGAAAGGCATGGAGACAGGAGGTAGAGTAGCATGTGCCAGGGATGGAAAGTAAGCCGGGTTATTGAGTGCATGGAAGGGGATAATATGTAAGAAAACTGGAAAGGTAGGAAGGGTCGAGATTTTGAAGGGCTTCAAATAGAGCTCTGAATTGGAGTCAATTCAATTCCTACTTCAGAAGCTTATTAGCTTGTGAATCTGGTCAAGTCCTTAACCTAACTGTCCCTCAGTGTCTTCATATGTGAAATGAGGGAGTTGGCCTCAATGGCCCGCAAATTTCCTTCTAGCTAAAAATCTATAAGACTATGATCTTCTTAAATGCAAAAGACAGAAGCTTAAATGTGATCATGGCGGTGACATGGAATCACTGGAGTCTATCAAGGAGAGGGTGCCATATACTTCAGGAAAATCACTTCAATGGTTTATGGGGAAGACTATAGAGAGAAACTTGTGCCAGCAGACCCACTAGGCTAGTGGAATAGTCCAGGTGACAGAGTCAGAAGGGGCCTTAAGAGTCATGTAGTTTATCCTTTTCATTTTTTATTAGATTTTTTATTTTTAGTGTACAACACTTAGTTCTACATGTTCTTGAGTTTCAAATTTTTTTCCCTTCCTTCCCTTCCCCCCCTCCCACAAAATGGCATGCAGTCTGATATACATTCTACATAAACCTTTGCATTAAACTTATTTATACAATAGTCAGGTTGCAAAGAAGAATTATGACCAATGGAACGAATCATGAGAGAGAAGAAACAAAACCAAAAACGAAGAGAAAAAAAAGAGAGCAAATAGTTTGCCTCAATCTGCATTCAAACTCCATAGTTCTTTCTCTGGGCGTAGCTAGCTTTTTCCATCATGAGCCCTTTGGAGTTGTCTTTGTACCTTGTGTTGCAGAGGAGAGCCAAGTCTAAAAAAGTTAGTCACCACAAAATCAACATGTCTGTGGTTGTATACAATGTTCTCCTGGTTCTGCTCCTCTCATTCAGCATCATATCATGTAGGTCTTTCCAGGTTACTATGAAGTCCATATCTTCCCCATTTCTTATAGTGCAATAGTATTCCATTACATTCATATAACACAGCTTGTTCAGCCATTCCCCAATTGATGGGCATCCTCTTGATTTCCAATTCTTTGACACCACAAAAAGAGCGCTATAAATATTTTTGTAAATACAGGTCCCTTTCCCACTTGTGTGATCTCTTTGGAATATAGCCCTAGAAGTGGTATTGCTGTGTCAAAGGGTGTGGACATAGTTGAAAAATGCTCTCCAAAATGGCTGGATCTGTTCACAACTCCACCAACAATGTATTAGTGTTCCAATTTTCCCACATCCTCTCCAGCATTTATCATTTTCCTTTTGTCATGTTATCCAATCTGACAGGAGAGATGTGGTACCTAAGAGTTGTTTTGATTTGCATTTCTCTAAACAATAATGATTTAGAGCATTTTTCATATGCCTATAGATATCTTTAATTTCTTCCTCTGAAAACTGCCTGTTCTATCCTTTGACCATTTCTCAATTGGGGAGTGTCTTTTATTCCTATAAATTTGGCTCAATTCCCTGTGTATTTTAGATATGAGACTTTTATCAGAGACACTGGTTGTAAAGATTTTCTCCCAATTTTCTGCTTCCCTCCTAATCTTTGTTGCTTTGGCTTTGTTTATACAAAAACTGTTCAGTTTAATGTAATCAAAATTATCCATTTTGCATTTTGTAATGTTCTCTATCTCTTGTTGGGTCATGAATTCTTCCTTTTCCCATAGATCTCATAGGTAAACTATTCCCTGCTCTCCCAAATTGCTTATAGTATCAGCCTTTATTTCTTTCTTTTTTTTTTTTTTGCTTTTTGGCAGGGCAATTGGGGTTAAGTGACTTGCCCAAGGTCACACAGCTAGTACATGTGTCAAGTATCAGAGGCCGGATTTGAACTCAGGTCCTCCTGACTCCAGGGCTGGTGCTCTACTCTCTGCGCCACCTAGCTGCCCATCAGCCTTTATTTCTAAATCATGAACCCATTTTTACTTTATTTTGGTATACAGGGTAAGATATTGGTCTATGCCCAGTTTCTGCCCTACCATTTTCCAATATTCCCAGCAGTTTTTGTGGAATAGAACTCTTAGTCCAGAAGCTGGATTCCTTGGGTTTATCAAAGAGTAGATTGCTATAGCCATTGACTTCTGTGTCTTGTGTACCGAACTTATTCCATTGATCCACCACTCTGTTTCTTAGCCTGTACCAGGTAGTTTTGATGACTGTTGCTTTATAGTGCAGTTTGATATCTGGTATGGCTAGGCCACCTTCCCTAGCATTTCTTTTCATTAATTCCCTTGATATTCTGGACTTTTTGTTCTTCCAGATGAATTTTGTTATTATTTTATCCAGCTCTGTAAAATAATTTTGGTAGTTCAATTGGTATGGCACTGAATAGGTAGATAAATTTAGGTAAAATTGTCATTTTTATTATATTAGCTCGGCCTAACCATGAACAGCTCATGTTATTCCATTTATTTAGATCTGACTTTGTGTGAGAAGTATTTCATAATTATGTTCATATAGACCCTGTGTTTGTCTTGGCAGGTAGACTCCCAAATATCAGTAACTTTAAATGGAATTTCTTTTTCTATCTCTTGCCATTGAGCTTTGTTAGTAATGTATAGGAATGCCAAGGATTTATGTGGGTTTATTTTATATCCTGCAACTTTGCTAAAGTTGTTTATTATTTCAAGTAGTTTGTTACTTGAATCTCTAGGATTCTCTAAGTCAATCATCATATCATCTGCAAAAAGTGATAATTTAGTTTCTTCTTTGCCTATTCTAATTCCTTCAATTTCTTTTTCTTCTCTTAGTGCTAAAGCTAACATTTCTAGTACCAAATGGAATAATATGGGTGATAAGGGACATCCTTGTTTCACCCTGGATCTTATTGTGAATGCATCTAGCTTATCCCCATTACATATAAAGCTTACAGATGATTTTAGGTAGATGCTATTTATAATTTTAAGGAAGACTCCGTTTATTCCTATGCTTCCTAGTGTTTTTAATAGGAAAGGGTGTTGTATTTTATCAGAAGCTTTTTCTGCATCTATTGAGAGAATCATATGATTTCTGCCAGTTTTGTTATTGATATGATCAATTATGCTGATAGTTTCCCTAATATTGAACCATCCTTGCAATCCTGGAATAAATCTTACCTGCCGTAGTGTATTATTCTCCTGATAAGTTGCTACAATCTTTTTGCTAATATTTTATTTAAAATCTTTGCATCAATATTCATTAGGGAAATTCATCTATAATTTTCTTTCTCTGTCTTGACTCTTCATGGTTCAGGTATTAATGTCATATCTGTGTCATAAAAAGAATTTGGTAGGATTACTTCTTCACCTATTTTCCCAAATAGTCTATAAGGTATTTTCTTTAAATGTTTGATAGAATTCACATGCAAAACCATCTGGCCCTGGAGAATTTTTTCCTAAGGAGTTCACTGATGGCTTGCTCAATTTCTTTTTCTGAGGTGGGGTTATTTAGGTAATTTACATCCTCTTCTGTTAACCTAGGCAATTTATATTTTTGTAAATATTCATCCATTTCCTTAAGATTATCAAATTTATGGACATACAATTGAGCAAAATAATTCCCAATTATTGTTTTAATTTTCTCTTCATTAGAGGTGAATTCACCGTTTCCATTTTTTAAATTTTTTATTTTTTTTTAAATTTTTTTCACCTTTTCCATTTTTGATACTGGTAATTTGGTTTTCTTCTTTCTTTTTTTAATCAAAAAGACCAAGGGTTTGTGAATTTTATTGGTTTATTTATTAGTTCAACAGTTTTCTTGGTTTCAATTTTATTAATCTCTCCTTTGATTTTCAGTATTTCTAATTTGTTATCTAATTGGGGATTTTCAATTTGTTCTTTTTCTAGCTTTTTCAGTTGCATGCCCATTTCATTGATCTCCTTGTTATCTATTTTATTCGTGTAAGCATTTAGAGATATAAAACTTCCCTTAAGAACTGCTTTTGCTGCATCCCATAAATTTTGGTATGTTGTCTCATTATTGTCATTCTCTTGAATGAACATATTAATTGTTTCTATGATCTGTTCTTTGGCCCTTCTCATTCTTTAGGATTAGATTATTTAGTTTCCAATTAATTTTTAGTTTATCTTTCTATGGTACTTTATTAGAAATAATTTTTATTGTGTCATGATCTGAGAACAATACATTGACTATTTCTGCCTTTCTTCACTGGACTGTGAGGTTTTTATGCCCTAGTACATGGTCAATTTTTGAGTATGTGCCATGTACCTCTGAGAAAAAAGTATATTCTTTTTTTATCTCCATTCAGTTTTCTCCAGAGGTCTGTCATATCTGCCTTTTCTAAAATTCTATTCACCTCCTTATCTTCTTTCTTGTTTATTTTGAGGTCAGATTTATCAAGGTCAGAGAGGGGGAGATTGAGATCCCACACTAGTATGGTTTTGCTGTCTTTTTCTTCCTGTAACTCCCTTAACTTCTCCTCTAATCATTTGCATGCTATACCACTTGGTTCATATGTGTTAAATAATGATATTGCTTCATTGTATATGGTGCCTTTTAGCAGGATATAGTGGCCTTCCTTATCTCTTTTAATTAGATCTATCTTACCACATCTCTCCTGTCAGATTGGCTAAAATAACAAAACAGGAAAATGATAAATGCTGGAGAGGATGTGGGAAAATTGGAACATTGTTACATTGCTGGTAGAGTTGTGAACTGATCCAGCCATTTTGGAGAGCAATTTGGAACTATGCCCAAAGGGCTATGAAAATGTTCATATCATTTGACCCAGCAATACCACTTCTAGGGTTGTATCCCAAAGAGATCACACAAGTGTGAAAAGGACCCATACATACAAAAATATTTATAGCAGCTCTTTTTGTGGTAGCTAAGAATTGGAAATCAAAGGGATGGCCATCAATTGGGGAATGGCTGAACAAGCTGTGGTATATGAAGGTAATGGAATAATGTTGTGCTATAAGAAATGGAGATGATATGGACTTCCTAACAACCTGGAAAAACCTACATGACATAATGCTGAGTGAGCTGAGCAGAGCCAGGAGAACATTATACACAACCACAGATATATGGATTCTGTGAGAACTAACCCTGACAGACTTTGCTCTTCTCAGCAACGCAAGGTACAAAGACAACTCCAAAGGACTCATGATGGAGAATGCTATCTACATCCAGAGAAAGAACTATGAAGTATGAATGCAGACTGAGGCACACTTCATGCTAGCCTTTTTTCCCTCTTTTATTTTCTTTTTCTCTCTTTTGTTTTTCTTTTTGGGTTGTTTTTTTTTTTTTGGTCCTCTTTTTTCTTTCTCATGATTCATTTCATTGGTCATAATTCTTTATAACTCGACTAGTGTGTAAATTAATTCAATGCAAAGTTATACGTGGAAGTTATATGGGATCATGCTGTCTTGGGGAGGGAGGTGGGGATGGAGGGAAGAAAATCTGGAACTCAAAATTATGTAGAACCGAGTGTTGTAAACTAAAAATAAAAAAAAATTAGGATTGCTACCCCTGCTTCTTTTTACTTTTGCTAAAGCACAATATATTCTGCTCCATCCTTTTACTTGTACCCTGTGTGTATCCCACTGTTTCAAATGCATTTCTTGTAAACAACATATTGTAGGAATATGGTTTTTAATCCATTCTACTATCTGCCTTCCTTTTATGGGAGAGTTCATCCCATTCACATTCACAATTATGATTACAAGCTGTGTCTTTTTCTCCATCCTGTTTCCCCCTCCCCATTTATGCTTTTATTTCTCCCTCCTCCCCTCTACTCCTTAAACATGCTTTGCTTTTGACCACTGCCTTCCTCAATTTACCTTCCCTCTTGATTTCCCTCTACCCCTTGCTACTTCTCCCCTCCCTTCTGACCACCACCCCCCCGCCTTTTCTTTCCCCTTTCCCCTCCTACTGCCTGTAGGACAAGTTTGATTTCTGTACTTATCAGAGTATGTTATTCTCTTCTTGAACCAAATCTGATGAGAGTAAAGCTCATATACTACTTTTATCCCTCCCTTCTTTCCCTCTACCATAATATGTTTTTGTGCCTCTTCATTTGATGTAATTTACCCTTTTCTACTACCTCTTTACCTCTTCTCCCAGTACCCTCCCTTTACATCTATTATGTTTTTTTTTATATTTATATCAGTTATTTTATACTAACACTCACAGTCTATGTGTATGCCTTTCAATTGTCATAATAGCTGTACTATCCTCAAGATTGACATATTATATATATAGATGTAAAAAATATATAAAACAATATAATCTTATATAAGAATGTAAACAATTTGCCCTTATTTATTAACAAGGTTTGTGGAGTTTTTACCCCTGTTTACCTTTTTATGTCTCTCTTGAGTTTTGTATTTGAAGATCAAATTTTCCATTAAGTTCTGCCCTTTTCATCAGTAAGGTCTGGAATTCCCTTATTTCATTGAATGTCCATCTCCTTGACTGAAAAATTATGCTGAATTTTGCTGGGTAGTTGATCCTTGGTTGCAGTCCAAGCTCCTTTGCCCTTCAAAATATCATATTCCAATTTCCCCTGTCATTCAATGTAGAAACTGAAGGATCCTGCGTGATCCTGACTGTAATTCCACAATATTTGAATTATTTATTTTTGGCTGCTTCCAGTTTTTTTTTTCTCCTTGACTTGATAATTCTGAAATTTGGTTATACTATTTCTTGGAGTTTTCAATTTGGGATCTCTTTCATGGGGCAATCAGTGGATTCTTTTGATGACAATTTTCCCCTCTGGTTCTAGGACCTCTGGGAAGTTATCTTTGATAATTTCTTGGAAGATACTTTCCAGGCTCTTTTTTTCATCGTGGCTTTCCAGTAGACCAATAATTCTTAAATTGTCTCTCCTAGATCTATTTTCCAGGTCAGTTGTTTTTCCAATCAGATATTTCACATTTTCTTCTATTTTTTCATTATTTACATTTTGTTTGACTACTTCTTGATTCCTCATTGAGTCATTAGCTTCCACTTGCTCAATTCTAATTTTTAATGAATTGCTGTCTTCATTTTGCTTTTTCCAATTGGTTGATTTTACCTTTCAGCGTGTCATTTTCTCTGTTTAGATTCTGAATCTTTTTGGCTATTTCGGCAATTTTACATTTTAAAGATTTGATCTCATCAGTGTTTTTTTTTCCCATTTTTTTTTCTTTTACCTCCCTAATTTGGTTTTCAAAATCCTCCTTTAGCTCTTCCAGGAATGTTCTTTTGGGCTTGAGACCAGTTCACATTCCCTTTTGAGGTATCAGATGTGGGTATAGTGTCATTGTTGTCCTCTTCTGAATTGGTATTTTGATCTTCCCTGTCTCCATAAAAAGAATCAATGGTCCTCGATTTTTTCATGTTCTTCTTCATGTTGGTTAGCTTTTTCCTAGCTTTACAATGGATTTCTGCTTTTGGGGCTCAGGGAGCTCTGTCCGAGGTTTCTTTTTCTGGGAAATGTGAGCCTAGTTACTGGCTTTGTGTGTTATGGCCTTTGGTTTCCTGAGGTGTGGGGGAGGGGTCATCTGGCTGCCAAGAGTCTCCTCTTCCCCTGGAGTTGCTCTCCAGCACTGGTGGTCTCAGCCATTGTCTGTGCTCAGGTCTTCCACTTCCCCTGGCTGTGCAAAGGCAGTCTGGGTTCCTGGTCTTAACCCTTGCTGGCTCCATCCTTCTGGGACTCAGGAATTCCCACTGTTTGGTTACTGAAGCCCCACTTCTGGTTCCTCTCTTCCAGGGTTTTTCCCAAGGTATTCTCTGGGTCAGGGAGTGAAGGAGGGACAAGATCCATTTACCTGGCCATTATGTCTCCCAGAAGTTCAAGAAGGCAAGTTTCAAACCTTTCGCCTGCAAGCCCCAGGAGTATATGTCTTGCACCTACAGGTGCTGTGCTGCTGCCTCCCATCGATAGACTCCCATCCTGTGTTAGGAGGCTTGGGAATCTCTGCTGGTTTCAGGCACCCAGCTTTCTCCCAGCCTGGATCACTGGCTGGTTTCTACAACTGCTTCTGCTTTGGTATGGTCTGGTGCAGCTGCATGCGCCAGGAGGTCTCCCAGCCTACAGATCCATCCTGTCGACTCTCCTGAGGACTCCTCCTTGCAGACTCTCCTGGCTTGGAAATTTTCCCAACTCAGTTTACTAGTGGCTTCTAACTCTCTCAAATCTGCTCAGATTCACTTTTTTAGAGGTATCTGACAGAACTAGTGAGAGAGCTCCAGTAAGACTTTGTTTTCACATGGCCATCTTGGCTCCACCCGAGAATTTCATTCTTCTAAGTCTCAGTGCCTCCTATGAAACAAAATTTGCCTACTTATATTCCTTGTTGCCTAAATGTTAGGTATCTATATATAGATATTTGAGGCTATGGGTCTTATTCACTAGCTGTTTTGGTTGAGGATATTTTGATGTTTTTGCATGGTGACCTATACTATAACCTGCATTTTTCTAGGTTAGGGACAGGGAACAATTATGACCCCTCAGCTCTAGAAAATTAGTTTTCTGAACTGACAGAATGGCAGATGAACATGTGGTAAAAGAAATATGTGCTTTGCTTCAATTCGACAAAAAAAATTTATTAAGCACCTACTATGTGCAAGACACTGTCATAGCAATACCTGCAGTGCTAATGAATCAGTATGGGCAGGAATTGCAAAATTGGAGATTTGCTTCTATTCTTCAGTTTGGTTAAAAAAAAACACTTTTTCCATGTTCCTCTTTTGTTAGTCTTTATCGGTCTTGGCTAAATTAAGTATTTCCTTCAATAGTTATGCAGGAGCCTGGACTAGAGGACTTATTAAAGGTCTGAAATTCTAGAATTTATTTCCAATGGAACATTTGTTCACTGGGCCAAAAATGTGTCTCCACACAGCTCCAGGCTTCCATTCATAATAAAGACTGACTCTGCTTAGGATTTTCCATCTTAAAATCTTCCTATAAGCATAAACTCACTAATTAGGAATTATTTACACACACACATGCACACACTCCCAAACATATGCATATATGCTTCTCGGCATATTGTTTTTTCCCTTAAGCAGCCCTGGCACATCACTGCTCTTTAAAAATATTCATCACTCTGGTGCTCTGCAATGCTTTCAACAGACTCCAGCCTTTCAAATCCCCAGCCCTGAACAGCTCCCATAATCAATGCCAGAGCCCTGTGTAAGCTAACTCCATCCGTCTTCTCCAATGGGTCATTCGTCACCAGCTGGTGTTGTGTTGGGGAAATCATGATTGAATTGCTGTCATCAATTCCTCTGGTGTTGGGAGAACAAGGTCAGAAGGGTGGGAGTCCAGAGATTTCCCTCTACCTTTGCAGGGGTTCTCATGGAGCTGGTAGGTCCCAGAAATGTCCCCCTGCTCTGGTGAAATTCATTCATCTGTTCACTTAATGTATATTTATTGAATGCCCACTCTGGGATCTCAGGGAGCTGGCAAAGGAGAACCCTGCTGCTGCCCCTTCTAATCATTCACAGTGGCACAGAATGTTAGAGCTGGAACTCTAACTTAGAGTTCATCTACCAAGGTTTTTTTTTTTTGTTTTATTTTTTGCTATGGTCCCTGAGTCAGGCTGGAGAAGCTCATGGACTCCTCAGAATAATGTTTTTAAATGCATGAAGCAAAATACATAGGATTGCAAAGGAAAAAAATTATATTGAAAAATAGTTTTAAGAAAAAGCTCATGGACACCAAGTTAAGAACCTCTGATATACTCTAACTCCTTTATATTACAGGTATGAAGACCGAAGTCTAGAGAAGGGGATATGTCACATAGCAAGTTGGTGACAAGAGTTGGGATCAAAGCCACACCTCCTGACTTTTTCCACTATGCCATATGCTATGCCCCCATAATCCTTCTGCCTGTCTCTCTGTATGGCTTCTCCTTGCCTAAAATTATTACCCTTCTCTTTTGTAAAATGACATTTAAGATCAGTACTCAAAAGAGGGATTTTTGAGTCCAAACACTGGAAACAGTTCCACTGCTGCTGTTTTTTTCCTAAACTGGAGCTACCTATCAGGCTCTGCCTAACTGTCTTCATCTTCTTTCCAACTGTGGCCTAAGTGAGTGTTCCATGACTACAATAGCATAGAATTCTGAATGAGGGAAGTGGTAGTCCCCTGCATCTCTCTAGGACAGAACACATCAACCTGGAGGGCACAGGGAAAACTAGAGTCATCCAGAAGAGGGATACTAGGATGATGAGGGATGGAGTAATATACTATATGATGTTCCGTTGAAGGAAATGGAGATGTTTAAAATTATAGGATTCTAGATTTAGAATAAGAAGGAACAAAAAAGGCCATTTAATCCAATCCCCTCATTCAAATGAGCTTGGAGAAGGGAAGACTTAGAGGGATAATAAGTACCTTAAAGTATTTGAAAGTTTGCCATATTGAAAGATTAGACTCATTCTACTTGGCTTCAGAAAGTACATCCAGGAGCAAGAGATAGAAAGGCAGAGTCCAGCTCAACAAAGTAAAACTTCTTAATAATTTGAGAAGCCTCAGGGTGGAATGGGTTGCCTAGGCAGGAAGAGAGCTCTCCATCACTGGAGGTCTTTAAGTGGACAACACTCTATGATTTCTGCTGTCCCTTCCACCTCAGAGATTCTATAATTCTGGCTGAGTATTCTAGAGCAGAGGTCAGCAAACCATGGTCTGAGGGTCAAACCCAACCTGGTGCCTATTTTTTAGTGGCCCATGAGCTAAGAATGATTTTTAAAATATATTTTAAATACAATAAAGCTTTATTTAAAATTTAAAAAAAATATTCTTATCTCATGAGCTATTCAAAAGCAGGTGGTGGGTGGGATTTGACTTTGTAGCTATGGATTGCTAACACTTTTTCTAGAATATGCATAAATCTAGCATGGTCTGCAAGCTGATTCCTAGAGATTCTATTGGTGATACATAATGTAGGAGTCCCTCCCTGCCCCCACTTTAGAGAAGATGCAGATATCCTATGACTGTCTCCTGTTGGGGATGAGAATTTTGGAAATTAGATGCTGAGCCAGAACACTAAAGCAGCAATATCCACCCCTCCTTGGGACTCTTCTTGATGACTTTCTTAGTTCTAGCTGGGGGGAAGGGAGATGCCATTTCCCCCACCAGGCTACAAGTTACACACTTATAACCTCTTAGGCAATCCTGTGTCTAGGATGGGGCACCTAATATTTGTTTCTTCCTTCTTCTGGTACAGGGGCTTATGAGATCTCAAACGGCAGCTGGTGTCCCAAGTCCCTTTCCAGGCACTTGAGAAGCAGAGTATCACCTACTCAAGCATTTGTAGCAGCAATGACAGGAGCAGAGGCAATAGGCACTTAGACAAGAGGGAAAGAGTTACCCATAGAAAGAGTGCATTTTGGAGGTAAAATGTAAGATAGTTAACAAGCAGTTATTACCCCCCCCAAAAAAAATCTAGACTCTTCTCAATGTTCCAAGGAGGCTTGCACACTAGCCTCTTAATCAATTATAATCATTTCATGATCCTTTATGCTTAACATTCCTTTTCTGTGTGAGAATAAAACTGCTCCATGGACCTGCTTCATGATTGTCTGCCAGGTATTTTTTACATTCTCTACCATTGCTGGAGAGATCCCATTAGATTAAGGTCAGAAATAGAATTGTTCCTTAGGAGACTGTGAGGGAGATGGAATTGGAGCACTGGGTACCTAGTTCTCCTTTGAGGAGACAGGCAATCCCAAAGTAATGAACCCAGGGCGAACCTCAATTGTAAAGAAAGGACAGGTTTGACAAAGTTTGACAGCCCCTGTGGCCTATCTAATGGTACCTGGCTAGTCTCTGGACTAGACTAGTATGAAAGTCCAGGTCCAACAGTTTGATCCCTGAGCCCCTCATATCCCTTACGAAGGAGGGGGTGCAGAGAGGACTATTCCCCAATGCAGTTATCATGTAGTTCCAGACAGTTAAATTCCATTCAAAAAATACCTTCTAAGTGCCTGCTATGTGCTGTGTTCTGTGTTAGATACTAGGGATACAAAAATTGAAACCAAAAAAGTCTTTTCCCTCTTGGAACTTACAATTTAGTGGCTTATATTCTGTTGATTTAGTCTTTAAAACTGATCCCAGTGAGAACGTGGAGATCATTGTGCATAGTAACAGCAATATTGTAATGACAATCAGCTATGAGAGACTTGGTTACAATGATCAATACAATGATCCAAGGCAATTCCAAAGGACTCAGGATGAAAAGAAAGTTGCTATTCACCTCCAGAGAGAGAAATGATGAACTCTGAGTGCAAATCGAAGTATAATTTTATTGCTTTCTTAATTTTTTGGCTTTATTTATTGATATGGCTAATATGGAAATATGCCTTGCATAAACAGAAATAAAATTGACCCCATCTCCTGGAAGAGTTAAAAATGATTATTAAACTCATATGTCAGAGGAATTTATTGTTTAATTTTTCTCCATTCCAAATGAAATTTGAAAGTGGACAGTCAACTTAGAATTGGGTCTACATATTATGTCATTATTAAAAGCATATACTATAAACTACAATCTATTTTGTAATAGAGCTAATTTTGTACCTGTCTTCTCTCCCCTACTGTACTGTGACCTTCTTTAGGAATCCTGCATTCTGTTTCCAGATAGTAATGGATTCCCATCTCTGATAGAGCTAAGGCCAGTCCCTTGGACAGAGCCCACATTTCATTTCTTTGATGAATGAATGAAGCATAAGCAGTTTGTGCCCCTTGATGCTATATTTCAAGTTGCTGTCTTAAGGGCTTGGGACACTTCACCACCTAAACCCTTAAGAGCAAAGTTCCCTGAGAATTTCTGCATTCTTCTACCTGTCACCAAGGGAATGCCAAATATAAAGCTTATCTTTCAAAGTCCCTTCAAACAACATTAGAACATTGAAGAAAAACTCCATTGTATAACACAACCTTGAAGCAGCATGGTACAGTAGAAAAGGTGTTGGCTCTGGAGTCAAAAGGTCTTAGTTCGCATCCCTCCTCTGGTGGTTATTCCCTGTGCCACCTTGAACAATCATTCCTGGCCCTCAATTTCTTCCTCTCTAAAATGCAGGGGCTGGACTACATAGCTTCAAAGGTCCTTCCAGTTCTAGATCAAAAGCCATGAACTCTGAAGCTCCGCCTCATCCGTCCCAGTATTTCCTCACCCTAGGGTTTTCCCAGCTCTCCAGGCAGGCTTTTTTCCCAAGTCTAATTGTCTTATCCTCCTAGACCTGCTTTTGTGTCATAAACCCTTTTGGCAATTTGGTGAAGCCTATGGACCCCTGCATATTATTGTCTACATTGATAATTGAAGGAAAGGTTAAATTCCTGTTAGGTCATAAGTGAGATGAAACATACATGTTTTTCCCTTTTAAATTCATAGACCTCTTGAAATCTACCCATGGTCACCTTCTATGGATCCCAGGTAAAGAACCCCTGTCCTAAACTAAAGTTCTATCTTTTTTCAATCCATTTCTTGGCATGTTCTCAGACACCTGGTACAATATTTCCAACAAGCAATAAGTGAAATGAGGTGAGGGGTTAGGGTAGGGTGGAGGCTATATTTCTTATGGATCTGCTACTTCCTGGTTCTTTCAATCTTTCACATTCTTGATCAATATGTTCATAGACAAGGCTTGTAGCTCACACAAATATAGAAAACAGTGTTGAGCATCCTTAGAGCCAGACAGTCAGTGAAGCCTTATTCCTGGCTTCTAGAATCTTACAAACCAAATGATTCATTGAAATTAAGTTCTTGGGTTTTTTCCCAAGAGAATTCAGAATACAAATGGTTTTACTTTCACTGTGTGCCTCTTGGAAATAAGGCAATTGATAGTCCAGGAGATGCCATGAGTCCTCCACTCTGAACAGATTTGGCAAAGAGATGCAGCTGGCATTCTGAGAAGTCCCCTGGTCTATTGCAAAAAAAGAAGGATTATCTGATATTCGGTAGGATGGCTTCCTAGTATTGGGCATGGAGAGGGGGGAAAGGAAGGAGGGAGAGAGAAAGAGGGTGAGAGAGATACGTATACATGTGTATGTATGTATGCATTATGTGTATATATTTATTGTATGTATATACATATGTATCTAATCATATTTATACATTACAAGTCTAGGGAACCATCCGTATGGGTATGTGTATACATGCACACACACATATATATGCATTAAATGTGTGAATGCACACACACATATATGCATATATATGAGATACATATTCCGATTTTTATACAAAGATCATGGGATTTGGAGTTGGCTAGTAATTGAAGGATGTCAGTCCAATTTTTTCATTTTGCAGATGAGAAAGCTGAGGCCAAGTGGGTCATGACCTCCATCAGTATCTCCTTACCAGCCATAAAGAATACTCTGGACTCACTCTTAGACAAAACATACTGAGAAGAGGAAGAGGGAATGTGTGCAGGGAAACAAACCCATCCTCTGCTGCTAAGAGGGGGTTCTGGGGTTTGAACAGGGAGCATTTACCAAAGAACTGTTTTGTAAAGAGAGCAGCAGTTTCCAAGGACAGAATTCAAATGGAGTCCTAGGAATCTTCTCCTTTGTATTATATACTGGAAAAGGGATAAGGGAAACCAGAAAGTATATAGTGATGACATGAGCATTTCTCCATCCTAAAGTGGTATATAAGGAACAACTTTCCCTATCAGTTATAGTATCTCTCTTGCCAATTCTTAAGATGACTAGACCTGTCCTCAGCACTTTCCCAGGACCTTGCCACCCTCAATCTTTCTGCTGTTCCATAATCCTCCCATCAACAAACTACAGTTTTCTTCCAGTGCCCTAGAGCCAGTGGAGGTGACCTGGGTTCTTAAAAGCTATTGGTGGAGCACAAACTCAGACTGGTCCTTACAAGCCAAAAAGGCTCCTCCTGTGACAGTGCAGCTCCTCCTATGATAGATGGCACTTCTCTCATCAGAGGATCAGCACAGCTAAATTTGGAAAGGCTTATCAGTAGAAGATTGGCCATCAAGATATAATTTTTTTTCTTTTTTGTTCTTTCTTCTTTTCTCTTCTTCCTTTTTTCCACCACAACTCATAGAAACTATCAACTAAGGCAAATAAAGGTTGCAATCAGTATTGATGGAGGGAGTAATCTCATTGATAAAATCATGAATCTTTTGAAGTATTAAAATCTAACTGTTATCAGGCTTTCCCTAAATAAACCATCTTCTCCACACCACCCAAACCATTCTGTTTAGCATCACATAATTAGTTTTCCTGAAATACTTCACAGATTTACAGCTGGAAGGAACCTTAGAGGCTATAGGGTAAGTCTAACCCTCTCCTTTTTATAGATAAGGAAATTGAGATTGAGGGAAGTGAAGGGACTTGGCCAGAGTCACACAGCTATGAAGTGTCTGAGACAGGTTCTGCACTGAGGTCTTCTGATTCCAAGACTAGTGCTCTGTCCACCATTATATACAATGTTGTTCCTTGGCTCAAAAACCTTCTATATCTCTCTAGTATCTACAGGATAAAGTCCTGACTTTCTCCACAGCCTAGCCCTAACCTATCTCTTCTGCTCTAGCCTCCAGCCAGGCTAAGCAATCTTTCCTTCTTTGCATTCCTAGAGCACATAGGGTCTGCATTACTCATGTCTTCTGCAGGCGCCATCTCTGTTTCTCTGGACCCCAGTTTCCTCATACGCAAAATAAGAAAATTGTATTAGGTGATGTTTTGGCTCTTACAGTTGGTTTCCTACATTCTACACTGCCTTGGAGTGTGAGTTTTCCATGACTGTATATCCTGCTTCTCAACTAGATCATAAATTTCCTTCGAGTAGTGTTTAACACAGGGACTTGCCTCAAGCTCAATCAATTTTGGTTAATTGATTGGATTTTCCATTCTTTTCCATGTTCCTTTTACCTATGACACACTGAGGGCCATCATGAGCCTAAGATGTGTCCTGAGCAACAACTCAGAAAGCCAAAGAGCAGCCTTTCAAAAGAGCACCCATTACATGGGGTAGCAAGAACTAGCTGAGCTGGGAGGAATCTGATTTCTAAAAGGTCGCTGCCAAGTCCATTTCACCTGAGGACCTGGAAATAACTCTATGGGCAGAGAGAGGTGGGCAGAGAGGAGGACAGGGTCCATGTGTAGGAAGAACCAGTTACTCCTCCATTCCTGTAAGAATGCTGCTCTGCTTTACTTGCCACAGACCCCCCTTAAGCTTTGTCTTGGTTTCTGGCAGTCCCTGGTTGGAGAGGCAGGCAGAAGAAAGTGAGCTCTCATTGCCAGTTTTCTTTGTCAGCTCTTCAGAGCTGTAACTCCCAGCTGTGAGGACCAGAGGGGAAGCCAGATGAAAGGATACATGGCTGGGAGTATAATACAACCTGACAGGTTAGTTTAAAAAATGAAATGTGATTCTTATTGGATCAGAGAATGTGAAAATGTTGAGGTCCAGAGACCAGGAACCTGAGTACAGGACCACCAAGCTCAGGATGGGCAGCATCTTTCTTTGAATCTCACCAAGCTATCCCCCACCCCTATCAAAAATAAAATGTTTACAGAGAACCAGGCATGGAAAAAGAAATACCCAAGTGGAAAACACCAATAAAATCAGAATGAGATGACGGTGGAATTCATGATGGTGAAAGATTCCCAACTTGCTCACCCACACCATTACGGCTCTAATCATGTAAAATACTGATTCTCCCTCCATTGTAGTCCCATTTCCTAGAGTTATTTCTTGGCAGCAGCCAGGGGATAGTAATGGGGGGAAAATTGTTCATTAGGGCATGGGCATTTTTTCACTTGCCCCTCTTTTGATCTCTCTCAGTGCAGTGCAGGTGTTAACAAAAAATACAGCATGTTTGAGACAAAGTGTGTGCAATTCTTCTTCCAAAAGGAGCCCTTTGAAGAAAAAAGAGAGTGATCAGAATAAAGAGAGGGAGACAGAGTTAGAGACACCAAGCAGGATGGAGAGAGGGAGAGAGGGAGGGAGCACGGGCAAGGAGGGCAGGCTTTGATCTTGGCGTACATTCGTTATTTCAGGGGAATTATCAGGAAAGTAATGGGAGGTGGGGCTGAGTGGGGGCTACAGGGCTTCTGAATCATGATACCCCGTAGCCTGTCCAGAGACACCACCAGACAGAGTAAGTAGCAGACTTCTCTCCTCCCACCCACTTTATGCCCCCATGCACTCTGGGTTAGTCAGTCTGATGAAATATATCATTTTAGGCAGAGAATCTTTTCCAAGGCCTTTCAGATTGCACTGTGTAGGCAACTGCATATTCTGTCTAGGCATAGGGCCAGTCTGGCATATACTTCATTTAGTGAAGAAGTGTGGCAGTAGCTCCCTCTGGAGCCCCTGCTCAGGGTTTTCACTGCATGGGAAGACTTCTCCCAGGGCACTAGGGACATTGAACGTCACTCATGCTAGGGCAATGAAAAAATAGTGCCTGAGAGAAGGTAGGAGTGGGAAGGACAGAAGAATATGTAAGATGGGTCTGGAGGGAAGTGCACTATGTGGGATGTGATGCTAGGGCTTGAAGAGGGGGAGAAAAGTGGATGGCATCTTCTACCTCCAGAGAAGAGTAAAGAAAGTCTCCAGGCTTCAGCCATCTGCCAATGCCTGCCCATAATATTCCTTTTAATCTCCTATAGTAGTGACCCGGTAGGTGAATGTTGGTTGCTTAGTTTGACGCTCAATAAATATTTATTATTGAATTGAATTTAAATGAATGGATTTAATTTAAATTAATTTATTATTTAGTATTATTAATTAAATTAACACATTTAAATGAATTTAAATTAAATTTAAATTAAATTACCACTCACCCACCTATTTCTCCAACCTTCAGCCTTTAGTCCAGTCCAGTACTGAAATGGAGGCAGGTAGGTGGCACAATAGATAGAGCACTAGGCCTGGAATCAGGAAGGCCTGAGTTCAAATCCAGCCTCAGACACTTACTAGCTGTGTGACCCTTGGCAAGTCATTTAACCTCTGTTTGCCTTAATCCACTGGAGAAGGAAATGGCAAACTACTCTGGTATCCTTGACAAGACAACCCCACGGACACAGGGTCACAAAGAGTTGGCCAAGACTAAATGACTGAATAATAATAAGCACTGAAATGAGAGTGTTCGGAATCTGTGCTTAGTTGTCTCGTTAGAATTTTTAAAACAAAATAACATATTATTTATATCTTTTTGTATTTACAAGTGCAGTCATTTCCAGGTGTACTCTCACCTTGCTTCCAATGAGGAACTCTGAGTAAACCCTTATAACAAAGAAAAACAATGAAGCAAACACCAGCCATCACAATGACCACATCCAACAACACATGTACCTTTCTGTACCCATAGCCCACCTTCCCCTGAGGATGTTTATTTCCTCCTTTTTGAGGTCGTTCCACAACATTCACTCTTTTTCATACCCTTTTCATTTACTTAATTGTGATCATTAAACGCACTATGTACCTAGTCGTGCTTACTTCAACCTTCATCAGTTCCTGCAAGTTCATAGCATCCTAGATTTAGAGCTGAAAGGGATGGGATGGCAGAGACTGCCTCATCCATTCCTCTCATTTTATAGGTTAGGAAAGTGAGACCCTGAGAGGTTAAGGGATTTGTCCATAGCCACCTAGTAATTGTTAGAGATGAGACTTGAACCTGAGTCTTTCTGACTTCAGTTACTCTGACTCTCTGTAAGCTCCAGATACGAAATTTTTTGATGCTACTTCCTTCTAAAAAATTAAGGGAAGGGTGGAATATGAGCCAGGCCAACACAAGCATTTGACCAAAGGGATTGCCTTTCTTTAAGGGACATAATGGGGCAGCTAGGTGGCATGGTAGAGAGAGCACTGGACCTACAGTCAGGAAGATTCATCTTCCTAAGTTCAAATCCACCTTCCTAAGTTCAAATCCAGGCTCAGATGCTTACTAGCTGTATAACCCTGGGCAAGTCCCTTATCCCTGTTTCCCTCAGTTTCCTCACCTGCAAAATGAGCTGGAGAAGGAAATGCCAAACCACTCCAGTATCTTTGCCAAGAAAACCCCAAATGGGGTCACAAAAAGCCAGACAACCAAACAGCAATAACAAAAAGAACACAACGTTCCTTGCACTTGGCTGGCCGCTGAGCTGCATTCTCAGATCCCAATGCTTCCCTGGGGCTGAATATGGGTGGGCCTGTTTGGATCTGAATTTCCCAAAGTGGTTTTGCTTGAGAATCCTTTTTCCCTTGTCCTCTATACGTCAGACATCAAACTCCAGAAAGACACCAGACACCAAGAATAGGAATATTGGACCATTGTATTTCCTCCTCGTGTCTTCTTTTTTCCTCCTTTTTCCTTTAGAGGGGATTAGGGTTGTACTTATTAATTCTTGCCTCAAAGCATCAAAGTGAATCTTTCTTTTTTTGTAGTGTGTTTTCTAAACTACTTTCTCTCTTTTCTCCAAATCCCCTCCTCCACAAATGCAGGGAAGTGTATGTCCTTTTCAGTCCAAGGTGATGCTGTGGACAAAGGCTGCTTGGAGTAAACACAGGTGGTCAGCCAGCAGAGGAGTGTATCTCAGAGGCGTCCTAGGCCTCTTTTACCAGAAATAAGAGTCCCCGGGGGTACTTAGGCTGGGATGTGGAAAGGAGGTAACATTAGACTGCGTGGTTGGGGAGCAAAGGCTGTTACACTTTAGATTCAGAATTTTAGAGCTGGAAATAAGAGCATTCTCTTTGGTTTTGTTTATCATTCATTCGTTTTAGATGCTAAGAAACTCAGGCCCAGGAAAGGCCCAAGATAACATAGAAAGTTAAAGGTAGAATCATGACTTCACCCCTGGCCTCCCACTTCCCAATTCAGTGAGTTGTATCATTTGTTTTTTTCTTCTTGAAAAATGTTTGCCTGATGAGGAAGATGAGAAAACTGTGACCCACAGATGTTTTGTTCTATCTTGCCTAGAAAATAGGCCTGTAGGCTACTTCCTGCCCTTCAGCTCCCCCCATCCTGACACTCGTCCCCATCTCATCTCCCATCGCTTCCAATATTGGACCCCTCCTCTGGGTTTATTGGCTCTGGCAGGTGAGCCCTGTTACCTTATCTGACCCAGAAACAGGCCTCCTGACCACTTCCTAGTACTCATCCCCAACCTCCCCTTCCCTCTCTAGCTCTTTAGCTTAGAGTCTGTTTAGTTTACTCATGTTTGTATTCCCAGCCTGGCTTAGCAAAGCACCTAGCACATATCATAGGCCCTTAAAAGGCTTCATCTTTATTTAAATAACTTGCCTGAGGTCATAGAGACAATAAGTACAGAGCTATCATTTAAGCCCAGGTCCTCTGAGGCTAAGATCAGTGCACTTTCCGTTGATGCTTAGTAAAACTAAAGGTTTAATTAGTCAAGGCCAGCAATAATATTCATTTTACCCACTTATTACTGGTATAAAAAAAACACCCAAACAAGTAGGTGGTTAGCTTCTTGCTGGGTTATCCTAAGCTCAGAAAGAGCAGTGCAGGGAAGAGGAAGGATGGCCTCTTTTTCCCTCTCTAAATGGTAGGAATGAGTATGTAGGACCCAATGCAGTCAGGAACCCCAAGGCAAATAGCTAGGGTGGAACAAACAGGGACACTGGCTTTTGCCAAGGATGGTGTCATCAAAGCCGACATTGTTCCTTCCCTGAGGTGAGGGCTGCATTCCCACAATGGTCTTGAAACTGCTGCTTCTTCATTCTCCACTGATATAAGAACCCCCTTCTCCTTCTCTCCTCCCCTTTAAATGTGCAGTACAACATTCTTCAGTGCAACTTCAGTACACTTTCCCAAGGTCCTCCCCACCCCCTAACACTTAGATGCACATACGCACAGAGACTCCATTTCAGACAGGTCTCTTTCTTCTTCCCATTTCCAACTCTCTACACATCTATTTATCTCTTTTCTCTCTCCTCACTTTCTCCTTTTTTGCTCTGTATGCTCAAACCCCCTCCACCCAGCACTCTGCTGCTTCCTCCATTCTGCTCTTTTGGGTCATTTCTTTTCTTCCTAGTCACTTGGCCTGACTTCTTCTCCATTTATTTGCTCTCACCATGTAGTTCCTTGACAGACCTTAACCTTTGGGCTTGTCCTATCTTGCTCCCCCGAGCTCTCCTTAACCATCTCTCACTTGAGCTGGGGAGCCCTACTCTCTACTGCCCACCACTGGGGATTGCTTCCTGTAGTTTTACTCAGGATCTGTTGATTTGTGCACAGCCAACAGTGAAAAGGATGATTAATGAGAGGCAGTGCAGTAGGGAGGTGAGACAGTTACAGAAGCTGAACCGAGAGATTGCCTGGCCAGGCAAGACCTCAGTGGGCAAGAGTGTGAGTACAGCACTGCCTAAGCCAGAAAGGGGGCCCAGGCAGGGAAGAGCAGCCCCGGCCCAGATCACAGAGAGAATCCAGGGAGACCAGAGCAAAACCAAGAGAGAGTGAAGGATAATGGGCAGATAAATGCAATGGGTGGACAGATAGAGTGAATGGGCCTATAGACAGCAGATAAATGAGCTGACATTATCATTAGTTGGAGGAAGTCAATGGCATATCACAAGATGATGGGAGGTGGGAAAGATAGAGGGAGGAGAGAAGAAGACAGAGAGAGAGAGAGAGAGAGAGAGAGAGACAGACAGAGAGAGAGAGAGAGAGAGAGAGAGAGACAGAGAGATAGAGAAAGACAGAGACAGAGAGACACAAAGAGAAACAGAGAGAGAGTCAGAGAGAAAGAGACAGAGAGAGAGGCAGAGAGAAAGAGAACCACAGGGAAATGAAATCATGAGCATATATTATATGTAGATTTGGCTGAATTTTTGGCCCAGGCTGATTCTGTCCTCCTTTATGGCTTTCAAAACTTCTACCACCTAGGACAATATTGGTGAGACCTCTTTGTAAGAAAAATTTGCATGTCTGTTTAGGATTCCTCAAGACAGAAATCCTTTTACACAAGGACTTAATCTAATGGTTGGATCCATGGCACTGTCAAAGGCTTAGGAAGGCTTTTGGGGGGGGGGGTGGTTAGAAGGGGTAGAAGGCCCAGCACCCTTCAAATGACACTATGTTGAAAGCTACCACAGTTTCATCTAACTGTAAGGCCACGCTGCTAAACACTCGTCTTTGATCGGTTAATAAGCTGTTTCTGGACATCTAATGTATATTGCGTTTTCTTCTGGCCACTGAAGTGAGTGTAGGAGGAAGTTGAATTTAAGAATAGGGAAGGTATCTTCTTCTTTGTAAAGAAGAGAAGATGTCATCTCTGTCCTTAAAAAGATCATTGAATATTTTGGGTGGATACATAGAATTTGGGTATTAATACAAGTCAATATGTGATTTAAAGGGTTCCTAGGGGTGCGAATACACACCACTGGGTTCCCCAGAAGCTACCAATTCAGGGAACCAGTATAAATCTAATCCTACTAGGAAAGTAGAGTTGGAGGAGAAGTAAAACCACTATAAAGTCTGGCATTGCCTAACATAACCTTCTGGAAGAAGGGCTCTGGTCCTAGGAAGAAGTGAGAAATTCCCAGGCTGTGAGGAAGGGCAGAAAGAGAGTGATATCACTTCCAAATGTTTATTTAGGCATAGACTCCGCAGGGAAAGTGAAGCTGCCCAGTTGTACAAATGAATATAATGACTGCTTTTTGAAATTGAATAAAAATATTTAGATACAAGCTCATCTTCTGTAGACCCAATGAAAGTATCTCCAGCATAACTCCAGTACCTTTGACCTAATAACGTGAAGAAGAGGAAAGTGAAATCCTGAAGTGGAGAGTTAAGATCTGAATTATTGTGCTGGCTTTGCCACTTTATTATCTTTCCTAAAGCCAATCCTTTCCTTCTCTATTCAATGAGTTGATTAGATGATGTCTAGGATTCTGACATTCTATGATTTAGCATAGAAGACAAACAGACAGAGGAATCTAGGATGGAAGAAGATAGAAGCAGGAAGAGGCAGAGAATGAACACAAGCTGGGAAAAGAAGGAATAAAGAAAAATGATATTCAAGGACTTGAAGTCACATCTTCAATCTGAGGTGATGCCACCTGCCTTCATCAAATGATTTTGTTTCTGCCTCTCATGAGGAGGAGGGACCAGGGAAAGGAAAGAACATCTAGTTAATAGATGGGGTACATCAGAGAAGGACTTGGTCAAGGAAGCATTGACCCTCAAACCCTGCAGAGCATGGCTTGGGCTATCTTAGGGAACTAGAGCCTTGCTAGAAGCCATACTCTATCTATCTCACTGAGCAAAAACTGAATAAAGGAGTAGCCTGGGAAGGCACCATGGGGGAGAAGGAAGGTAACAATAGACAAGGAAGATATGGTACCTGCCTCCAGGGATTTACACCAGGGAAACTGAGAACAGTCTAATATATATTAAAGAGCATGCTAAGGGGTGTAGTATGGGGACAAGTAGTATGAGAGGAGGTAGGTCTTTTGTGGGAAACACTATACCTCAAGCCCCCCCAGACAAAAACTCCTCCAAACTCCCTTCTAGTCAATTCCAGAATAGCCCTTATGCTAGAGCTTCCAGCCATGTGAACACCCCATTTGATTTAGGGAGATGTCTTGCTTTTTTTGGCTGATAACTCCCACCCAAAAATCTAGGGAATAACTGCCCAGCATTCGCCAGCTTGCTGATACCAATCCCCCCTACCGGTCCAGGGAATCTGAGCAGTGTGAATAAAACACCAGATCTGGAATCAGACCTGAGTTCAAATCTGGTTTCAAACACTTAACTAACTGTATGATCCTGGGCAAGTCACTTAACCTCTGTTTGCCTCAGTTTCTTCAACTGTAAAATGGGGATAATAACAGCACTGACTTCCCAGGAGGTTTTGTGAGGAACAGATGAGACGTTAACCATAAAGTGCTTAGCACATAGTAAGTGCTATGTAAAAGTTAGCTATTATTCACAGAATTAAAGGAAATCTTCATTGAAAGACTAAAATAGAACCCACAATAGCCCTAAACAATTAAAGAGAGCCTCCAATAAGAAACCCTTTCCTAAGGAACTGAAATGAGTCTCAGTTACCCATCATCTTAAATCAACAAAATTCAAATGAGACAAAATATGTGAAATGATTTGCAGACTCTAAGACATGATATAAACATGTTGTTATTGTTATAATATCACAAGGTTTCTCTATCTGCAGTCAGAGCTTCAAAGGCTCTTGGGGTAGCAGATGCTAATTTTGCACAGTCCAGTCCGGCTCACAGTCTGAGGCTTCAGGGACTGCGCTAAGAAGGCCCTACAGCCTCCCACAGTTCCATTTGGCTGACAAAGCATCCAGTTTCACCAAGATTATTTCACTTAAATCTCAAATAAGTTTGCTGAAGCATCTGAGTGGTATTGCTCAAATCAAACTAGGTGGCCATCCTGACATATTCAAGGATGTTGTCATTGTTTGTCCTTCATTTCAAAGACCGATGACATCGTGAATGAGTCAAAGTCTTGACAAAACATCAGCCTCATTCTCTCTTCCAGAGTCATAGAAGTCCAGCGACAAGACAGAAGTCAAAACAACTGGTGACGTCCCAGGATGCAGTGAATGATGCTGGCTTCTTCACCTGACCATGCTCTAAGCACTTAACAGCACCTGCTTCAGCTACCTTCATGGCCATTGGAATAAATTGTTCTTCTTCTGGGAGAAGTTTTCACGTTTGCCAGTAACTTGCCAATGAGTTTAAAGCCTGTGTCGGCTAGCCTCAACCTGACTTAGTCCATCTGCCAAGACAGGGTGTGGTTGCTGTATATACTACAGCTTCTTGGATCCACAGGTGAGAACTGGTTGACAAGTGGGTGAGCAGTCCTGAAAAGAATACACCTAAAGTGAAGAATTAGGTGAGAAAGGTTGTCTATGTATTCCTCCAGGGGTGGAAAGAGTGGGAAGGGGGACGTTTCCCCTACTGGCTTGCCAAGGATAAATTTAGCAATTCCCTTTATATATCTATAGATATAGATAGGTATAGATAACTATGTCTGTCTATGTCTATACACACATGTATATGTGTATGTATGCATATGTGTGAATATATATATATATACATACATATATGTGTGTGTGTGTGTGTGTGTGCGCGCGCGCCCATATACACATTAGATATATATTAAACATTTACTACATGTAGTAAGGCACTGTGCTAGGTACTGGGTTAACAAAAAACCAGAAAGTAGCTAACCTCAGGAGAATTACATTCTACTGGGGCTGAGGGGATGGGGTGGTGAGTACAGTGCAATAGATCATTAAATATAAGGTGATTTGAAGAAGTGAAGGACATTGACAACTGCAGTGATCAGGAAATACTTCTGGAAGGAAGCGGAACTGGAGCTAAACCTTCAATGGAGGAAGCTAAGCATTCTGGGAGGCAGAAGGTAGAAGGGAGCACATTCAGGGCAAAGCTGAGAATGGATCACTTGGTCCACTGAACATCAAGTAAACCATTCTGGCTGGAAAACAGGATGGTCTGCGGTGAAAGAGGAAGACTTTCTGGAAGAGGTTAGAGTAATATGGGCCCTGAAATATAAGCAGGGCTTCTATGGTAGGGGGCGGGGCACAATAGCAGAATAGCCAGAAATAGTCAGATTCTCAGCTGCCTCCCACCTCCGCCCCAAAAAACCCCTCTCCAAACTAATCTTAAAAATGCACCAGACTGTATCCTGATTGTGAAACCCAAGAAAAGTCACCTTGATTCCTTTCTCCAGCCCAGGTCAGCATAGGGAAACAGACAGAGAGGCCTGAGGATGCTGGGGAAGGGGTCTATTCAAGGGCATGTGCTGTGGAGCACTCTGGATCTGGGAGAGGCTGTGTACTATGGCAGAAAGGGGTCTCAGAGAGCTGCACAGAGGGGCTTAAACTTGGACACAATGAAGGAACAGGTGCCAACTGGCAATTCAGCCATTTCTTATCCAGTTCCAAGTCACAAATCCAGGGTGGACTAAGAAGGAGTGCCTAGGAGTTACTTTCTGGGGTGAGGAGCAGTATGGGTCTTAGACTGTATACTGAGAAAGAAGCAACTTCAGAGGCCAACAGTATCTACATGGCTCAGACCCTAGGAGCAGGATAGAAACTTGATTCTAGCCTCTCGCCCCATTTAAAGTCTGTAGCAGGATAAACAGGGCAGGAATTCCAGACCAGAGGGGAACCTACAGTTATGTCACTCTAAACCAGCAGAGCTGTCCAGCTGGCTAATAAAACTGGGTCTAACAGCAGTCTACTAACACACCAAAGGGGGCAAGCCCATGGGCCTGTTGCTTAGATCCAAACACAGGTCAGCACCCTGAACTCAGACCAAGTGGGGTGGGAGGCAATAATCAGACTTTACCCTCTGTCAGACCATTTTGTGAGCACTGAAGCCTTTTAGATCCCCAGACTGAGATAGCTATGAGAAAATCCTGGAATAATATAATTCTCAATACCCTAGCTAAGAAACAAGCAAGACCAGCCCAGACAGTCCCTCCAGAAGTGATCACAACTCAGCCCTAATATAAAACCTGAAGACATGAAGTCAGCTGGAAGAATGAACAAACACAGCCAAACACACAATAAAATTCTACTTTAAAACACTATTATAGTGAGAGACACTCAAAATACAAACCCGGAAAAAGAGAATGGCTCCAAAACATCTATAAGCAAAACCTCAAAGAAAAACAAGCTTGGGAACAAATCCAACTAGAATTCCTGGAAGAGATGAAACATGAGGCTTTTTTAAAGGTTTTTTTTTAAAGTTCTTTTGTAAATGAAATTAGAACCTAGAGGGGAAAAATTAGTGGAAAAGAAATGAGAGCTATCAAAGAAAGAAGGAAATTAACAGCTTGGCACAAGATGTGCAAAACTTTGCTAAGTAACTCACTCCCTTAAAATTAAAATGGATTAAGTAGAAGACAATGACTACTTGAAGCAACAAGAAATATTAAAACAAATTCCAATGATTAAAAATATAGAAGAAAATGTTAGCAAAACTATACTGATCTAGAAAATAGATCAGGGAGGAAAATAAGAATGATTTCACTATAAGAAACTGGCAGAAAAAAAATTTACAAAATTCTGTGATAAAGGTTTACTTCTCAAATAAATAGGTAATTAAGACAAATTTATAAAAACATGAGTCATTCCTCAATTGATAAGTGGTCAAAGGATATGAAGTTTTCAGAAGGCAGTTTTCATAAGAAGAAATCAAAGCTGTCTATAGTCATATAAAATGCTCTTAATCACTATTGATTAAAAAATATAAATTGAAATGACTGAGGTACCACCTCACACCTATCAGATTGGCTGACATGACAGAAAAACAAAATGACAAATACTGTGGGGATGTGGAAATTTTGGAACACTAACGTACTGTTGGTGGGGTTGTGAAGTAGTCCAACCATTCTGGAGAACAATTTGGAACTATGCCTGCAGTGCTATAAAACTCTGCATACCCTTTGATCCCTCAATACCGCTGCTAGGTCTGTATCCCAAAGAGATTAAAGAAAAAGAGAAAGGACCTACATGTACAAAAATATTTATAGCAGCTCTCTTTGTGGTACCACAGAATTGGAGATTGAGAGGGTACTCATCAATTGGGGAATGACTGAACAAGTTGTAGAATATGGTTGTGATGGAATACTGTTGTACTATAAAAATGATGAAAAGAATGGTTTCAGAAAAACCTGGCAAGATTTATACAAATTAATGCAATGCGAAGTGAGCAGGATCAGGAGAACACAGTCCACTATATCAGCACTATTGTAACAATGATCAACTGTGAAAGACTTAGCTACTCTGACCAATGCAATGATCTGTGACAATTCTGAAGAACTCATGATGAAGAGAATTGAAGCCTGAATGCAGATTGAAGGATCATATTTTTCACTTTCTTTGTTCTTGCTTTTTTGCAACATGACTAATAAGAAAATATGTTTTACATGATTTCACATGTATAATTGTTCTTACATTTCCTGCCTTCTCAATGGATGAGGGAGGGAGGGAAAAATTCAGAACTCAAATTTTTAAATGGATGTTAAAATAAATAATAAATGTATTCAAAAAATTAAGAATCATTTGACTAACTCAAAGCTCTAGCAAACAAATAAAAAGAACCTAGACCATACTTCAAAAAATCAAAGTGTCCAGATCTCTGAGAACCAAAGGAGAAAGTGTGTGTGTGGGGGGGGAAGAATCCATTGGTCATCTTCTGAAATAAATTCCCAAATAAAAACTTCTGGGGACATTATATCCAAAATTCAGAGCTTCTTGGTAAAAGAAAAAAAATACTACAAAGAGTCAGAAAGAAAGAATTCAAGTACCAAGAAACCACAGTCAGGAAAACAGATGATTTAGAAGCCACCACTTTATAATGAGAGGAGAGGGGAACTTAGAACAAGATATCCCAGAAGACAAAGGATATAGAATTGCAACTAAGAATAATTTACCTGTTAAAACTAAGTATAATCCTGGGTGTGTGTGTGGGGGGATGGAGAAAGGACTTTTATTGAAATAGACTTCCAAACATTTCTGATGAAAAGACTAAAGGAGATGAAACAGAAAAGGTTGATTTATGATGATTGCAAAAAAATTAATTAAAATTGACAAGTAGAATTTAGACCAAGATCAAGAGGAAAGTGAGAAACATGCATAAGATCAGAGAATCCCATCTGCTAAGGGCCAGGAGAAATATGAATAAGGTTGTTCAGGATTCAGCATGGAGACTAGCCTCCCATGAAGCACAGGTATTATCCTGAAATCTATAGACAGAACTGGCCTGAGGCAACTGGGGCTTTGCTCTAGGGCATACACAGTATGTTTCCTGACTTGAGCCTTGTCATGATCTTCTACACCGTATTTCTTGCCTTGACCACCCCTGTTGCATATCACCTTCCAACAGTCCGATTGCTATAAAGTTTTTCTTCTGGGGGAGAAGGGGATGACTTCTACCCAATTCCAGGCTACAAAGGCTACTGGGGAACAGCTCTGATGACTTCTTCACTAGTAGTGGTTTGGGCCTAGTCCCTCCCTGCACAACTCTCAACACCTCCCAATCCCAGTATAGGGTGAGACTTGCAAAGTAGGGTGGGGAGGTACAAAGCTCTAATCAGAGCCCTAGGTCACAGAAAGTGAAAGTCTTAGATGACTATATCTTCATCAACACAATACATCTACACATATGTATAAAGATAGATAGATAGATAGATAGATAGATAGATAGATAGATAGATGGATAGATGGATAGATAGATAGATAGATATGCAGACAGACAGACAAACAGATAGATAGATAGACAGACAGCGCTCTGGCGCATACATATATGTTCATTCATGCCCTGAAAAAAAGCTGACAGGTTGATAACCCAGCCCTGAAGTCCACAGTAAGACAACTGCTGGTCCCCCCATTTCTCCTGCAGCAAGTCTATTCGTCTTCCCTTCCTGCATCTCTGCTTTCATCAGTTGCTTTGCTACCCCCGGATGGACAAAGCTTGGGCATTGGACTCCATCGTAAACTTTCTCAAGGGAAGTTAGCAGAAGAGAAAGCCAGTAAATACTTAATCTCTGACTGACTTGAAAGTGCTGATAACCAGTTTAAGGACAGCAGATGTACAGCTTGCAGTCTTCAGAAGTGAGTTTCTAGTTCATTTCCATCCACAAGGGAGGGACAGGTTCAGAATGCCAGAGGGCAACAGATATTGTTCTTCAAAAAGAAACAACCAAACTCCTTTTGGCTTCTTTAAAAACAAAAGCTCTAAGTTTCCTATACAGTAAGATGGAGTGTGTAGGGGCAGCAAGACATAGGTCCCACAGCATAACTAAGAGACAGACAAGAACAAGAGGTAGAAAGATCCCTTTCATCTTCCCCACCACTTCCTCCATGTCTCACTTTGAATCAGTATTCAAACAGGCAAAACTGTGGCCACCCATTTATCATGCAGTACACTGAAGAAAGTCTCCACTTGGGGATATAGGAAGCTAGAGGAGAGATGGAATCAGCAGGGACCTCGACAAGCAGGGATGTCCCAGAAAGCATCTGCAGAAAGGAGATCCTGTGGCTGGTTTTTAAGAAAAGAAACCTGCAATTATGTTTGCTATCTTGCATTGTTTTCAAACACCAGAAGAGCCTTGTGAGCATCTGCACCTTGAGAGTCAGAGGGAACTTGTCAGGACTCCTTGTTCCCTTCTATGCTGTCTCACTGTAACCTGCAGAGACCTGGGTCCCCAGGATTCAATCTACAGCCAAAAGTCAGCTGTTAGGACTGCCGAATGTGTCTGTTTCAGCCCTATGAAATTACTGAACCACGCTTTTGCTGTCACATGAATGACAAAGCGATGGGCCCAGGAAGCCTGGTTACTCCCATTTCCCTTATGACCTTTTCTGATAGTTCTTGGTTTTGTTGTATTTTTTCAAATGGGGAAGGAGGGAGGGGAGCGGAAAGGACTGGAACTCCCAGAGAGAGGAAAGCCTCAGTGTGTCATGTAATGACAGTAATGCATTACAGGTATATAACAACATTAACAAAAAAAAGTAAGAGGTAGAGAATTAAGGAGGGGCATTGTGGCATAGGAGATAGTGTGTTCGACTTGGAGTTAGAAAGACCTGAGTTCAGATCCTACTTTGGATACTTATTAGATGTGTGACCTTGGTCAAGTTAATCTTTCTAAGTCTCAGTTTCTTCATCTATAAAATAAAGAAGTTGGATTTGACTTCTTAGGGGAGAAGGGAGATTGTGAGCCTGCAGATCAGGTATAGGGGAGGGTTCAATGGAGGATGGAGCATAGTGGCAGGCAAGGGACAGAGGAGTTCGAAGGAGGGCCTGTCTAGTCATAAGGAAGGCATGTGGAAGGGTATCTTGGGTGAAATGACTTGGTAAATTTTTTAAAGGGTCTTGTGGTCTTGGACCTTAGAGATGAGTGAATAGGTAAATAATTCAGTCTAACATATATTCATTTGACCCTTACTAGGTGCAATACGCTAGCTACAGGCTGGGATTAAGCTAGTTTTATATCCACCTTGAATTGATTGTCAATTCATTTTTGCCCAGCCTGTACTATGGGAAGGCAACATTGGCTTATTCCTCCCAGAATTTTTATTTTAAGGAAAGACCTCAGTAAAGCTATGTCTTCATTTTTCTCTGGGCTCCACTCCTGACTCTCTGGACTTTCTTTAGTAAGTTCCTTGAGGGCAGGAACTATCTTTCTTTCTACTTGTATTAGTATTCCTGGGGCTTAGCAGAATGCCTGGACAAGGTAAGAGCTTAATAAATGCTTGTTGACATTGACTTGACAACAAAGAAATTGGATTTCATTGTTTCTGAAGTGCTATCCAACTCTAGGACTGTATGGTCCCACAGAACTCAATCAGACAGTCAGCCCATGCTTCTTAATGATTAACGGTAACTGTAGTTTGTCCCAGCCATAACATTTATTCATATGTCGCATTTGCCACTTGGCACCTGCCGCCTACTAGACTGAAGATATAGGACCTAGAACTTCATTCTCTGCTTCACTTTGCATGACCTGCGGTTTTGTGTGTGTGTGTGTGTATGTGTATGTATTTATATATACACACACACACATATATACATACATATACGCATGTGTTTATATGTATATATGTATATGGAAATATGTGTGCATTTGTATGTGTAGGTATGTATATATGTGTGTGTGTGTGTGTGTGTAAATATATATACATATATAATTTTTTTTCTGATGAGGTCTTAGTTTTCTCTCTGTGAAATGGGGAAGAAAATCCCATTCTCAACCCTGAGGCATTGGTGAGCATCAATGATTCCTGCTGAAAGATGATCTTTGGCAGAAAGGTCCAAAATTGCCAAAAACCTAGGAGACCTTGGTTCTTATTAAAAATCTAGAAAAAGCAAGATTCAGTTTAATGACTATTTATTAAGCACCTACTATGTGCAGGTTACAGAGCATTGTGCCTGAGGGACATAAAAAGTTCAAATACAATATTGTCAATGCCCTTAAGGAGTTCAGTATTAAAGGGATATGAAACATATACCATAGTACTTAATGATCTATACAATCGGGAAGTTTGGACTAGGTGAATTTCAGGGTCCTTTCTAGTTCTAAATCCTACTGTCCTAGAATCCTATCTTTCTGCTTTCTACCAAGCACAATCTATTGTTCCCTGTATCTGGAATATGCCATCTCACCTCTGCCTCCTAGAATTCCTAGCTTTCTTCAACATGCAGCACAAGCACCAACTTCTACATAAGTACTTTCCTGGGTCCCACAGCTGCTAGTTTCTCTCCCTCCCCCTGCCAAATCACTTACTTTATATATGATTTATCTGTTTTCAGTCAACCAACAAACTCTTAGGAAGTGTCTACTAGGTGCCAGGCACTGTGTGGGCAATAGGAATATAAGGGGAGAAAATGAAACAATACTTGCTCTCAAGGAACTTATATTCTATCCAAGGTACAATATACGTGTGTGTGTATGTATGCATGTATATGTGTATATATACACATATATATAGTTATCTATACCTACTTATCTATTTTAAAATAATGTTAATATTCAACAAATTAAATAATTAAATAAATATTAAGTATAATTACTTCTGTATAATAATCTGTATTATTTTATTATATGTAATATCAACATTGATATCTAAATATAAATGTTTGTATATATAACAAAAATAGAGACTAAATAAATACAAAGAAATTAGTGAGAGCTCACTAGAAGTTGGAGGAATGACGAAATAGTAGAGAGCTTTGAATGTTAGGATAAGTTGGCATTTTGTCTTCTAGATAATGAGGAGCCACACTGAGATTTGGGGGACAAAAAAGTAGCATGGATCAATGGGACTGTGGACTAGCAAGGTAACTTTAGGTACCATGTGAAGGATGAAGGGCAGAGGGAAGAGGTTGGATGCATGCAGACAAGTAGGAACCCATTACAATATTCCAGAGAAGAATCAATGAGTATTTGAACTAAGGTAGCAAGGGATGGATGGGAGAACTGTTTTAGCAATACCTTTGATATAACCTGCCATTAGCTAGTGTGTGGTGTGAAGGAGAAGAACAGGGGTTCCAAGGTTTGGAGAATGGATGATTGGAAGGTTGTTGGTGCCATTAACAGAAATCTGGAATGAGGGATGTTAGTGGGAAAGGCAAGTTTATGGGAAAACAATTAACCTTGATGGAGTCTTGAAAGCTTCCCACTCATCTTCTGACCATAACTCTCTCAACATTTTCCTGTCTTACTATGGGCACAGTGCACTGTGTTAGCGCACCTTTTTGCATATGTGCCTGTAACACTTTTAGAAAGTCTTATATCGCTTACTGTCTCAGAACTTCTCTGTGCCTCAGTTTCCTCATCTGTAAAATGGAGATGATAATAGCACCTACTTCACAAGGTTGTTGGGAGGATCAAATGAAATAGCATATATAAAAATGCTTGGGAGCCTTAAAGTACTATATAAATGCTAGTGGTGGTGGTGGTGTTTGTATTCATTATCATTTTTTTCCTTCTCCTACTAGAATATAAATTCCCTAAAGCAAGAGATTGTAATTCTTATTGTATCCCTCCTACTGATACTAGAATATAAGCTCCTTATAGGCAAGAATAATGCCAGTTTTCATTTTCTATTTGCCTGGCACTTAGCATGACAACATAGTAGGTGATTAGTAAATGTTTGTTGAATTTTAATTGATCTGAATTCCCTCTTTATTGAGCATTCATCTCTGTTTAATGGCACTGCTGGCCTTGACTCTTAACCTTGACACACAAGCCCCTTAAAAGGAAAGCCTCCAAAGTCCTTCAAGGCCAGGGAAATTTATTACTACCAAAACCACTCTGTGTAAAACCTAATCTTAGCAGCACACTAAAGCCTTCATAATACAGTAACTCAAGGAACTCGAAGGAACAATAACACCTTGTCGTAGCTCCTGCCTTGCCCTTTGGGCTGAACTCAGCTCATCTCCCTTGTCTGTGGTGCCTGCTCATTAGGGCAGCTGCGTCCAGCTATTGGAAGAGTCTCTCGAGTTTCGGTTTGTCTCCTCTTCCTCCTTGCCTCTCAGCCTACTAAAGCCACCATAACAGAAAACCTCTGAGACCTTTGTAAAATGATTTCAGATTAACCAGGACAAGTGAGTAGATGAACAACACTACCAAGATTTTCATATTTTTATTATAAATAGCCCAAATATTTGGTCCCATTTCCAGTTTAAATGGGTAAACCATAATATTGATGGTTTTCAACAGATATAAGATGAATTGAACTTCTCTCTCAGCTAGCAGAACCTCTTTTAATGGGGAATATATCGAAGCAATAAATTCCTGCAGACAGGATTGCTATGCAATAGCATAATATATCTTCTATTCAATCTTTTATACATTATGTTTTGTCCTGCATTCCAGTGGACATATTTATGGATTGAGAGCTTTGCTGGGAAGACACACTGAGCATTTCTACCTTATTCCCTTCTTTTTCTTAACATTTTCTTAGCTCAGGTGGTGGTGGTGGTGGTGTAATTTGGTTTTAATTTCGAAAGAAAGAATCAATACATGCATGGGGACCTTCACCCTCGTGAGACATTTAGCCTGTACTTACAAAGCATATACACAGGGAAGTTCCATTCTACTCAAATGCCATGTTGTGCATGAGCCCTTTCTTCACTATTACACCCTGCCCTGATTGTTCATTTCCCCTCTAAAAATTACTTTTTTTTTATTTTGTGTATATGCTGTTACATATATAAAATGCTTTGCAAACTTGAAAGCCCTATGTAAGTACTAGCTTCCGTTATGGTGCTCATTTGGGTTTACTGTAGACTTTGTTTTGCCCTAGTAAAATGTTTGCTCCTTGAGGGTAGGGACTTTGTGTTTCTGTCTTTGTATCATCCCCAGGGATGAGCACATGCTTGACGTATAATAGACACTTAATTAAAACTTATTAAATTGAATTGACTAACAAGACTTAAAGATCCCAGCATTTTCAGGAGTTCATAATTTAACAAAAGAAAAGAGGGAAATGGAGCATATAAATGTTCTCTAAGACCATGGGTGACAATAGCTGCTGTCCATCCTAGATCAGACAAGGGAGAAGTTTTACTTTCAGAGATTCTAACAATATTAGAAAGAGCAAGTCTTTTGTCCGTATTTGTCCTCATCTATAATATGATGGGGATGGACTTGATGTTATCAAAGATTTCTTTCAACTCTGAATATTATGAGCCTATGATCTGCCATTTCCTTTAGCAGCAAAAATAGAGGATTGTATTAAGCAATGCTTTATAAAATGCAAAACCCTATATGCATAGGGCTTTACATTGTTATTACTATAAATGGTGAGAAGGGAGGGCAGCAGCACTGGAATTAGAGCCAGGAGATGTAAGTACAAATCTTGGCTCTGATATATAACATCAGGGTGACACTGGATAAATCACTTAACCTGTTAGATTGATGCTCATTTGCTTCAACTGTAAAATTAAGATAATGATGATTGCATTACCTACCTCACAGTGTTTCCAGGAGTGGAAGTGCTTTGCAAATGTTCAAATACTATAGCTACATTACTTACTATCATGGTTCCCTATTAGGTGAGCAGTGTGGCATGGTAGACAGAGAATGGATCTCATTGTCAGAAAAGCCTGAATTAAAGTTCCATCTCTGACACATACTCGGCCAGAACCACCCTGGAAAAGTCATTTAACCACTCAGTACCCCTGGAAACTCTCTGGGAATACAAATTGTGGAGCATGTGACAACTTCCATTGGCAGAAGGAGTTTCCTTACCAGGAGTTCCCCATAAATCATTTCTCCGTTCTAGAAATTAGCAATAAGATTCGTTAGATCTTTATTGATATTTGCACCTACCATGTAGACTGAAGACCTTTTGGATTCTTTATCTAGCAAATAAGGAGGTTGGACTAGATAACTTCTAAGGTCCCTTCCCATTGTCAACTTATGATCATATGATCTTGTATAATTATTCAATTACATATACATACATGTATACTTCTATATACATACGTACAAGTATAATGGTACTGCATTATATGCATGTGCATTATATACATGTGTGTATGTGTGAATGTCACATACCTATATGGATACATGTAATATGTATACATGTACACATACCTGTATGTATTTACATACCAATACATATTCTATATGCATATGTATATGCAGGGTGTGTGTATCTATGTGAGTGTGAAGTTAACTGTACATATAGATATAATGTAGACCTATATTTTTTCCTCTGTAAAATGAGAGAGCTGAATCAGATGGCCTCTGAGTTCCCTTCCAGATGTATATGTCCACGAATCTATGATTAATCAACTTTGCCTGGGCAGATACATGCTTAATGCTGAGCAATTAAAGAAGTGTCAAGGATTAATGTTGGCACAGCAGTGTGGGTGTTTAATCTCTGCTAAGGAGGCTCAGAGAGGAAGGAATTCAGAAATGGTTTAGAGATGGGGTAGCTAAGAGCTCTAGATTTGAGGTCAGAAGACCTAGGTATATGTTCCATCTTTGCTCCTTTCTATCTATACGACCATGGGGAAATGACCTCCTCTGTCAGGACCCCAGCTTCATCACTGAAAAAAAGAGCAGGTAGAATTATCTGATTTCTAAGATGCATTCTTACTTCAAAGCCTATGATACTATTCTCTTCTCTGGACTTCAGTTTCCTTATCTGCAAAATGAAAAAGTTACATCAAATTGCTAAAGAGAGATAGATAGATAGATAGATAGATAGATAGATAGACAGATGAAAGATAAATAAAAATTGACAGAGAGATGATAGATTGTTAGGTAGAGGATAGTGTGAGCATTTATTAAGCTCTTATGGATTAGGCACTATGCAAAGTTCTGGGAATATAAATAAAAAGAAACAAGACACTCCCTGCTCTCAAGGAGCTTACCTTCTAATGAAAGAAGGTAATTCATGAAGAGGAGCTCCTAAAATAAAGTAGCACTCCCACAGTAAGATATGGTGGCAGTAGTCAAGAATTGTAGTGGAATTCTGAAAAAGGTGAGCTAATTCTCACCTATCAGAACTATGTGACTCAGGGGCAAAATCCAAGATTGAGGAGGGAAAGAGGAGAGGAGGAAGATGGCCAGAGTGTAAGCTGTGTGATGAGAAAATGGTTACAAAGAGATTGATCAAAATGGTCAATTTTGGAGGAGCCTTGGGAAGACAGACACACTATTGAACTGTTGCTAGAGCTGTTAATTGGTACGATTATTCTGGAAATCAATTGGGAGTTAAGAGAAAAAAGTTACCAAACTGTTTATTCCCTGACCCAGCAATTCCACTCTTATACTCTTCTGACTCAAGAAGGTCAGAGACAGAAAGAAAAGTGTCATATACATAAAAATATTCAAAACATCAATTTTATACCAAAAAATTAAAGAGATAAAGTAGGAATAACTGGCCAAAGTATAGTACGTGGATGTAATGGAATATTGCTCCATATGAAATGAAGAATATAAGGAAATTAAAAAATTATGTAAAGACTTATATGAACAATGAAAAACAAACAAAATAGAACCAGGAGAACAATATATGCGAAGACAACAATAAAGTAGTCTTTTGAGTGGACAAGTGCACTAAGAAGTTAAGGAATTTCCCCATGATCATGGAGTAGCATGGGTCATCAGAGGGAGGATCTGAACCTTGGTCTTCCTGATGAAAAGGCTCTCCCTTTGGTCACCATCTCATGTTGATTCTCTATACCTTAAAAGGGAAATGATAACATAAGACAAAAAATACAAGAGACTTTCAATGAAAAGTTCATGAAAAGGACTAAAATAATGACTCAGTTAGGAAGTCTTCTAGGATGTCAAAGGGAGAAGAACTTACTTTGAGTTACTTTGAGCATTGCAAGAAGGCTTTCTTGGAGAAAATAGGGCTTAAAAGATCTACTAGGCCTAGAAGACTGATAAGAGTGAATGGGCTGAGGAATACGTAGATATTTTTGTGGACATATGTAGAATGTACAGACATTTTTCCCATAGTGATCATTCAGTGAAAATACTGTGGAAGGGCAGGGTGGTAGCTTGGGCTGCTCATCAGATGTTAACAAAGAAAGACATGAAGGGAACAGAGGGAAGAGTGAGAGAAGGAAAGAAGTCAACTGCAGAACTACAAGATGGATCGATAAGTTCATATGACAAACAGTTCATGTGACAAAGAGATCTGGGGCTTTAGTGGAAAGCAAGGTCAATGTAAATCAACCACAGGAGAGTCAAGAAAGCGGATAACATCTTTGGCTACATCAATGGATAGGTAGTATTCTCAACAAGGAAGGTGAGAGTCCCACTATAATCTGCCCTGATGCAGATATGGTCCAATAACAGTGTTCAGTTTTGGATACCACAATTCATCAAGGATATTTTCAAACTGGAGTCTCTCTAGAAAAGGAGAGCCAAAGTTGTGAGGGAACTCAGAACTGCCTACTAAGAGAGGTTGAATGAGCCAGGGACATTTAACCTGAAGAAGAGATGTCTTGGGGATGAGAGGGGATGACCACTATCTCCAAGTTTTCTGATAGAAGGATTGTCACACAGAAAAGGATGACACTCCTTTTCCCTGGACCCAGAGAGAAGAAATAGAATCAATGAGCAGAACGTGCATAATGGCAGATTTCCACTTCATTTAAGGAAAAGCTTCCTAATAATCAGAGCTGACCAAAAGTTGAGTGACTATCAAAGGAGTTATTTACTTCCTTATTGCTTTAAATTTTTGCAATTGGTTGTTGTAGTGGAAAGTTTATTTTAGGGACAAATTTGAACAGTTCTGGACCATAATTCCAGGGTAGAATGGCACAGTTCTACAATAACAACTCTGTCACCTATTTTATACTTGATCATAAAAAGCTAATATGATATACATATGATTTTTTGTTGTTTGCTCATTTTTCCAACCTGCTTCTTGACTTTGGACTTTATGTTAAAGTTAGGCTCTGCTCACCTCTGGGGAAGATGACTGGCCTGTGCCTTTATGTCCTTCTGCTGCTTTTATAATTCAGTCTTTGGGTGTGTAAATTTTTGGTGTTTCCAATGTGGTGGGCTCCAGGGAGAGGTCTGTTCACTGCCCTTCTAATTTGAGCTCTGGTCCTTATACAGGTAGGGCCCCTGCTCCCTCAAGACCTGATGGCTCCTTTCCATCATGAAACTATGACCTGCAAAAGATGCACACAAAACAAAACACAAAACCCTAAAGGATAGATAGAGGTTAATAAATAAATAATTCAAAATTAATAAATGAAGATGTGCTGAGTGGGAAATATACCTTGTAAGAAAAATTCTTTCTCCATGGGTAAACAACTGGGGAAAGAACAGAGGGAGGGAGAGAAACTTTGCAAATTATCATTTTCTTTCATGTTGATCAACCCAGGGGTTCCTGCTCATAAAATTAAAAGAAATAAAATTAAACTGTAACCAGCTCCCTCAGGTACCTTGAAAATGCTCATTCGGCACTGATGGGGATATAGGAAAGAAAAAAAAGTCTCTATCCACCTTATTTTGCTCCACTTTTTCATCTATTGCCTTTGACTATTTCAGCTACGACTGGCAAGATGGCCTAGGGCCGAAGTCAGTACTGAGGAGGAAAAAAATAAAAAGAAAGGGAATAGAGGGTTAGGGAGGGGGGAGTAAGGACGAAGTGATAGAAGGCAGAGTCATGGAAAGGCTCCTGAGTATGCTGAAATTCAAAAGGATGATAAATAGTTGAATGGAAGAAAATGAGATGGTTCCCCAAATCTGTCCTCTATTGCCCAGACCTACCTACTTACGTACAACTTCTCCTCATTCTGCTTCTCTTGTGTCATAGTAGAAAGAGTGCAGTACCTGTTGTCAAGAGACTTGGGTTTGAAACCTACCTCAAACATGTATCACCCATGTGACTATGAGCAAGTCATTTAACCACACAGAATCTCAGTATCTTCACCCATAAAATAGACAATAGTTATTGTGCTACCTATTTCACAGGATTGTGCTGAGAAAAATGTTATGGAAATGTAAGTTATTAATTTTTCTTTTCCACTTTGTCCAAGGAGTACAGCAGGGCCATCTATACTTCACAGGCCCTGGTTAACCCTAGACTTAGGCTTGGCCTCTGACCAGTCCCCTCTTCAGGTTGGGGGGCCGACTGCCTGTCCCCATACTTTAATACTTCTTCCCCCCTCACTAGACTCCAAGATGAAGAACAGACACATTCTTGAAGCAGCTTTTACTGGAACACCTCTTGGGAGACTTCTCTCTCCCACTCTGCTACCCATTGCTCCCCCTATAGTTTTCCTGTATCTCTTCCTATCCATGTAATAATTCATCAGCAGCCAGTTAGTAGAAAACTGCTCCCTGAACTCTCCTCATGTTTTGTCATTCCATTCCCCTCAACCCAATCCCACCTATGTCCCACTCTGCCCATCCCTTCCATTGCGTTCTCTGGAATTCCCATTCTATATCAACAAACTTCCCTTCAACCTGGATCTCTTTCTTCCTCATTCTTTCCATCTAATAGATCTCAAAGAGAATTGATATCCCTCTGATTACATCATATCCTGGATTATTTCCTCAACCTCCAAAAGAAAGATGTGAGGTGATGAACTAGGAACAATCTCTGGAAGCTGCAGAAAGTCAACTTTCAATGAACATAAAGAAGCACTTGTTTTGCAAGTACTACTGTCAAGCCATTGATCAGCAAACATTTTTAAGTGTCTACTTTGTTCCAGGCAATTTGCTTACTTCTAATGTCACCAAGACAAAAAAAATGAAATGATCTCTGTCTTCAAGAATTGTATATTCTTTTAGCAGAGACAAGATATACAAAAACATAAACAGAAAACATAAAAATAAATTGAATGTACAAATGGAATATACAAAATAAATATGGAGTAATTTGGAGAGAGAGATTACTGGAACCTGGGGGGAATCCAGAAAGGTTGTATATAGGAGGTGGGTCTTGAAAGAAACAAGGGAGTCTAAATAGCATAGGTTAGGAAAAAGTGCCTTCAAGCGTGGAGGATAGGCAGTGAAAAAGTAGAATAGTGTGACTTTTGTGACGAGGTGAGCTCCCTGCCACTAAAAGTTTACATTTGAATTCAGGATTATTACTACTCAGGAGGGTTACATAAGAGGTTTTTGACCAGATATGGGTTGGACTAAATGACCTCCGAGGTCCTGAGATCCTATGATTTAGCTAAGTAAGCATTAGGGAGTTACAATTTTTGGAGAAGGAAGTGATATAATGAAAATAGGTTGTTGTTTTGTTTTTAGGATCTAGAAGGGGTGTTCAAGAAGAGAGAAGAAATGGAGGCAAGAGAATACATAGAAATTCAAGTATTAGGTAATGATAACCTCTGTTATTGAGGCAGCTCTTGGAAGGGGGAAAGGTTGATTTAAGAGACAGAAGAAGAATCAGCAGGACAGGAATCAAAGAAGAGGGAAAACTCAACGATAAGGAAACTGAAAAAGAACATCAACTCCCTTCTCCATACCCTGTCTGATTTCAAGACTACATGGCCATTTGGATAAAGATCATAGCTAGGGTATAGGGTCTAAGGTCAGAAGAAAATGTAGGGGTTCTGTCTCTTAAACGGGTACCAAAACATAGAGAATAGATTGAATATAAATGTGGAGGCAGAAAAAAATATCCTTTAAGTTGTCCTGAGAATAGGGAGGGAAGTTGTATAAGATCTCTGCCTTGGTGAAAGATAAGAAATAGTGCAGATATAAGACTATTGAAAGAAAAGACTATCTGTCCTTCAAAATACAATCCCCCAGAACTCTTCTCTTGATGAGCAGGCTTGATTTCTTCTCCAACTAATAAATCAATAGGATGATAGAGCTTAAAGGGATCTTAGAGATACAGGCCAACTTCCTTGATTTAAAAAATGAGGGAACTGAGGCCCAAAGAGGTCATTTGACTTTCCCAGCCTTAGAGAGGATAATAAGTAGCAGAGCCTGGTCAGATGTCTGAAACAAAATGTAAGGGCAAGAACTATTTCACCCTGCATTTGTTTTGATTTTATATCTTTAACACCTACCACAATGTTTGGCACATAATACGTATTTCATTAAATGTTTGTTGGACTAGATTGGTGCCAGCACCACAGACCTTAAAGTAATACAAAATGAACAAAAGAATTGTCTCTTTAGGTATTGATCTGGGCTGGTTTCATTAAAAGCAGTGAATTTTCAGGGGATACTCAGCATCCAAATGGCTAAATAAATGCATATGATTATTGGTGATTTTCAAAGAGTATTATTTAAAGAAATCTAGGTGGTACTATGGATAGAGTGCTGGGCCTGGAGTCAGGAGGACCTGAGTTCAAATCCAGCTTTGGACACTTGCCAGCTATGAACTGGGGCAAGTCACCTAACCCTGTTTGCTTCAGTTTCCTCATGAGCTAGAAAAGGAAATGGCACCCAACCCCCCCTCCCCCAAAACCAAAAAAAAAATAGGATCAAGAAGAATTGAACTTAACTAATTGACTAAACAACAACAAAATTTAGAGGAACCAGAGAAAGTAAAACAAAAAGTGCAGAGCCACTAGGGAGAAGATTTCCTCCACCTGCTCAATCTAGCTGTGGCCTATAAGAATTTTCATGGGAATTAGAGTGAGTGAGAAATGTTCTGCATAGACATGTAATTGGGATGGAGAAATACCTAGACTAGAGAAAGAATGATTGAGACCAGAGGAGATACTCTCTCCATTGGCTTTTGAACTTGCAGAACTGAATATTTCAGAATAGGAAGAGAGCAGAGTCAAATTTTATGGCTCTACTGACACACCTCTGAATATTTTTTTCAGCTAAAAATGATGGTGAAGAAATGTTTATATCATCATAAAGCAGAACATGAGGCTAGTGTCCTAGAAATTGGAGTAATTCATATTCACATGTTCTTTTTTTCAAGATTGCTCTCCCTCTCTAGCCCAGGCTGGAAGTACAGAGACTACTCATGCCCTTTGACGACAGGGCAGGATTAACATAGGACCTTTGACCTGCTCCATTTCTGACCTGGGCTAGTCTGCCAATGCTTAGGCATCCTAATGACTGTATTAATACCGAATTTAGTGTGGACACTTTAGTGCTCAGCCCACTTTGAACCTGAGTTCAAAGAAATCCTCCAGCCTCAGCCTTCCCGATAGCAGGGATTACGGGTATGTTCCCCCACACTCAGTTCATTCTTCTTCGACAAAAAATCTCACAGGGGCCCCACATATCTTCTAGGCATGGGTACAACTTCCTATTATACTGATTTAAGCCTGCCTAATTACAAGGAGCACACACAGGGGTAGAGTTACATATTATCATTTCTCTAACATTGAATATTGGGCACAAGATATCTACATGTTTCAAATATGGTGGGACTTTTGTTTGTTTTTATAATATTGTAAAATTTGGCAATTATGAACTGTCTATAAGAAATGACTTGAACTTGGCCAGAAAGAGTAGCAATATACAAAAGGCATCCAGTGGCCAGTGGTCCTAGGGTGTATATGTCAACTCAGCTTATGAAATGAAAGGAATGATTTGAATCAGCCAGAATAGTGTACATTGTCAGGGAAAAGAGATCAGTCTGGGAGCAGAATGGGGATGGACATGCTGAAGGAGGAGAATCATAGAGGGTGGGAGCAGAATGAGGATGCACATGCTGAAGGAGGAGAATTGTAGAGGCCAAGTTTCATTGATCTAGTCTTAGCTGCTCGGAGAGAAAAAGAAGGCACTCCACATTCGTAGTTAGTGGACTTAGAATGAGGAACTATGAGAAAAACCCAACTGGTCAGAACTCAAGAATGAGTGACCAAACCCAAGGCATCATACACAGAGCCAAGGTGAAAGGCTTTCTGAAGTTTGATGAATTAGCCAGCCCTGTTTGTCAAATCTCTCAGCCAGAGAATTAGAATAGAGTTCTTGTCAAGAGTGGGCTGGCAGAAAGAGTTCAGAGAGGAAGGGAAAACAAGCTAAGGAAAAAGAGAGCCTGTTTTCCCTGGACTTGGTGCATAGAATCAGAATTTTTTTTAATTTAATTTATTTACTTAATATATGTAGTTTTCAGCATTGATTTTCACAAGAGTTTGAATTATGAATTTTCTCCCCATTTCTACCTTCCCCCCACTCCAAGATGGCATATATTCTGGTTACATAGTTGCCCAGTCAGCCCTCCCTTCTGTCACCCCACCCACTCCCCTCTCATCCCCTTTTCCCTTATTTTCTTGTAGGGCAAGATAAATTTCTATGCCCCATTGCCTGTGTATCTTATTTCCTAGTTGCATGCAAAAACTTCTTTTTGAACATCTGTTTTTAAAACTTTGAGTTTCAAATTCTCTCTCCTCTTCCCTACCCATGCACCATCCCTGAGAAGACAAGCAATTCAACATAGGCCACATGCGTATGATTATGTAAAACCCTTCCACAATACTCATGTTGTGAAAGACTAACTATATTTTGCTCCTTCCTATCCTATCCCACTTTATACAAGTTTCCCCCTTGACCCTGTCCCTTTTCAAAAGTGTTTGTTTTTGATTACCTCCTCCCCCTATATGCCCTCCCTTCTATCGTCCGTCCTTTTATTTTTTCTTCTTCCACCTTCTTTCCTGTGGAGTAAGATACCCAATTGAGTGTGTATGTTGTTCCCTCCTCAGGTTAAATCCAATCAGAGTAAGATTCACTCATTCCCCCTCACCTGTCCCTCTTCCCTTCCTACAGAACTGCTTTTTCTTGCCACTTTTATGTGAGATAATTTACCCCATTCTATCTCTCTCCCTTTCTCCCTCTCTCAATATATTCCTCTCTCATCCTTAATTTGATTTTTTTTTAGATATCATCCCTTCATATTCAACTCACCCTGTGCCCTCTGTCTATATATATATATATATATGTGTGTGTCTGTGTGTGTGTGTGTGTATACATACATATATACATATATGTGTATATATACATATATGTATATATACATATATATACATACATATACACATACATATGTATATTCCCTTCAGCTACCCCAATACTGAGGTCTCATGAATCACACACATCATCTTTCTATGTAGGAATGTAAACAAAACAGTTGAACTTTAGTAAGTCCCTTGTGATTTCTCTTTCTGGTTTACCTTTTCATGCTTCTCTTGATTATTGTGTTTGAAAGTCAAATTTTCTATTAAGCTCCAGTCTTTTCACTGGGAAAGCTTGAAAGTCCTCTATTTTATTGAAAATCCATATTTTCCCTTGGAGCATGTAACTCAGTTCTGCTGGGTAGGTGATTCTTGGTTTTAATCCTAGCTCCATTGACCTCTGCAATATTGTATTCCAAGCCCTTTGGTCCCTTAATGTAGAAGCTGCTAGATCTCGTATTATTATGATTATGTTTCCACAATACTCAAATTGTTTCTTTCTGGCTGCTTACAGTATTTTCTCCTTGATCTGGGAGCTCTGGAATTTGGCGACAATATTCATAGGAGTTTCCTTTTTGGGATCTATTTGAGAAAGCAATCTGTGGATTCTTTCAATTTCTATTTTACCCTCTGACTCTAGAATATCAGGGCAGTTCTCCTTGATAATTTCTTGAAAGATGATATCTAGGCTCTTTTTTTGATCATGGCTTTCAGGTAGTTCAATAATTTTTAAATTATCTCTCTTGGATCTATTTTCCAGGTCAGTGGTTTTTCCAATGAGATATTTCACATTGTCTTCCACTTTTTCGTTCCTTTGGTTCTGTTTAATAATATCTTGATTTCTCATAAGGTCACTAGCTTCCACTTGTTCCAATCTAATTTTTAGGGTAGTATTTTCTTCAGTGGTATTTTGGACCTCCTTTTCCATTTGGCTAATTCTGCCTTTCAAGGCATTCTTCTCCTCATTGGCTTTTTGGAGCCCTTTTGCCATTTGAGTTAGTCTATTTTTTAAGGTGTTGTTTTCTTCAGTATTTTTTTGGTTCTCCTTTAGCAAATCATTGATTTGTTTTTCATGGTTTTCTTGCATCGTTCTCATTTCTCTTCCCAATTTTTCCTCTACTTCTCTAACTTGCTTTTCCAAATGCTTTTTGAACTCTTCCATGGCCTGAGACCAGTTCATGTTTTTCTTGGAGGCTTTTGATGTAGGCTCTTTGACTTTGTTGATTTCTTCTGGCAGTATGTTTTGGTCTTCTTTGTCACCAAAGAAAGATTCCAAAGTCTGAGTCTGAATCTGAGTCTGTTTTTGTTGCCTGGCCATGTTCCTAGCCAACTACTTAACCCTTGAGTTTTTCATTGGGGTATGACTGCTTGTAGAGTAGAGAGTACTTTGTTCCAAGCTTGAGGGGATGCACTGTTGTTTTCAGAGCTATTTCTATACAGCAAGCTCTGCCACACCAGCGCTACTCCTCCCCCAGGTACCACCACCGGACCGGACTCAGATCTTAAGCAGACTCTGCACTCCCTCTCTGATCTGCTACTTAATTCCTCCCAACAGGTGGGCTTTGGGCCAGAAGCAACTGCAGCTGTAGTTCTGTAGCTGCACCACCCCCGCTGCCCCCTGGGGTGGTGGCCAAACCGTGAACTCCTTTCACTCTGTCACAGAAGCTTTTCCCACTAACCTTCTCTGTTGTCTTTGATATTCGTGGGTTCAGAAGTCTGGTAACTGCCAAAGGTCACTGATTCAGGTTGCTAGGGCCTGTTCTGCCTGGCTCCTGCATCTGGTTGGTCCTGCCACTGCCCAAGCTGGGCTCTGCTCCCCTCTGCTGTTTTGTGGGTTCTGCTTTTCTAGAATTTGTTCAGAGCCATTTTTATAGGCTTTTGGAGGGGCCTGGGGTGGGGGGAGCTCACACAACTCCCTGCTTTCCAGCCACCATCTTGGCTCTGCCCCATAGAACCAGAATTAACGACAGCTGGCATGTATACAGCTCTGTTTGCAAAGCACTTTACATAAGTTATTTCATTTGATCCTCTTAACAACCCTGAAAGGTAGGTATTGTTATTATTCCTATTTTACAGATGGAGACTCAGAATGAAAGAGGTTACTTGGCTTTTCTGGGGTCATACAGTGGTAAGTGTCTGAGACAAGGTTTAAAGTTAGATCTCTCTGATTTCAAGTCCAGCACTCTATGCACTACACATCATTGCTGCCTCATTATACAGTAATATATAAACTCTATTCCTCTTCTCTGTTATATTAGCCTTCCTTTATTTGTTTCTTCCATCAAATTTTGAAGTAAATCCTTTCTAATCAGTGAGGAAAATAGTTTATTATTTTGAGAAGGTAAGGGAAAGGGGAGAAGGAAGGATTCTGTTTTCTTCCTCCCGAGGAGATGGGTATGAGAGAACCTCATTCAGAGCAGTAGTGACGGTGAAAAAAATAAAACAATAGAAAGCACACCATTAAGTAGGATGCTGCAGTGGCCACTGCAAAAGAAGAGTGTGACTATAAGAAGGGAAGCAAAAACCACACCCAAAGGAAGCCAAACTGACCAATTTTGATGGCCAACCAATCTTGGTCCAGGAACAGATGGTGATAAGAGATACCTTTCCTTGCACCAAGGAAGCTGGGGATTACAGACAGAATTTTATGTATACTTCTAAATGTCATCACTGTGATGGTTGTTTTTTTATACAAACAAACCAAAAGAAAGAGGGACCTTCACAAAGCAAAGAATTCTTGGCAGGTGATTGGAACTCCTTCCTCAATGGCCATCTCACTTCCCATAGAATCCCTCCTAAAGAACTCATACCAGCTTGCACCTGAGTCTACTTGCATCTGGCTACTGGCCACATAGCCTTGGACGTTTCATTTTCCCTCTTTTGGACCCAGTTTTCTATAGGATAAAGTCATTATACAGTGATCTTCGAGGTTCCTTCCAGTTCTAACATTTTGTTAAATCACCCTGAGGTTGATGATTCAGTCCGAGACAATAACATACCACAACTCCAACTCCGAACTGTTTCAAGAGGGTCTTATCAGAGCACCCACTCATACTTCTACAATTACAAAATTTTAGAGTTGGAAAGGACCCCCTTGACCATTCAGTCCAGTCCATCTCTGAAAAGGAATTGCTGTTATAACTATATTGTGCTATAAGAAATGGGGAAGATACAGACTTCATAACAACCTGGAAAGAGCTAAATGATATGATGTTGAGTGAGAGGAGAAGAACCAGGAGAACATTGTACACAACCACAGACACATTGATTCTGTGGTGATTAACTTTGATAGACTTGGCTCTTCTCAGTAATACAAGCTTCAAAGAGAGCTCCAAAGGACTCGTGATGGAAAGAGCTATCTACCTCCAGAAAAAGAACTGTGGAGTCTGAATACAGATTGAGGCAAACTATCTGCTCTCTCTTTTTTTTTCTTTTGTCTCTTCTTTTTTGGTTTTGTTTCTTCTTTCTCATGATTAACTCCATTGATCATGGTTCTTTATGACTTGACTATTGTGTAAATATGTTTAATGAGAAGGTATATGTAGAACATATATTGGATTCCATGCCATCTTAGGAGGAGGAGGAAGGGGAGGGAGGGGAAGAAAATTTGGAACCCAAAAACTTGTGGAACTGAGTGTTGTAAACTAAAAATAAAAAAATATTAAAAATATGGTGTAATTTTTAAAAAGTTTGAAAAAATAACTAACAATAATCCTAACCTCTGCATGAAAACTCCTGATAGGCCAAGCATGGTGGCACATACCTGTTATTCTTGCTACTGAAGAAGCAGATGAGAGTGGCTCTCCTGAGTTCAAGAGTACTGAGCTACAGTGGGTTAAACTGATCAGGTATCCCTCTGAAGTTTGGTATTAATATAATGAACCCCCAGGAGCAGAGGGACACCAGTTTGCCTCATGAAGGACAAACAGCCCAGGTTAGAAATGAAGTTGTTCAAAGCTCCTGTGCTAGTCAGAATGGTACCAGGCCCATGAATGGCTCCTGTACTTCCAGCCTGGATGAGATGGGGAGACCCAGTTTAAAAAAAATCCTGATGAAGGAGCTCTTTCTTCTGCCTTAGGCAGCCCATTCTAATTTTAAATAGCTCTAATTGTTTGGAAGTTTTTTCCTTTCATCAAGCCTAAATTTGCCTTTTTTCAACTTCGAATTATTGCTCCTGGTTCTGCCATCTGGGAACAAACAAACAAACAAAAAAGTTTAATGACATGACAGCTCTCAAATACTTGAATGTTCACTTAAGAACAGAAGTCTGACCCACAGGCAATGAAAATATACCAAGTGTAACCACAGCAAACAAACTGCCCCTGGGATGTGGTAACATAGACACACCCTGCTCCCATGGCCACTTTTCTAAGAACTGAAGGTACACCAGGAAACACAGACATGCAGACATGGCAGGAATGCTCCAAGGAATCCCACCAATGCAGATATTCCCCTTTTCAACAACAGAGTATTATCAGAGTATGAGTTACTCTATGAAGGCAGCTAAACATGCTACAAGACTCCCCAATGTTGACTAGCTTGTTATTATCAGCAGTGAGAACTACATTTTGTTCTTCTTATTGCCCTTCTCTCCCACCTGTTCCACACCATATAGTCATTCTCCAAAACCTGAAAGGGAGGCACATCTCTATCACAAGCAGTTCAGCACTGTTTTCTGCTGGAGTGCTGATATGGCTGACTGATTTCAGCAGCTTTGCTGCTGCCCCTGGCCAGGGTGCTGATTCACTTTATGGTTCTCCAAACTCTTAAAGGATCAGTGTGGTGCACGGAGGATAATAGGTTCACAGATGAGGAAATTGTTATGGTAAGGAAAGTACTGTATAAACCATAATGCGCAACATAAATGTGAGTTATTGTTATTAGTTCTGGGTTTTTTTTTGTCCATGTTGAACTCTAGATAAGATGATCTGGCTCTGGCACACTCCCAGCTTATAATCATGCAAGAATTATCATTCCTATTCCTTGCATTGATCACAAAATATCAGCCAACCAACCAACCCATAAACTAGCATTTATTAAGCACCTGATATATACAGACAGTAAATTTTCCACTTGGAATACAAAGTCAAATATGAAAGAGACTTTGTCCTCTTGAAGCTCATGTTCTTTAGGGGACAACAACATAAACATAATGTGTGTGTATTTGATATACAATAAAGTAAAGGTGATTCCTTGGGGAGTAAAGTACCAGCAGAAGGGGTGATCAGAAAAAGACTCATGGAGAAAGTTGAACTAGAGTTGACCCTTGAAGGAGATAGAGAACTCTTAGAAGTGAAGATAACAAGGGAATACATTCTAGACATGTAAGAACAGGCAACACAAAGACATAGAGATGGAACATGGAATGCCATTTATGAAGAACAGTAAGAGAGTTTGGATGAACTATAAAGTGTGGGAAGAGAAGGGGTGTAATAAAGCTGGAATAGGAGTGTAATAAAGTTGGAAAGATAGGTTGGGGGCCTATGAAAGACATTAAGTGAAAAAGAGAGAAGGTATATGTAGAACATATATTGGATTCCATTTATATTGTTATATTGGATCCTAGAGGTAATAGGAAGTCACTGGAGTTTACTGAAAGGGAGAGCAATATGCAGACTATCACTTTAGGTAAGTCACTTTGGCAGGAGTGTGCAGGTTGAATTGAAGTGGGAAGAAACCTGAGACAAAGAGGTCAGTTAGAAGGCTATTAGGCTATTACAACAGTCCAGCTGAGAGGCTCATTACTAGGGTGGACATTGTGTTGGTGGAGAGAGAGAGACACAGAGAGAGAGAGAGAGACAGAGACAGAGAGACAGAAAGAGACACAGAGAGACACAGAGAGAGAGAGAGAGGGAGAGAGAGAAGCATCTAGAACATAGCCTGGGGATACATGATATACCCACAGTTAGGGGGCATGATATAGATGGTGACCCCAGAAAATACTGAGAAAATTCTGAACTTGGTTCAGAGTACTGAACCAAGAACGTATAGCATCGCAAAATTCCCTAGAGGAGAGAGCAACCATGAGGGTAAGGTAGTATCAAATGTTGTAGAAAGATCAAGAAGGATGAAGTTGGAGAAAGGCCATATGTTTAACAATTAAGAAATCATTGGTAACTTCTGAGAAAGTAGTTTCAGTTGAGTGATAAGATTGGAAACCAGGTGGCCAAGGGCAAAAAAAGAGAAGATGTAGAGGCAGCAATGGTAGATAGCTTTTACTAGGAATGTGGCTTAGAAATAGAAGAGAAATACAAGGTGATAATCTGAGGGGGTTGTAGAGTTTAGTGAAAGCTTTTTCTTTTTAAGGATGGCATAGACTTGGGTGTGTTTATGGGCAGCCAGAAGGAATCAGTGAAAAAAGGAGAGATTAAAGATCCAAGAGAGAGAGGATGATTGTGAGGACAAGATCACAGATCTAGAAATATTGTGGGATCTCTCTCAACTGTTATTTAGGTTAAGAATTAAAATCAACCGTATTAATAATACATACTGACTCTCCATTCTTGGCATGCCATTAGATGGAAAGCAATAGAACCTTAAAAATTAATGGAGAAAGGAAAATCCTGGCCCTCAAAGAATTTGATATCTTAAGTTTCTAAGCTCTAAATGTTCCTTGTATCAAAACAAACTAAACTTTTCAGTTCTAAATCTACCAGGAAGTGATCCACAGTTCCAACAAATATTTCCAGAGCTAGAAGAATACATAGATATAGATGAATAGACTTGAGATTTGAGGAAAACTGTGGACCAGAAAGTTTGTTTGACATTCAGTTATTCAGCTAGTGAGTGTCAGAGCTGGGTCTCAATCCCAGAACATCTGAATGTAATATCTGGGTTCTTTTTATCACATTACCACGGTATGGGAATTTTAGATAAAAGGAACCTTGTCTATAAGGTGAAAATAATTGGGCAACTTCCTCTACATAGCCTTTATTTCTCCCACCCTAAGCCTCCCTGCCTTAAGTCTTCCACCTCTCTAAAACATTAGATTCTACACACAGCTGCCAAAGTGATTTTCCAGAAGTATAGAGCTGAATACTCCAAACTGCCCCTATTGCCTCTATAATTAGCTATAAATTCCTCCATTTGTCTTTTAAAGCCCTTCACAACCTGGTCATAACCTACACTTCCAATTTTGTTATATGTTACTCTCATTACCACACTCCACAGTCAAGGCAACCTTGCCTTCTTACCATTGCTCACACACAACATACCATCACTACTCTCCATGTCTTTGCCCTGGCCACCTTCTCACCTCTGCCTCTCAGACTCCTTGTTTCCTTCTAATCTCTGCCCAAGTACCACATTTCACATGAAGTCTTTCCTGGAATGTCCCTTCCAGCTGCTAGTAACGTCCCCTGAAAAAAAATTATCTTTCATATTTATCTTCTGCATGTTTTTCACATTCTTATTTTTGAACATGCTATCTCTCCTACCAGTAACTCCTGGAGGGAAAAAAAGTCATTTTTTTACCTTTGCATCTGCAATGCCTAGTACATTATCGGCACATAGTAGGTACTTAATAAATGTTTACTGATTGAAAAGTCATTTGGAGATTCTTTTTATTTCCCTACATTTCCAGAATGAGCCTGGTCCCTATTGATATTACCTGGACTCATAACATAAAGCATGTCTTAATCAATGGAAGAGATACTGCTGAAAACCTGGTGATTTTCATCTGGAACTGACAACCTAGTAATTTATATGCAGCACAGCATAACCAAAGAGCTTGTTATGCAAACACAGGCCACTGATTTGACAAATCTCTTGGAAACAGAATTAATGTCTGTATTCTGTGCAAAGATGTAATTTATTTTAATATTTTAAAGAGATAATATATATCTATCTCTATATATTCACAAAGACATACACACATATATAGAGGAAAAGAAAGACATGTTTATTTAAATAAAGTCAAGTGGGGGGCTGGGGAAGGTGTGTTACTATATTACAGTACAGGCATTTCAACAGAAATGGCATTGCTGATTATCATGAGCATCTTTCATTTGGTCTGTTTATTTTTTATAATGTCCTGTGATAATATGAACATTATTCCTTCACAAAATATGCTTTATTTGTGGTACCAGAAAAGACATGCATTTCACTATAATCGAGGTTTCAATCAAGAACAAATTGAGCTCTGACCCAATAAGAAGGGAGTTTTAATTGGGTTGAAGGCTTAAAAAATAGCATTCACTATTTGTATGATTTTCTTTTTTTAAGGGAAAAGTTGCTAGTGAATTTACAACAGCTGGTTCTGACTCGTGATGAGAGATTGGCTACAAAAGGCCAAGAGTCACTAAAATATTCAAATGATATCTGTGGGGGAGGACAGAATAAGGGACAGATGAGGTTTCCCAAAATGGATAGCTTCTCCTTTGGCATTTCTCCCTAGCCAAACTGAGAATAATGGAGAAGAGATGTAGCATACCCTTCTAGTTGCTTAACTGGGGCCTTCCGTAGGAGATGAAGCTGCATTTTTAGTAGGGCTAACTCTATGATGCATATTTAGAAGGCTTGGAGATGTAGTTTGGGGCCATGGAAGGGAACAAAGCTGCCTAATACACACAAAGATAAAATTCATAACCTTTAGTTCATTAGTAGGCTGCACTAAGCTAGTCAGGCACAAAAGAAGCAAACAAACAGCCCCCTCTTGCCTCCAATCCAGGTACAATGTTTGCCAACAATTTAAAGGGCTGAGTTCGTAAGGCTAGCTTTCCAAAGGCTGTATATTTCTTTACTAGTATTTCACTTGCAATTAGAATAAAATTCCACCAGGTAGGCAATGATGTCTTACATGTGGCTTCATACTTCTAAAGGTTTAGCTTCTCATACACAGCTGTAACCAACTGAGACAAAGGCAATATTGCATTCTTCCATTAAATTAAGCTTTTTTTATAAAAACAGAGCTAATTATCACAACAGCTAAGTATAAACAGTTATTATTGATCTAAATATGCTTAAATAGGATACAAAGATTTTTTTATACAAAGGTACATCTTAGTTCCTTCTGGACAAATCCTTTAATAGTTATCAATCACTGCTTAATTGAACGCTGGTTATAACACTAAAGTCAAGTAGAATTAACCAACCTGAAACTTCCATCTGAAACTCGTATGCAGTTTAACCTTCCCAATACTTGGGAGAGCTTCTTCAGGATTTTCAGCCATTTTACTTGGTATCAAAATCTCTAAATTTTTTCTTTCTTCTATAGGTTTTAACTTCCCCAATAAGAGAACAGTTGCTAGGTGACTACCACTTATTGAGAAGAAGTCCTCTTCCTTGCCCTTCTGTGTTCTTTGTTTTAGTTTAGCATCTCTCAGAAAAAAAGGAATGGGATAATGGGAAAAGAAAGGAGAGAAAAAAAAGTTAGATGTAAGTGTTTTTGAAAGCGCTCATTAAGAAAAAAAAGTGTCCACCTCTCAATCTTTTCTTCTTCCTATAATCATAGAATCTCAGAGAGAGGATTTCGTAGGCCTTCCTTCCCAATTCAGCCCTGCATTGAAACCATAGCTATACCTTTGAAGACGGGTAGGCTTTGAGCTTGAAGACCTCCAGTGATAGAGAACTCATGAAGCAACATATTTCACTTGGGGAGAGCTTTAACCATCAGAAAGTCTTTCCTGATATTGACTCAAATACTTCCTATAACTATCCCCCTAGTTCTGCCCTCTGAGGTGAAGCAGAACAATCTAATCACTCTTTTACATGAGAACCCATCAAAAAATTGAATACAGCTATCATGCCCTACTCAACCACTCCTCCCTCAAATTTTCCCTTTTCCAAGCTAAACATCTCCAGCTCCTTCAAATAATTCCCCCATGGATTTTATTTAAGTTTCATTGTTTCCCAGGCCACCATCCTCAGGGTATTCCAGTTTGCCAGTCTACCTCCTAAAGTGTGGCACCAGAACTAAAAAGAATATTCCGGTTATGTTCCCAGCAAGTCAGAGAACCATGGAGCTAGTGGCTTCTTCATCTTGGACTCCCTGCTTCTGTTATGCAGCTTAAAATTCATTAATTCATTGTTATTTTTGTTTTTTTTTGAGGGGGGGCTATCGTATCATTCCAATGAGTCAGATTGAGCCTACTGTCCACTAGTCCTCCAGATACTTTATATGTAAACTTTTGATTTGCCTAGACTCTCTCATTCTGTCCTCCTGAAACTGATTATTTGTTTCTTTTTTTTTTTTTTAAATTAGACCTATGATTACTTAGGGAACTCCCCAGGACACTGAAAGGTTAAGTGACCTGCCCGAGAACACAGGACCAGTAGGTGCCGTAGGAAGACTTGAACCTTTGTCTTCCTAATTCTGAGACTGGCTCTTTATTTACTATGCCACAGCTCTCCCCCCTCACCACTTAAAAAAGTATGGGACCATAAATGTATCCCTTTAGAGATCTCACACCTGCTTCTTTCTTTTAGCTATTCATCTTAAATATATGTTATTTTTCACCTCATCTACCCAGTGTAACTCACAGAATTCCAACATGAAGGGCTTAGATTCACCTTACCAAACATTTCTAAATGCCATGGCAAGTTTTTTAAACTGATGAATAGGGTGGTTTCCCCACCAAACCAGAATTTTAACTGTAAACCTCATACTTAGTAAATTGCAGCCCTAGCCACAACCTGAGGTTGACAAATAGCCTTGGGTGTTTACAACTCTTCCTTGAAAGAAGTTTTGGACTAAAAAAGGATTGTTGCTGAGTTGGTTCGGTTGTGTCTGACCCTTCATGACCCCATTGGGGGTTTACTTAGATTAGTTCATTTTCATTCTTGAAAGCTTTACGTTATTCTACACTGAGTGAGGAGACCTTGAAAATGGAGTCAGCAGCATTCTCTACCTTCCTCACCACTGTCATTTTAAAGGACTACATGTACACTTTTGTGTAAGGGTTGTTCAGAAATTAAGTTTACAAAGTTAAGTACCAGGGCACGATGTGAGTACAGTGACTTTGTTCTCACTGGAGTATTTTGTTAGGGTTGTGTGGCAACATTACAGAGTAGATTTGGGTGTATGATTTTGGTAGACAGTTTAAAAAGGCTGCTCTTACAGATGCAATGTCCCCACGTGAGCTGCAAGTGCTGTGATTTGATTTTAAACAAGAAAAATGTTTCTACTTCTAAGATTCACTGCCACTTGCTTTTTTGGTGGTGATGGTGGTGATAATGATCAAGGTAGTGGCAGTGATGACAGAAGTCTTGGTGCCTGGGACAGAGATGATGACCCATTCATTTTTGATGATCATGACACAAATTTCTATAATAAGAAAGATGGTATCATCCACAAAACTACTTCCTACACTTCCCTTTTTTCCATATCAACATGCCATAAACTGTGTAAAAAAAAAAGAGGACTGGGCTAGGAACCAGGAGTTCTGGTTTCTGGATCTGACTCTGACACTAATTAGTGCACCATTAGACAAATGCCTTCCCCATTGCCCTCATGTATAAAATGAGAGGGTTGGGTTAGATGCTCTTTAAGATCCATTCCAGTTTTCTGGTTGACATTCATCATAGGCAGAAGTGTTCACAGTGTCGATATCCAAACACGAAATGCCCCGAGCTGTGCTTCTCCTCCACATGATGCGACCCTCGGTTACCTCTCTGCTCATAATTTTAAAGATCCCCCCCAAAATGGTTCAAATTCTATTTTTTACCTTTTATAAAGCTGTAGTCATTTCAAGTTGGCTGTTTAATTAAGCCTTGAAAGATCAGGGTGCAGAACCTCTTCATCCCACTCATCGCTCGAGGACTTGATCACTTCCTGTTCCTTTCATGGCTGAGTGCACCGTGCTTATAAGGGCATTCTCACTCATGGTATTTCAAGCTAGAACTGGCATCAGGGATGGGGAAAATTAGGTCAGACCATATCTTTATTATTGTATTCAGTTCAGGGTGCCACGTTTTAGGAAGGATGTTAATGAAGTGAGCATGCCCATAAAAGGATGATCAGGGGCATTGAAGACTAGGATGTGCAAGGATCAGTTGAAGGAACTGTGGACATTTAGCCTAGAGACGATACAGTGTTGGACGATATCTTACCTGTCTTCTGATATCTGAAGAACCAACTGTCTAATGGAGCAAGAATGAAACTTTTTTCCATTGGCTCCAAAGGGCAGACCTGGGACTGATGGGTAGAAGTCACAAGGATACACATTTCTGCTTAATAGAAGGAAAAGCTTCTAAATATTTAGAACTGTCAAAAAATATAATGGCCTGTCTTGAGAAGTAGTAAGTTCCCCATCCAAGTGAAGACTAAATAATTACCTGGCAGAGATATTACAAAGCAAATTCCTATTCAGGTATGGGCCAATGGATCATCCATTTAAATCTGGAAGGAAGTTTACAGGCCATAGAGTCTAATTCCCTTGTTTTGCAGATGACAGAATTGACTCACAGAGAGGTGAAATGACTTACTCAGAGTCACACAGCAAGTAAGTGCCTGAGGCACCTCCAAATCCAGTGCCTCGTCTACGCAGTCAACAAGCTTGCTGCTTCGATAAGAATTTAGATTCAGAAAGAACCACTTCAACCTCCTCAGTTTATAAAAAAACAGGAATGTGAGGCCTATAAATGTAAAGTGTATTGTGAACACAACTCAGAAGTCAGAAGTGGGGTTTCGAATCCAGGTTTCCTGACTGAATAATCACTGAAATCTCTTCCAAATCAGATTCTTGATCAGAAAAGTCACTTACTTCCCACTAGGTTTCTTGGGCCAACATGTTCAACTTTAATAGAATAACTGTTCCAACTGCTCCACTACACTCCAGAGAGCTAGAATTGAAGAATTTCTGTTAAAATGGTTTGTGAGCACCTAACCTTTGGGGTTTCTTCAAGGTCCAGAGAAAGGAAGGGAACAAGCATTCATTAAGCATTTATTTTATGTCAGGCAATGTGCAAGTGCTTTACAAATATCTCATTTGATACTCACAAAATCCTGGGAGGTTAATACCATCATGACTCTCATTTTACAATCAAGGAAAGTGAGGCAGAGAGAAATGAAGTGATTTTCCCAGGGACACACAGCTAGGAACTATCTGAGGCTTAATTTGAACTCAGGTCTTCCTAACTCCAGGCCCCACACTCTATTCACCTAGCTCTCCATTTGCATATGGAGGAATCTGAACCTTTTTGAGCAAGAGGGGAGAAAGAAAGAATGATGTTTCAACAAACACCATCACATATTTCCTGTCTTGCCTCAACCCCTAACCGCCTTTCCCTTGCTACTCATCCCAAAAGCTGTTGAGTGGGCTGAATCACAACATTTTCTTTGACTTATTTTTTTTATGGTCACTTCACTCTACTAGTGCCCCCACAATCCCATTTCTTTGGATTTCAGTCCCAGTTTCTTCCCTGGCCAGTGACCAGCTCATGCCAGCGCCTAATCAAATCTGTCACCCCTGTTGCTGGTGTTTGGTGAGAGGGATGTAAACAAGAAATCAATGGACTACTGCCCAGGGAATCCATTGCACTGTTTTCTCCATTAATGCCATGTCAGGAGGATGTCACTAGGAAGGCAGACTACTTACAAATCCGTCAGCTCGAATCTGAAAAGGCCCCCTGACTACATGCTGGGGAGTGTGTGCCAGGAAGAAGTGATACAATAGAAGAGGGGACAAGGGAACAGCCTAGCAGACTGATAGCCAGAGCACTTCCAAGGCTGATACCATGTACAAATGTGGCCCAATGACAAGTAGTACCAGGGCCAAAGGAAGAAGAGAGAGATTGAATCCCAGATTCTGGACTACAACTCTGCCATTTTTTAGCAGAAGATTTGATTTCATTCCTGGCATCTGCTTACTTCTGTGTACATAGTTCAGTGGAATATGGGAAGAGCCAGGGACGTCTATAAGTTAGATTACTTAGATTGTTTTTTCAGGAAGAGATGACTCAGTATCTGGCTGAACAGCCCAGGGACCAAACTGCATTGACTTTCCTTCCTTTGTGCTGCTTTCCTTGGCTTCAGAATTCTCAATAACTTTTGAGTAGAAGGAAGACATTGAAAATGGGGGTGACAGTGATGATGGTAATTCATCTTTAGAATGCTCCTTAAAGTTTATGGAGTGTTTTCCCTCAACAAAGGTAGATGATGCAAATATTATCACTCCCATTTTGCAGAAGAAGAAACTGAAGCTGAGTGGCTAAATTATATGCCCTTATAAATGTTTTAATACTTTTTAAGTACCTGGAAATTTTTTTAATCAATATGGCTACTCGTCCCACTGAGGAAAATCCCGAACATTTTTTGCTTTAGTAAATACTCTCCATGAGATACTATAGCCATCTCTTCTATCCTGGTGAAACATCACTTAGATAGTTTAATTGGCCCCCAGTTTCTCAACAGAGCATATCATGAGACTTTCTATTTTGGAGGGACCTGCCAGGACTTATGGCTGATGATCATAGTACCTCTATACCAAGATGAAACATCATTATCATTGCTGTCAATCATCACTATTATCATCCTAGCTGATATTTATAAAGAAACTACAGTTTACAAAGTACTTTCATGTACATTACTTCATTCAATCCTCACCAACATCCTTTGAGCTGACTAGTATCAGAGCCTAGCCAGAAGCCAATGGGATGCAAAGGAGTAAGAAATGGCAGAAACAGAGGTGTGTGGGATCTAGTCAGGTCAGCCAAATCAGCAGTAGGAGGGCTGAAGTATTGCCTCCGAAGCAGCTACCCAGATAGCCAGCTGGTATAGTCACCAAGCACTCTATTGGAATCTAAGGAAGGCAAGGGGAACCTAGGCATCTGATCTTTGGGACAAAGATAAGTGAGGTCAAAAACAGGATTCTCAACTGGATCACTACAATGTAACATCAAGGTGAAAGCAGAAATGAGGGTAGTCTAGGTTAGTGTCAGAGATAAGCTAGATGAGAACCCTAGAATAGTTTGCAGTAAAGGAAAAAAAACGTGAAGTAATGGGATTGAGTAGCCCTTGGGACCCTTTTGATAATTTGGTCAATTGTTTAGATTTGACTAATTAATTTGACAACGGACTGTTCAACATGCATTTATGAAGCCCCTATGCTAAGAGATAGGAATATAAAGAAACATACACACATACAAAAAGAAACACAAAACCGCAGCCCCTGCCCTCAGCGAGTGTACATTCTTATGGAGAAGACAACATGTAAATAACTATACATACAAGATAGATACATTGTAAATGGAAAGCAATTTCAGAGGAAAGGAACTGAAGAGTTGGCTTAGGGAAGGCCTGCTGCAGAACAAGGGATTTTTACTGAGGCTTGAAGGAAGCCAGAGAAGCTAAGAGGTGGGAGTTAGGAGGAAGAGCATTATTATGCATGGGAGCCAACCATTACAAAGGTGTGGAGAATGGAGATGCTTGAAGGAACAGCAAATAGGCCAATGTAGCTATAGCATCGAACATGTGGAGAGTAGTAAAGTCTAAGACTGCAAAGGTAGAATTAAGTACCAAACAGGAGACTTTATATTTGATCCAGGCATATAAACATGGTAGCCCTGTATATCTAAGACACTATTGGTGACGTGGGCTCCTGACAGGTCTTATAAGTATTATTTTCCTCCTGTAAACAAATAGGGACTTTGAGGACTAAAGAAATGAAGTGATTCACTGAAGGCTGCCCAGCTAGTAAGTGGGAAAGCCAAGCTTCAACCGTGTCTTTCAGTTATCAGGGAGTTTATTATCCACTCAGATTATTAGGACTCCTGTCTTCTTTCCTTTGCCTACTTCAGGATGTTCCACCAGGTATAGTGGAGGGAACCTATCAGGACAGCTCAACACATTAATGGAGTGGAAAGGGAGAAGGAGGGGGGACAATCTAAATCTCCTAACAGGCCACTTGTATATCATTAGCAATTCTCTAAACGTTAAATTGGAGGGGCTGTTGAAAGGGCTAAAATGAAGGTTTGGGTTTAATGGTGGATTCCATTGATCCACACAAGTACTTGCTGCTGTCCAGGGATGTGCTGGTGAATATTGAACAACTGGCTCTCAAAAAAGTATGCATGACAGACTTTTTAATTTAATCTGCATTATTAACATTCTGTCACTCAAATCTAGACAATCATTAAACAATAAATTAAGCCCTGATTTGTAGCACTTGCTGTTTTCTTGGGGGTAAATGCTCATATTGAAAATTTAACAATTAGCTCCCTAGCTGGCTCTAGCATACCCCTCCCTATAACCGTAATAAACTATGTACTTAGATACTAAGCTAAGGTGTATCTACTAAGTACTCTTTTTCACTATTGTCTTATACCAGTTATATTCTTCAGAAGAGAACGTAACTCAAACTATTTATCATGATTCCTCACTGTAGGCTCAACTTATTTCTGGGGTAGATGAACAGAAAAGTCCAGTATGTCTCACTCATCCACTGGGATAGAATCACAGAATCTCAAAGGCAAAGAGACCTAAGAGGTTGTATGCTCCAACTTATCATTGAGCAGGAATGCCCTCTAAAATCTCCTAGAGCCATGGTCAATCAGCTTCAACTTGTAGACACCCTATTATGGGGGAAAGGGGAGGAATAAATATTTATTAAATTCCTACTGTGTACCAAGCACTATGCCAAGTGCTTCACAATTATTGTCCCATTTGATCCTCATAACCACCCTGGGAGGTAGGTGCTATAATTAAGTAGAAAAGATTAAGTGACTTGACTAGGGTCATACAGCTAGGAAGTGTCTGAGGCCAAATCAGGTCTTCCTGACTTCAGGCCCAGTCCTCTATCTGCCTTGCATGCCATCAAGATGCCTCCAATGTAGAACTTTTTATCTTCAAATGAAAATCATTCTATCTCAGTTTTGGAGGCAACTGGGGTTAGGTGACGTGCCCAGGGTCACATAGCTAGTAAGTGTCTGAGGCTGGACTTGAACTCAGGTCCTCTAGGGCTGGTGCTTTATCCACTGTACCACCTAGCTGCCCCAGATTATTCTATTTTTGGACTATTTTTAACAATTAGGAAGTTCTTTCTTATTACTTTGAACTGAAATCTTTCTCCAATTTCTCCTTGCCTGTTGACCATGTAGTTGTCAGTTGCAAACAACTCTTCCTCTGCGGTTAAAATACCACCTTTACTTTGTAGAATTCCAAGTGGAATTTTGGACAAGAGCTGATACCTCAGGATCCAGGGCTTTGCTCATAGGCCTTCCTCCTGCCACACTTTCATAGATTCTCTGTGGTCTAAGCTGCACTACCACAGGTGAGCTTCATTCAGAATTGAATTGTAAGGAACATCCTCTTAAGGCAGCTATGAATCATATTTCACTGAGACCAAAGTGTTTATTCTGGAACCAGTAGTAGCATTCAAATAATACACTTCATTTAACTCTTCCATTTAAAAATATATATTTAGTCTAGATTAATTTATAGGGGGGAAGGACTTCTTTGCTTGTGGTCCCATTCACCAGGAAATGGCCAACTGCTTTCCTCCTCTCCATCTCCACATTGTGGGCCATGTCCCTCTCCACCAATTCTGGCCTAAAGATAAATTGCTTGAAAACATCCTTCATGGAGTTGTCTTGTATTGACACAATAGGACCAATTGATCATTAAATAGAACTTTTCTCTTCCTCTTCCTGGGCATTTCTGTGACTCAGAATTAGTATTTTTGAGTATGAGAAAATAAGGAAAAAACAAATTCTAAACAGTTGGGGGGAGAAGATTCCTACCTGTCCTCAGCTTTCCTCCCTCCCTTTCTTACAATTCAACCCATGAAAACTGCTCTTTATCTCAAGGCTCTGCTGGACAACAAACCTCATTCCTTGGGCTTTTGTGCTAGAGATATGAGCCCAGAATAGAAATGAGGAGACAAACAGGCCCAGCAAGGCACATCCCAAAGGGGAGCAGGGCCAAAACTAAATACAGAGTTGCCCACACAAAAAACAGATTTTTCTCAAAATAACAACAAATAAAAGAGTCCTTCCTGTTTTCTAGACTAAGGTGAAACTTGTAAAGTGAGAGGGTCTTTTAATAGACAGTTTTTATCTTGACAGTAGCGTCCTCTTAACATATATTTACTTCCTAATTGCCCAGAGCTATGTAATTAACTTGTCACGATACAATTCTTACCACACTAATGAAAGGGTAAGAGTTTCCATGAATTAATAATCAAAGCTTCTAAGGTGAGGTGATCCTGGTTCCTCTGACTCGGTTGACTTCTTTCCCCCTCAGTTGCATTATCTCTCTGGCAGACTGTAGCTGGGGCATGATCCATTCTGAATCTTCATTTCATTTGGAGGCATGGTCAGGGCAAGTGGTTGACTCCTATAACAAGAGACAGAGACAGACAGACAGACAGAGACAGAGAGAGACACATAAAGGAAGAGACAGAAACACAGAGAGACAAAGAGAGGGACATAGGGACACAGAGAGAGAGAGAGAGAGAGAGAGAGATCCCTCAGCTCCACTGAGTTTGGCTTTCCTGAGGGGGCTGACTTTAGGGGTTTCCATGATTTTTACCTGGATAGTTTCATATATAGGCAGCAGCTCAACAACAGAGGCCAGATCGAAGACTTTGAATCCTTTCTGTATCGTGACCCCCTCTGGCAGTTTGGTGACTCCTTTGAACTCATTTTATAAAGAATATTTTTAAATTCATAAAGCATAATACGTAGGACAACAAAGAAAACCTATTATATTGAAATACACGTAAAAAATTTTAAACCAAGTCCATAAACCTCACATTAAGAATCCCTGGGCTAGGGGGGTGGAGCCAAGATGGAGGCTGGAAAGCAGGGACTAGTGTAAGCTCCCTGCCAAGTCCCTCCAAAAACCTATAAAAATGACTCTGAACCAATTCTAGAACTGCAGAATCCACAAAATAGCAGAGGGAAGCAGGGCTCCAGTCCAGGACAGCCAGGATGGTTGCTGGGTGAGGTCTTTCCTGCGTGGAGCTGGGAGTGGAGCAGAGCCCAGTGTGGGCTGCGCAGACCAACCAGACCAGGAGCTGGGTGGAGCATGCCCTAGCACCCTGAATCAGTGAGCTACAGCAGTTACCACACTTCTCAACCCACAAACACCAAAGACAACAGAAAAGAACTGCAGAACCCACAAAACAGCAGAGGGAAGCAGGGCTGTAGCCCAGGACAGCCTGGATGGGTAAGTCTGGGTAAGGTCTATCCCGCACAGAGCTGGGAGCAGAGGGGAGCAGAGCCCAGCGTGGGTGGCAGGGACCAACCAGAGCAGCAGCTGGGTGGAACAGGACCTAGCACCCTGAATCAGTGAGCTACAGCAGTTACCAGACTTCTCAACTCACAAACACCAAAGACAACAGAGAAGGTTAGTGGGAAAATCTGTTGGGGACAGGGTGATAGAGATCGTGGTTCAGCCACCACCCCAGGGGCAGCAGAGGTGGGGCAGCTACAGAACTACAGCTGCAGTTGCTTCTGGTCCCAGGCCCACCTGGTGGGAGGAATTAAGTGACACATCAGAGTAGGAGTGCAGAGCCTGCTGAAGATCTAAGTTCAGTCCGGGTTGGGGGTTCTTGGGAAGGAGGAGTGCTGGTGTGGCAGAGCTGGTGCATCCCCGCAAGCTTGGAACATAGTTCTCTTTACTCTACAAGCAGTCATACCCCGCTGATAAACTCAAGGGTCAAGTAAGTTGGCTGGGAACATGTCCAGGCAGCGAAAACGCACCCAGAGTCAATCTCGGACTTTGGAATCTTTCTTTGGTGACAAAAAAGACCAAAACATACAGCCAGAAGAAGTCAACAAAGTCAAAGAGCCTACCACAAAAGCCTCCAAGAAAAACATGAACTGGTCTCAGGCCATGGAAGAGCTCAAAAAGGATTTGGAAAAGCAAGTTAGAGAAGTAGAGGAAAAATTGGGAAGAGAAATGAGAAGGATGTGAGAAAACCATGAAAAACAAGTCAATGCCTTGCTAAAGGAGACCCAAAAAAATACTGAAAAATACACTGAAGAAAACAACACCTTAAAAAATAGACTAATGCAAATGGCAAAAGAGCTCCAAAAAGCCAATGAGGAGAAGAATGCCTTGAAAGGCAGAATTAGCCAAATGGAAAAGGAGGTCCAAAAGACCACTGAAGAAAATACTACCTTAAAAATGGAGCAAGTGGAAGCTAGTGACTTTATGAGAACTCAAGATATTATAAAACAGAACCAAAGGAATGAAAAAATGGAAGACAATGTGAAATATCTCATTGGAAAAACCACTGACCTGGAAAATAGATCCAGGAGAGATAACTTAAAAATTATTGGACTACCTGAAAGCCATGATCAAAAAAAAAGAGCCTAGATATCATCTTTCAAGAAATTATTAAGGAGAATTGCCCTGATATTCTAGAGCCACAGGGCAAAATAGAAATTGAAAGAATCCATCGATCGCCTCCTCAAATAGATCCCAAAAAGAAATCTCTTAGGAATATTGTTGCCAAATTCCAGAGCTCCCAGATCAAGGAGAAAATACTGCAAGCAGCCAGAAAGAAACAATTTGAGTATTGTGGAAACACAATCAGAATAACCCAAGATCTGGCAGCTTCTACATTAAGAGATCAAGGGGCTTGGAATACGATATTCCGGAGGTCAATGGAGCTAGGATTAAAACCAAGAATCACCTACCCAGCAAAACTGAGTATCATGCTCCAAGGCAAAATATATATTTTCAATAAAATAGAGGACTTTCAAGCTTTCTCAGTGAAAAGACCAGAGCTGAATAGAAAATTTGACTTTCAAACACAAGCATCAAGAGAAGCATGAAAAGGTAATCAAGAAAAAGAGCAAGAAAAAGAAATTGCAAGGGACTTACTAAAGTTGAACTGTTTTGTTTACATTCCTACATGGAAAGATGATGTGTATGATTCATGAGACCTCAGTATTAGGGTAGCTGAAGGGAATATGCATATATATATATGTTTCTGTATATATATGTATAAGTGAATGTGTATGTATGTATATATGTATGTGTATATATATATATATATATATATATACAGAGAGAGAGAGAGAGAGAGAGAGAGAGAGAGAGAGAGAAGGCACAGGGTGAGTTGAAGATGAAAGGAAGATATCTAAAAGAAATAAAATCAAATTAAGAGATGAGAGAGGAATATATTGAGAGAGGGAGATAGGGAGAGATAGAATGGAGTAAATTATCTCACATAAAAGTGGCAAGAAAAAGCAGTTCTGTAGGAAGAGAAGAGAAGGCAGGTGAGGGGGAATGAGTGAAATTTGCTCTCATCAGATTTGACCTGAGGAGGGAATACCATACATACTCAATTGGGTGTCTTACCCCACAAGAAAGAAGAAGGAAGAAGGTAAAATAAAAGGGGGGCTGATAGAAGGGAGGGCAGATGGGGGTGGAGGGAATAAAAAACAAACACTTTCAAAAGGGGAGAGGGTCAAGGGAGAAAATTCAATAAAGGGGGATAGGTTAGGAAGGAGAAAATATAGTTAGTCTTTCACAACATGAGTATTGTGGAACGGTTATACATAATGATACTCATGTGGCCTATGCTGAATTGCTTGACTTCTTAGGGAGGGTGGGTGGGAAGGGAAGAGGGGAGAAAATTTGGAACTCAAAGTTTTAAAAACAGATGTTCAAAAACAAAAACCAAAAAAAAAATTTTTTGCGTGCAACTAGAAAATAAAATACACAGGCAATGGGGCGTAGAAATATATCTTCCCCTACAAGAAAGGAAGGGAAAAGGGGATGGGAGGGGAGTGGGGTAACAGAAGGGAGGGCTGACTGGGGAACAGGGCAACCAGAATATACACCATCTTCGAGTGGGGGGAGGGTAGAAATGGGGAGAAAACTTGTAATTCAAATTCTTGTGAAAATCAATGCTGAAAACTAAATATATTAAAAAAATAAAATAAAATGAATGTTAAAAATCATTTTAACATGCAATTGGGAAAAAACAATCTTCGAATGGGTAGAATTCAAAATGGGTAGACACAGCAAGAGAGGGCAGGTATTTAACTCAGAAGACACCTATGGGACATAATAGTCTTTGATCAAATGTTTGTCGACTTGCATCCAATGTCCATGGAAGAAGAAGCACAGGTCTAGTCTTTAACAAGTTTATAGGGCATGAAATATTATCTGGCAAACTACAGCATAGAAATGTAGGAGTGTTGTTGGGCATGCCAATTCTCAGTGACATAGGGACCAATTGTTGCTGCCTCATCCTCGAAAACTGTTAAGGAGGGAACCAATATCTGCTGCCAAAACTGGCTTTCTAGCTTCACTCCTACAGGAAGAGGAGTGCTCTCTATATCACTAGGCTGGCTCTCTATACGCTCAGCCCACTGAAATGATGGGTCAGAAGGTCAATATGCCACCTTTAAAACATTGCTGGTGTTTTGTATAGAAGAATGTGGTACGATCTCTTGAGAGGAGGAAGCATTAACTGGGAGGGCCCTAGGCCTAGTTAGAGTATGAGTCAGAGGGATGCATGAAGGAGATGAGAGGTTCAATTCTTCAGCATCCTAAATGTACCTCAGTGACCATCTATGAAGAATCCAAAAGCTTGGTAGATTTATGACACTGACAACTGGCCCTCGTGCCAAAGGAACTGATAATAGCCAATGAGAAAAAGCACTGGAAAAGTTGAAAAAAACGTTTACAAAGAGTAGTCATTAAGGAGGCCATGCAAATCTAGAGAGATGACTCTAGCAGAGTTTTGTGGGGCTTTTTCTTTCGCCATGTTTTGTTCAATGTATTTTTCAATGACATTGATGAGGGAAGAGATTGCAATTCTTGTCAAATTTGTGGGTGACAAAGCTGGGAGACCTAATATATTGCAAAACAGAATCGGAATCTTGAAAGATTCTGACAATTTAGAACAATAGGCTGAATCCAACAAGATGAAACTTAATAAAGCTGCATAAGAGAATCAGTGTCAAGAATGTCATAGGAGAAATATAGGAACAGAAATAAAGGTAGGCGGGTCATACGGGGCAGCCAGGTGGCACAGTGCAGAGACTGCTGGCTCTGAAATCAGGAAGAACTGAGCTCAAATCTCCCCTCAGACACTAACTAGCTGTATGATCTTAAGCAAGTCCCTTAACCTCTGTTTTCCTCAGTTTCCTCTTCAATAAAATGGGATTATAACAGCACTTACCTCCCAGGGTTGTCATGTGGACCAAATAAAATAATATTTGTAAAAATGCCTGGCACGTAGTAAGCACTATATAAATGTTAGCCATGCTCATGATCGTGATGACGTGGTGAGAGCAAAGGACAAGCTAGGATAGCCCACATGAGCTATTGCAATGTGTGGCATGTCAAGAGAACTAGAGGAAGCCTCCAAGCACGTTAAGTGGAACCCATTGTGGAGGATCTATAGTATGACATAGACAACAGTCCCATGAAAGGAGAGGAGAGGAGATGATGGGTTGTAAGCTTCATCTCTGGTGGTAGAAGTCACTTCAATGTGTTCACAGATCCATTGAAAGATCAAAGCGATTGTAAAATCCTACACTTAGGTTGAAAAAAATCAACTACATTAGTTTAAACCACAGGGCATACGAAAGTCTTGGGAGTCTGAGTAGACTTCAAACTCAATATGACAGTAGTCAAAACAAAATTAATATGATCTCAGGCTGATTTGACAGAATTATAATATCCAGAATGAAGGAGGGTGTGGTTTCTCTATCCTCTGGCCTGGCCAGATCACGTATGCAGTACTATGTCCCATTCTAGATACATTTTAGAAAGAACAGTGACAAGTTGGAGAGTATACATCCTCATGAGGAGCTAGGTGGCGCAGTGGACAGAACACTGGACTTGGAGTGTAGAAGACCTAAATTCAAATCCCACAGCTAACACTCACTAGATGTATGACCCTGGACAAATCACTTAACCTAAGTCTGCCTTAGTTTCCTTATCTTTCAATGGGGGTGATATTAGCGCCTACCTCCTGGGGCTGTTGTAAGGATAAAATGAGATATTTGCAAAGCACCTTGCAAACCTTAAAACACCGACACCAACAACTAACATTTATTTAGTGCTTACTGTGTGCTAGGTACTGAACTAAGAGCTTTACAATTTTTATCCCATTTGATCTTCACAACAACGCTGGAAGGTCGGTGTTATTAATATCCTTATTTTACAGATGAGAAAACTGAGGTAAACATAGGTTAAGTGACTTTGCTCAAGGTGCCACAGTTAGTATCTGAGAATGGATTTGAACTTGGAGCTTCTCGACTTCAAGGCCAGTTAACTATCCACAGCACCACCTAGCTGCTTCATAAAGCACCATATAAATGCTAGGTAGTAGTGGTAGTAGTAGCAGCAGCAGCAGCAGTAGTGGTGGTGGTGGTGGTGGTAAGTAGTAGTACAGTAGCAGTATGAGCAGGACCAAGATGATAAAGGGACTTGAAGCCATGCTATATAAGGATCATTTGAAAGAACTAGGGATGTTTAGCCTAGAAAAGTGAAGACTTGGGAGGAATAAGGTAGCTACTTTCAAATATTTGAATAGTTGTCATATGGAAGAAAGACTAGAGCTGCGTTGATTGGTCCCAGAAAGGACTAGATGTAACAGGTAAAATTTTCAGAGAAGAAATTTTTGACTCATTCAAAAAGTGAATAGTCACAATTGGTCTCCCAAAGTGGAATGGGTGGCCTCCAAAGGTTCTCCACCATGAGGTCCAGATCCAGTACCTACTGCATAGCCACTTGTCCGGAGTCCTTTTCAGGCATGGATTGAATTCGATGACCTCTGCCATCCCTTCCCAGGAGATTCTATGATTCTGAGACCCAGGATGTCTTTGTTCTAGTCTTGGCTTTACTCCTAACTTGCTGTGCTATTTGGCAAGCCCCTTTTCCTCCCTGGGCCTGTTTCCTCCTTTCTGAAATTACACGTTGGTCTAAGTCAGAATCTGTTAGCCTAGAATCCATGGACCCTCCTTTCCTCCCACCCCAACGTACACCCCTGGGGATCCATGGGTCAATTTCCAGGATAGATGGGAACAAGATGAACTCAGAGCTCTTAATATTTTGGTTACTATTTTCAATATGTATTCCTCCTATGTATTTGCATGCATTTAAACAGGGTCCATAGGTTTCACCAAACTGCCAAAGGGGCACATGCAATAAAGGAGAAGAACTCCTGTGTTCAGTGATCTCTGAGGGTCCTTCTGTTCTGTCATTTTGTGAATGTATGGATCTCAGAATGTAAGTACTATATATATATATATATATATATATATATATATATATATATATATATATATATATATATATATATATCCCCTGCCCTGCCCCTTCCCCCTAGGTTCTAGCTCTCAGCCCTAATTCATCAGGCTTAATTCATTATCACTCCTGAAAAATCCATTTGAAGCTGAAACTGTGTCATCCACAATGTTATATCAGTATAATGCAGCCCAGCACATCACCTCCCTTTCCAATTCATTTACCTATGATCTGCACAAAGAGCCCATGGAGAAGAAGGCTACAGAATATTTCTTTCCTCTTCATTAGCCTTTCCCAGGTGACTCATGAGAAAGTCAAAAATAGAACGGTAAAGTGGAAAGATGACTGACCAGGTCCGGAGAAAGAAAACACTATTTGGCTTCAGGAGAGGCCCTGAGTTCAAATCCTGCTTGGCTAGGACTAGTGGTATTACCTTGAAGAAGTCACTTTACTTTTCCAAGTTTTAATTTCCTCCTCTGCAAATCAGACTTACCTCCCAGGGTTGTGCTGGAGATCAAGTGAAATGATCTAGGTAACATACTTTGGAAATTTTCACATACTACATCAATGTCGGATATTATTATCAAGAAAGCCGTAGGCATCAAGACTTGCGTGGGCCACCTGGTTAGAAATGAGCCTCCTACTCAAGGAACTACCCCAGGGGTCCAATCTCAGAATAAAATACCTTTTCTCCACTCCTTCCTGCCACCCTTTAGGCTCTAAACTTCTCCCCACCCCGACCCCTGACAGAACTTTGCTCCCAAACCTGCCTCCCACCTTCAGACCCACCCCCACTTTCTTGCCCAAGCTCATTAGATGCAAACCAGGTCCAAAATTCACTGCACTTTTGTTCCCCACTTCCTGGGCAGGAGGATTGTTGGTGACCTTTAAGTGTTGCTTCAAAATGCCAGCCTCTGCTAAGTGGCTCCAAACCACTGCAAGCATACTGGTTGACAGGGAAGAAAGCTGGGTGGACATGGGCTAGGCCCAAGCCCAGGCCTACAGACACAGAATCCCGAGATCAAAACCCACACAGAAGAGGAGGAGTTTCTCCCTGTTTTCATCCAGGAAACTAGATTTTTAGTTGTTCACAGTTCCGGTCTCTGGGAAGATCTAAAAGCATAGAATCACAGTTTGTTTTTTTTTACAGGAAGATCTAGGAGGACCCCCTCTCACTTCACAAATGAGGAAACTCAGGGCCTGAGAGCCCATGTGACACGCCTTTGGTTACCATGGGAGTTAGTGATAGAGCTGGGACTGGAATCCAGGACTGTCTACGCTACCACATAATTTCTAGAATAGTTTGGAGAAAGAAGTCTGGCCTTTTAAATCATCCTGTATTCTCTGCTTTTTTTTTTCTCTAAGTCTCTGGTTTCATTAAACAATCATTTATTTATCAATTAGTGGCCTCCTGTTCTATTGCCTGAGGGCTTCAGTTCCTATTACCCAGACCCCATTTATTTGTTGGAACAAATTGCCTGCAGGATTAGAGGAGGAGGAGAGGGGGAAGGCAGAGTGAACTTCTCTCACGAAATGGCTCCTAGCTAGACTGGTATTAGCAAAGACCAAAAAGCCTGCTGAGCTCCAGGACCTCTCTCCCAGAGCAGGGATGGCCCATCATTGAGGGGGATCCGAGTCAAGGATGAACGATGAAAAGGAAGAGGCTGCACATGTGCAACGTGAACTTTGGCATCATGACCTGTGTCCATGGCCAACCAGATGCAGGGGGACATTGCCTGGTTGGCTCAGTGGACTGGAGTAACACACCGAGGAAATTCAGGTTCTGAGTTTTGTTCCCATAAAAAAGCGGACCCCTAAGCTCCATTCCAAGGTCCTTATTAGAGGCAACTGTGCTTGTCATGAAGGAAGAGCTGAGTTTAAATCTGTCTCAGATACAAGGTGCAGGCATCTTTCCAATATTGGTGCCCTGTGGGCAAATTCCACTTGCCTGGTCTTGGTTATTACTCTGCCTTACACAGCTGCATGACTGAAATCATTCTCTGAGCCACCAACAGAAGCTGAGATAGAATTCTGATGCTATAACTTGCTACGTGACTTTATGCAAGTAGAGTGTAATCTGAAAGCACTGTGGCTTAGTGGATTGAGGAGTGGACCTGGAGTTGGAAGAAGGTTCAAATCCTGCCTCAGATGCTTACTAGTTGCGTGACCATGGGGGAAGTCCCTTAGCATTTCTCAAATCTCATTTTCTTCATCTGTAGAATGAAGATGAGAATAGTAGCAGCTACCCCCAGAAACTTGTTTTGAGGATCACAGGAGATAAAATATGAGAAACACTGATAACCTCAAAGCATTCTATCAACATCAGCTATTGTTATCGGCATGCACCCTTGAGAAAGGGAGTGTGGTTAAGCAATGCAAGCCCATTGACATGCCTAGAAAAATAACTATTTATGCATGTCTTCAGACCGCCCCCATCCATTTCCCCATGTGGCTAAACAGCAGCAGAATCTTTATACTTGGAGGGAGGCATATTAAACAGAAAAGAAACTCTGGCCCCCTACTTCTCTGCTTCCCTGTGAGACTTGAAGGGTGAATAGCCCAGGGAAATCCTTGAAAACAGATATTGCTTAAATAAAAAATGCCATCACTTTCTTCACCCAAACTGAAATCTGCTTTAACTATCTTCAAATTGGCTTTTTTGGATTTTCAGATAGGAAAAAAAAAAGTATACTAACCAACCACTTGTCCATGGCCTCCCTCTGGCTGCTTTGTGTTTTTCTGCAAGGATGTCAAGGACCTTTTTTTTTCCATAAATACACCCCTATACCCATGACATAAGCCAGTGGCATGCCCCTCTCCGCCCTCCTCCCCATTTCTCTCTCCTCACCAATGATATAGGAGAGAAAAGTGCCTCTGTGGGCAAAATGCAGCCAGAGGAATTTCTGACACCGAGCCTGGGTGTTGGAGCACAAACAGCTGAGACGGCAGGTGGGAGCCTCACGTGACTGCCAACTGAGAGTCTTTCCATCAGTGTTCCAGTGTCCCTGTTCTCTGTCCAGAGCCCGAGGGAAGATAAGGGGGAGGGGGAAGAGGAACCTCAATTGACTCCACAGCTCCACCAAAAGTTTCCATTTCTAAAAATAGGCTGATCCAGAGACATTCTTTTTCCCAATGTTGTTGGCATAAGCCCAGAAATGACTGCATTGCTCTTCCAGGTGGTATAAAAACCACAGTCGGTGACATCATCTACTTAGCCCAAGGTCACAGAGCAAAGCATATGGGAAAGCTGGAAAAAGCAACCCAGGGGGTCTTGTTTCCTTGGAAAGCTTTTACACCACAAGAATGAGAGAACGGTGATGATGACGTTGAGGATGACGATGATGATGAAGACAAAAACAACAGTAACAATAACTATGATAATAGCTAGCCTTTAGGTAATGCATTAAGATTTGTGAAACAATTTACATATGTTATCTGATTTGATCATCACAGCACTTTTGATCCTAGGTTCCAAGGAATTCCAATTCCTTCTTGTCCAATTGGTCTAAGGGATTTATCCTCCCTCAGGCCAGCCCTCTCTTCTTAATTCAGTCGTCATGTCTTTCTGTAACTCAGCTACTGACCATAGTGGGGTGTCATAATTTGTCCAGCTATTCTCCAGTCTCTGGGAATCATCTTCGTTTCTAGTTCTTTGCCACCACAAAGAGCTGCTATAAATATGTGTGTGTATATGGGTCTTTTAATTCTTTCTTCAACAGGCTCTACTCCAGACTTTTCTATCAGGCCCCTCAAGCCTTCCTCCCTTCCACTTCTCAGCTCCCTTTTATATATTGTCTTCCTCCATTCAAATGTAAGCTCCTTGAAGGAAGGGATCATGTTTCTTTCTGCTTATTTTTATATCCTCAGGCTTAGCACAGTGCCTGACACATAGTAATTGCTTAATAAATATTTGTTGACTAACTCCCTGACTGACTTATAATCCTCATTTACAAATGAGGAAATTATATGACAACAACCAATAATAACAAAAATAGAAAACAAAAACCAATGCCCATCCAAAAAAAAAAATAAAACCTTTCCTTTCCCCATGAAGGATATACAGATTCAATCAACAAGTATTTATTAAACCCATACTATGTACAAGGTACTATGCTAGGTACAAAGACCAAGGATAAAACATTCTCTACCCTCAAGGAGTTAAGAGTCTATAGCATAAAAGTAAGTCTGAATGGAGCTAGGAAAGGGAAGAGGGAAGGAGAAAGGGAAAAGGAGGCAGATGGGGAGGATAAGTGACTTTCCCAGGGCCACACAGCCAGTATGTTTCAGAGGTGTGACTTAGACCCAGATTTTCCTAACATTGCCCAATGGTGGCTTCATCCAAGATATGTACAAAATAAATGCAAAATCATTTGGAGGAAGAAAAGATCTAGTAGCTGGAGGAAACAAGAAGGACCTCATGTAGATGATGAACTTTGAGCCTTGAGCTAAGCTTCAAAACTAGACATTCTAAATGATAGAGATAAAGAGGCATTCCAGGCATGGGGGACAACCCATGCAAATTCGTAAATATGGGAGATGGAATATTATATGTGAGAAATGAACAACAAAAGAGCCATTTGGCTGGACTTTTCATGAAGGGAAGTAATATAGAATAAGCTTGGAAAGGAAAGTAAGAGACTTTAAATACTAAATAAAGGAGTTCTATTAGACCCAAGATATAATAGGCAATTTGTTGAGTAGAGAAGAGACAGGGTCAGGTCTATGCTTTAGGAATATCCTTTTGAATATCATAACAGTATCTCACATACTTGAAGGAACAAATATCCCCTCTTCAAATGGCATAAACTCCCACATCAATGTACTACCTAAACATGACGTCAAGAACTGAATACAATGCTCCCGATGTAGTCTGACCAGCATGAAGTATAGAAATGCTGATGCTTCCTAGTCCAGGACATGATATAGGGTCTCCTGAAAGTCCTAAGGTATTTTTGAGTTTTTAAGGCTTACAATATTTAAGCTATTAAGGCTTGAAGCTGCCCTAAGACTTTTGGGATATCCCATATTTATACTTTTCTTTACTCAGCACAAGAACACATCCCTTCATTTTATTTTATTTTTATGTCTAGAATATCACACTGTTAACTCACTTGACCTTACAGACCACTAAGAATCCTCAATCTTTTTTCATCCACATCGTTGTCTGATCATTCCTTGTACTTGTGAAGTTGATTTTTTGAACCTATGTTAAGATATATATATATATATATATATATATTTAATCCCTATTGAAGTTAATCTTATTAGATTCAGTTCAGCATTCAAGCCTGTCAAGATCTTTTTGGATCCTGTCTCTGTCATCTAACACCTCTCCTATCCCTCCTAGTCCTGTGTCATGTGCAGCCTCGCAAGTTTGCCAGCTATGTCTTTTTTACAAGTAACTGATAAAAACGTTAAGCAGCAAAGGGCCAAACTAGGACACTTCACTTGAGTTCTCCTTCCAAGGTGACACTAAACAAAAAATGACTTCTTTTGCTCCAGCCACTCAAACAATTCCAAGTGTTTCTAATTGTACTATCTTCTAGCCCACATTTCTTTACCATTACCCAAAGAATAACATGAGACTTGGTTAAATGCTTTGCTTGAATCTAGGTAAATTATATCCCCAGCATTCCTGTCATCTGCCAGGATAGTACCTCTGCCCAGAAAGGAAGTAATATTAGTTTGCTAAGAACCTGTTATTTACGTATCCTCAAGGACATTTTGTCATTACAGCTTCTTTTTCTAGAGCTTCCGAAGCATTTCCTTGGTACTTCTAGAATTTTTCCAGACAGATTAAGCTCACTGACCTATAGTTTGCAGACACCATCTTCTTTGCCTTTTTTTGCCTTAATATTGAAACATTTGCCCTTCTCCAATCCTGCATCTCATCTCCCATTCATTCCACATTATCTTTCAAAGATCATTCTTAGCGACTTGGTTCTTCAGTATCCAGGCATAAAATTGATTTGGGTTAGGTGGCTGAGCTCATTGATGGCAAAGAGGTTGTCACTTACCATCTCCCTACTTAGCATGAGTAGCAACTTTCTATTAGCCACTTTTGTTCAGTCCTTTCCAACCCAAAGATTATTCTTCTTGGGAGAGAAATCAGAAGATAAGAGTCGAACAGTTCTCTCTTCTCTCTGTCATTCAATGTCCTTGTGCCAACGCCTTCAGATTGCATTCCTATGACTTCTCTGATTCTCGCCAACATTGCTTTAAATAAAAAGAAACTTTTTTTTCTTGTGATTAGTTTTCCTCACCAGTCTCACTTTGCTGTGAACTTCAGATTCCTGACAATCATTTTGTAGGATCCAGCCATGCTTTTATAGTTCTTCTCTGTTCCCTGCCTTTACTGCCATCTTCTGTACTTTTTAAAAAATCTGAGTTGGTAGATAAGTACCCTATGCACCCACATCGATTTTTAGGCAACTATCCCTATTCTTCTTCGTTAGAATTGTTTCTTTTCTTTTCTTCTTTCTTCTGCCAAGTCCTATCTATCCTAGCTTCACAACATCTACCAAATATGACCCATTCTCTCCTCTGAAACTGCCACCATTCTAGTCCAGACCCTCATCACCTCACACCTAGACTATTGCAATAGCCGCCTATGGGTCTCTCCCTGTTCTGGTTCAACCTTCACTCAGCCATCATAGTGATCTTCCTAAAGTACAGATGTGATCATGTTCCTTCCCCACACCCCATTCAATAACATCTAATGGATCCCTATTATCTCCCAAATCAAATACAAACTCCTGTTTCCCTTTAAAACCTTTCGTAAGCCCATTCCTACCTTTCCAGTCTTTTGACACTTTACCTCCCCCCAACCCTGGCCCGGCCCACATACTTTGCGATCCAGTGACACTGGCCTCCCGGATATTCTTTGCACAAGATATTCTATCTCCAGACACTGTACTTTTTCCCTGGCTGTCCCCCGTGTCTAGAATGTTCTTCCTCCTCAACTCTACCTCCTGGCTTCCTTCAAGCCTCAGCTAAAATCTGACCTTCTGCAAAAAGTCTTTCTTAATTCCTCCTTAATGCTAGAATCCTCCCTTCCTCAGAGACCACCCCTAATTTATCCTGTATCTTCTTTGAACACAATTTGCCGTCATTTTGTTCGCCTCCGCCCATTAGAATGAGAACTCTGTGAGAGCAGGGACTATTTTTATCTTTGATTGGATTCCCAGCATTTAGCACAGTCTCTAATTCATAGTAAGTGCTTAATAAATGCTTGTTAACAACATCACTCTTTGTGTCTTCAGAATTTAATTCTTGAGATCTATCTGACCTAGTCTGACTCTTAATCCATTGGATCCTATCTACACTTCCTCTGAAGCTTTTGAAATCTGACCATCATGTTTATACACACGTATGTATGTGTATGTATGTATATATGTATGCTTGTGCATGTATTTGAATGCCCACGTGTATATATATGTGTGTATTTGTGTGCATGTATACGTGTGTGCATGTATTTGTATGTATGTGTGTATATATATATATGTGTGTTGTATATCCATACGTTTTGACTATGCCTGGCTTTTGTCTTTTCCTATATCCCTATTCTAAAATGAAAATATATATAAAGAGAGACAAATAGATAGCTATATAGTGTATATATTTGTATGTGTGTGTGTATATGTATATGTGTGTGTATTTATACGTATGTGTATATATGTGTGTTATGTATCCATACATTTCAACTATGCCTGGTTTTCCTCTTTTCCTACATCCCTACTCTAAGATGAAGATATATAGATACAGATGAGAGATACAGATAGATAGAGAGATATGTATGTGTATGTATTTATATGCATGTGTGTATATGTATATATGTGTGTATGTATTTATATGCATGTGTGTATATGTATATATACGTGTGTATATATTTATATGCATGTGTATATATGTATATATGTGTGTTGTATATCAATACATTTCAACCATGCCTGGCTTTCCTCTTTTCCTATATCCCTATTCTGAGATGAAGTGGTTACTTCCTCCCCAGATACCCATCATTCCCACTCCAGATTCTTTTTGTTGGTGAGAACCAAGTTTGAAAGAGTAGCACCCTTCATAGAGCCCTCCATCTAGTGAACAATGACTTTATCATTAAATCGTATCAAGAAATAGTTAGTTCCTCTGCTTTTGGCAGAGAGAAGGCTCCAGCAGATATCTAGATAATTGAAATTCCCTATAACTAGTACAGTGGATGTAACTGAGGAGAGAAATCCCCACTCCACATTGGTATTTCAAGTCCCATAATGCTTTAGGATGAAAGAGCATTGCTTATCAAGGAAAAAAAATGTCTGAACTACATTTCCCAGAAGGATATGTTTCTAGCCACAGTGTGGTGACATCAAGGCAAATTCTCTAATTCATGGGGAGTCTTCTCAGAGGTAGGAGGTTTAAAAGGCAAGGCTTTAAGATCTGTGGCATTAAGTAGAGGCATGGATGCAAGCTATGGGCTACCCCAAGGTTTTATCACTTTTCAAGCCTACCTCAAGTGCATGAGGGACTTCTTGAGGCATAGAGTGCTGAAGCCTAAGAATTTGCCTTTATGATTGTAAATTCTGAAGGTACAGTCTGTCTCCCACTATGTGAGACGGAATAGATTATAATCCTGCTGTAACCTAGAAGAGGTTGCACTCATTTGTGTATGCATGAAGAGAGTGATTCTACCATTTAGTTTCCTCATTATTTGTATTGTTTTTATGCCATAATTAAATGCTTTAGTTATTGAATTGATCATACCTTCGTGGTCTGGTGATAAAGAATATTATACTGAGTGGGGGAATCAGGCCATGACTTAGGTAATTGATTATTCATAATAGCCACACTGAACCTGGGAGAAGTAGAAGGGGCTCCAGAGACAGACTTCTCAGACCCTTCAGAGGCCCACTTATTACATTATTATATTACCTTTCTAGGCTACGCATGATTTTTTTGGCAAACTCTTTGTCAATCTTCCCTTTCTCACCAGGTAATGGGTAATAGACACCAATGACCATTTCTTCTTTTTCTCCTTCCATTGACCTGCAGCCAAATACTTAACACCATGCTCTTCCCCTACATCCTCCAAAGTTCCAGAGTTTCCTCACATGAGTATATCATCTTAGTATGTGGTGCTACTCCACAGCCATCTCTTTTTCCTATTCTACTTCTCTGGAATGAGGCATAACTTCCCAAAATTATTTTCTAGTCATGGGACACATTCTACCTTGTCTTGGTCTTTTCCAATTTGACTCTTCGGGGTCAAATTTGCTACCTTGCAATGCGATCTTTAGTTCACCTTGCTCATTGCCCATACTTTGTGTATTTATGTTTGGATAGTGGAAACCTTGGGTTTTATAGCTTCTCTTTTTGGATTGTTGCCTGGAAATTTCTGGGTGTTCCTATTGTTCTTCCTAAATTATAGGTATTCTTTACGGTATCTAGCTTGATGTATAGACATAGGTAGTTTTCTCTCTTGCTTCCCTCCTTTTTAAAAGTTTAATGTCATTACAATTAGATTTGCAAAACATTAGGCAACTGAACCCATTTGCATGGGATTTTTCTTATTGGTGGAGATTGATTATTCAATGCTTGAGAGTCAGAGTTGGTGAGAGTTTGGGAGAAGAAGAATTCTGCTCTTCAGATTTCCAGTTCTAGACAAAAGATACATTCTAGAATTGCTTCAGGTCCCTGAAAGGAGAAAAAAGACTGGGAAGAAACCAAGAGGCAGAAGAGCTGGCACACGGATCATGTCTCTTATTGTTGTTGTTCGGTCACTTTTCAGTCATGTCCGACTCTTTGTGATCCTGTTTAGGGTTTTCTTGGCAAAGACACTGGAGTGGTTTGGCATTTCCTTCTCTGACTCATTTTACAAATAAGGAAACTGAGGTAAACAGGGTTGAGTGACTTGCTTAGGGTCACACAGCTAGTAAGTGTCTGAGGACAGATTTGAAGTCAGAAAGATGAGTGTTTCTGACTCCAGACCCAGAACTCTATCAACTGTGGCATCTAGCTGCCCTTTATGTTCCTATGCCCAACTTATTACACTAGAGACTCTGGGAAATTTCCCCTTCGGCAAAATCTGGGATTCTCTCCCTTGGTTGAGCTGAGATATCTTACTCCCAATAGGAGAGCTCATTCACTCTCTATTGTTTGGTATAGTCTCATATATAACTACTCTGATTTCTATTGCTATGAGCTGAATAAATAGGTTCATTTGTGTTTTGTTATGTGTATTCATTGTGGAACTGGTACGTGGTCTCAAGAGAGTCAAGCCTCAGAGTATACCTTCCCCTTGACAGATAGCAATCAGGAGCTCCACTTGAAACTAAAAATTATTTCCCCTGGATTAACAACATGGGGTCGGGGGGGGTGGATTTCTGTAATTCTAGTCAAGGAACCCTTCTCTGAGGAGAACAGAATAGCAAGTCCCTGATCCCAACCTCCTCTTCCCCTCCTGGCAGGAATCAAAATCTCCCTTGGAGAAGGGTGGAGTGAAGGAAGCTCTAGGCCTCTCTTCAAGCCACATCTAAACAAACCTATGTGGATATATATTGCCAACACTAGTGACAAAACAAAGTACATATACATCCTTATATCCCTTTCATACATTGTTACCAACCTGGGTCGGGTGTATTCCATTCCTGGCCAATAGCTCATTGTTCCTATATCAGACACTGTCATCTAGAAAGGTAGATCCTGCTCTCATATTCCATCTTTTGAGTTAGCCATTCATGTCCCTACTTTTCCTTCTGGCCTCTTTGAGAATGACTTTATTTTTTTGCTCCAGAATACCCTCATGTCGATTTGGGATTCACCCAACTAAATCTTACAGGAAAAGCTCATTCACATATTATACGACTCCAGGTTTGCTTTCAGCCAATCAGGAAACCTTCTAATTTCATGGAAGGCTTTTTGGATATTCTGTTCATGTTCATTTGGCTAATTTTCTATCTTTTCTCCTTCTTCCCAAAGTGCGAGGGGGATAAAGAGAATTATGACATGCAACTAAAGTAATTTTTCCCATCATCCAGAATATAATAATTTAACACACAATGTACTCATGACACTGCCAAAATACATTCCGCCTTATTACCTATGGATAATATAGTGCCCTGTTCCGTGGCATTATGTTATTATGAAGAAGTGTCATGCACCCACGGTCACCATTTTGGGGAAGTGAAATCTCTGATCCCCTAAATGGTATTGGCATAAAGTCATTGCAATTTCAGTAGATTGGCTGGAAAGCCTTTTCTGAAAGCTGAATTAGTCTGAGTTTTGTCACCAATTGACACTGGAATGGGATTATAAGAAGATGATGGACACCTGGTCAAGCAGATACCTTCAAGCTTAACCTCCTTTTCTACCATTGTCCTGAATAGGATCTTGCTTATAGCCTCTTCTAAAGAGATTAGTTCAGGTAGGAGAGTAGCCTTTGTTAGAAAGGATATTAACTAATATATTTATATATTGCTTTTAAATTCACAAAGCACTGCATATACTTTATGTTGTTTGATCCTTATAGCAACCCTATGAGAGAGGGACTAATACCTCCACTTTACAAATAAGAAACTGAGGCTTAGAGAGGTTATACTATTCACCCATGGTTACAAAGCTAATGTGCTATTGCTTCTAGGATCAAATATAAAATCTTTTGTTTGGCATTCAAAGTTCTTCAAAATCAGGCCTACTCCTACCTTTCACTTCAGTCTTTTTTCAGTCATATCTGACTTTGTGAGCCCATTTGGGTTTTCTTGGCGAAGATACTGTAGCAGTTTGCCATTTCCTTTTCCAGTTCATTTTACAGATGAGGAAGCTGAAGCAAACAGGGTTAAGTGACTCACCCAGGGTCACACAACTAGTAAGTGTTTGAGGCCAGATTTTAGCTCAGGTCTTCTTAACTTCAGTCCCAGCACTCCATGCACTATGGCACCACCTAACTGTCCAGCTTCTATTTTACCATTCTTCTTACACCTTACTCTGTGATCCAATGACGTTGGCTTCCTTCCTGTTCCTCAAACAAAACACTCCTTCTCTCAAATGTGGGTATTTTTACTGGCTGTCCCCTGTGACTAGAATCATCCCTGCCTCTTGACTTCCCTGGCTTCCTTCAGGTCCCAGATAAAATCCGACCTCTGCGAAAAGGCTTTTTCAATCCTCCTTAATGCTAGTTTCTTTCCTAAGATGACTCCCAATTTTTCCTGAATATGTCTTGTTTGTACATAGTTGCTTCCCACATTAGACTATGAGCTCCTTGAGAGTGGAGACTGTCATTTGCCTTCCTTTGTATCTCCATCACTTAGCATAATGCCATGTACATAGTAGGTGGTTAATAAATGCCTATTGACTGACTAAGGTTTCAGAGACAGGATTCAAACTCATTTTTCTCCCAACTCCAAATTTGTGGCCCTTTCTGTTCTACCATGCTTCTTCAAAATACCAACTAGGAGGATCCAGCTCTAGCCCAAACAAGCTGTACTACCATGGATAAGATACCAAACCTCTCTGAGACTCAGCTTCTTCATCTCTAAAATAGAAATAATAATGCCTCCTATATCTACTTCACAGGGCTATTGTGAAGATCATAGAGACCATGAAAGTATAAAGCAATACTTGGACTAGAGGTATTATCAGGAAGAAGGAAATGCATTTCTCAGATCCACATATGTCAACATTAACTCCTCTTTGAGGTAATAAATAAACAGACAAACAAATAAACAAACAAGTTGGTGACATAATCACAGCTAAGTTGGAAACACTGGAATCATCCAGAACAAACCGTCATCTATTGAGAGAAGCTGAGAGGCCTCGGATGCACAAAATCATATTTCCCCAGGCATAGGATTAATTAAAACTATCAAGTGTTCCCAGCTTTTTGAAATTAACTTTGAAAGTGTTTGGTGTGAAGGGATAAAGAGAAAGACAGTGTGGTGGGGGGGAGGAGGGACAACAGGGAGAGAAGGGGAAGGAAAAAGAGAAAGATGCCTGAGTTGTTTGTTCCTTTTATTCTCTCTTAAGAGCAAAGGGAGAATAATGGGACTTCAAAGCATTTCCTTCAGCATGGCTGATGAGGAAAGGACAGTGCTACAGGAACAAACAATTTTATCAGGGCACCACTCCCTGCTTAGGTGCACATAACTGCTTCCTCTCTAGGGAGCATCAACTGAGCACTGGGAGATTGATTTTCTTTGGGAAGGAAGAAGGGAGTTATTTATCTTTAAAAAGAATTTATCTTATGCTTCTTCTCAGTTTTTTTTTCATCTTAACCTGTTTTCCATCTTTTTCTCCATCATATCCAACCGCCTTCACAGGTCTTCACTGGCTCTGCAGCCAAAGGACCAGTTTCACATCATGCCACTATCCCTACCTTATCCTAGGAAAATCACTTCCCCTCCCTAGACTTCAGTTTCCTCATCTGTAACATGAAGGAGTTGGAGCAGATAGTGACTAATGTTCCTTGTAGTTCTAGACCTGTGATCCTAAGGGAGTCACCACTGTCACGTTTCTGAAAAAATGGGCAATGAATGGGTCAGAACATCATGGTCACCATCACTGACCAGGACTAACACAGGAGTCAGAAAACCTAGAGCACAGAAATTATTTAATGAATCCTTCAATGTGTAGAAAGCGCTTTGCCTTAACTAGTTTAGGTGCTCCCAAATGCTTTGCAGATGCAGAAGGCAATTCCTTCACACCTTTGCAGAACTGTCAGAACTTAGACAACACTGGCGTAACCTTCAAAGGCCCATGGGCCCAGAGTGAAGAGAAAGGAAAAATACTTACCTCCAACACAGAATGAGTGGAAAAGCAAAGAACGTATTTGGAGCACCCAATCAATACTTCAATTATATTGAGATAAATGAAATCAGGCTGTGGAAGCACTGATGATCCACAGCTGGTGACACTCAGGGCTCAAAAGGTGACTGACCCCTAAGACTAAGAGAATCAAGTTTCTTCCTTCTTTAATTCCTTCTTTCATTCCTTCCCTCTTCCTTTCCTCCCTTTCTCCTTCTTTCCTTCCTTTTGTTTTTCCTTCCTTCTTCCCTTTCTTCTTTCCTTTCTTTCTTCCTTCTTTCCTTCCTTCTTTAATTCCTTCCTTCTTCCTTTCCTCCCCTTCTCCTTCCCTTTCTTTTGTTTCTCCTTCCTTCTGTCCTTTCTTCCTTCTTTCCTTCCTTCTTTCCTTCCATACTTCTTTCCTTCCTTTCTTTTTTTCCTCCATTCTTTACTTCTTTCCTTTTTTCCTTTCTCCCTTCCTGTAGTGCTTGTGGTTTTGCTGAATCTTAAAAACATTTCCACATGCCCTCTGCTATCATTTACCATGATAAGAAACCCAACTGGCTTTCCATTTGCCTTTATATCAGGAGGTCAAGAATGCTTTCATGTCCCTTTAAATCCACCAACCAACTTCTTGTGCTGCTGAATCTCAGAGGAAGTATTTGGGCTCTGTAGCCCTCACCACCTACCTACTTCCCAAGGTTTAGAGGAGATAACTGGCTATCTGTGAAGACCACAGAGTAAATTGAATTTCAGTTATCACTGCTTTGAAACTCAGAGGGTCTAACCTCTCCCTGTCCCCTGTGCTCATCTAACCCATTCCCAGCCAATCAACTAGTATTTATTAATTGCTTACTATGTGCCAGGAACTATTCTAAAGTGCTGAGGATAGAAAGAAAGGCAACAAACAGTTCCTTTCTCAAGGAGCTTACAATATAGTAGAGGAAGACGACATGCAAAGAACTACGTACAAGCAATACACGTACAGGACAAATTGGGGGTAGTCCCAGAGGGAAGGCACTAACATTAGAGGGGATTGAGAAAGGCTTCATGAATAAGTTAGGACTGTCTAAAACTTGAAGGAAGCCAGGGAAGCTAGGAGACAGATACGAAGGAGAGAGTTCCAAGCTTGGGAGACAGTGAAAATACTCAGTGGATGGAGTGTCAAATGGGAGGAGGCTAATATCACCAGACTGTAAAATACGTGTGAAGGGGAGTAATACTTAAGAAGACTAGAAACGTAGGAAGAGCCTAGGTTGTGGAAGTCTCAGAGAGATTATGAGGCTCAAGGGAGATAATAAATGGAAAGCATTTGGCAATCCTTTAAGGATTGTATTGTATCACTTTAAGTGATACATACATACATATATATATATATATGTATATACATCAGTTATTATTATTAGTCTGAAGTCACCAGGCCTCCAGCCCCTTGATGTCATCATTTCCTGAGCCTTCTACTGCACTACAGCTGAGCTCAAGCAATGATTTAGAGGAACAATACAGGGATGTGCTAATAAATGTTCACCACCTCGACTGGGGGAGGTGGGGTGGTGAGGGAGGGTCTGGGAAGGGTCATATCCACACACTTCTAAGTTTAATCTGCATCATTAACATTTTATTAAGTCTAAACAATAAAAGAATAAATCAACCCCGTGATTTGTAGCTTTTGTAAATTTCTGAAGTGTAAATGCTCATACTGAAAGTTTAACAATAGACCAAGCCGGTTAGAGCTGGCTCTAGCACATCCCTGGAAAGGCTTTAAAAGCCAAACAAAGATTTTTATATTTGATCCTAGAGGTAATAGGGAACCATCGGAACTTATTGAAGGGAGGGTTATAGGTACCTTAGGAAAATCAATTTGACGTCTGAGTGGAGCACTGATTTGAATAGGAAAAGATTTGTGGTCAGCCAGAAGGCTGTGGCACTAGTGCTAATGTGAGGCAATAAAGACCTAAACCAGGGTAGTATAGTGTCAGAGGACGTAAGGGAACACATACAAGAGACGTTAGGAAGCTATAATTGATAGAACTTGACAATTGATGCATATGGGAAGGGGCACTGAGAGAGAGTGAGGAATTAGGGATGATGCCTTGGTTTAAAGCCTGAATAACTGGGAGGATGGTGGTTTCCTTGACAGTAATAAGGAAGAGAAGAATAGGGAAAGGCTTTGGGGGGAAAGGTAATGTGTTCAGGTTTGAACATATTGAGTTTGAGATGATCTAAAGGACATCCAGTTCAAGATGACTAATAGACAGCTGGACATGCCTTTGTTCATGCCATTCACCTTGCTTACAAGTCTCTATCGATGCTCTCATCAATATTGAAGGTCAAAGCGTTAAAGGGCTATTTTCTTTCCTTACCTGAACTGTCCTTCCCAGGATGCTGCCACCAGGTGAAACCCAGGTGCTGCCTATAAGAAGAACAGAGTCAATTCAGTAAATTTAATCTTGGATCTTAAAGTCAATAACTTTGGAGCTATAGGTGTGCTGATGTGGCAGCAAAGAAAATTAAAGTGTCTTAGGTATAGTGTTCAAAACAGGAAGGTGATAGTTCCATTATACTCTTCCCTTGTCAAACCATAGTGGAGTTTTGAGGTATATCATGGCACGCTATGTCAGGAAGACACTGATAAGCTATAGAATGCCTAAAGGAGGACAATTAGAATGCTGAAGGGACTGGAGATTATGCCATGCAAGAAGTCTTATGGCAGGAAATCATAACTGTCTTTAAGTCTTTGCCTGTCAAGTATGAGGTCATAATATGGAAGTATGGCAGGTCAAATGTATTGTCTAAGGACCAGCCTTGCTAAGCATGGAATGTTGATACCAAGGTTAGCCAGCTGGAGATGAATTATTTAACACCTATCATGTGGAAGAAGGATTGTTCTAATGCCCCCCCAAAAGGCAGAATTAAGAACCATGGGTGGAAGTTACAGGGAAACCATCATTGGCTCAATGTCAGGAATTTCTTTGTTTCCTTAACTCTTATTTATTGTCCAAATCACATGAGTAGCATTTGATGAAACTAAATGTTGCCTTCTACTGGTTCATGCAGACATGTCTTATCTCCCCATTAAACTAGAAACTCTTTGAAGGCAGGAACCACGCCCTGTACTGTTGAATTCCCCTCAGAGTCTAGCACACAGGACTGGACACAAACTATGTGATAAGAGGGTACATATCAGTTCATGGTTTTAGTTCTGAAAATTAAGTGTCATCCTGTTTGGATGAGTAGAAATGAGACTATGCAGATGAAAATTGGAAAATGAGTTTATAGGAATAGAAACAAGGATGTGCTTCTTAGAGAAGGGTATATAACTAGCATCAACAAAGGTTCCAAAGCCCTGCCCAAGAGCTCTGATTTTACAACCCAAAGTTGTAGCAGCCCAGGAGAGAACTAAGTCCCTTGCCTCCTCTCCCACAACCTACACCTATCCTGTAGTTAACTCTGCTCTCCTGCTGGCCAGATTTCTAATCTAGCAGGAGAGCAGGGATCTAAGCCAATGTGTCTCTTGTTGGTGGGAAACAGATGGCTGGACAGGAGAGAGCTGATGCTGACGGAAGGAATTGCAAAACAAGTATCAATCAACCCGGGCAGCCCAGCACTAGCAAACAGGCAGCTCGTAGACATCCTTGTCTGGGCCAAGACTCTCTGGTGGCATTTTTAGCGGCTTTCCTAATTGAAGATGAGGCATTGAGCTAATCAGCCACCCTAAGTCCCTGGTTAAATGAGGCAGGTGGCATCTGAGAGCCCCGCCCCTCACCATGTCCCAGTAACACTCAAGAGGGGCACTATCAGTGCCAGCCAAGTGATATGTGAACGAAATGGAAGGGGAGAGAAATGAAATTTAAAGAGACATTATCAGGAGAAAAGAACTTTAATAGTACTTATGTGGATCTCATGGTAGAGAGGCTCACAGCCTATGGACTGAAGACCCACTGAGCACAGGGTTGGGGAATAGGATAAGGTTATTGGCAATGGCCCACAAAACTATATATGAATCAACCATTGCTATTTTAAACTTTACTTGGCTCCCACAAAGTATGCAGTTGGGATCAGGATAACAAATAAGGGAATATACCTTCTGCAGAGTAAATAAAAATGTCATGCGTACATGCGTTATGATTTTTCAAACGTATGCAAATGTTATTGTGCTCACTGAAATATAAATTCATTTAAATACATCACTGAATTTAAAGTAAATTTTGGCCATTATATATTTTTTCAATCAATGGACACAAATAGTACATAACTACTATTATGTTGTTAGGTTAATTTGATATTTAAAAAGGGTTCTCATATCCTAACAGGTTTGAAACCATTGACTTAGAACATTTTTTATTTGTTTGTTATTTGGATGTAGATATGTGTACATCGGCATTGTCTGTAACTTAGAGTCTTAGAGATTTCCCCTGGAGCATCGAGAGGTGATGGGACCTGCAGAGTTCTACATCTACTGTGTTCAGAGGAAGAACTCGAACCTTTGATTCCAAGGTCATCAGTCTATACACTCCCCCACACTGCCTCTCAGTTAATTGTCTATTTGTTTCCCATGTGTGAGTTTTGTCTCCTTAGGTAGTTTCTTCAGCATCACTCCTCAGAGTCCTACATTTACTGTCCTTTCCCCTTTTTCCTTCCCAGCTAATATGCCCTATGCCAAAATCATTATTGTTGTAAGCAAATTAATTGGATTGCCAGAAGTGTTACTCACATGTCATATCACATAGACTGTTCATGCATTTTGATCCCTGGACCCAACCCTTTTCAATGGAAGAAACCTTTATAGTTTGGAGTCTCTATCTCCATCCTTCCCTCCTTCCCTGAAGATGGGAATTGAAAGAGTTTATAGAAACAGAAACAAGGATTTACTCCTTGGAGCAGGGGAGGTAACCAAAGATTCCAACAGAGATTCCAAAGCCCTGTCTCTCTATCTCTCTCTGTGTGTGTTTTTGTCTCTCCTTTCTCACTCCATCTCTGTTTCTGTATCTCTATCTCTCTGTCTTTATCTTCTGTTTCTGTGTCTCTATCATTGTCTCTATCTGTATGTGTTTGTGTGTGTGTCTGTGTCTGTGTCTCTTGTCTTTCTGTGCCTTTCTCTGTGTTTCTCTGTCTCAGTCTCTCTCTGTGTCTCTGTCTCTCTCTTCCTCTCTCTCCCCTCTCTCTGTCTCTGGGTCGGTCTCTCTCTCTCTCTCTCTCTCTCTCTCTCTCTCTCTCTCTCTCTCCCCCTCTCTCTCTCCCTCTCTCCACTTATGAAATGGAATCAGGAACAAGGGTTATACTTATCTTATCTCAGGCTCCCTGTTTCCTTGTGAAAGGGAGAAGAATGGATCTACGCAGGTAATATAACGAGTTTAGAAAGTTCTGCAGAACTGAAATGTTTCTTATGGTTGCAGATCCATTGGGCATACAGGACAGCAGGAGAACTGCTCTTACAGGTATGTTGCTTCCTAGAACCTGGAACTTGAATGTTTGCTGATCTGCCCCCCAAATCCCAACATTGGAATGGAACACTGATAAAATACACTCCCAGTTAAAACCTAACTTTCCTACTTTCTTAAGTCTAACACCACAAGCAAATAAACAAAACCAGAAGCAGCCCCAACAAGCATTGTGCCCTTCTAAAACCACTTTCTGTCTTACCTTCAAAGACTCATGTTTAAGAATGTCCATACTGCATCACCATCACCCCATAGTATGTCAGGCAAATCTAACTGTACCCACAAAGCCTCACCAATTGCATTTCCTCTCTGTGCCATACACCAGCTGGGAGGTGCAGCCATTTCCCTGCTATAACAGCAGTAGAAATCCTGATGAAACTCTCATTCCAATAAAAGGACAAAGAGAAACATGTGTTCCTGCTTCTTGGCTACCCTTGGGTCTCTATCTTGTTTTGTTTCTGAAAAATGAAGTTTCCTGACTAACTACAACACAAGAATTTTTTTTCCTGGTCTGCAAACAACAGACTGATTTGGAATAGCCTGAAGTGGTTAGAGTCTGTAGAATTTTATAATGAGTTAGACAAAGAGGTCTGGAGGGTTTTACAAATGTACCGGTCTAGGGTAAGCAGACCCCCAACTCCCTTACAATGCACCAATCATAAGTAAACTCGATAAATACAAAGATAAGGTTGCTAACCCAGTACACTTTGGAGTAATTAATTCTTAGAAAGTTTTTCTTTATATAGAATCCATAAACCCAGGTGCCTTTGGGTTCCTTCTAACTATTGCCTCTACCTGCATTCTGGGACAAGTTTAATACAGATACGTGGGGGAGTCACTGACCAACGTTGGTTTTATAAAGGGAAGTAGACATTTATTTACATTTATTTAATATGATATTTATAAAGGCAAGCAGAGAGGCTGGAAGCCAGGGTAGATAACAAAAGACAGATGCAAAGTGCCCTAGTCATTTAGAATAGTGTTAGAAATATGACAAACCGGAACCAGTTAACTAGGAAACATAGAACAAGCAGGGTTAGAAAAGATAAAGAAGAAACTCCGGATAAATTAGAAAGTACTTACAATAACTCCCTCCAATGAATGTCAGATACCATCCAGGGGTGCTAATAGATCCTACAGAAGTGGTTAACAACTGCTTGTCAGTGAAGCAGATAGCTGTGATATTTGAAAAATCTTGGAGGATAAGATCTATACCACAGGAGCAGAAGTAGAAAAATGCTCCCTCCTTTCTAAAAAGGGGTAGATAGTAGATTGTTCAGAATAGAAGCCAACAAGCTTGACTTCAATGCCTCAGAAAGTTCAATTCAGTTCAATCAGTATTTATAAGTACATATATGCCAGGATTTGTGTTAAGCATTTGGGATAGAAAACAAAAACTCCCTGCCTTCAAGGAGCTTGTACTCTACTAGGGCAAAATAGCATGTATAGATATAAACTAACAAAATGTATGATATAAATGCAAAGCAGATTTTAGGAAGAACATTAAACTCTGGCAGAATCAGAAAGGGCCTCTTAAAAGAATTGGCATTTCAGCTGAGCCTTGAAGGGAGGTAGGTATTTCAAGATACAGAAATGTAGAGAGAACATTCTGAAGATGGGAGACAGCCCACACGAAGGCAAAGACATAGCAGATGGAATGTATGAAGAAAATTGAATAGCCCAGTTTGACCGAACATATAGAGTGTGTGAGGAGAAACAATGTAAAATCATCCTGGAATGATAGTCTAGATTCAAACTATAAAGGTCTTTCCTCCAATGCCAAACACTTGGAAGTTGTATTTAATATGAGAGACAATGTCCAATCATTTTTCAGTCATGTCAGATTCTTCTCGACCCCTTTTGGGGTTTTCTTGGCAAAGATACCAGAGTGGTTTGTCATTTCCTTCTCCAGCTCATTTTACAGATGAGGAAACTGAGGCAAATAGGTTAAGTAATTTACCCAGGGCCACACAGTCAGTAAGTGTCTAAGGTCAGATTTGAACTCAGGAAGATGAGTCTTCCTGACTCCAGGCCTAGCCCTCTGTGTACTATGGTATCACCTAACTGCCCTCACAAGAGATAATAGGTAAGCACTAAAACCTTGAATAGATGAATCATGATTAGACCTGTTTGTTTGGGGGTTTTTGTTGTTTTTTAGGGTTTTTTGGGAATACCAATTTGGCAGCTGTATGGAGGACAGATTAAAGATGGAAAAGGCTGGAGAAAGGAAGAAAAATTAAGAAGTTGTTGAAATAGTGGAGGGAGAAGTGATAAATTAGTTTGAATTAGGTTGATAGTGGTGTGAATAGGGAGAGAAGGGGATGAATGTGAGAGATATAATGGAAGTAGAATGAATAGGTCTTGGTGAATGATAGGATCCGGGGGATTAGAGGAGAGGAGAGTCCAGAAGGCTGATTATATTGTGAACCTGAGGGACAGTGAGAAGGACGGTGCTTTCAGCAGAAATGGAGAAGTTAGGGGGTGGGGTGGTTATAGGGAAAAGATAGTGAATTTTGTATTGGCCATGTTGAATTTGAGATAACTGTGGGAAACATGATCAAACTATGCAGCAGACATTTGGAAATGTGGAAATGGAGTTTAGGAGAGAGATAAAAGCTGGGTATGAGTATTTGGGAGTTATCTACATAGAGCTGGTGTTTGAACCCAGAGGAGAGAATGAGATCATTGAGGGATAAAGTGTAGAGAGGGAAGAAAAGATGGCCTAGGACGGAGCCCTAGGCTACAACTGCTAACAAAAAGTGGGATGTTGACAACAATCCTTGGAGGGGGAATAAAAATTATCAGTTAGATAGGTAAGAGGAGAAACAGGATAGAATTGTGTCATGGAAACTAGAAGAGGGGAGTGAACAGTATCATATGTTCTATAAAGGGTAAGAAAGATGAGACCAGAGAAAAGACCACTGAATTGGGGGCGGAGGGGGAAATGAGCTTCAGTGCCCTTGGAGAGAACAATATCAGTCAAGTGATAGAATCAGAAGCCATATTACAGGCTGTTGAGAAGTGAGTTAAAGATGAGAAAATAGAATGTAGATAGCTTTTTTCCTAAGTTTGTCTGTGAAAGAGAAGTGAGATACAGATATGATTTGAGAAGTGAGCAAGGAAAAGTATTTTTTATATTTTTATTTTGAGGACAGGCTTTGCAGAATACTTGGCACATAATAGGCATTTAATAAATGCTTATTGATTAATTGGAAAGAACTTGAAATATATTTATAAAGCAGAGAAGGAGTCAATGGATAAGAAGAGATTGAAAATTAGAGTGAGAATAAGTTCTCAGAGGAAACAAGAGGATAGGGAATCAAGAACACAAACAGGAGTGATGGGGGTTGGGGGTGACCTTTATTTAAGACTGTAACAAAGGCAAAAGAGAATATTCAAGAATCAATTATTAAAAGGATGACATGTAAGCTTTTAGAAAATCAGTAGGTGATCACTAAGAACTGGTAAGGGTTCATTAAGAACAGGTCATATGGCTTAACCTAATTTATTTTCTTTTTTCCCTTTGGCAGAACAGATGAGTCAAGGGACTGCCATAGACACACAGTATGAAAAGCACTAAATGTAGTCTATTCTGATTTCCTAGGAACAAAAAATGGAGACAAGGCTGGATAGAGGATATAACAGTTAAGAGAATTTAGAACTGGTTGAATGAACAGACTTAGAGAATGGTAATTCTCTAATTTGTCAGTGCCAGCCTGAACAGTGAAGTCTAGTGGAGCAACCCAAGTGATCCACCCCTGGTCCAGTTTGGTTCAACATTTTTTTTTGGTGACTAGGATAAAGAAATCCATATCATGATTATAAAATTCATGAATATCAAAAACATGGAAGCATAATTAGCATGCTATATCACAAATCAAGATAGAAAATTATCTTGGTTGGCTAGAAAAAAATGGGCAAAATATGATAAAATTATAAATAACAGAGATAAGGTAAGGTCCTAAACAGAGGTTCACAAAGTCAACTACGCAACTAAAAAAATGAGAGACACATGGCTAGTGAGCAGTTAATAAAAGAGAGATCTGAGAGTTCAGCATGATCAATTTAAGTTACAATGAGTTATGGTATGCAAGACATATATATATATATATATACATATATATATATATACACATATATATATATGTATACACACACATGCATATGTACCTATACACACATATATATGTATATGTGCCTATATGCACATACGTATAGGTATATGTACCTATATACACACATATACTTATAGTAAAGTTAGCTTGCATCAATAGAAGCAAAGTATCTTTAAAAAGTGGTGTACCCTCCCTTCTTTGCAAAGGTGAGATAACATGGCTGTGGAACATCGCAGATAATGTTGGATTTGGTTCATGTGTCGGTTAGTTCATTTGTTGTTAAAATTCAATTCAGTAGGCATTTATTACATGCTATTTTGTGTTCTATACCCATAATATGGAAATGTACCCAATTGGCTGAAGTGATTTGTTTTCTCTTTTTATTCTTTAGGGATGGCTCTCTGGAAGGGAGAGAGAAGAGGGGATATATTGGGAGATATAGATGATACAAAAACCAGAGATATCAACTGAAATAATTAATAAAACAAGGGAGGTGATAGTTTTGTTGTACACCACTCCTGTCAGACCACACATGGGGAACTATTTTCAAACATGGGTGCCAAATTTTAGGAAGGGCTTCAACAAATTGGAGTGTGTTCAGCAAAGAATGGCCAAAATGATGAGGGTATCAAACCCATTCTATCGAAGTACGAGAAAGTAAGGGCCTTTCTCCGCCCCATGCCCACCAACTTTGGTGACAGAAATTCAGTGCAAAAGTTAGCAGCCCAGTTCCCTCCGCCTCCAGCATCCCATTAAAGCTCATAAGCTAATTTGTGTGGCTTGGTGGCTACCTTCCATGTGCATGATAGGAGGTGAAAGGGCAAATGAAAACACTTTCTGGATGAGAAAGATTCATGGTGAAGTATATAGGGCACAGAGGGACAAATAGCCAAAACCCAGGGGCAGAGTAAACAGGGGAGTGTGAGAAGCAGCAGAAGGTAAAGCTTCAGCGGATGACAGCTTGTAGTAGCAATTTGGATTTGAAGATCTTTCCCACCCATTAATAGGCCGTGTGACCTGCTTACATCACAGGAAGCCTAAGTTACATGGTGAGAGGAGCTTTCTGACAGGAAAAGGAAGTTATATTACAGGAAATGCTGAGACAGAGAAAGATGATATGACTGCTAATGGCCACCCTCGTGATTGTTAGAACTGAACAGGCTGACTTAGCTGTACTCTGAGTTTGTTTTGAGGAAGACCCCAGCAGGGGATCAGAGTGGTTTTGGGATGGTGAGGCTACAGGCTGTGATATGGTGTTTTAAGTTCCTTGCTGTTATGATAAAGTGGGCTGACTGGCTGTGGGAGCTGAACATTTGGTTATGGGATATGGTTCTCTGGTGTCTGAATAAATGTTATACTTCTTTTACCTTCATTATGGAGAGTCTCTCATACCTTGCGATACAGAACTACATAGGCATATTCATGATTATTGTTGGTGTTGTGTTTATTGCCTTACTGTTTCACAGCTAGGGAGGAATAGGGCAGCAATGATAGCCATCATTCCAAGACCATTGCTTAAGGATTACCTAGTTCCTAGAAGGTGAAACTGGGCTGGACAAGGATTCCCACCTATGACACCACCCTTTCTAACCTCAGGAGTGAGTTTTTAGCAGTTGTTTTTTTTTAATTCCAACCTTTCCCCACTGGCTTGGAAATCTGTGGGAGACTATAACCCATTTTTTGTATGGAAAGTTAAAATGGTTGTTTATGTTGTTGTCCTCTTTCAGTGAAGGGATCTGCTATTTGATTTACTTATTTCCACCTGGTCGCTTGGTAGTGGCTACATGGTGTGGGGGCCCAACCTGCTTTCACAGAAATATGATTAGCTCAAATACCACAATGAAACTTGTGCATCAAAGCAATTTGTTGTTGTCATTTTCAGTTGTGTCTGACTCGTCATGATCCCATTTGGGATTTTCTTGGTAAAAACAGTGGAGTGGTTTGCCATTTCCATCTCTAGCTCATTTTACAGATAAGGAAGCTGAGGCAAATAGGGTTAAGTGACTTGCCTAGGGTCACACAGCTAATAAGTATCTGAGACCATACTTGAATTCAAAAAGATGAGTCTTCCTGTCTCCAGGCCCAGCACTCTATCCATTGTGCCACCCAAAGCATTCTCAGAATGAAGTGGGAATGTTTAAGATTGAGGAAGAGAAGGCTTGGAGGGGGACATGATAGATGCTTTCAAGTGTTGTAAAGTCTCTCATGTAGAAGAATTAATTTTGATTCACTTGATCCCAGAGGGTAGAATTCAAAACAATGGTTGGAAATTTCAGAGAGCCAGATTTCATCCCAATAGAAGGAACAATTTCCTGCTAGCCACACACTTAGAATTGTGCCCAATATGCATACATATGAACACACACATACATATGCATGAATGAATAAAAATCATTTATTAAATGCTTATTGTATGCCAGGCACTATACTAAGGGTTAAAGATACAAACAGAAAAAAACAGGACACATACCCCGCCACTGCCCTCAAGAAATTGAAAAGAAAATTCTCCCCTGTCCCATATTCCACAGGGACCTGTGTAACTTTTATGACTTATAGGATGAGTCTGTGTGTCTCAGAGTTGCCAAAGAATCAGTCTCCACAACCACTATCCCAGCCACCCTAACCTGCATAGTACGTATGATCGTGAAGGGCATGGCTGGAGGCACATCACTTTTCTGTGCCTTGTTGCTCCTCAGGTTCATGGTTCCCTGCAATGCCTATCATTAGCCACCCTTTATCCCTCTGTTACTCCACTGCTCATTCAACATCCTTGTCTATCACCAATTGCTTTCCTCCAGAGGCAACGTGGGTGGAAAAGCCTTTGTCTAGGTCACTGAATAGCTGGGCATCTTTAGCTGGCACCTCCTTCTCTCTGTCCTGCCACTGTGCCCAGACCCTAGCCATCAACAAGTAAAATATACAAACGAATCCCTTTTCTGCTTGTCTAACAGATTTCTCTCCTAGGAGGACTTGCCTCTTTCTAAAAGTCAGGTTGTAAAATGCTGAGGTTCTATGTGCCATTTCCCTAAAGAAAATGTGCATTAGAAGCTTAAGAACAGCTGAGGGAAAACACAATGAGGGCATGTCACATGTATAAACAGGAATTCAAAAGCAAGAAACAAGGGAACAGATTTATGGGACAGAAAAAGAGAGCAAGCTGATGACTATTCTGAGTGAGCTGGTTGTTCTTGAAGGCAAGAGAACTGGATCAAGTTTAGAGACCTTAAGAGAGCTGGTTGAAATGGTTTTATAAGCCATAGGTAAAAGAGCTGTGATATTGTCAGTAGGGAGCTTCTAATACTGATGCCGATACATCCTAGGGAATTGTCTACAGCTCATAGGTGTCAGGTGAATTTCCCAGAATCTCACAGTGTAATATCAATTACGTTACTGTTTTAAAATCATTAATTAAGTATCTTTGATTGACCCTTACTAGGTACAAAGCCCCAGGCCCAAACCCCTATCTACTAGGTGCTAACCCTATGTGGGCATGAAGCCCTCAGGATCCTAAGGGGAGCTGCTAAAACCAGAGCCAATAGTAGGAGCTTGAGTTCTGGTTGCTCAGATGACGTTTGATGATGGCTAAAGAGTGTATAAAAAGAGAGAACAGAGCTATTTGCTGGGGGCCCTCACTCTTGGAGGTGTGTTGATGTGGAGACTCTGGGCAGCTGTAGCTAAGAGCCCTCCAGCTTGTAAACCTGGATGTTGGGACTTTGTTAAACCCTGGTAACTATGCATTGAGATTTGAATCAGACAAGGTCTGTCTGTTGATGTTTGTAATTTGTTTGTATTTTCTCTGAAGTTCAGGGTGCTGCCTTTTTCCCCTGAACTAAGTGAAGGATATTTGTATGTTGGATTAAAATAAGATTGTCAACCCCTTAACATTGCTTTCCTTAGTAAAGCAGATCAAAGAACCTGTGTTGGCAGCTTTCTGTGTACTGGTTGTTAGTGGGTCTTACACCCCTACAGCAGCTGCTAGCTGAATTGTCACAACACACAGTTAGTAAGTGCCAGGAAAAGGAATTAAACCAAATTCTCTTTGACTCCAGGTTCAACACTATACCCAATCTGCCACAGTATTTTTGTGTTTGAAGTATGTTAGTTATTAGGGTCATAGATATACAGGCAGAAGCAACTATGGATGACATCTAGGCTAATACTCTCAATATACTTTAAGGGGGGATTGTAACACACTCTACCTCAATCAGCCAATCAAAAGTATATACTGGTCTTGAAGACATATTTAATAATTTGAGAGGATTAAAGTGCTTGGTACTGAGTGAATGAAAGAAAGATGTTACTACATAGAAAACATCTCATGATTGTTAAGATCAAGTCAAACTTCTTGGCCCAAAAAGTAAAAAGAAAGACGGGAGAATGATAGGAAGACACGGGGAGAGAGAGGGGAGACAGAGGGAAGGAGAAAGATAAAAAGACAGAGAGACAGAGACAGAGAGAGACAGAGACAGACAGAGACAGAGTCAAGATGGCAGAGAAGAAGAGTTCATTTTTTTCCGACTCACCCAAGCACACTTCCCCCATGATAACCTAGAAAATACATTAGACCAAATTCTTATTGGAAAAGCCAAGAAAAAGTAATATTGAGTCATTTTTCCATTTTTTTAAAACAGCTTAGAAAGAAAGATAGATTGGTCTATGGACACTAGAGCTAGAGATGGCCAGCACCATAGAAGAGCAGAAGCAGTAGGAAACATTCTAGCCCCCAGGGATGGTAGGGGTACTGAGAGTGAACAATAGGGCAAGAAACACTGGGGCAGAAAAAGATCCCAGGGTCCCCTTGAACTAGTGCTGAGAGCAAGAATCAGTATCATCTGGTCTCTCTATCAACCATTACCCAGTTCTGGGTCATATTTCCAGAGCAGAAAGCAGTCACAAGCAAGCAGAGCCCTAGCTGTATACAGAGCAAGGAACAAGTTTCAAAAATTTAGCTGTGTGGCTCTGAGCCCAAGAGCAGAGCAAGGACTCAGTCCTAACCTTTAGCCCCACATTTAAGCCTGTAGTGGAATAACTAGAGTAAAGGTAAAGAAATAATTCAGTCACTCTGAACCTGCAGAACCTCCCACAGGGCTAACAATGGCTGCATTCAGCAGCAGTCTATTAAGACTCAACCATAAAGAAGCCAACAGATCCAAACCTGGGTCAGGAATTTACAGAGGCCAGACCAGAATGGCAGTGAACAGACCCCTTCCTGAATTCTACTATTTTATAAATAGCAAAAACTTGCAGGACCATAAACTGAACTGTGAAAACTGCAAAAAGGCATAAAAACACAGAAGCTCAGGCCAGATATGCCCCACCCACAGAAGTGAGCAGAGCTTAATGCTAACATAAAGTTCAAAATCAAGAAGTAGGTTGGAAGAATGAGCAAAGAAAAAAAAAAGAACCTTACCATAAAAATCTGTTACAGTGAAAGGAAACTAAAGATACAATCACAGAAGAGATTAATGGCTTGAAAATAATCTATAAGCAAAGCCTCACAGAAAAATGCAATTGGAAACCATCCCAATAAGAATTCCTAAAAAAGTTAAAGAGAGCAATAAAAAAGATCATTTTTTAAAAATTTTTACCAAATAAGAGAGGTAAAGGGAAAAAATGGAAAAAGGAATGGGAGCAATGTAAGACAGTTATAAAAAGAGAGTTAACAACTTGGTAAAAGAGGTACAAAACCCTACTCAACTCCTTACAAATTGGAATTGACCAGATAAAAGATTATGACTTGACAAGACTGCAAGAAAATTTTTAAAAAGTCAAAAAGACTGAAAAAAGTAACAGAAGAAAATGTGAACTATCTCATAGGAAAAACAACTGACTTAAAATAAATTGATGAAAGATAATTTAAGAATCATTAGACTACCTGGAAGCCACAATTTAAAAAATTAAATAAAAGTATGGACATCACATTTCAAGAAATTATAAAGAAAAATTGCTCAGATATCTTAGAACCAGAGGGAAAAGTAGAAATTAAAAGAATCCATTAGTCACCTCCTGAAAAAATTCCAAAATGAAACCTCCCAGACATGTTAAAACTGAAATTCAGAAATCACAGTTCAGGAAGAAAATACTGTAAGCAGTCAGAAAGAAATAGTTTATGTATGATTGAATCATAGTGAGGATCACACGGGATCTAGCAATCACCATTATAAAGAAACAGAGGCCTTGGAATGTGACATTCCAAAAGGCAAAGGATCTAGGATTATAACCAAGAATCATCTGCCCAGGAAACTAAATATAATTCTATAGGGGAAATGAATATTTAATGAAACAGAGGACTTCCAAGTAGTTCTGATTCAACAATCAGAGTTAAATAGAAAATTTGACATTCAAACACAGAACTCAAGTGAAGAATAAAAAGGTAAACATGAGTAAGAAATCATAAAGGACTAAATAATCCTTTATGAAAAGATGATACTTTTAACCCATTCTGGATTCATCATTTCCAAGGATATGAGAGGAAGTCTAATCAGAAAGTAAGCCAAGGTATGATTCTATTATGTTTGAATGATCTCAAAAAAAGAATGGAATGATTGCAAAGAGGAATATTCTAGAAGGAGGGAGGAAGAAGAAGAATGGGAAGAATTATTTCACATAAATAGAGCATGAAAGAAAGAGTTTATACAATGGAGAAGGCAGTGGATAGTGAATCTCACTCTCATCTGAACCGGTTCAAGAAAGGAAGAATACATACACACACGGGTGAATACAGAAATTCATCTTACCCAATAGGGAAGAAGGAGGGGAAAAGGTTATGAAAAGCAGGGGAGAGGGGAAAAATGGGGAAAGAATATAAAAAGAGGCAGTGATTGGAAGTAAAACAATTGGAGGATGAGGAGGAAGAAGAGGAAGAACAAGAAGAGGAAGAACAAGAGCAAGAAGAAGGCAGTGGCTATGCATACAAGAATAGGACAGAGGGAAATACAGTCAGCAGTTATAGCTGTGAATGTTAAAGGGATGAACTTACAGGTAAAATGACATAGGCTAGCTAGATGAATTAGAAATAAGATAATAATGCTGTTTACCAATTGAAACAGTAAGGCAATAAACACAACACCAACGATAATCATGAATATGCCTATGTAGTTCTGTATTGCAAAGTATAAGAGACTCTCCATAAAGAAAGTAAAAGAAGTATAACATTTATTTAGACACCAGACAACCATATCCCATAACCAAATGTTCAGCTCCCACAGCCAGTCAGCCCACTTTATCATAACAGCAAGGAGCTTAAAATACCATATCACAGCCTGTAGCCTCGCTATCCCAAAACCTCTCTGACCCCCTGCTGGGGTCTTCCCCAAAACAAGCTCAGAGTACAGCTAAGTCAGCCTGTTCTGTTCTAACAATCACAAAGGCAGCCATCAGCAGCCACCAGCAGCCATGTCATCTTTCTCTCTCCCACCATTTTCTGTAACATAACTTCCTTTTCCCTGTCAGGAAGCTCCTCTCACCATGTAACTTAGGCTTCCTGTGATGTAAGCAGATCACATGGCCTATTAATGGGTGGGAAAGATCTTCAAATCAAAATTGCTAATACACCAATACACACACACACACACACACACACACACACACATTTGAAAATAGAAAGCTAATTAGAGTTTTTAAGGAGGAGTGGAGCAGAATCTATTATGCCTCAGTTGAAGTTTAAAAAAAAAGCAGTAATGACCTCAGACAAAACAAAAGCAAAATATGGATCAATAGATAGCTCCAGACAGATAAGTAAATGGATGAATAAAGAAATATGTGATAGATGAACAAATAGATACACGAATGAATAAATAAGTGAACCATTCAGGCAAGTAAGAGAGGACCTACGATTTGGGAGCTGAGGATTGAAGGCCCCTGAGAGGTAAATCTCTTTGTGGGAGTAAAGGGGTGAATATAGGCAGGGAAGAACAATGAGCGCCTCCATTTCCCATTGATCATATTACTAGAAAGACTAAATCAGTAGGAAGTAACACATCTAGATGGATGTAGAAAAAGATGTGCTGAAGGCAAACAGGTGTCTTAAGAAAAAGCAACCATGAGGCAGCTAGGTGGTACAGTGAGTAGAGCACAGGCCCTGAGTTCAAATGTGGCCTTGACACACTTGCTAGCTGTGTGACCTTGGGTAAGTCACTTAATCCCAATTGCCCTTTCTTCCCCCCTCAAAAAAAAAAATAAAGCAACCAAGACTTTATAGATGGAAGTGGTAAAGTGATGACTTTTTTTCTTTTCCAAAGTTCAGATAACCTGGAGGTCAGTGTCAGTATCCACCAGAACTGATAGCAGCAACTCTGGAGCAGCAGTGGCTGATAGCAGCCCCTACATTGGGAGCTGAGAGACACAGCAAAGGCAAATTGGACGCACTAAGGAAAGGCAGCTTCAAGGCTTTAGAAAAGTACCAGCCCCTGGAAGCCCAGCAAAGAGTTGCATCTACAGGGAACACTTAAGAGAAAAGGACACCAGGAGCGGTGAGTTACCCTTTGGCCACATATGTTCACTGCTTCTTTCTATCACTACCTTTAGTTCACTAGTGTTCGAGTGTGAATCCGCTCTTCTCAGCAGCCTGCTGAGTGTAAGAGGAAAATGCACTCCTGCTTTGGGAGCCTTGCTTTTGTAACCACTGTCCTAACTATGCCTACTTAGTAAATATCCTTTTTAAAGGCTAATGAAGTCTGGCTGATAAATCAATGGAAAGCACACTGATCGTGATCGGCAGTAGTATGAAGCCCCCATGCATCCTCAGAGTTCCCTCAAGGGAACGGAAGTAATCCCTTTCTGTAATCTCCCCCCAGTGTGAGTGAAAGTTGGGGATGTAGCTTAAAGAATCATGGAAGGAGTGACATAGATGAGAAAACTGAGGCATAGAGAAGTTAATTGAATTGCACAAGTTATCTTTTATGTTTGTCTAATATATTTGTAATAAGTTGGAAAGTCAGGATTTGACTCCATGTTCTATGTCTCAAAATTCAGCACTTTTCCCACTGTACTATGTGCCTTTCATTTCTAATAAGTAGCATTTATCACCTGTAATAAGCTAGGGAAGACAGGACCAGAATTACAAAAAGGGCTTTGAAGAGATAAGAAATAGGATAAAGCTCAGTTTCTAACCATTTGCATTGTTTGTAACAGTTAAGATAATAATGCAGTACACCCTTTATACTTATAAATTAACTTTCTTTCTTTTGGTTGCTCCATATGCTTTCGTATTGTTTATCTATATAAAAAGAGAATATCTACTCCTATTTTCTTGATCTAAATAAGTAATTATATTTCCTTATAGTAAACATTAGGGAGAATGTAGAGCTGTACATTATTGTTTTTCTTCATTTTCCATTCCAGAATATAGTCAAAACCACTGGGCCTGTTGTTCTGCTCTAACTCAACTGGGGTACTGCTAGTCATCTATGACATCACCAGACTTACAGCAGTGTATTTGGGAGAAATTAAGCAAGCTCTTTAAGGCCTTCCCTTCCCCCCACCCCTCAACCCCAACCTCTTAACCTTGAAAGAAATAGTACAAAGTTGGCCCAATCACAAAGCAGGATAGAGAGAGGTAGAAAGGAGATAAAAGAATATGTCAACAAAATAGTAAAAACTGGGAAAGCGTTTCTCACAACAGTTCTCTCTCACATTTTCAAAGATTTTGAACTCTTCACATCCATTCATTACCCCATTTAAGCTTCCCAGCAACCCTGAGAGGTAGATTTTTATAAAGAAACTGAGGCTTAGAGAGGTTAAAAAGCTTGTCCTTAGTTGTGTATTTATTGGCAGGGACAGAACAACAAATTGGATCTCCTGTGAACCACAGGGACCCACCCATTTCCCACAAAAGCCCTTTGATCCTTTGTCTTGTCAGATGTCACTTTGCAGAGTGATTCCTCCTTGATTACTCTCACCATCCACTTCCTTCACTCTTACTAACATGCTACTGAATAGAGCTAGAGAAACCTACTATGTCCACTACAAATTTATGTCATGTACTCTCGACTGGACCCACACTGCAGGACAATCCTTCTACTCCTCCCTGATCAAATCTCTGTCCTATTTACTATGTGTAAGTATTCTGAACCTTCTTTCTTTTTGCTTAAATGTATGTTCCCATGTTTAGCACAGTACCTGCCATACAATAAATATTTTATCTAATCTAATCTCTCCCTGTGCCACATTCTCCCAGTGCCCCCACCCCTCAAACTCACAGTGGAGCACCTTGACTCATAACTCACCAAAAAATTAAGGCCATTTACTATGAACGCCCTCTTTCACTTTCTTCTTTCACATCGCTCTGATATCATTCCATACTATCTTTTCCTTCCTTTTAGTATCTGCTGAAGAAGCACCCCTTTCTTCTTTCAAAGGCCAACCCCTTCACAAATACTATGATTCATGTCCCCTTTCTTCTGTAGCAGATTGCCTCGACCATCCAGGTCTCCACTATTCTATAAAAAACCCTTACCAGATCCAACCATTGTCATTAGCTATCATCCTATATTTCTTCCTCTTTCTCCACTAAACTTCTTGAGAAAGCTGTCTACATTTAGTGTTTGTCTTTCCTCTCTCCTCAGTCTCTTTTCAACTCTCTAAAGTTGTCAGTGGTCACTTAATGGTTGCCTTTTCTCAGTCCTCATTCTTCTTGACCTCTCAGTGGCATGTGGTACTTCTGGTCATTCTCATCTTGATATTTGCTCTTCCCCGGCTTTTCATGACAGTGCTTGCTCCTGGTTCTCCTTTCTGATGATTCATTCTTAGCCTCCTTTGCTGGATCTTGACTATGTCATGCCCACTAACTGAGAATATCCCCCAAGGTGGTCTCTTCTGGGCCTTTTTCTCTCTATACCCTAATGTGATCATCCTATTAGTGCCCATAGATTCAATCATAAACTATGTACAAATTATTTCAGAACTATATATCCAGGCCTAGTCTTCTCAAAAACTCCAGTCCCCCATCTCCAACTGCCTATTGAATGCTTTCCACAGTTTGCCACATAGGGTTTTTAAACTCAAGATGTTCAAAGCAACTTGTTATCTTTTCCCCCAAACCCACTCCTCTTTCAAGCATCCTTTTTATAATCAAGGGAACTACCATCTTTCCAGTTACCCAAGTTCCAAACCTCAGTTTTATCTTCAACTTCTCATTCTTACGTACCTTACAATCCAATCAGTTGCCAAATCTTGTTTTTTCTCCCAAACATTGTATACATCCACTTCTCTTGACTCACATAGCCAACAGCTCTCACCTCAAGAGACTCAAGTCCCTCCCCACACCAATACATCCTCCACACAGCTGCCAAGGAGATTTTACAAAAGCATGTATCTGATCACATCATTCCCCACTCCAGTAGTTCCCTATAACCGCTAAGGTCAAATATAAACTACTCTGTTTAGTGTTTGAAAATCCCAATAACCTGGTCCCTCCATACATTTCAAGGTTTCTTTGATATTCCTTTCCTCTACACACTCTATGGTCCAGCAATGGTGGCTGTGTGCCATTCCCCACACGTCTTGCTCCATCTTTTCTCTCCATGCTTTTGCATTGGCTGTCCCCTGTGCCTGAAATGCTTCCTGTCTTCATCTCCAATTCTTAGAATTCTGGGCTTCTGTCAAGACTCATTTCAAATGCCACCATTTGCAGGAGACTTTCTTCAGTATCTTATGAGTGACCATGGCTAGACCTGTACTTTAGACGTGTCAATTTGGCAGGAAAGTCCAATAAGGGAGGAAAATAGGATCCTAGACCTAACATTAGGAGACATCTCAGAGGACATTGAGTCCAACACTCTCACTTTACAAATGAGGAAACTGAGGATTCAGGGGATAAAGCAACAACCAAGGTCACACAGGCTGTGTCAGAGATGGGTTTTGGACTCCCATCCTTTGACTCCAGAGGAAGTGTTCTTTGTGCAGTATCATGCTAGTGAAGGAAGACTCAGGGGTGTTTTGCTTTATTTTAAATGTGTGAAAGTTTACAAATAAGCACCCTTAATAGTTTAAAAAATGTTGTGCATCTGTAAAAATTTGCATCTGGGAAACATGGAGCTACAGGACTTGTATTTATGTGCAAAACTCCCTTCAGCCAAACCCTCTCAATGAACCAAAAGGACTCATTTCTATTTGATTGTGTATATAAATTACTGAAGGTAAATTTCTCCTGTGCCTCTGGTTTGGCCAGGAAAAAAAAGCATGAGATGCAGTAAAGAACAAGCTAGAATCTGAGCAGAGATAGAGCTCCTCCCAGCTGCCCCCTTTTCTCCCTCCTTAATAGTACCCAAGAAGCTCCTTTATTGTAGGGAAGAGGGAAGAAATATCTGCTTCTTTTGCAATTAACAAAGGATATTTTCTATAATGGTGGTTAGAATGAAGTACAAGGAGAGAGAAAGGGAAATGTGCTGTCCATAAGGGACTTTCCCAGTTCATTGTCTCTCTGCTACCATCCCCTAAGAGGGACTCAATTAATCAACAAGCATTTAATAAGCACCTACTTAATACCAGGCATTGTGCCAAGTGCTTTACAAATATTATCTCATTTGATTTTCACCTCAACCCTGCGAGGTAGGTGCTATTATTATCTCCATTTTACAGATGAGGAAACTAAGGCAGCAGAAGTTAAATGACTTGCTTAGGGTCCCACAAATGTCTGAGGCTGGATTCAAACTCATGTCTTCCTACTCTACGCCCAGAACTCTATCTATTGTAACAACTAGCTGCAAGACAGGGGGAAAGGCCAATGCAATGGCAAAGAGATAGAAGATAGTGGCAAGAATGAGTAGAAAAATCTGAACAGAGCACAGAATGTGTGAGCAAGGGAGTGTCATGGTCAGATTTATGCTTTAAGAGAATCACTTAGCTCTGTGGAGGAGTCATTGAGGTAGAAAGTGCAATGAGTCAGGGAGAACAGTTAGTGAGATATTTTGATAGATCATGTGAGACATGATAAGGTCCTGAGCCAAGATGGTGGCCATAAGAGTAGAGGGAAGGATACAGACATGAGGGATTTTGTGAAGGTGGAATCATAAGATTTGGTGACTGATTAGATACATGGAGTAAAGAAGAGCAAAGAAAGACAATAAAGTTGTAAGTATGGGTGAATGGAAGAATGATGGTGCCTTTGACATGGTGGATTTGGAAGAGGGCTTGAGTGCTTTTCTGGACACGTGAAGTTTGAGGGGCCTATTAGACCTCAAATGTCCAACGAGCAGTTGGTGATATTAGACTGGAGGTCTGGAAAGAGACTAGGGCAGGATGTATAGTTCTGAAAATCATTTGTATATGGATAATAATTAAACCCTTGGGAGCTGATGAGGTCATTGGATGATTTCACTGGAAACCATTGGTGGCTCAAACATTACTGCCAGTGAAAGTTTAAAAAGAAAAAAATGTAAAGAAAAAGAAATAGTAATGTCCTAATGTCAGACCTCTACTAGCTATCAAGGCCAAAAGAGAAGCATCTATCTTAGAAGACAGTTTGAAATCAAGGATAGAGCACTGTATATGAAGCCAGGAAAACTTGGGTTTGAATTACTGACTGTATGATCATGGACAAGTCATTTAATTTTTCTGAGTTTCAGTTTTCTCATATGCAAAATGTGAGTATTTTTGTTGGGTTTTGCCAACCTCAAAGTAGTACCTAAACAAATCTAATTAGTTGCCAGGGTCCATCAATTCTACTTTCATATCATCTCTCATACATAACCCTGTCTCTCCTCTTACATCATCACCACCATGGTTCATTCCTTCATCACCTCATGGCTATACTACTGCAATAGCCCACTGGCTGATCCTCCTGCCTCAAGTCCCCACATCAGGCCATCCTCCATTCAACCATCAAAGGGATCTTCCTAAAGCACGGGTCTGACTATGTCATCCTCCTATGCAATAAGTTCCAATGGCTCCCTATCACTCCAAGATCAAATGTAAAATTCTTTTTGGCATTTAAAGTCCTTTATAACTAGCCCCTTCCTACCTTTTTAGTCTTCTCGTCCCTTACTCTCCTCTATGTACACTAAGATCCAGTGACACTGGCTTCCTTTCTGTTCCTCTCATAAGACACCGCATTTCCCTTCTCCACGGTTTTTCATTGGCTGTTCCCCATGCCTGGAACTCTCTCCATTTTCTTGTCAGTCTCCTAATTTCCCTGTGTTCCTTCAAATCTCAACTAAAGTCCCACCTTCTACAAAGACCCTTTCTCAATACCCCTTAATGTTAGCACCTTCCCTCTATTGGTGATCTACAATTTTTCTGCATGTATCTTGATCGCACATAATTGTTTGTATGTTGTCTCCCCCACTAAACTACAAGCTGCTTGAACACAAAGACTGCCTTTTGCCTTTTTTCTGTAGCCCTAGCACTTAGCGTAGTGCCTGGAGCTTGGTAAGTTCTTAATAAATGTTTATTGACATGTGAGATATTATTAGAAAGAAGGGGGACTAGTCACTGGGCCTGTGCAGAGACATCAAAAGATCACCATATCCTAGCTCCCTGTCCGTCCTGAATTTACCTTTGACTTTCTACCTTGCTCTTTACTTTTAACCAACTACCATCTCCCCAACCCAGCTGTAAATGCCTCCCATTTGCCTCTCCAACATAGGCGTCCTCCTCGCCTCTGACACTGCCACCACCCAGGGAACAGGCCTTTGTCGCCTCATCCCTGGATTACTGCAACAGTTTGCTGGTTGATCTCCCTGCCTGCTATGTGTGATTGACAGCTGAGAGCAGACTTCACAGTCTTGTTTCTTCCTCCTCCAAATTCAGATAGATTGTCTAAGTACTCTGACCTGCTTGGTCTCTCCCAGTATCCCTGCCAACACATCTGACTACAGGCAGATTTCCAGTCAGGTCCAGGCAATGCCTCTCTATTCTTCAACTCACCAGGGAGATCCACGGGCCCCAACCTCCCATTGGGCCTCCCATTCACCCTGTCAATCCACAACCCCTTCTTCAGTTTATGACAGAGTTAAGGGACATGTTAGGTAGTGGCAAAACCAAGACAGAACAAAGGACTCCAAACTAGAAAGTTAGGTGCAACAGAGAATAGAGCACTGGGCCTGGAGTTAGGAATATCTAACTTCAAATTCAGCCTCAGATACCCTAGCTATGTTACCCTAAGTAAGTCACTTAACCTCCGTCTGCCTCAGTTTCTTCAACTAAAAAATAAGGATTAACAATGGCACCTACCTCACAGGGTCATTGTGAAGATCAAATAAGATTTGCAAAGTGATTAAAACCTTTGTACCAGGCACAGTCCCTGGCACATAATAGACATTATATAAATGTTCCTTCTCTTGCTGTCTCCTTCCCCAGTTCTATGATCTCTTTACTCCTCCCCTCAAAAGGGATCAATTCAAATGAATCTTAGTCATGACCTTGGGCTGGTAGCCACCCTCCGAAGCACATTTCTGTCAGCTCCCTTGGGTTCCATGAGCTCTTTCCACCAGGGATTTTCCAGTGAAGAGAGGAAGGAGGGGGCTCATAGGTGACATTTTCCAAAGGGAGCATTGATCTGCCACCGACCCACGAGTGAAAGTAAATTCAAGAACCTGGCCAGTGTTATGAGGAAGATGCCAACTTGACAGCTGAAAAATGTCCCCAGCCCTAAGGCTTGACACAGCCTGTCAAGTATCAGCTGGATGTTTACGATTCAGGATTAGGAGTGGTGTTGATGGGAAACAAGGCAGTAGTTCTAACACATTGAAATCTTTCACAGAAACACAAGTCAGTACTGAGGATGGGGAGAGGGGGATGGAGAAAGATAAAGACAGAGTGCATATGAGCAAAATTTTTGACCAAGCTGTAAAAGCAGGGCACATAAGTGGCTGAGTGAAGAGGCCATGGGATCTGAAGTCAGAAATATCTGAGTTCAAATGCGGCCTCAGACACTTCTAGCTGTGTGACCCTGGAAGAGCCACTTAACCCTGTTTGCCTCAGTTCCTCATTCAAAAAATGAGCTGGAAAAGGAAATGGAAAAACCACTGCAGTATCTTTGCCATGAAAATCTCAAGTGGGTTCATGAAGGGTTGGACTCAACTGAAAAAAGGCTGAACAACAACAAAAAGCAGGCCACACGCAGGGTTACGTACTAAAGTAGCATTACAGAATCATCGCACGTAAGAACCAAAAGGGACCTCATGGAGGGTTCTGCCTAACTTCTCACATTACTAGGGCATGAACTGCGGCCCCAAGAGAGGAAATTATTTGCCCAACACCACACAGTTAGTGCCAATGTCAACACTTGAACTTAAGTCTCTTGTCTTGACTTTTTGTCTCTGTTTAGTGTCGCACCCCTACTAAACTGTAAGCTTCCTGAGGACAGGGGCCATGGCTCATCTGAACTTTGTATCTCCCCCTGGCACCTAAACCAGGACTATGTAGAGATCAGGCACATAATGAATATGTCTTATATTATGTTGATCATTGTCAGCTAGTGGTTATACAATTTTAGTAGGGAAGATGTGCATGACAAGAAAGCTTATGAAAAGAGTGAGGCATCTAGGTGGTACAATGCTTGCGGTGATGTACTTGGAGTCAGGAAGGCCTGAGTTCAAATCCTGCCTCAGATGTTGTATGGGCAAGTCACTTAATGTCTCTATACCTCATTTTCCTCCTCTCTAAAAATGAGAGGCTTGGACATGGCCACCCGAGACTCTTCTAGCTCTAAAGCTCTGATCTTATGAGATAATAAGTGTACAGAGAGTGATACAGACTGTCAGCCAGCTCAAAGTGACTGAAACTAAACTCACCATCCCTCATTTCCACCTGTTGCACATCTAGCCCTATTCCAAAAATTCCCTGCTTCCTTTGAGAGCACACTGTGCTTCCAGTCACTGAGGCTCAAAATCTTGAAGTCATCTTTGGTATTTTCCTCTCACCTACCATCATACATCTAACTCGCTGGCAAGTCCTATCAATTTGAGTTAATAATAGTAGCTCTCATTTGTATATCACTTTAACATTTACAAAGTGTTTTACCTACGTTATCTCATTTTGTCCTCTGACAACCCTTCCAGGGACATGCTGTTATTATCCCCGTTTTATAGATAGGGAAGTGGAGGCAGACAGAAAGGGTCACAGGAGAAGTCTTTTCAATCTGTCTCTTCACTCTACTCACATAACTTGGGCAAGGGTCTGCAAGCTCTCCGAGGGAGGTACCGTGCCTTATTTATCTTCATGTTGCCCATTATGGCTCTTAGACTGCTGGGCATATGGGAGGGAAAGAAAGAGGGAGGAGGGAGAGAAAGGAACAGACAAGGAAGGGAAAGAGGAAAGAAGTTAGAAGGGAAAGAGGGATAGAGAAATGGAATAAAGAGAGGGAGGGAAGGAAAGAAGGAGGAAGGAAGGAAAGAAGGAAGGCAGGCAGGTAGGAAGGAAGGAAGGAAGGGAGGGAGGGAGGGAAGAAGGAAGGAAGGAAGGAAGGAAGGAAAGAAAGAGGGAGGGAGGGAAGGAATTTACCAGAGAAAAGGGAGGAAGAACTCATCTGGTTAATGTGGAGATTCAAGAGGAAAAAAAAAAAGATAAAGAAAAAGACAGCATTAGCACAAAACCTTGCTGAGTGAGCTCCCCCCATTACCTTGGAATTATAATTACATCGGCCCTTAATATCCGCACACCCAAGTAATTACAGCCGGCTTATGGCTTCCCACTGCAATCTGATATTAACTTTCCATCACCCACGCTCAGAGCCTGGGGGAAGAGACAGCTAAAGCAGCAGGGAAACCCAGGGCCTATCCCATCCTGGATAAAGAGGCTCCTCCCTTCCCGCCCCCCACGTTTTCCATCCTAGCAAGCCAACAGCCAAGCAATTGTTTTGTAGGAACAAGAGGGGCTGTTCTAAGCCAAATTAAGGGGATCCCTCTTTCTAAATTCTGGGGTCCAAGCCTAGGCCTAAGCCTTGTTTTGTCTGTAAGGTAAAACCTCCCAAAACTTCCAGAATTCCTTACCTGTCTTCTGTGACATTTTAGGAAGAGTTTTCAGATGATTACAAGGTCCTAGGATGTGTCTGCTCAAGCAAGGTTCTGTATCTCAAAAAAATGCATAGGCAACCTCTCCTGAGCCCTCAACAGGATTACCCATTATCCACTCTCACCACTGGGGAGAAAGGACTGCTCACACCTTGGGAGATCTTTATAATTTCAAAGCATGTTTATGCCCATTGATTCACTTGATTCTCAGAATAACTGTGAGATGATGAGGGCATGATTTTGATCTTAGGTTCATAGGTGAGGAAACTAATTTGGTCCAGAGAAAGTCGAGTGATTTTACTCAAGGTCATCCTTTGAATTATTGACAGAATCAGAAGGGAAACCCAGGTCTCCTGACTCTTAATTCAAGGTTTCTTCTAATATCTTGACTCACTTGTTCTTAACATGTGACCACCTAGTCTTCTTTTTCTATCATGTTTCTTTGATGTTTCTTCCATTATACCTCTTCTCTCATGTGATTCTTTATTTATAAGATGTTGCATTTATATGTCACTTTAAGATTTGTAAAGTGATTTATATTCAAGCCTCACAACAATCCTAGGAGGTCGGTGGTATTACAATCCCCATTTTACAGATCAGGAAACTTAAACAGATAGAGATAAAATGACTGGCCCAGGATTACACAGCTAGTGAGTGTCTAAGGCTGCATTTGAACTTAGGTCTTCCTGACTCCAGGTCCCATGCTCTATCCACTGAGCCACCATCATATCTACCCTGGGCCTCTCTCTCCAGTGCCCTTTGGATGATCCTCAACTTCAACACTTTCAGAGACTATTTATAGTATTTCATGACTAACAATAATAATACATCGTTGTAAGAATAGTTGCATTTTTTAAATTTAAGAATATTTTATTTTTTTTCCAATTACAAGTAAGGACAATTTTCAATATTCACTTTCTGAAAGATTTTGAGTTCCAAATTTTTCTTCCTCCCTTCTTTCCCTCCCCCCTCCCCAAGACAGCAAGCAATCTGATATAGGTTATACATGTAGTTGCATTTCTTTTTAAATGGACCTTTGTTTCAGAGAGAACCTTAGGGATACTGAAACTATTTTAACATAACAAAAGGCCAGCCAGGCAGCTTTTCTCTTCCTGTTGAATTCTGGACCCAGATCACATAGGAGAAAAATAATAATTTAAATCATAGGTTATCTCCATGGGCCCCTAAGATAGCCAAATTTCAGGAGGTCTGTGAACTAAAAAAATACATCTTTATATTCATTAATGTCTAACTTTGGTTTAACATTTCTTTCCTTTGTTACAATAGCATCATAGTGCCTATAGTATCTACCTCATGGGGCATTGTGAAAAATCAGACAAGAAGACTATATAAAGTACTAGAGAAAACTTATAAGTGACAGCTATTATTATGAATAGCAGCCAGGAGAATAATGTAGTGTTCTGAACAATCAGATTGGTGAACGTTTTCAGGAGGAAGAATCAAGGAGTTTTCATCGATCTATAGTTTTTTAGAGCTGAAAAGGACCTTAGAGGTTATCTAATCCTATACCTTTATTTATAGAAGGCAAAGCTTTTGCCAAGAAACCTGAGGTAAGATGCTTAGAGCCATACAGATCGTGAGTGTCATAGCCAGAATTTGAACCCCGATCTTCTGACTTCAAACTCTGCTCTCTTTTGAATACATAACGCATTAGGACAGGGCTTAAAGAATAAGTAATAAGTCAAGACAGAGAAATGAGGGTTCCAAGATGAGGACTATCTAAGGACAGTATAATATCCGAGGACGGCCCAATATCATGAACAAAGACCAGAGGATAGAAAGTGTAGGGCGAGGAGACAATCAGTTGTGCCATTTTATTTTCTGGAGGGTAATGCATGCGAGGCGGAGTAGTGGAAAAGAAGTTGGAATTACTAGGTGGGGTTCAGGTTGGAGGAAGGCCTTGGATGCCAGGGTATTGTAAGCAGTAGGATATCCTTGGGGCCACGTCAATGGTGTGATTACAACAGGACTTCCACCAGAGACCCCTTCAGCACCCCACAGTTTAAGAAGCTCTGATTAGGGTGCTGGACAGGATGGATTAGGGGAAAGGGTCTACATAAGGAAGAAAAGTTATATACCCTGCACCATACTAGCTGCCATGATGTTTCCTGGAGAAGTGACAGATGCGGTCTCTGCCCATAAGGATTTTAAACTACGTCACCCACTAATGAAATCCTTTTCTTTCTTCATGGCCCAGACTCAGATATCATGTTCTCTGTGGAATCTTCTCTAATTCTGGCCCCCAAGCCCATCCATATCTCTGCCAAGAAAATCCAGAATGGGGTCACAAAGACTGAAAAAGGACTTCACCAGCAGCATAAAAAGCAGCCTAATGACACAGCAGTAAGTGAGTAAGGCATCTGGAGTCAGACACACCTAGGTTCATAGTCCTGCCTCACGTATTTAAAGCTGTGTGACTGTGAATAAGTCACTTAGCCTCCATCTCATCTGTTGTTGTTGAGTTATTTTTCAGTCATGTCTGACTCCTCATGACCCCTTTTGGGGTTTTCTTGGCAAAGACACTGGAGTGGTTTGCCATTTATTTCTCCACCTCATTTTACAGGTGAGGAAACTGAGGCAAACAGGGTGAAGTGATTTGCCCAGGGTCACACAGCCAGTAAGTGGCTGAGGCTGGATTTGAACTCAGGAAGAGGAGTGTTTCTCACGTCCGGGCCCATCACTCTATCCACTGCACAACCTAGCTGCCTTCCTCATTTGTAAAATGAGAATAATAATTCCATCTATCCCCCTCCCCGCTGAGTTATTATAATAAAATGGTATAATATTTATAGAGCACTTTACAAACTTTGATCTATACAAATGCTATTATTATTAATTATAATAATATCATTAACAATAAATATTAATAGTGATTAAAATAGCTGTCATTTACATAGCACCTACTATGTGCACAAGCACTGGGTTAAACACTTTACAAACACTTCAACAACCTTCTGAGGTAGATGGTATTATTATCCCCATACTACGGCTGAGGAAACTGAGGCAGAGTTTAAGTGACTTGCTCAAGCTCACACAGCTAATAAGTATCTGAAGCTAAATTTGAACTCAGGTTGTCCTGACTCCAAGCCCAACACTACCCATTATGACACCTAACTGCTATCATCATCATCATCATCATCATCATCTTCATCATCATCCTTGCTGTCATTATTGTTGTTATTAAAACAAAGAGAGTTTTGTAATAAGCTATCAACAAGCGTTCAATAAGCACCTACCAATGACATGGCCGGCCATGTTCTCTATGCTAGGATACCAAAGCAAATATGAAATGCCTGTCTTCAAGGAGCTTCCATTATTTATTAGGGGAGACAACATGCATCTACAAAATCAATCCCAGGTCATTTGTGGAGGGATCAGGAAAGGCCTCGTGGAAGAAATGTTGCTTGAATTGAGCTTTGAAGCAAACTGGGGATTCTCGGTTTAGGCCTAAAGCCCTGAACTTCACTATGTTTAGGATGGTAGGGTAGGTTGGAATAAGGTCATCATGGCTTTGGATACCAAACAAAGGAGTTAGGATTTTATTCTCAAGGAACCTGGGAGCTACTGAAGTTTATTGACAGTATTGGAATGCGCTTAGCAGTTATCTGGAAGATGGACCAGAGAGGAGAGAGACCAACGGTTGGGAGACCGATGACTAGACTATTGTAATAATCTAGGCGAGAGATGGTAAGGAACTGAGCAAGGGTGGTAGCAAAATGAGTGGCGGAAGATCGTCAATAAATATTCTTGAAAAGAACAAATAATGCAACACATTCTCTTGTTAAGTAAAAAAGGAGTCATAGGGATATTAGTGTTAGAATTAGAAAGCTGGGATTTCAAGATGTGTGCCTTCATTCTGAAATCATCTCCTATTGATACTGTATATATCTTGTATGTGTATAATTATTTTCATGTTATATTTCCCATTAGAAGGTGAGTTTCTTGAGGGAAAGGACTGTGTGTTTGCCTTTCTTTGTATTAACTTCACTTAGCAGATTGCTTAGTACATGATAAGCACTTACTTAATGTTTATTAACTTCAAGACCCCCTTCAGTTTCTTTTCTTTTCCCTCAATTTATAGAATCATAGAATATTAGAGCTGAAAGGAGACTCAGAGACCATCTAGCCCAACTCCCTTTTGTGGAGGAGACTGAGACCTAGGGAAGGAAATGGCTTTGACTATGGCCCGTGATATAACTGGAATTAAAACCAAGGTTCGCGGGTTCCTAGTGAGTCTTTACTTCCCATCTCTGCTTGGGCTTCCAACTGATGGTTACCCAGCTCTGGTTAAAGTGATAGTTCCCCAAGCTTAGAGCATGATGGGAACAGCAGCAAGAGATCCAGACCAGCAAAAATGGCCTCCCCCAGTAGACTGCATTAAAATCTACCAACAGGGTCTCAGTTGGGAAAGCAGAGAAGAAAGAATAAAAAATCCCAAGTCAGCTTGTGTGAAATATTTTCCCTAGAGGTCTTGGTACAGAGATAGTTTTAATTAACTGTGCATTTCATTTAGGCTTAGCGGGAGAGTTATTGTACATTAAATAAATACCAGTTGGTTATTAAGAACATATTTACTTGAGACTTAACAACTCCAGCAGGTTATGGATACAGATTTCCGTTAAACCACAGACTGGTACATTTGTTTGTAGTAATCAATTGTTCTTTACTCAAGATATAATAATTGCCCTATTGAATCTGGAGAGGCCCATCTCACTGTAATTTATATTAAACAAATTCCTCCATTTAGTTATCGTTCTTTTTCTTCCTTTAGGGTGGGGTGAGTGGCTTCTCTTAAGTGGAGGGGCTGTGAGGGGTGGAGAGAAAAATTCTAGGATCAAGGCCTTTGGTCTACCTAGTTAAAACTGCCTCTTTTTAAATGCCCTTAACTTAGGGCATATATAGATGCTCAGGTTTTCACATGGAAAGGGAAGTAGGATAAGATGGGGAATAGGAACAAGGAGGGATAAAGACTGAGGAATTAAGAGGGTCAGACAGGAGACCTGAGCTCTAATGTTAGTGAATCCATTGCTTCATTGGGCCTCATAGTATCAGTTTTCTCATCTCTCTCTCTCTCTCTCTCTCTCTCTCTCACTCTGTATTATCCACAGATTTTATAAGCATGCCATCATTTCCTTCATTTGAGGGACTGACAAAAATTTTGAACAGAACGGGGTCAAGCAGAGGCATGGTGGTAAATATTTAACAACCAACCTCTAAAAAAATGCACATGCTATACTTTTAAATTTAATCTGTGTTATTAACATTTTTCCATCACTTTCTATACTTCCTATTTGAAGGTCATTCTCATTATGAAGAGGTTGGTGGGGGCAGGGGGAGCTAAGGAAAATAATAGATAATTCATTCTGGAGAATTCTTCTCTGTCATCTATTATCATCCTCCCACCCACACTGAGCAGTAAAACTAGCTCTTTTTAAACATTTTTTTTGTACATAACATTCACAGAGAGATAGCGTAATGTAATGGATATAAAATCAGGACCTGAATTCAGAACTTGTCTCTGACATATATTGGCTTGTGTGACCAAGAGTAAGTCATTTAACCTCTTAGGGCCCTCAGGCAACTCTCTAACACTTTAAATTACTGATGAGTTGCTGAGCTAGCTCTACCCTGGCTATGCCCTATGCAGACAAATCTGGGCCAAAAAGAAAGTCATGATATCCTCAGTTTATTCTTGCCCTTAACGTCCTGAAACCCTTCTTACAGGACCATGCCACTCTTTTATATTCAGACTCAGTTACATGCTCTTGTTTTTGTCTTTTGGTACATGACTGCCTGCCTCATCACTGGGTCCCTGGAAGGGATTAGAGGGTTGAAGACACTGTCCATTTCCTCCAGAAATCCACAGTCTAACTGGAGAGATAGGACTGAGACACATAGACATATAAGGCAGCTGGAGAAGAACACAAGGCTCGATCTTCCTGTGCCAATCCTAAGAGCTCCTCTCCCTTCTTATTATTAATTGGCATTCTTTACCTTTATTTGTAAAGGGAAGATGAGGGGGAAAGAGACATAAGAACTATCCTTGTTCTTTTTTCCTAACTTGATGCTGCAACTAAGGTCCATCCATTTTTCCCTTGGTCATTGGCAGAGATAAGAAAATTATATCAAATCTAAGGATAAGTTGTGACTAGTACAAAGAAAGGCCATATACTAAAACTCAAGGCAGTATGATGATATCACAACGCATCAAAAATCTTAGATTTTTCTCAGTGCAAGTAACTTTTCCACCAATGCAGATCCTACCTCTTTATGTATTTGTAGATGGTCTTTGTGAGCGATTGTGGAAAAAAAATAATCCAATACCTGGTAATTGCCCTTTGGATTAGGAGTCTATCCTAACATCAGAAGTCTGATCACATAGAGTCATAGGGCCATAGACTAGAGATGGAAGAGGAGTTTGAGGTTATGAAGTATAAAATATTCATTTTACAAATGAGAAACTGAGGCACACAGATGTTAAGTGACTTGCTCACATAACAAATGTCTGAGGTGGGATTGATTGGAACTCACGTCTTCCTATCTCCCCGGTCGGTGCTCTAGCTGCAGCTTTACCCTGCTTCCTTTGGCAAGAGACACATAATCCATACATAACCAAGTTTCAAATTCAATTTGGTCCAACTCAATTCATTCTTCACATGTGAATTCTCACAGATAGGAAGCTTATTAGTGATCCTTCCTAAAATATAGTACTCCTGAACTGAACACAATACTCCAGATATATCTGACCAGGTGTAATGGCAACCACACTGGCATACCCAGGATGGCTGCTACTGCAGGTTCTTTTTTTCTGCTTTACTAAGGAAAGATAGCTGTTTCAGGTGTCAGAAATCTTTCTTTTTTTAATCACATAAAATACAAACACAGGACATATAGAAAAGAGAAATAAAGACCAACAGACAGGGCTCTACTGCTTGAATCAAAGCTTTACATCCACCACTGAATCGAGAGAGCCTTTACCTCTGAGGAGTCTGGGAGCTCTGAACATACAGCCACTCAGAATATCAACCAAGGAATCACAACATCTTTCTCATAAACAAGCCCCCAAGTCAAAAGCTCAGCTCTCACAATATATACTCTTTTAGGACTCAGAGCCAAAAGGCATTACCACCCAACTCATTGCCTAATTAGCTTATTAACAAAAGGTGTGCAAGCCTTCCTGCAAGCAAGCTTCACTTAATGAGCTCCACATGAGGCCTATTAACGGGCAGGGAAGATCTTATTCCACCTTAATCTTATACCAGGGCAAAAGTCAGTGGGAGCATCACCTACCCATTCCTTCACATTACACCTCTCGGGGCAGACTAAGATTGGGTTACTTTTAATTGGCCACCATAATGTTGATTCAGTCTACTAAACTCTCCAGATCATTTTTTTTAAGTAGCAGCCTTACTTCCTTCCTCATCTTGGACTTGTAAGGCTGAATTTTCTTAAAGATTATGAAGATGATGGTGATGATGAAGATGATGGTGATGATGATGATGATGATGATGACATTTATACTCCCTTTTTTAAGCATGTGAAATAGAGATTTGGCGCATAGGGGTTTGGTGCAAGCACCAATCTTCCTATCTCAGAAAAGTCTCTGGCACCTACCTCATGGATGCCTCTGTTATAGGTAAGCTAGGCAATGGCCAATCCTCTGTTCCTTATTCTTAAGTGATTAAACTTTCTGGGCTTCTGTTTTCTCATCTATAAAATGGGCTTAATAATACATGGCACTAGCAATCTCTGAGCAAAGTACTTTGTAAACCATAAATCACCATATAAATATGAACTAGTTACTATAAAGAGCTTTAAAATTTGCTCCAGATCAGGGCGTAAAAATAAACAAACCTTCCACTAAAGTCTGATGAGTTTCATCAATCTCTCTTTGCTCATAGCCTTATACTAACACAAAATCCCATGGCAGAGTACTGTCTCCTGAAGCAAATGAGAGCAGGACCTCCAGAGGCAATGTGGTAGAATTGCCATAAAATTGCCATTTGTATGTTCACAGAATTTAGTGAGGCACCCTGTCATATTACAGATAAGGAAACTGAGGCCAACAGAAAAATCAAACGACTTGCCCTAGTTTAAACTGATATTAAGATGAGCTTCAAGCTCAGGTCATCCTCCCATAATGTCACAGAATTCCTTGAATCCACCATGGGACACTGCCTAAGAATGCTTCCAGAGAATCCCAGAAGTCTGTAAAGGAGAAGAGTGGTAATTTATTCCAACTAGACAGAGGGAAAAAGCAGGGCTTTTTTTAAATGTCTGCATACGTGTTGAGAATTTTTTAAGGTCTTTTCAGAATATTTTGTCTTTTGTCTGTAAATATTTGTTCAAGTAGCGTCATGTGTGGGGCTCAGTGCCCCACTCCCTCCTCTCCCCTCTCTCAGTGATTGATGGACAGGAGAATCTGCTTAAGCACAAGAGGAAGCTAAGTGGTCTGGATGGGTCCACAGCACATTCATCAACACGACAGGCAAAGCTTGCAACTAACTTCCTCCAGAATTTGTTTTCTTTTCCTTTTTATAGCACCATTGCTTTTCATTGCGGGCATCAACTTTCCTCTCTCCTATCCTTATCCCCATCACTTCGTTGTCTACTTAGGGAAGTCAAGATGCCACGGAGATATTTCTTTAAGCCTCTAAATTTGAGGGTATGTAAGAAAGACGGTCCTCTTTATTTTTTTTTTCATTTTACCTGATGAAACCAATTACAAAGTGTGACTATCTGAAGCAAGAAAGCTCCCTGCTTTCAGAGATGTGAGGATCAAGAACTCGAAGAGACCTTAAAAATCATTGGTCCTGCCCTCCAATTTTACAGATGAGGAAACTAGGACCCTTAGTAGAAAGGTGAGTTACTGTAGTCACATAGATAGACACCAGACTCAAACCTCGATTCTCCAGTTCCAAAGCCATCACTTTTTCTCCTATCACATGCTGTCTTCTTGTAGCCAGTTATCCAAAGCCATCCTTCCTTTTATTATTGATCATAATTGTTTTTTTAAATACCTCTAAGAAGCAGCTGGGATGCCTCTTGGATAGTGGATAGAGAGCTGATGTCAGAATATGTATAGGTAATCTTCAGCATTATCCCTGCAGGGAATTGTTTTCCTTGTCCCTTCTCCCTTGGGTTGGAAGGGTAAGGTCCTGAAGGATTATGCTTGCATAGATCAAAGGTGATTCAGGAGGGATGAATAACTTCTCTTTGGCTAAGGTAAGTTGGATGGAACATTTCAAATCTCTAGTCTGATCCCCTCACCTTCTAGGGCTTGATATAGATTATGATTGGTTGTTGTCCTTCATTCTTGAAGAGGACCAAAATGACATCCCTATGCTAGAGTCAAGTTACAGACTGTGGCTGATCATACCCATCCAAGCTCAAAATGTTCTACCACTGGTGAGACACAAATAGTCCGTGTGAACATTTGCGGTGGATTCTCTAAATTTGCACATCTCGTAGTATGTGGATTAGAAAACACCCCAGAGGAATCAACTGAGGCAGGTAGGATGGAGTCAACCTGATTTGTTTCAATTTTGTACTTTTCATTGCTTTTCAACTCCATGGTAATATTTCTTTAATTCACCATTTTCTTTCCTTATAAATCATCTCTCAGAGAGACAGCCATCATCTGACAGACTGTTTACCAGGTTCTTCTGGCTTGGTTGAACCTCTCAGAGCTTACAATGAAACATGAGTCCTTCAAGGGCTCAGTGTTGCCCCGCTGCCACAAAGAGGCTTCCAAGGATGATTTCTGCAGAGCTACCTATGAAATGCTAAGAAATCTATAGAAAGATATCCAACACAAAAGGCCAATATTGATTGGAGGATGTAGGTAAGATTCTTATAGGCTGAGAAGGTGTAGATGAGCTTCTGAACTCCTTGAAGGATGTAATGCCTATTTTAGTACAGTCATAGATTCATAGAAGTATCAAAATAAGCCCTAAAGAGAACGTATTTGCCATCTTGAAAGTATGTACTAGACAGGGGCAACTAGGTGGTGTAGTGGCTAGAGCACCAAGCCCTGGAATCAGGAGGACCTAAGTTCAAATCCAACCTTGGACACTTGAAACTTACTAGCTCTGCAACCCTGGGCAAGTCACTTAACCCCAATTGCCTCCAAAAATAAAAGAAAGAAAAGTATGTACTAGATAGTGGAGAGGAGAAAAAATGGGTTTTGAAGAATGGGCTTATGAGTATGGGTGTTAGGACAGTAAAGAGATGGAAAGACAGGGAACTAGAAATCAGAGAATGGACAGAATATTAAGCTTGTTAAGTAAGCAAATAAACAACTCAGAGACTTATTTCTGAGCTTAATCGGAAAAACTTGAACATTTAGGGTAGATCTCCTCTGGGTGAATATCTGCTTATGTTATGATCCCCCTGGGAATCTAATGGCCCAGGCTAGGTTCTTTATGACTTAATTTGAACCAGTCTCCCAAAGGCTCAGGACAGCAAAGACCCAGGGTCTAACACAAAGTAGAGCTTGAAAATGAGCCTTCAAAGGACCACAGTGCTGAAGGAGAAAGAGAGAAAAAGAAGGGTGAGCAGGAAGAGACCAAGTGAAAGTCATGAAGTGCCTTGGAAATTCTAAAAGCCAGCTATCATCTTTGCCAGTCCTCTACTGGGAGGTTTCTCATAACAATAAAAGAGTATAAAGCAAAGGGTAGAGTCCTACAACCTTCCTAAGTCTAGAGCTAAATCTCAGTGTTGCTCAGAATCAAATCAAGGCCACGAGTGTTTATTGAGTACCTACTGTGTTTTAGGCACTCTGCTAAGCTCTGGGGATATAAAGAAAAGCACTGTCTCTGCTCTCATGTTCTAGTGGGTAAGACAATATACAAATAAGTATGTACATACAAGATAGATACAGGGTAAACTGGAGGTAATATCAGAGGGAAGGTCTTAGCTATGAAGGGGATTGACAATGGCCCCTAGAAGATGAGATCTGAGCTGAGTCTTAAAGCAAGCCAGGGAAGCCAGAAGATGGAGGTGAGAAGCAAGCATGAGGGACACCCAGGGAATGGGTTCAGGGACGAATACCAAGGCTTCCTTCACTGAGAAATCTCTGGTAGACAGATGTCACTTCTGGCTCTCCGTTAATGCAGGACTGCCTTCAGGCTCACTGCTACTTTGAGTTCACTTCGACACAGGTATTTTTAGACTTCGTTATTCAATAATAGAAAGGGCTCCCTCTTTTCTTGTAAGAGCTTTGCACATTACCTTTACAACACCCAGCAGAACACCACATTATTTGGGAATTCACTAGCTCTTACCTTACTCCTATCCCAGGTAGAATAAAGAAGAGTTTACATGGTCAAGCTAGATAATTTCATTAATTAATATGATCATATAAACCCATGGTGAGGGTCAAATACACTAAGACTTCTGAAGAAAGAATCCCTCAACTTTCCTCTAAGGAATCACAAAATGTCAGAACAGGGAACGACCTTCAGAGACTACCTGGCCCAGCCCCTTCCTTTTACAGACAGGAAATCAGAGCCCTAGAGAGGGGCAGTGACTTGTCTGAGGTCACACAATCCAAATTTATTGAATTTCAAAAATATTTATCAAGCATCTCCTGTGTATATCTTACCAAGGGGTTAAACTCTCCAGAAGTCTGGGATGTGAGAAAGTGTTTTCTTACTAGGCTTTTTTTTCTATAATTCAAAATATGTGATCTTCCTAATGTGAGAATTTCTTCCACTAGTTCCTGTGAAAAAATGTGTGTGTGTTTTAGTGGACCATAACCTTTATATAAGTCAGTGGTAGAAGTTGGTGGCCCCCAAATTAATGCAAAGATATTGAGATGCATTAAGACACTGTGCATTAAGAGGCATAGTGTCCAGAATGAGAATGATGACAGTTTGACTCTTCTCTGCCCTGGTCATATCATACCTAACATATTGTACTCAGTTCTAGGCACCACATTTTTAGGAAGGATATTGAAAAAGTAGGGAACATACTTGAGAAAGTGACCAATATGGTGAAAGACCTGAAGACTGTGCCATTGATGGAGCAGCTAAAGGAAATGGGCATGTCAAGTTTGAGGAATACTTGGGGAATTGGGGAGAGAGGTGGAAGGGGATTCATGTGAAGGGGAGCTCAGACTTGCTTTGTTGGACTCCAGAAGGGAATACTAAGATCAGTGGGTAAAAATTGAAAAGAGGTAGATTTAGGAACTAAGGAAAGAAGGGAATAAACATTTATTAAGTGCCTACTATGTGCTAGGCACATTGCTAAGTGCTTTACAACTATAACCTCATTTGATCCTCACAGCAACCCCGCAAGGTAGATGCTGTTATTATATTCATCTTGCAATTGAGGAAACTAAGGCAGACTGAGGCTAAGCTACTTGACCAAGGTCACACAGCTAGTAAGTGGGGCCAAATTTGAACTCAGATCTTCTTGTCTCTGAGCCCAGTACTCTACATACTATGATACCTAGATGTTCCTAAGAAAAATTTCCTAATAGACCTACCCAAAAGTGGAGTGGCCTTTGTTGGGAGATGGTGAGTTTCTCCTATGAAGGTATTTTCTCATGAAGACTGGATGGTCCCTTGTTTTGTAATGACAAAAGGAGAATTCCCATACAGATACAGACAAACAAACTGAACACAACTGCCTCCATCTTGTGTTAAGCTTTAGCCCACCAATTGAAGGCCTCTCTTCACCCCAAAGGTCACATCCCAATAACCCCTCCCACTGTAATTGCAAGGATAGCCTATTATGATACCATCTGCTCTGGGAAACTATAACAGTTCATAAATTCCAGGAATCAATCTGACCACTTAGGTCCTGAGTTTCTGGTCTAATCAGCCAACCTTTGCAACATCCCCTCCCAATCTACCTTTGCCTAAAGCCTTCCCCCTTCCTTTGTGGGTCGAGCACATATAAGCCCCATTATAGAGAGAGTCTGTTCGTGTGGGTGTGACTCCCTTGCTAGCAAACTCAATAAACCCTAATAAGTTGATTCTTGGTTGGAGTCCTAGCATTCCTGTATCATAGACAAGACTTTAAAGTCTCTTCCATTTCGGAGATTCTGTGATTCCAAGCAAGGCAATTTCATGCAAAAATCGGCTAAGTTCCCGGTATATAAAGTCTAATAACATAGATCGTGATTTGAGGGAAATTGTGTGGCCTGTTTCATTGTTGGCTTGTTTGTTTGTTTGTTTTTAATGCAGCTATATCCTAAAGATTCCTGGTTATTTGGGACTATGACAGCCTACTCTGGTAAAGGGAGGATTAATATGAAGGGGAGGAATAGGATGCCACAGAAGGAAGGCTGGGAGAGGAGCTGGTGGGTGTATGGTGATCATCTTAAGGTTTAATGTTGGGGGTGCAGAGTGAAAGGGGCTGTCCCCTGCATTGTTATAAGTAGGAGTTTGTGGACACGGGAGCTCTTTGGGGTGTGATGGAGGGATGACTTAGGAGAGAGTTAGTTTGGATGATGCCTACATATGTCAGAAGGAGAGAGGGTTTTGTCATTGCCTGAGGGGGCCTCATACCATCCATGGCCTCAAGTCTGATTATTTGATTGTTTGTTTTTTAATAGTATTTTATTTTTCCAATTATATGTCAAGACAATTTTTAGCATTCATTTTTAAAAATATTTTGAGTTCCAAATTTTTTCCCTCCCTCTATCCATCCCTTTCCCTCTTCCTAAAATGATAGACCATTTGATATGTTTTTTATATGCAATTATGTAAAATATATTGCTATATTATTCATAGTTGTGAAAGAATAAAGATCAAAAGGAGAAAAAAAATAAAGTGAAAAAAGTATGCTTCCATATGCATTCAGAGTTCATCAGTTCTTTATCTGGATGTGGGTAGTATTTTCCAACATGAGTCTTCTGTACTGGTCTTGGATCATTGTCTGGCTGAGGAGAGCTAAGTCATTCATAGGTGATCATCACACAATATTGTTGATACTGTGTACAATGTTTTCCTGGTTCTGCTCATTTTGCTTTGCATCACTTCATACAAATCTTTCCAGTCTTTTTCTGAAATCTGCTTCTTCATCATTTCTTATTGCGCAGTAGTATTCCATTACATTCACATATCACAATTTGCTTAGTCATTCCCCAATTGATGGAAATCCCCAAAATTTCTAATATTTTGCCACCATGAAGAGGGCTGCTATAAATATTTTGTACATGTAGGTCTTTTCCCCTTTTTTATGATCTCCTTGGGGTGCAGACTTAGTAGTGGTATTGTTGGTTCAAGGGGTATGTACAGTTTGGTTGCCCTTTGGGTATGCTTTCAAATTGCTCTCCAGAATGGTTAGATCAGTTCATAACTCTACCAACAGTGCATTAGTGTCCCAATTTTCCCATATCCTCTCCAATATTTTTCATTTTCCTTTTTTGTCATATTAGCCAATATGATAGATGTGAGGTGGTACCTCAGAATTGTTTTAATTTGCATTTCTCTAATCAAAAGTGATTTAGGACACTTCTTCGTATACCTATAGATAGCTTTTATTTCTTCATCTGAAAACTGCCTGTTCATATCCTTCGACCATTTATCAAATGGGGAAAGGCTTGTATTCTTATAAATTTAATGCACTTCTCTATATATTTGAAAAATGAGACCTTTATCAGAGACATTTGCTATGAAGAATTTCCCAGCTTTTTGCTTTCTTTCTAATGTTAATTGCATTGGTTTTGTCTGTACAAACACTTTTTAATTTAATACACTTCCCTTCTCCATAGATCTGACAGGTATACTATTTCTTGTTCTTCTAATTTGCTTATGGTCTTATCCTTTACATCTAAATTATGTGCCTATTTTGACCTTATCTTGGCATACAGTGTGAGATGTTGGTCTTTACCTAGGTTGTACCCTATTGTTTTCCAGGTTTCCCAGCAGTTTTTGTCAAATAGTGAGTTTTTATCCCAAAGGCTGTGGTCATTGGGTTTATCAAACACTAGGTTACTATGGTCATTTAGTACTATTTCTTATGTAACTAATCTATTCCACTGATGCACCACTCTATTTCTTAGCCAGCACCAGATAGTTTTAACAATTACTGCTTTATAATATTGTTTGAGATCTGGTATTTCTAGGCTCCCTTCCTTTGTATTTTTTTTTCATTCATTTTCTTGATACTCTTGAACATTTGTTCTTCCAGAGGAATTTTGTTATTATTTTTTCTAGTTCTATAAAATATTTTTGGTCATTTAATTGATATGGCACTGGATAAGTAAATTAGTTCAGCCAGAATTGTCATTTTTATTGTATTATATTTATTATATATTATATTGTATTGTATCATATCATATCATATCATATTATATATTATTTATTATTATATTGACCCTTAGCCTACCCATGAGCAATTAATATTTTTTCCAATTATTTAGATCTGCCTTTACTTGTGTGAAAAATGTTTTGTAACTGTGTTCCTATTGTTCCTGGGTTTGTCTTGGCAGGTAGAGTCCCAAGTATTTTATACTGTTTATAGTTATTTTAAATGGATCTCTTGCTGCCAGGCTTTGTTGATCATATAAAGAAATATCGATGATTTTTGTGGGTTTATCTTATATCCTGCAACTTTGCTAAAGTTGTTAATTATTTCAAGTAATATTTTAGTTGATTCTCTAGGGTTCTCTAAGTATACCATCATATCATCTGCAAAGAGTGATAGCTTTGTTTCGTCATTGCCTATTCTAATTCCTCTGATTTCTTTTTCTTCTCTTATTGCTATAGCTAATATTTCTGGTACTACATTGAATAATAATGGGCATGCAATTCTGATTGTTTGTATCTACTCCAACAGTAGAACTAGGGTGCTAGGTAATGAAATAGAGCACTGGGCTTGGAGTCAGGAAAACCTAAGTCCAAATCTGGTTTCAGACACTTACAATCTGTGTGACCCTAGACAAATCATTTAACCTCTATCTGCCTCAGTCTCCTCAACTATAAAGTGAGGATAATAATAGCCTCAAAGGTTGTTGTAAGGATTAAATGACGTAGTATTCTTTAAATGCTTAACACAGTTCCTAGCACACAGTAGGTGCTTAATAAATGCTTACTCCCTCCTTCCAATGGCCAGGTTGATTTTGGCCACATTACTGGGCAGCTATTATAACACCTGGCACTGCGCTCAGCATTGAGGATTAAAAATACACATATGTGTATATGTGCGTGCGTATATACATATATGCATATACGTATGTGTGTGTGTGTATACTTTAAGTAATATATTGCTTGCCTCCAATGAATATACAATTGGGGAAATGAAATATGTGCATATAATTGAGATGTTGTTTGCCTTTTGTTTTCAAAGAGAACCAATGACATCATAGGGTGATATCTTGACTTAAACATGAATTAGATTTAAGTGAGGCACAGTTGCACTAAGTTGTCAGCCTCACTCTGTCTTCTAGAGTCATCAAAGTTCAGTGGTAAGACAAAAGTCAAGGTGGCTGGTGATGGCCCAGGGATACAGCGGATGACCTTGGCACCTCGAATGTCTGGCCAAGCTCTCAGCACTCCACAGTGTCTGCTTCAGCTGCTTTCATGGCCATTGGAACAAATTGTTCTCATCCTTAAGGTATATATTTTAGTAGAATGTAATCTCCTTGAGGACAGCAATTATCTAGCTATTAGGTTTTTTCCCATGTCAAGCACCTCAGAGTCTATCACATAGTAGTTGCATAATAAATCTTTAATTATTGATTGATTGATGCATGTTGTAAAATAATTAAGAACTTAAAAGAAGAGGTAAAGTAGAAAGGGAGAAGTGCAAGAAAGAGGGTCCACTTCCAGGTGGGAAGACAGGTAAGACTGGAGAGAAGAGGAAGTATCTGTTGGCTTTTAAACAAGGGAAGGATTTCAACGGACTAAAATGTGGATAGTGTCTCCCAGATATTGGAGATAATGTATGAGGGGACAGCATGTGCAAATGCATAGAGACAGAAGAGGGCAGGACTAGAATGAGGAATGTAAGTTGTTCAGCATGGCTCGAGTGTGGAAGGCTGAAAGAAACAAAGCAGAAGATAAGTCAAGAAAGGTAAACTAGTCAGAAAAGTGTATGGCCTTGAATGTCAGCTTATTAATGGAAGGTCTAGGACTTCACTTCAGGTTTCCTACAGTTCGACAGCTCTTTTGGGACCAGGCTCCTTATACACGGTAATCAGAGTAAGAATGTGACCTATGACTTCACAGGAAAATGTAAGCTACCTTGAGTAGATGTAAACAGCAAAAGAAGCTCCAACTATTCCAATGGAAAACTTGCATATGACCCTGGGCCATCCTGGCACTATGCCTACTTTATTCTCTTTCTATATAATGCCTGACCCGGCATGGGGTTGATGCAGGGGTCCACCATGTTACTTTGTCCTGCTGCCACCCAGGACAATTGGCCTCTTGTAAGTAAACTCTCCTAATTAAGCTAATTAACCCTAATAAAACCTATTAATAACCAAGCTGGTATGAGTCCTTCTCTCTTTGACGTCTCAGTATTCTCTCAGAGGATATGCCACTTACAATTGGCATAATCAGGAGCAGAATGATTCTGCCCCCTTACACTCCTCCAGCCAAGTCAAGAAGCACTTAGCGAGTATTTAGTGTGTACCAGCTACTATGCCAAGTGCTAAGGTAAGCAAAAAGAGATTATCTACGTCCAAGAACTTTATATTCTAGTGAGAGAAGATGATATATAAAAGGGAACCAAAAATTAGAATGGGAAAGAATATATCCATACAAGTATGGATCTGGGAAAGGAGTGGTGGAATTATGAGGGCTGGCCTGGGTCCTTCCTCAAAATACAGATTCTTTGATGGAGGAGGCTGCCAGAAGTATTGGGATCTTCCAGGGTAAGAAGGTCAGAGATCTTACAGGGTAAGAGGTCAGCTGACGCTTAGTATGGAAGTCAGGAGGGGAGCCCGGAGACTTCCTTCCTTATTAGGTGCTTCCTATGTCCTAGGCATGATGCTAACCACTGGAAATATAAAAAAAAAAACGGTAAAAACAGTCCCTCTCTCCATGGAGCTCACTTTCTGTCAAGGTAGACAACATGCAAGAAAGAAAATGTTGCAAGATATACTAAGGGGAAATTGGAGGTGACCTCAGAAGATAGGCACTAGTTAGCTGTGCCTGGGAAAGGTTTCTTGAAGAAGGTGGGATTTGAACTAAGGCTTAATGAAGCCAGAGGAGCCAGGAGGTAATGATGAAGAGGGAGAGCAACACTGGGAGCCACCATTGAAAATGCCCAGATTTGACTCCTGGGGGCGGCACCAAGATGGCGGCTTAAAAGCAGGGACTAGTGTGAGCTCCCTGCTGAGTCCCTCCAAAAACCTATAAAAATGGCCCTGAACCAATTCTAGAACTGCAGAACCCACAAAACAGCAGAGGGAAGCAGGGCTCCAGCCCAGGACAGCCTGGATGGTCTCTGGGTGAGGTCTATCCCGCACGGAGCTGGGAGCAGAGCAGAGCAGAACGGAGCAGAGCCCAGCATGAGTGGCACGGACCAACCAGACCAGGAGTTGGGCGGAGTGTGCCCTAGCGCCCTGAATCAGTGAGCTGCAGCAGTTACCAGACTTCTCAACCCACAAACACCAAAGACAACAGAGAAGGTTAGTGGGAAAAGCTGCGGGAGTGGAAGGAGTTCACGGTTCAGCTACCACCCCAGGGGCAACAGAGGTGGGTCAGCTACAGCTGCTGTTGCTTCCGGCCCCAGGCCCACCTGGTGGGAGGCATTAAGTGGCGAATCAGAGCAGGCAGGAACAGCCTGCTGAAGATCTAAGCCCAGTCCGGGTTGGGGGTTCTTGGGGAAGGAGGAGTGCTGGTGTGGCAGAGCTGGCACATCCCCCCCAAACATGGAACATAGAACTCTGTAGTCTACAAGCAGTCATACCCCACTGAAAAACTCAAGGGTCAAGTTAGTTGGTTGGGAATATGGCCAGGCAGCGAAAACGCACCCAGATTCAGTCTCAGACTCTGGAATCCTTCTCTGGTGACAAAGAAGACCAAAACATACAGCCTAAAGAAGTCAACAAAGTCATAGAGCCTACAACAAAAGCCTCCAAGAAAAACATGAACTGGTCTCAGGCCATGGAAGAGCTCAAAAAGGATTTGGAAAAGCAAGTTAGAGAAGTAGAGGAAAAATTGGGAAAAGAAATGAGAATGATGCAAGAAAACCATGAAAAACAAGTCAATGACTTGCTAAAGGAGACCCAAAAAATGCTGAAAAATATACTGAAGAAAACAACACCTTAAAAAATAGACTAACTCAAATGGCAAATGAGCTCCAAAAAGCCAATGAGGAGAAGAATGCCTTGAAAGGCAGAATTAGCCAAATGGAAAAGGAGGTCCAAAAGACCACTGAAGAAAATACTACTTTAAAAATGAGATTGGAGAAAGTGGAAGCTAGTGACTTGATGAGAAATCAAGGTATTATAAAGCAGAACCAAAGGAATGAAAAAATGGAAGACAATGTCAAATAATATCTCATTGGAAAAACCACTGACCTGGAAAATAGATCCAGGAGAGATAATTTAAAAATTATTGGACTCCCTGAAAGCCACGATCAAAAAAAGAGCCTAGATATCATCTTTCAAGAAATGATCAAGGAGAATTGCCCTGATATTCTAGAGCCACAGGGCAAAATAGAAATTGAAAGAATCCATCGATCACCACCTCAAATAGATCCCAAAAAGAAATCTCCTAGGAATATTGTCACCAAATTCCAGAGCTCCCAGATCAAGGAGAAAATATTGCAAGCAGCCAGAAAGAAACAATTTGAGTATTGTGGAAACATAATCAGAATAATCCAAGATCTAGCAGCTTCTACATGAAGAGATCAAAGGGCTTGGAATACAATATTCCAGAGGTCAATGGAGCTAGAATTAAAACCAAGAATCACTTAGCAAAACTGAGTATCATGCTCCAAGGCAAAATATGGATTTTCAATAAAATAGAGGATTTTCAAGCTTTCTCAGTGAAAAGACCAGAGCTGAATAGAAAATTTGACTTTCAAACACAAGAATCAAGAGAAGCATGAAAAGGTAAACAAGAAAGAGAAATCATAAGGGACTTACTAAAGGTGAACTGTTTTGTTGACATTCCTACATGGAAAGATGATGTGTATGATTCATGAAACCTCAGTATTAGGATAGCTGAAGGGAATATTCATATATATATATATATATATATATATATATATGTTTATGTATATGTATGTATATGTGAATGTATATGTACTTATATATGTATGTGTGTGTATATATATATATACAGAGAGAGAGAGAGAGAGAGAGAGAGAGAGAGAGGGCACAGGGTGAGGTGAAGATGAAGGGAAGATATCTAAAAGAAATAAAATAAAATTAAGGGGTGAGAGAGAGGAATATATTGAGAGAGGGAGATAGGGAGAAATAGAATGGGGTAAATTATCTCGTATAAAAGTAGCAAGAAAAAGCAGTTCTGTAGGAAGGGAAGAGAAGTCAGGTGAGGGGGAATGAGTGAATCTTGCTCTCATCAGATGTGACCTGAGGAGGGAATACCATACATACTCAATTGGGTAACTTACCCCACAGGAAAAAAGGAGGAAGAAGAAGATAAAAAAGAGGAGATGATAGGGAAGATGGGGGTGGAAGTAATCAAAAACAAACACTTTTGAAAGGGGACAGGGTCAAGGGAGAAAATTCAATAAAGGGGGATAGGTTAGGAAGGAGCAAAATATAGTGAGTCTTTCACAACATGAGTATTGTGGAAGGGTTATACATAATGATATGCATGTGGCCTATGTTGAATTGCTTGACTTCTTAGGGAGGGTGGGTGGGAAGGGAAGAGGGGAGAGAATTTGGAACTCAAAGTTTTAAAAACAGATGTTCAAAAACAAAAAAAAAAGTTTTTGCATGCAACTAGAAAATAAGATACACAGGCAATGGGGCATTGAAATTTATCTTGCCCTACAAGAAAGAAAGGGAAAAGGGGATGGGAGGGGAGTGGGATGACAGAAGGGAGGGCTGACTGGGGAACAGGGCAACCAGAATATATGCCATCTTGGAGTGGGGGGAAGGGTAGAAATGGGGAGAAAATCTGTAATTCAAACTCTTGTGAAAATCAATGCTGAAAACTAAATATATTAAAGAAAAAAATTAAAAAAAAAGAAAATGCCCAGATTTGAGAGATGAGATGTCTTGCTCAAGAAACAGTAAGCAGGTCAGTTTTGAGGGATCATAGAGTATGTGTGTGTGGTCAAAGTGGAGGAGGGGAAAAGTGTAAGGTGTAAGAACATTGGAAAAATAGGAAGGGACTAGGTTATGAAGAGATTTAAAATCCAAACACAGGATTTAAAATTTTAATCTGGAGGTAATAACCATTGGAATTTATTGAGTTGGGGTCAGAGAGAGGGAAGGCATTACATAGTCAGACCTATGCTTTAGGAAGGAAATCAGACCAGTGCATTTTAGATGTCTATGGGACATCTAATTCAAAATGTCCAGTTGACAGTTAGGGATGTGAAACTAGTCTGCATACATAAATCCAGAGCCAAGGAATCCCTTAATGAGCCACTGAGAACAGCCCAGGATCCAGCAGCACTTCTGTTTGCTGTTATATGATTATGGCTGTTTGTCCTGCCTTCTCAAAGAGGAACGATGACATCAGGAGGGGGATGTGTTGACTTGCAAGTGAATTGGATTTAAATGAGGCAGAGCTGATATGATTATACATGCCTATGATGTCTCCTCCACTAGAATTTAAGCTTCTGGAAGATAGAGGCTGTTTCATTCTTTTCTTTTCATCTCCAGTGCTCAGCACAATGCTGGGCACATAGGAAGAAATGTCTGTTGACTGATAGATTGATGGTAACTCTGAGGTAAGCAATCATTCTTTAAAAAAAAAGACAAGTGAGAAGGGAAATTGTGCCCATTCATGTATTCTTCCTGCCTGCACTGCAAACAATAAACCTTGCCTTTTAAGGAAAGCTAGGAGGTTGGGCGACTAGTTAGTGCTGTCACCATGAAGAGGGGGAGGGTCATCTGACAGTCCAATCCCCCTCTGATCGCGTCTGCTGCTATTTTCTCCCTGTGAATGGGGCCAGGCAGGCACAGAGTGGGCAGAGTTGGGAATGTGGTTGAATGTGTTGGGGCACACGTGTGTGTGATTTTCCCAGAGAAACTGAGTGGGTGGTAGCCTCTCTCTGGGCATATGTGGATAAATAAAAAGCATCAAGCAAGCAATTACTGAAATACTCCATGTGCGTCTATGTGCAGCTACCAACGTCAGCACGGCGGGCTCTGTTTCCCCACATTTGTAACCAGAGCTCTGCAACTCCTGGGTAGGGCTTAATAAGCAGGTACCTAACAATGGGCCAGAAGGTTCACTCCTCTCCCTTGGCTGGGGGGATGTTAAACCCCCGACACCTCATAATTCTGGGGCTGTGTAATATATAATTTGATTCAACCCAACAAAAAAGCACAACAGCAGGCGGGCTCTTGACAAGAATAGCAATGTCCTCAACTCTGGCCCCCTCCTCTCCAAAGACTTGACCAATAGCAAAGGCAAATATCATGTGCTAGCAGGTGGGTTTCTCTCATTCCCTTTAGGAGAGCTGAGTATGAGCCCTGTCCACAGGAGCCAGCTGAAGAAGAGGTAGGTCAGAGATGGTTTCTCATTCTTTGAAATGGGACCCAGTTTTCTATAGGATTCCAGGATTCCTGGAACCAGAAACATAATGAGACAAGTTTTTACTGAGAGGAGAAGCAGTTTGACCCAAGAAAGGGAATGGCAGTTCTTTCCTTCCCCACCCCTTCCTCTTAAATTCCTTGGCTTCCTGAAAGATTCATCAAGAGGTTGATGCAAGAGACCTTGACTGGTCTTCTCTCATCACTGGCCTCCTGACATAGCTAGCCCTTTCCTTCTCAGATTATCTCCCATTTACACTTTCTTCCCCATTCCAATGTGAACCCCTTGAAGGTAGAAACCATATATTGGCCTTTCTTCGTATCTCTGGAGCTGAGCTGGAACACAGTACTCACCAAATAAATACCTGTTCACTGGCTCACTGGTTTGAGCCTTTTGATGGCTAGAAGTTAAGAGGTAAGCCTGGAGAGGGGGACCCCAAGAAAAAGGAACCTGAAGTCAGCAGCTGTGCCATGCAGTGGTTCTGCGATGGGGCCTTGGGGGTTGTGACTGAGTATATGAAAAGACCAGAGGGTGGTGGATGTACCATGGGCAAGCCTTCAGGAAAGGACCCTGAGGAACAAGAACGAGGTAGGCACACCACACCCAGGCGGAGGATCACGAGGTGAAAGGGTCCCCACGCAGTATTGGTACCCTGGGCAAAACCTATGGGTCCTGTGCTAGTAACTACTCTGCCTTCTACATACCACATGACTGAGGTACTCTGGACTAGGCAAAGAACTAGGATAGAACTCTGATGCTATGGACTTGCTGTGTGACTTCATGCAAATAAAATATAATCGGGAAGCAATGTGGCGGAGTGACGCAGTATCAAGAAGATGGACTTCAAATCCTATCTCAAAAATGGACTAGCAGGAGATGGCGAGCAAATCATCATGTTCATCTCTTTTAGCATCTATAAAATGGGGATATAATAGTATTGTTATTGATCAGTCCTGTCTGACTCTTCCTGGCCCCATTTGGGGGGTTCTTGGCAGAGATACTGGAGTGGTTTGCCATTTCCTTCTCCAGTGCACTTGACAGATGAGGAAACTGAACCAAACGGTGAAGTGACTTGACCAGGGCCACACAGCTAGTGAGTGTCTAAGGCCAGATTTGAACCCTCAGATATGAGTTCTCCCAACTCCAGGCCTGGTGCTCAATCCAGTGCCCTTCCCAGCTGGGCCTCGGTGGGTCAGAGACTGTTTCCCTGTTTGGGAAATGGAACCCAGTTACTGTCAAAGTTCAGATAAAGTCCTGACATGGTAGCATGAAGGAGATTACATTGTAGGCCAAGGAGAAAAGCTGGAATAGAACTCTAATTTGCTGTGTAACTTTAGGTAAGACCTTGTACTTGTAAAAAAGCCTCCATTGTTTCTTTATCGGTTAAATCAGAATAATAATCCCTGTTCTAATTACCATCCCTCAACCCTTTGCTGTGAATATCCAGATGGAGAAGCTCCCTGACTAAAAAGCAGCCCTAAGGTATGATCACATGCCTTTCCCTAAAGACAGTGACCTTCCACCTTTTGCAGAAAGAACTTGAGAGAGTCAGACCTGGTCATGGTACAGTTATGCCTATAATAGTCCAAATTACCTAATCTGTAACGTTTTCCACAACAGGTTTATTTCAACCAGCTGCGATTTATAGATGCTCTTTGGAAAGGAACTCATCAATATATTTGTTTTCCCTTTGATGTATAGTAGCAGGAGTGAGCCGGTCATGGAGTTTATTAAACATTGGCAGTTTTCTATCACTTTCTGGTGTTATAGATTTTCCTCCTCCTCCACAAACTCGGGGGGAAAATCATTTAAAATCTTGAAAAGCATTACAACCATGGAAAAAAATACAGAACTCTTAGGGAAGACCTGAAGGAGGCCCCTAGGGAACATGGAAAGGCAAATTCCTGCAGATATGGTGGCCAGGGATACTGGGCACAAGCTGGTTCACAGAGTGCATTAAGCTACAAAGAACAAAGGTGGGGTGAAAGGGAAACACTGCATAATATCATAGCTGGAAATGAGCTTAGAGACCAGGAAGCCCAACTCCTCCATTTTACAGATGAGGAAACTGAGTCCCATAGTGACTTTTCCAAAGACACTGTGATAATAGTTAACATTTATTATTACACCTATTACACGCCAGGTACTATGTAGTTAATCCTCATGACAACAACAACAACTGGGAGGTAAGTGCTATTATTATTCCCATTTTCACAGATGAGAAAACTGAGGCAAACAGAAGTTAAGTGACTTACCCAGGGTCACCTGGCTAGTAAGTGTCTGAGGCCAGATTTGAACTCAGGAGGATGAGTCTTTCTGACTCCAGACCTGATGCTCTATCCACTGTACCACTTAGATGCCTCAGATAATAGGTAGCAGAAAAAAAGATTTGAATTCTGGTCTTCAGACTCCATTGTCCTTTCCACTGTTCCCTCCTTCCCTGATCCTCTCAGGACACTAGTGAATGGGCCAAAGTTTTCTCTTTTATAAAACTGAGGTGGTTAGACTAAATGACCTCTCAGCACCCTTTTAACTCTAGACTTCACCAATAGAATACATTCAAGAAAGTTACCTGGGGTCCCTGCCTGCCCTCACTAAAGTAGAGAGCATCTGAAAATGCTGGGATGTAGGTCCTCTGAGTCCACCTGAGGCCTCATTCCAGTCACTCTTCTCCATCCTTTTTACCCCTTCCCCCCATGAAATTGTGAGACAGGATTGCCTGGGTGCCCTAGGCTGGTCATCCTTTGCCTGCCGTGGCACTTTGTCCTTTTCACCATCTCTTCCTCCATCCAGGTTTCCAGTGCCATCCTACATAAACCTCTTCTCTGGAGAGGATCAGATAAAAATCTGTTCCTTCAATCAGCTGTAATTTCATGGCACAAGTGTTCTCACCTTTGACGCAGAATGAAGTCCAGCACACTACAATACAAAGAGCACTGACTTTAAAGTTAGGGTACCCGGGTTCAGATCCTGCCTCTGTGTGACTTGGAGCAAGTCACTTTATACTATGGAACTCAGTTTCCTCACCTGTAAAATGAAGAAGTTAAACTAAATGGCTTCTGATATCCCTTACGGCTCTAATGCTATGATCTTGTGATCCATCCACAATATAGTAGACAGTCTTCAAGAGCTGCTATAAACAAAACAATCCTCTGTGCTAAGACCAACCTGGCGAGGAACCTCTCAGAACTTGGCTAGGCTGGTCCTCAGATGGCAGACCCATCATCCATCACCAGCCTAGGCTTAAATCCTTTCCAGCTTGGTAAAACATGCCAGCATTTTTGTTTTACTGGTAGCCTTTGAAAAGCTAGTCACTTCCATGCCATGATGAGGCATCACAGAATCTAGGTAGAGAAAAATCACTCACTCTTAGAAATAAATGATATAGTATTTTTGGTGGATATGGGAAGAAATGCAAAAGAAATTGTTTAATGGGGATATATATGGGATTACAACTCAGGAGACTCGGAAATCACAAAGTACCAAGAGCCTTGGGGTCCTTAATATGAGTCTATGAACATTTGTAAAGAAAAAAAACTGTGTGTATATAATTGCATTTTATCATAACTATTTTCATTTATAATGATGTCTATTTTATGCACTTAACAGCAATATTCTGACAAGGGGACCATATCGTCTTCACCAGACTGCCAAAGAAGTTTATGACCCAGAAGAGGTTAGACTCACTTTGATTTCTGTCCTTTTCTTTCTTCCCAATATTAGATGCCTTAGAAAAGATTGATATAATGAAGGGTCTTGAAGTCCTTAAAAGACATGAGGTAGATAATGCCCCTGGGTCCTTATCTCCCATGTTCTTGACAGCTTCTTTGCACAGTGAAATCCTGGAAGCTTTCTATGATCAAGTTACTCCTTTTCTTTTAATCTCAAACTCATTCCTCATTCATGCCTGGAATTCTCATGTCTACTTCCTCATTTCTGACTCACCTCACAAGGCCCCTCCTGCATAAAGCCTTTCCTCATACAAACAGCTGCTGTCACCTCCCTCTTCAAGTAATACCTTGGGTTTAACACATATATATATATATGTATGTATATATATATATATATATACACACACATATATACACACACATACATACATATATACACACATATATATGCACACACACATATATATTTGTGTGTGCATACATATATGTATATATGTGTAAATATACCTATGTGCATATAAGTTTTGTGTGTGTATTATTTTTGCACACATGTATATTATATATTTATATGATAAACATTATATGCATATATATCATATTGTTTTATACATACATATAGATATACATATATGTAAATACTTACAGGTATACATGCTATCTTCCCTATAGAATATAAACTCTTTGAGAACAGGGATTATTTCATTTTTTACTTTTTTATCCTCAGCATTTAGCACAAAACCTAGTAATGAATAATTTAGAATAGTAAAGAATGTTTATTGGTTGATTGATTGATTGACTCCATGTGCTCCTGCTCATTATTCCCTGTAGCCCTTTAAGCACAGCTCCTGGACAATCTCTATGCTTTATTATTTATTTTATTTTATTTTGTTTTATTTTATTTTATTTCAAATAACAAGCATTTATAATCTCTCCCTCTTTCTCCTCCTCCCATTGAGAAAAGAAATAATAAATAAGCCCTTGTAAGAAATATGCATAGTCGAGCAAGACTAGTTGGCCGTATAAAAGTGCATGTCTCATTCTGCACCCTGGGGACCATCATCTCTTTGTCAGGTATCAATCTTCTTCATTAGTCCTCTGGAATCATGAATGGCAATTGCTTGATCAAAGTCCTTAAGTGTTCAGTTGTCTTTACAACGTTGTTGTTAGTAAATAGTTCTCTTGCTTCTGCTTACTTCCCTTTGTATCAGTTCACATGAATCTTCCTGGGTTTCTCTGAAACCACACCTCTCATCATTTCTTATGACACAATAGTATTCCATTACATCCATATACCATAATCTGTTCTTTGTATTTTATATGGGAAGAGAGAGAAAAAGAATGAGAATGTGGGGAAGAAGGAGGGGAGCTATGGAGGGAGGAATGGAGGAAGAGAAAGAAAGGGATAAAAGGGAGAACAGAGAGAAAGGAGAGGAAGAAACAAAATCACCCCTGTTTCTAAGCAGGACTATAGGAGTTTCTTTCCTTTCCTTCCTCTATATCTTCCTGTAAGGCCGTCAGGGAGTGACATTATTTTCCTTTGCTATGTACAGAGAGGGAAATTGAGGCCCAGAGTGAGGAGACTCACCATGCTAATGACTACACAAAGCCTACCTAGAGCCCAATTAGACTGCATTGCCCACCTCTTGCCTGCCCTAGGTCTCCCCTCTCCTGACATTCCCCTTTCCCCACCCCTAGCACACACTACTTTCATGTCATTGTCATCACATCCTCAGCTCTGAATCTTATTACTGAGCCATTCTGTACCTTCAACTTGGAAGCTCCTCTCTGTTCTTCCATAAGCTTCCTCCCCCTTACCCTGAACTCAGCAGGTAGGGATGTCATTTAGAATGGGTAGTAGGTAGGGAGAAAATGTATTTAATCAACAGCTATTTAAACTGCAGGATGGACTTCATTTACCATTATAGGGAGACATATAAGTTTAAGGGCTTACATACACACACACACACACACACACAGACACACACACACAAAATCTATGATCCACTTTTACATGAACACTAATAAATCTCCAAAAGGGAAATTTATCATTCCTCAATAAATGTGTCTCTTCTGCAGAGTCTTCCTTAAAACCTGACATCCCAGATATAAATCCCTAGCCTCAGTTCTAGCTCCCAGCTCCCTGCTAGGGCTTTGGAGTTATGGAATGGATGCTGGTCCAACTCTAATGATCAAGTGCCCCATGGAAGCTTTCTCCCATGCATTACCTCTCCTCCCCCCCCCCCACCAAAAATACATTGTTTTCTCTAAACCGGGGAGTTCCAGAGTGGCTATGTGATAGGCCCACAGAAAGTGACTGTTGAGACAAGATCATAAATTCAGAACTGGAAAAGATCACAGAGAGCACATAGGCCAACTCCTTTATTTTATATACAAGGATATTGAGGTCTAGTGAAAGGATTCAAGATTACAGGGGCGATAAGTAGCAAAGACAGGATTTGAATTTGGGTTTTGTGTACTTTCTACTCCATCACATCCCCTGGACCTCAGTTTCCTCATCTGTATAATGAGAGGGTTGAACTGACTGGCCTCTAAGGTTCCAGGAAGGGAACTTTTAAATGGTGCCCCAAATAGTCCCTCGTCCAGCAGAGTAGTCAGTCCACTTCTCCTCCACATCCCTCATTTTCACTTTGTCTTTCAGTCACTTCAAGTCCTCCTGACCCTGTTTGTTTATTTATTTGTTTGTTTTGGGTTCTTTTTTTGGCAGAGTTACTGGAGTGTTTTACCATTTCCTACTCCAGCTCATTTTACAGATAAGGAATTGAGGCAAACAGGGTAAAGTGACTTGCCCAGGGTCACACAGCTAATAAATTTCTGAGGTCAGATTTGAGGTCAGAAAGATGAGGCTTCCTAACTCCAGGCCCTCTACTCTATCCACTGCTCCACCTAACTGCCCCATTTTCACTACCTTGCCCAGATGCCAGGCTCCCAAGCCTGTCTGCATAAAAGGAATTCTCTTTGGATAGGGACACATCTATACTTGGTTTCCAAGACTCACTTCACAAATCCTAGATGAAGTAGGCATGGCTAGATAGGAGTCACTTTTATCTCTTCAGATAGCTCTGGATCATGGAGGGTGTTGGGCCAAGCAGAAACCGCAACAGTCATGAAATAACTTCATCTTCAGCAAAATGGTATCTCCACTTTACTGGTTATCTTTGAAGTATATTCCCTGTTCAGGCCTCTATTTCTCATCTCCCATCTTGTCTCATGGATATATTGATTCCAGTGCACCGTGGCTTGATTTTCCTGGGGTTTCTCCTATTTCCAAATCTATTAGAGTCTAGACCATGATGCCTACATTTTCCCTCGGTAGTAGTGACTGGCTTATTCTTCATATTCACGATTTAGACTACATCTTCCTTTTCCCCAAGAGGGTTCTTTCTCTAGATAAAGTAGATTGCTCTTAATCAGTAGTATGCATCATCCCATCCCCGAGGGGCCAGAATTTCCACCGTGACACTGGAAAGATACTAGAGGAGAATCAAGATGAGGGACTAGCAGGAAAGGAAGAATGTCAAAACCAAGCAGAGATGTGTTGGCAAGACTGAGTGGAGAGCACAGGCCGTTTTTCAGCAGGAAAAAAAAATGTGTTTGTAATTAATGATCCTCCAGTAACACACAGCCCTTATTATTGTAGTAATTTGGAGAAGCCTACTTCACAAGCTGTCAGACTTGAATTGCCAAAGATGTTTCCCAGCCCTAGGAGGGTGTCTAGAAAAGATGTGGGTGGAGCCATGAACCCCCTAGATGCTAGTGATAAGTCTCTCAAGACCTCGTTTGGTAAATCTTCAGCATGAGTATTTACACCGCATGCTACAAATCAGGGTTTGATTTATTGTTATGTTGATTGTCTAGACTTAAGAAAGTGAGGAGAAAATTGTTAATGAAGCAGATTAAACTTAAAAGTGTGCTGCATGTACACTTTTATTCAGAGAAGCAGTTGTTAAATATTTACCAGCACACCACTGCCTAGGTCATCATGATCTTGCTTTAGTAGAACGTCCATTTGAATGTCAGGGACATGGAGAATGAAAATGACCCCAATTAGGGAGATCTTCCTTGGCTAAGTGCCCAACAGGTTTCATCAATATTTGAAAAGAGGACCAGAACCAACTTAAAGGGGATGATAAGAAGTTCCATAAAACCATCCCTGTGACAAACATGTCCGCCAACATGTGGCATGGTCCTCTTTGTAACAAAAGGAGGTACCTTAGGCAGACCAGTAGCAAAGCTATGTAGGCCATGTGGTCTAAAACTACCAAATCTCGTTTAGACCTGCTAACTCTCCATGCCTCTCATCTAGTGTTTGTGAAAGTGAGTGCTAGAAACCAACTATAGGAATATATTATACATACATACAGGGCTGCATGTGGCCCACAGTGGGATTTATGTGGCCCACCTACAAGCACAGAAATTTACAGAAATGCTTTAGTAAACAAAGCCGAGCTACTGCAGAGTTCTCACTAAAATGGCAAATCAAAGTATATTGTCTATTGTTTCAATAAAAACCTAAGGTCAGACAGCCCTGTTCTACAGGAAGCCTTCTCCCTTAATGCTAATGCCTGCCCTCTCTTGTTTATCTCCAACTTACCCTCTATAACTTATCGTTGTGTAGTTACTTGTACCTTGTCTCCCCTATCAGATTGTAAGCTCCTCCAGAGCAAAGACTATTTTTTGCCTTTCTTCGGACCCGAGGTACTTACTGCCATACAGTAAATACTTAACAAATGTTCACTGACTATCTGGCTAGTTTCTTCCTATTCCACCTTTCTTCTTGTGACTTCTTTGAATGTGACCAATGGTCCATTTGACTTATGAAACCCGCCGGCCTTTCTCTGGCTTGGCTCTACAGGAGGGAGAATCCTTCCCAGCCTTTCATATTTTGTCATCCCCCAAATATCTAACTGATGTTAACTGTGGGTCAACTAAATGGAAATCAATTCAATTTAACATGTATTTACTAAGCACCTACTATGTACCCGGGATTGTACTCCATGTTAAGGATTCGAAGAAAAATGAAATAAGATGGTCTCTGCTTTCAAGGAGATCGAGAACAAGCATCCTTAATGTTACCTAGGCACTATAATTCTCTACAAGAAAGGAAATCATGCTATTATTTGAATAGAGTACATTTTTTGACACATTTTTTTTCTTTATTTATTTTTAGTTTACCACACACAGTTCTACATAGTTTTGAGTTCCAGTTTTTCTCCCCTCCCTCCCCCCTCCCTCCCCAAGACGGCATGAAGTCTCTTATAACTGTCATGTGTAACTTCGCATTGAATTAATTTATGCTCTAGTCAAGTTGTGGAGAAGAATTTTGACCAATGGAATGAATCATGAGAAAGAAGAAACAGAACCAAAAACAAAAAAAAAAACAAAAAAAACCCAAAAACAAAAACAAAAGAGAAGCAGAAAAGGCGAGCATGTAGTGTGCCTCAGTCTGTATTCAAGCTTCGCAGTTCTTTCTCTGAATGAAGATAGCATTCTCCATCGTGAGTCCCCTGGAGTTGTCCTTGCCCCTTTAGGTTGCTGAGAGAAGCGCAGTATGTCAGGGTTGGTCCTCACGGAATCCACATATCTGTGGCTGTGCACATCGTTCTCCTGGCTCTGCTCCGCTCACTCAGCATTATGTCGTGTAGGTTTTTCCAGGTTGTTATGAAGTCTGCATCATCCCCATTTCTTATGGCACAATAGTATTCCATCACCTTCATATACCACAGCTTGTTCAGCCATTCCCCAATTGATGGGCATCCCTTTGATTTCCAATTCTTGGCTACCACAAAGAGAGCTGCTATAAATATTCTTGTACATATGGGTCCTTTTCCCGCTTGCGTGATTTCTTTGGGATACAACCCTAGAAGTGGTATTACTGGGTCAAAGGATATGAACATTTCTATAGCCCTTTGGGCATAGTTCCACACCGCCCTCCAAAATGGCTGGATCAGCTCACAACTCCACCAGCAATGCAACAATGTTCCAATTTCCCCACATCCTTTCCAGCATTTATCATTCTCCTGATTTGTTATTTTAGCCAATCTGACAGGAGAGATGTGGTATCTAAGAGTTGTTTTGATTTGCATTTCTCTAATCAGCAGCGATCCAGAGCATTTTTTCATATGCCTGTAGATAGCTTTAATTTCTTCCTCTGAAAACTGCCTGTTCATATCCTTTGACCATTTCTCAATTGGGGAATGGCTTGTATTCCTATATATTTGGCTTAGCTCCCTGTATATTTTAGAGATGAGGCCTTTATCAGAGATACTAGTTGCAAAGATTTTCTCCCAATTTTCTGCTTCCCTCCTAATTCTTGTTGCATTGGCTTTTTTTGTACAAAAACATTTCAATTTGACATAATCAAAATTATCCATTTTGCATTTTGTAATGCTCTCTATCTCTTGTTGGGTCATGAATTCTTTACTTTTCCACAAATCTGATAAGTAAACCATTCCTTGCTTTCCCAAATTACTTAGAGTATCAACTTTTACTCCTAAATCATGAACCCATTTTGACTTTATTTTGGTATATGGTGTAAGATATTGGTCTATGCCCAGTTTTTGCCCTACCATTTTCCAATTTTCCCAACAGTTTTTGTGAAATAGTGAATTATTAGCCCAGAAACTGGCTTCTTTGGGTTTATCAAAGAGTAGATTGCTAAACTTGTTGATTTCACCTACTTGTGTACCTATCCTATTCCACTGATCCACACCCCTGTTTCTTAACCAGTACCAGGCAGTTTTGATGACTGCTGCTCTGTAGTACAGTTTAATATCTGGTGTGGCTAAACCACCATCTCTAGCATGTCTTTTCATTAATATCCTAGATACTCTAGACCTCTTGTTTTTCCAAATGAATTTTGTTATTATTTTGTCCAGCTCAGTAAAATAATTTTTTGGTAGTTCGATTGGTATGGCACTGAATAGATAGATTAATTTAGGTAGAATTGTCATTTTTATTATATTAGCTCGGCCTAACCATGAGCAACTGATATTTCTCCATTTATTTAGATCTGATTTTATTCGCGTGAAAAGTGTTTTATAGTTATGTTCATATAGGCCCTGGGTTTGTCTTGGCAAATAGACTCCCAAATATTTTATAGTGCCTTCAGTAACTTTGAATGGAATTTCTCTTTCTATCTCTTGCTGTTGGGCTTTGTCAGTAATGTATAGGAATGCTGAGGATTTATGTGGATTTATTTTATATCCTGCAACTTTGCTAAAGTTGTTTATTATTTCAAGTAGTTTTTTACTTGATTCTCTAGGATTCTCTAGATAAATCATCATATCATCTGCAAAAAGTGATAATTTAGTTTCTTCTTTTCCTATTCTAATTCCTTCAATTTCTTTTTCTTCTCTTATTGCTACAGCTAATGTTTCTAGAACCAAATTGAATAATAGGGGTGATAATGGACATCCTTGTTTCACCCCTGATCTTATTGGGAATGCATCTAGTTTATCCCCATTACAAATAATGCTTGTTGATGGTTTTAGGTAGATGCTATTTATAATTTTGAGGAAGGTTCCCCTTATTCCTATGCTTTCTAGTGTTTTTAATAGGAATGGGTGTTGTACTTTGTCAAAGGCTTTTTCTGCGTCTATTGAGATGATCATATGGTTTTTGCTAGTTTTGTTGTTGATATGGTCAATTATGCTAATAGTTTTCCTAATATTGAACCAGCCTTGCATTCCTGGAATAAATCCTACCTGGTCATGGTGTATTATTCTCGTAATGAGTTGCTGCAATCTTTTTGCTAATATTTTATTTAAAATTTTTGCATCAATATTCATTAGAGAAATTGGTCTATAATTTTCTTTCTCTGTTTTAACTCTACCTGGTTTGGGTATTAGTACCATATTTGTGTCATAAAAAGAATTTGGTAGGACTCCTTCTTCACCTATTTTCCCAAATAGTCTACAAAGTATTGGAATTAGTTGTTCTTTAAATGTTTGATAGAATTCACATGTAAAACCATCTGGCCCTGGAGATTTTTTCCTAGGGAGTTCGTTGATGGCCTGCTCAATTTCTTTTTCTGATATGGGGTCATTAAGAAATTTCACTTCCTTCTCTGTTAGTCTGGGCAGTTTATGTTTTTGTAGATATTCATCCATATCTCTAAGGTTGTCAAATTTATGGGCATACAGTTGGGCAAAATAATTCCTAATTATTGTTTTGATTTCCTCTTCATTAGAGGTGACCTCACCCTTTTCATTTTTTATACTGGTAATTTGATTTTCTTCTTTCTTTTTTTAATCAAATTGGCCAAAGGTTTGTCAATTTTATTGGTTTTTTCATAAAACCAGCTCTTTGTTTTATTTATTAATTCAATAGTTTTCTTGGTTTCAATTTTATTAATCTCTCCTTTGATTTTCAGTATTTCTAATTTGGTATTTAATTGGGGGTTTTCAATTTGCTCTTTTTCTAGCTTTTTCAGCTGTCTGCCCAGATCATTGATCTCCTCTTTCCCTATTTTATTCATGTAGGCATTTAGAGATATAAAACTTCCCCTAAGAACTGCTTTTGCTGCATCCCATAAGTTTTGGTATGTTGTTTCATTATTGTCATTCTCTTGAATGAAATTATTAATTGTTTCTCTGATTTGATCTTTGGCCCACTCACTCTTTAGAATTAAATTATTTAGTTTCCAATTAGTTTTTAGCTTATTTTTCCATGGTACTTTATTAAAAATGATTCTTATTGCATCATGATCTGAAAAGGATGCATTGACTACTTCTGCTTTTCTGCACTGGATTGTGAGGTTTTTATGCCCTAGTACATGGTCAATTTTTGAGTATGTGCCATGTATTTTTGAGAAGAAAGTATATTCCTTTTTATCCCTGTTCAGTTTTCTCCAGAGGTCTATCATATGTGCCTTTTCTAAAATTCTGTTTACCTCCTTAACTTTTTTCTTATTTATTTTGAGGTTAGATTTATCAAGTTCAGAAAGGGGGAGGTTGAGGTCTCCCAATATTATAGTTTTGCTGTCTATTTCTTCCTGTAACTCCCTTAACCTCTCCTCTAAGAATTTGTATGCCTTACCACTTGGTGCATATATGTTAAGCAATGATATTGCTTCATTGTTTATGGTGCCTTTTAGCAGGATATAATGTCCTTCCTTATCTCTTTTAATTAGTTCTATCTTTACTTTTGCTTTGTCTGAGATTAGGATTGCTACACCTGCTTTTTTTACTTTAGCTGAGGCACAATATATTTTACTCCAGCCTTTTACCTTAACCCTATGTGTATCCCCTTGTTTCAGATGCGTTTCTTGTAAACAGCATATTGTAGGATTATGGTTTTTAATCCATTCTGCTATCTGCTTCTGTTTTGTGAGAATGTTCATCCCCTGCACGTTCAGGGTTATGATTTCTATCTGTGTCTTTTTCTCCATCCTAATTCCCCCTGTTTATGCTTTTATTTCTCCCTTTCCCCTTCTCCTCCCCAACAAAGTTTTGCTTTTGACCGCCGCTTTCCTCAGTTAACCCTCCCTCTTTATTCCCCTCCCTTATCTTACCGTTACCCACTTGCTACTTCTCCTCTTCCCTCTGCCCTCCCCCCTCCCTTTTTCCCCCCTTTCCCTCCCACTTCCCGTAGGACAAGTTAGATTTCTAAACTTATCAGAGTATGTTATTCCCTTTTTGAACTAGATCAGATGACAGTAAAGCTCAAATACTGCTCTTCTCCCTCCCTTCTTTCCCTCTACTATAATATGTTTTTTTTTCCACTTCCTTTGGTGTAATTTACCCTTTTCTACAACCTCCTTACCACTTCCCTCATAGCCCTCCCTTTATATCTCTTATTTATATTTTATATCTTTACATCAGTTAATTTATACAGGCATTCACAACCTATGTATATCCCTTTCATTTGTCACAATAGTTGTACCATTCACAAGAATGACTTATATATGTATATGTATATATATATATATATATATATATATATATACATAAAAAACATACATAAGATGATATAATCCCACATAAAGATGTAAACAACCTAAGCTTATTGGTTAATGAAGTTTGTGGGGTTTTTCCCCCTGGTTACCTTTTTATGTCTCTCTTGAGGTTTGTATTTGGAGATCAAATTTTCCATTGAGTTCTGGCCTTTTCATCAGGAAGGTCTGGAATTCCCTTATTTCATTGAATGTCCATCGCCTTGCCTGGAAAATTATGCTTAGTTTTGCTGGGTAGTTGATCCTTGGTTGTAGTCCCAGCTCCTTTGCCCTTCGGAATATCATATTCCAATTTCTCCTGTCTTTTAATGTGGAAGCTGAGAGATCCTGCGTGATCCTGACTGTAGTTCCCCGATATTTGAATTGCTTCTTTTTGGCTGCTTGCAGTATTTTCTCCTTGAGTTTATAGCTCTGAAATTTGGCTATAATATTTCTTGGTGTTTTCAGTTTGGGATCTCTTTCAGGGGGTGATCGGTGAATTCTTTCAATGACTATTTTGCCCTCTGGTTCTAGGACCTCTGGGCAGTTGTCTTTGATAATTTCTTCGAAGATACTCTCAAGGCTCCTTTTTTCATCGTGGATTTCCAGTAGACCAATAACTCTCAAATTGTCTCTCCTGGATCTATTTTCCAGGTCAGTTGTTTCGCCAATCAGATATTTCACATTTTTTTCTATTTTTTCATTCTTTACATTTTGTTTTATTACTTCTTGATGCCTCATAGATTCGTTAGCTTCCACTTGCTCAAGTCTAATTTTAAATGAGTTAGTGTTTACATTTTGCTTTTGAGCCTCCATTTTCAATTGGTTGATTTCACCTTTCAGGGTGTCCTTTTCTCTCTCTAGATTCTGAATCTCCGTAGCCATTTCTCCAATCTTATTCTTTAGGGACTTGATTTCGTCAGTGGATTTTTTCTCCCTTTTTTCCATTTTTTCCATATTTTCTTTTAGCTCCCTAATTTGGTTTTTAAAATCCTCTTTTAGCTCTTCCAGCAGTGCTTTTTGGGCTGGAGACCAGATCATATTAGCTTTTGAGGTATCTGATGTATCTACCGTGTCATTGCTATCTTCTTCTATGTCGATATTTTGATCCTGCCTGTCTCCATAAAAAGAATCTATTGTCCTCGGTTGTTTTGTGTTCTTCTTCATGTTGGTTTGCCTTTTGCTGGCTTTACAACGAATTTCTATCTGTGAGTCTCAGGGCTTTCTGTCCCAGCTTTCTTATTCTGGGGGTTGTGAGTCTAGAATTATAACCTTTAGTTTCCTGAGGTGTGGGGGAGGGGTCTGGCTCCCTGGCGTCTCACTCCCTGTGGGTGCTCTCCAGCACTTGCTTTTCAGCAATGGTCTCAGCTGTTTGTTGTTTGAGCTGATGACTGGCGCTTCCCCTGGGGGAGCAAGGTTACGTCTGGGCTCCTGGCTTGGCCCCCTGCTGACTCTTCCCCTCTGGGACTAATGAGCTTCTAGTATTTGTCCTGTGAAGCCCCGCTACTCTCTCCTCTTTTTCAGTTCTCTTTTTTTTTTTTTTCCCCGAGGAATTCTCTGGGTGAGGGGGTTAGAGCCGTTTACCTGGCCATTGAGTCTTCCGGAAGTTCAAGAGGCCGAGTTCCTGGGTTTTGCAAGCGTCAGCACTGGGTGTTTTCGCGGCTGGTGGCGTTGTGCTGCCTCTCGTCGCTCCCAGAGACTGCCGTCCTGTGTTGGGAGGCCTGGGGATCTCTGCCGGTTTCGGGCGCCCAGCTTTCTCCCAGCCCGTCTCCCACGTGGATTTCCCAGCCGGCCGCTTCCGCCTTGGTCTGGAGCAGCTCCGCACCGAGCACTCTCCAAGCCTGCAGGTTCGTTCCTCCGGCCTTTCAGACTCTCCCGGCTCGGAAATTTGCCCCACGCAGACTGCTCGCGGTTTCTGACTCTCTCAAATCTGCTCAAATTCACTTTTTTATGGGAATCTGACAGACCTTGTGAGAGAGCTCCGGTAAGACACTGCCTTCATGTGGCCATCTTGGCTCCGCCCCCATAGAGTACATTTTTATAGAAAAATCCAAGTCAAGTGCTAGTCTCTCTAGCTGTAGCTCTGGGGCTCATCAGAGAGTTGGGTCCTTCATAGGTGGGACACATTCAAAGGCAGAAGGCTTGTATTGAGAGGCTGAGTGAACAAAACATCTCTATGGCTGTGGAAACTCCACAGAAATCAGCCGCTGAGCCCCACTGACTCCTCTTGTTCTCTGGACTTGACCGATGAATGAACAGCTTTCAACCATGTTCTCAAGACCTTTCCTCACGTGGGGGTTGATCTCCCAAGCAAAAACTTGCATCTCAGAAATCAGCCATTTATTCCTCTCCCTTCCCCCATTAGCTGGAGCCCAATCAAACCATGTGCCATGCCTGGACTGTGTAACAACAGCACTATATAGAGTTCCCTATGTGCCAGGCACTGTGTTATCTCATTTGATCCTCACAGCAACCCTGAGAAGTAAGTACTGTTATTGTCCTCATTTTATTGATGAGAAAACAGAAGCAAAGTGACTTGCCCAGGGTCACACAGCTAGTAAGTGTCTGAGGCTACATTTGAACTCAAGTCTTCCTTACTGTCTACCTGCTGCACTACCTAGCCTCCTCACTATTTCACTCCTCGGTTACTCATTATTCCCACTGGTTTAATAGAGAGCACAATGTAGTAGAAAAATCAGTGAGCCTGGAGTCAGGACAGACCTGGATTCAAGTGCCACTTCTGTCATTGACCCACTGCCGAATCCTGGGGGACTCCCCTCACTCTCTCAAATGCAGCCTCTAATCTCTAAAATGGTGATAACATCTTTAGCTCCTGACTCAAACCTCTGAGGATCATGTGAGGTGGTGTACGTGAAGTGTTTGGTAAGCCTTAGAGCATTGTAGAAAATGTCAGTTGTTTTCCTTATTGGAGGTAGCCCCATCACAGAGGCTGCTCTTCAGAACCCAAAGAATTTCCATTTACTTGGTGGAAACTACTAAAATCGTAAAGATAGTGACTAAGAGGAGAGCCTCAAGGTGGGGAAGAGAATGAGTTTGGGGGAGGAGGGAGAAGGAGGACAAGGAGGAGTCAGGGGAGAGGAGGGGAAGAGAGGAGAGGAGAGGGAAGGGAAGGACAAGGGAAAAGAAAGAGAGAGAAAGCTAGAAAGAGGAAGGAGAAGGGTAGGGAGGGAGGACAGAAGAGGGAAGGAAAGAAGAAGAGGAAAGAGAGGGGCAGGGGAAAAGAGAGAAGAGAGGAGAGGACAGAAGAAGAGAGCAAAGGAGGAGAAGAGAGGAGAGAGAGAGGAAAGGAGAGGAGAGGAGGAAAGGGAAGAGGAGGGGAGGAGAAGGAGGGAAGGGGAGGGGAAGGAGGGAAGGGGAGGGGAGGGAGGGAAGGGGGATATCAAGGAAAAAGAGGGAGAAAGCTAGGAGTAAAAGAAGAGAAGGGAAAGGAGGGAGAAGAGAACAAAGAAGGAAAAAAGAAGAGGGAACAGAGGAGAAAGAAGGAGAGAGAGGAGAGGGAAGGGAGGAGAGAGGAGGGGAGGGAAGAGAGAGAAAAAGGAAAGGGAAAAGAAGAGAAAAGCAGTTAAAATAGAGCTTGGGAAGGGAAAAGTGACAAAAAAAAAGATAAGGCAGAGAAGAGACCCTGTGCTTCAGAGATACTCTTCATCTCTTCCCCCAAGAACAATAAACAAAATTTACACTATTTAAGCTTTTAACTGAATGGTAGTTGTTTTCTACTGGAGCTCTCTAGGACCCAAGACCTGTGAAATGTAATTATCTAATCTTTGTAACTAAGATCCCCTAGGGAATACAAGAGGAGTCAACTGACTTACTGAAGGGGATATTCCTGTTCTGAACTCCTGGAAATGGGGAAACAAGCTTAGGAAAGCTGGCTTAATTACTCGGTTGTGTTCTACTTTTCCTATTGATCCTGCCCTGCTGCGGAGATCTAACTGGAGCCAGCTTGCAGCATTGGCATGGTCCCCAATGAAACTTGGCTTGCTTCTTGCTTTGCTGCAGGCAACGGGAAGCTCACCAGGGAAGTGAGACAGCCCAGGAAGCATCATACTTGAAATGGCATGGCAAGCCACCCAAGGTACCCATTTTCCTATTTCAGATCATTTCCAAAAGTTTCTATGAGCCAGCAGGCTATTTCGAAGTTAGGGCCAGGCCCCATATGGGAGCCGAGAAAGAGAAAGGAGAAGAAGCATTTATTTGATTCTAAGGACAGTTGTTTTCAGGATATAATAATACATTATTATTAATATAAATTTTCATAGTATTAGTAACAATACCTCACATTTCAGGAACCTTTAAATCTTCAAAAGGAAGGAAATAGGTATTTTCATTAAAAGTTTACTATGTCAGGTGGGAGCTGTGTTAAACTTTGGGGATATAAACACAAACAAAAAATAGTTCCTTCCCTCAAGGAGCTTACATTTCAATGGGGGAAAACAACTCACAAACGGGAGATGAAAATAGGAGGGCTGGGGAGAACAGAAATGGAAAAAAGTTTTTCATTCATGCTTTTATTTAAATCTTTATTCCTAGGTTCAAATCTTGCCCCTGATATTTACTACCTATGTGTCCTCAGGTAAGTCACTAAAACTCTCTCAGCCTTAATTTCCTTATCTGTAAAATAAAGCTATTTGACAAGATAGCCTTTGAGCTCCCTCCAGCTTGAGATCTATGAATCTATAACAACCCTAACAAGGCTGCAAAGGGGAGTATTACCATATCTCTTTTATAGTTGTAGAAACTAAGGTTTGGGTGGTTTAATGACTTACCTTAGGTCACTAAGAAAGATAGTCATAGTTTAGAAGTCAGGGCTCTAGACTTTCAACTCAACATCCTTTCTGTTATCAGGGCCACCATTCTAGGGGAAAACTTCCAGACTGTGCCTCAGAGGTCATCCATCCAACCTCACAGCTATCTAGAGGAGCCCCAGATGATCATCGGCACCATTACTTGAATGCTTCCCACGGCAGAGAGATTGTGACCTTATGAAACACTTTTCCCAAAGTAAGGCGGTTCTATTTCTTAAAAAGGTCTTTCTTAAATTGAGCAAAAATTATTTGCACCCAATAATCCTGGTTCTGCCTTCTGAACTCCATACGTATTAAGTAAAATCCCTCTTCTGCATGGAAGCCCTTTAAAAATTTAAGATATCTATCCTAGCTCACCATCTTTCCCCACCTCAACTTGTCTAAATAGCTACAGTTTCTTCCAGAATTTCTGCTGTGACATAACTCTGAATCCTCTTCTTACCCTGGTCTTTGTTGTTGTTGCTCAATCATTTCAGTTGCGTCTGACTTTTTGTGACCCCATTTGGGGTTTTCTTGGCAAAAATACTGGAGTGTTTTTCCATTTCTTTCTCCAACTCTTTACAGAGGAGGAAACGGAGGCAAATGGGGTTAAGTGACTTGCCCAGGGTCACACAGCTAGTAAATGTCTGAGGCCATACTTGAATTCAGAAAGATGAGTCTCCCTGCCAGGCCCAGCACTCTATCCACTGTGCCGCCACCCTGATTACCCTCCCATAAATACACTCCAATTTCCCAAACTTCTTAAAGTGTAGTCTCTAGAACAAAACCCAACTCCGAGTTAGGCTTGTCAAGGACAGAGAACAACTGCTTTGTGATATCCCCCTTTCCAGTCACTCGTCTTCTTTCATTTGGCCCAGAATTGAATTAACCATACTAGTGATATTGACCCTGTAATCAACTAAGAACCCTGTGATCTTCTTCACACGTGCTACTGCTCTCTTGTCACATTTACCCAATCCTATTCCTGTGTTTTTTTTTTATTTTTATTTTTATTTTATTTTATTTTTAAATTTATTTATTTATTTTTAGTTTACCACACATGGTTCTATATAATTTTGAGTTCCAGATTTTCTCCCCTCCCTCCCACCTCCCTTCCCAAGACAGCATGGAATCTCATATAACTACCATGTATAACTTCGCATTGAATTAATTTAAGCACTAGTCAAGTTGTGGAGAAGAATTATGACCAATGGAATGAATCATGAGAAAGAAGAAACAGAACCAAAAAAAAAACAACCCAAAAAAACAAAAGAGAAGCAAAAAAGGCGAGCATGTAGTGCGCCTCAACCTGTATTCAAACTTCACAGTTCTTTCTCTGGATGAAGATAGCATTCTCCATCGTGAGTCCCCTGGAGCTGTCCTTGCCCCTTAGGTTGCTGAGAAGAGCGCAGTATGTCAGGGTTGGTCCTCACAGAATCCATACATCTGTGGCTGTGCACAACGTTCTCCTGGCTCTGCTCCGCTCACTCAGCATTATGTCGTGTAGGTTTTTCCAGGTTGTTACGAAGTCTGCATCATCCCCATTTCTTTTGGCACAATAGTATTCCATCGCCTTCATATACCACAGCTTGTTCAGCCATTGCCCAATTGATAGGCATCCCTTTGATTTCCAATTCTTGGCTACCACAAAAAGAGTGGCTATAAATATCCTTGTACATATGGGTCCTTTTCCCGCTTGTGTGATTTCTTTGGGATACAACCCTAGAAGTGGTATTTCTGGGTCAAAGGATATGAACATTTCTATAGCCCTTTGGGCATAGTTCCAAACTGCTCTCCAAAATGGCTGGATCAGCTGACAACTCCACCAGCAATGCAACAATGTTCCAATTTCCCCACATCCTTTCCAGCATTTATCATTTTCCTGTTTTGTTATTTTAGCCAATCTGACAGGAGAGATGTGGTATCTAAGAGTTGTTTTGATTTGCATTTCTCTAATCAGCAGCGATCCAGAGCATTTTTTCATATGCCTATAGATAGCTTTAATTTCTTCCTCTGAAAACTGCCTGTTCATATCCTTTGACCATTTCTCAATTGGGGAATGGCTTGTATTCCTATATATTTGGCTCAGTTCCCTGTATATTTTAGAAATGAGGCCTTTATCAGAGATACTAGTTGCAAAGATTTTCTCCCAATTTCCTGCTTCCCTCCTAATTCTTGTTGCATTGGCTTTTTTTGTACAAAAACATTTCAATTTGACATAATCAAAATTATCCATTTTGCATTTTGTAATGCTCTCTATCTCTTGTTGGGTCATGAATTCTTTACTTTTCCATAAATCTGATAAGTAAACTATTCCTTGCTTTCCCAAATTACTTATAGTATCAGCTTTTACTCCTAAATCATGAACCCATTTTGACTTTATTTTGGTATATGGTGTAAGATATTGGTCTATGCCCAGTTTTTGCCCTACCATTTTCCAATTTTCCCAACAGTTTTTGTGAAATAGTGAATTATTAGCCCAGAAGCTGTGCTCTTTGGGTTTATCAAAGAGTACATTGCTAAACTTGTTGATTTCTCCTTCTTGTGTACCTATCCTATTCCACTGATCCACACCCCTGTTTCTTAACCAGTACCAGGCAGTTTTGATGACTTCTGCTCTGTAGTACAGTTTCATATCTGGTATGGCTAAGCCACCTTGCCTACCATGTCTTTTCATTAATACCCTAGATATTCTAGACATCTTGTTTTTCCAGATGAATTTTGATATTATTTTGTCCAGCTCAGTAAAATAATTTTTTGGTAGTTCGATTGGTATGGTACTGAATAGATAGATTAATTTAGGTAAAATTGTCATTTTTATTATAGATTCCTGTGCTTTTAACATTGCTGGTTTGTTTGTTTTTTAACCCTTAAGTGTACGACTTTGAAATTCTATCCTCTCATAGCTGATGGACCAAAAAAAGAAGGAAAGAAAAAAACAAAGAGTCCAATCTCTTTGGAAAAAGAGCGGAAAAGGTATTGGGGGAGGGGGGCAGTGATGAAGGTTGTAAACATTCGTAGGTGCATAGATTGATTAATTTCTGAGACTAGACTAATGTGAGACATAATGTGTTGCTGAGAAATAGCAAGTTTAAAAAAAAAAGAAAGAAAAGAAAAGAAGCCAAGCTATTATCCTAATAGGACCTTCCTGGCCTTTAGATTAGCCAAAATGTATCTGGTTCCCAGAGGTAAGCTTTCATTGACTGGCAACAAGAATTTCTGTTGCAGGCAAATAATGCTGCAAAGAAATAAAAATTATCATGTTTCCTGAATTCCAAGAGTAAAATTTATAGGTCATTCAAAGACGGTATGGTAGAATGGTATGAAAACTGGAAGTAACGAGACACAGAAAGAAATGCCAGAGAATATGGTAAAATGTCAGGGGCGGAGCCCACATGAAGAAAAATAGGGAAGGCTGTCTCAGGCACCTTGCCACCTCCCCCTCTTGTGCCTCTGTGTTATCTTTCAACAGTCTATCCTTCATTTTCTTTTTATTAAAATAAGTTTTTATTGATATCGTCTGTTTTTTACATCGCTGTAGTTATCCCAAGTATCCTTGCCCCTCTTCTTCCCAAAAAGTCATTCCATATGGCAAACAGTATTTTTAGAAGGGAAAGCTTCAGCGCGACTGATTGATAATTGAAAAAGTCAAGTGCAGTGCAATACCTGTGGACCTCCCATCTCCATGAAAAGATGCAATTGAGGGTATCTTCTCTTATTTCTTCATTCAAGTCCTTCTTGAGCTTTATGCTTTTGTTACATTTACTTTTGATTTTTTGGTGTGTAGCTATTCTTTTCATTTACATGGTTGAAGCTACTGTTTTCTCGGCCCTGTTTACTCTGTATCAATTCATAGAGAACTTTCCATGTCTCTTGTATTCATCACAACTATTATTTCTTATAGCATGATAACATTCCATTACATTTATATACTTCAATTTGTTTGCCATTCCTCCACTGATGGGTACTCACTTTGTTTACAATTCTTAGTTATCCCCCAAAAAAGTGCTGATATAAATATTTTGGAGTATATGGAATCACAGGTTCAAAGGGTATGGACAATTTGTTGTTGTTTTCAGTCATTTTCAGTCATGTGTGATTCTTGGTGATCCCATTTGGGTTTTCTTGGTGAAGATACTGGAGTGGTTTGCCATTTCCTTCTCCAGCTTGTTTTACAGTTGAGGAAACTAAGGCAAACTTGCCTAGGGTTACACAGCTAGTAAGTGGCTGAGGCCAGACTTTGAGATTAGGAAATCTGACCCCAGGCCTGGCACTCTATCCATTGCTCCACGGACATGTTAGTCACTTTATTCGCATAATTCTAAATTGCTTTCCAAAATGGTTGTACAATTTCATAGTTCCACCAACAGTTCATTAATGTGGCTATGATTCCACTACTCCTCCAACATTGAGTATTGTCATTTTTGGTCACTTTTGCCAATTTGTATTTTTCTAATTATTAGTGACTTAAAGCATAACATATAATGTGTATATATATGTGTATATATACACATTGATTTGCATTGATTTGTATTTTTCTTATTTTTAGTGACTTAAAGCATAACATGTAACATATAATGTGTGTATATATATATTTAATATATGACATTTATATTAAATATATGTTTTGAATACCAAACCCTTGCCAGAGAAATTTGATACAAAGATGTTTTCCCATTCGACCACTTCTGTTTTTATTCTAAGTGCAATAATTTTTTCTGTGCAGAAACTTTCATTTTCAAGTAATCAAAATTATCTATTCTATTTTTTACAATTGCCTCAATTGCTTGTTTACTTATACATTTACCCATAGCTATAAGAGGTATACAGCCTGTTTCTCTTCTAATTTTTAATAGTATGATCTTTAATATTAAAGTCATATATCCATTTGGAATGTATTATGGAATATGGTATGAGTTGTTGGTCTAAGTCTAATTTCTGCCAGACTGTTTTTATATTTTCCCAGCAATTATAATCAAATTAAAAGTTGTTTTTCCCCCTAGGTAATATGTTTTCTACTTCATCGAACACTGGATTTTGAGTTCTGTTGATCTCATTCTCTCTTGTCTAGTCTGTTCCATTGACATATCTCTTTTTTTTTTAAACTAGAACCAGAGGGGTATTTACTCTGAAGTCTTCTCCTTTTTATTTCCCTTGATATTCTAGATCTTTTGCTTTTCCAAATGATTATTATTTTTTATCAAGTTCTATATAGTACCCCCTTGGTAATTAACTTGGTATATCATTAAAATGTAAATTAATTTTGGTAGAATTGTCATTTCTATTATATTGGCATAGCCACTGCCTATTTAAGTTTTTCTTTATTTCCTTAAGAAACACTTTTTAATTGAACCTATCCAAGTTTTTGCAGGCTTTGGTAGGTTAATCCCCAGATATTTTGTGTATTTTTATAGTTATTTAGAAGGGAATTTCCCTTTCTATTATTGCTTCTTGTTTTGATATTATTATATAGAAATGCTATTGATTTTTGAGTATTTCTTTTATAACCTGAAACTCTGTGGAAGCTATTAATTATCTCAATTAGTATCTTTGATGATTCTCTAGGATTCACCAAGTAAACTGTCAGCAAATAGGGATGATTTTATCTTGTCTAGCCAGCTTTAGACCTTTAATTTCTTTACCTTATCTGATTGCTGTTGCTAGCATTTCCAGAATTACATCAAATAATACTGGAAAGAGAGGGTATGCTTACTTCACTCCTGTTTTTGGAAAAGGTTCTAGTGTGTTTTCATTGCATGTGATACTTGCTTTTGGTGTTAGATGATTTTTATGGTATTAAAAAAGGTCGCTTTATACCTACATTTTGCTTTCAGATTTAAAAAGTGTTGTTCTTTGTCCAAGACTTTTCCTGTATCTACTAAAACAGTCATGTGGTTTTGGATGTTTTGGTTTTTAATATGATTAATTATGTTGATTTCTTTTCCTAATGTTGAATCATCCTCTCATATATGATATAAATCCCACTTGGTCATAATGAATGATTTCTTGAATCAATTGTAGTCATTTTAGCAAGATTTTGTTTAAGATTTTTGAGTCAATGTTCATTAATGATATTGGCCTATAACTTTTTTCCCCTGTGTTTTCTTTTTCCATGGTTTAGGTGTTTAGACCATTATTTATCTCATAAAAAGAATTCCGGTAGAGTGCTTTCTTTCTCGATTTTTGAAAATTATTTTTTTTATTCTTTAAAACTATTATTTAACTATTCTTTAAAAGTTTGATAGAATTCTCCCATGAATCTAGAAGGACCAGAAGGTATTTTTCTCCCCCCTGCCCCAACTCCCTGTTCCTTTATAGCTAGCTCTATTTCCTTTTCTGAGATTGGGTTCTATAAGATCTCTATCTAGTCTTAGTTAGGGTATTTAATATTTTTGAAGCTATTTCTCTATTCCTTTTGTGTTCTCAGTCTGGTTAGCATATAACTATGCGCAATATGTTCCTATTTTTTTTAATTTCTTCTGGTTTTGCTGCAATTTCACCTTGCTCATTTGCAATTTTATTGATTTGATGTTCTACTGTCTTCTTTTTAATCAGATTAGCTAAGGGTTTATCAATTTTATTAGTCTTTTCAAAGAACCAGCTTTTAGTCTTACTTACCATTTCTATGGTTTTTCTTGTTTATAATTTATCTATTTTCTTCTTCGATTTTTAATATTTCTTCTTTTGTGATTATTTAGGTTTCTTTATTTGTTGGCTTTCTAATTTGTGTTAAATTAACATTCAATTCATTAATCTTCTCTTTCTCTATTTCATTAATGTATGTTTGTAAGGATATGATTTTCCCTCTGAGAACAGCTTTGGCTGCATCCCAGAAATTTTGGTACATTGTTTCATCATTATCATTTTCTTTTACATAGTTGTCAATTGTTTATATGATTTGGTCTTTGACACATTCATTATTTAGAATTTCATTGTTAAGTATGCGTTTGAGTCTGTATCTTTTATTTGTGGTCCATGAACTAATTACTATTTTTGTTGTGTTATGGTCTATAAAGGATATATTAACTATTTCTGCCTTTTTTACAACTGTTTGTAATATCTCTACACCCTGGTACTTGGATAATTTTTGTAAAAGTTCCATGTGGTGCTAAGAAATATGTATATTCTTTTGCTACCCATTTAGAAAATGTCATAAGTCTTTTAACTCTAGTTTCTCCAGCAATTTATTCAGTTCCATATCTTCCCTTTTCTTTCTGTCTGTTAGGCTTATCCAAAACTAAAAGAGGAATATTTTAGCCTCCTGTCACTATTTGTTACTACTTATGCCTTCTTAACACAGATACTGTTTCCTCTATGAATTTGGATTCTAAGGCATCAGGAGCATATAACTTTATTGCCAATGTTGGTTTATTGTCTATGGGTCGTTTCAATATAATATAGTTTCCTTTTTTACCTCTTTTTATTTTTTAAATGTTTGGTTTTGCTTTGTCAAATAGCATGCTTGCAACTCCTCCTTTTTTGGAATCTATGTGCAGTAATGTTTTAGGTGTTTTTTTCCATCCGCTCAGGGTTTTTTTGTGTATCTTTTTTTAGATGTCTTTTTTTAAGACATATTTTTTTTTAATTTATTTAACATATTTAGTTTTCAGCATTGATTTTCAGAAGAGTTTGAATTACAAATTTTCTCCCCATTTCTACCCTCCCACCCACTCCAAGATGGCATATATTCCAGTTGCCCTGTTCCTCAGTCAGCGCTCCCCTCTGTAACCCCACTCCCCTCCCATCCCCTTTTCCCTTCCTTTCTTGTAGGACAAGATAAATTTCTACACCCCATTGTCTGTGTATCTTATTTTCTAGTTGCATGCAAAAACATTTTTGTTGTTTTTGAACATCTGTTTTTAAAACTTTGAGTTCCAAATTCTCTACCCTCTTCCCTTCCCACCCACCCTCCCTAAGAAGTCAAGCAATTCAACATAGGCCACATGTGTATCATTATGTATAACCCTTCCACAATACTCATGTTGTGAAAGACTAACTATATTTTGCTCCTTCCCAACCCATCACCCTTTATTGAATTTTCTCCCTTGACCCTGTCCCCTTTCAAAAGTGTTTGTTTTTGACTACCTCCACCCCCATCAGCCCTCCCCTCCGTCATCCCCCCCATTTATTTTTGTCTTCTTCCCTCTTCTTTCCTGTGGGGTAAGATTCCCAATTGGGTATGTATGGTATTCCCTCCTTAGGCCATATCTGATGAGAGCAATGTTCACTCATTTCCCCCCTCACCTGCCCTCTCCCCTCCTCCCACAGAACTGCTTGCTCTTGCCTCCTTTGTGCGAGATAATCCACCCCATTCTATCTCTCCTTATCTCCCTCTCTCAGTATGTTCCTCTCTCATCCCTTAATTTGATTTTATTTCTTTTAGATATCTTCCCTTCATCTTCAACTCACCCTGTGTCCGCTCTCTCTCTCTCTCTCTCTCTCTCTCAGTATGTATATATATGTATACACACACACCTACATATATACATACATGCACATTCACTATATATATATATATATATATATACACACACATAGATATACATACATGCACATTCACCCATATATATACATAAACATATATGTATGCATATTCCCTTCAGCTACCCTAATACTGAGGTCTCATGAATCATAGACATCATCTTTCCATGTAGGAATGTCAAGAAAACAGTTCACCTTTAGTAAGTTCCTTGCAATTTCTTTTTCTTGTTCTTTTTCTTGATTACCTTTTCATGCTTCTCTTGATTCTTGTGTTTGAAAGTCAAATTTTCTATTCGGTTCTGGTCTTTTCACTGAGAAAGCTTGAAAGTCCTCTATTTTATTGAAAATCCATATTTTGCCTTGGAGCATGATACTCAGTTTTGCTGGGTAGGTGATTCGAGGTTTTAATCCTAGCTCCATTGACCTCCGGAATATCATATTCCAAGCCCTTCGATCTCTTAATGTAGAGGCTGCCAGATCTTGGGTTATTCTGATTGGGCTTCCACAATACTCAAATTGTTTCTTTCTGGCTGCTTGCAGTATTTTCTCCTTGATCTGGGAGCTCTGGAATTTGGCGACAATATTCCTGGGAGATTTCTTTTTGGGATCTATTAGAGGAAGCGATCAATGGATTCTTTCAATTTCTATTTTGCCCTGTGGCTCTAGAATATCAGGGCAGTTCTCCTTGATTATTTCTTGAAAGATGATATCTAGGCTCTTTTTTTGATCATGGCTTTCAGGGGAGTCCAATAATTTTTAAATTATCTCTCCTGGATCTATTTTCCAGGTCAGTGGTTTTTCCAATGAGATATTTGACATTGTCTTCCATTTTTTCATTCCTTTGGTTCTGCTTTGTAATATCTTGATTTCTCATAAAGTCACTAGCTTCCACTTTCTCCAATCTCATTTTTAAGGTAGTATTTTCTTCAGTGGTCTTTTGGACCTCCTTTTCCATTTGGCTAATTCTGCCTTTCAAGGCATTCTTCTCCTCATTGGCTTTTTGGAGCTCTTTTGCCATTTGAGTTAGTCTGTTTTTTAAGGTGTTGTTTTCTTCAGTGTATTTTTCAGTATTTTTTGGGGTCTCCTTTAGCAAGTCATTGACTTGTTTTTCATGGTTTTCTCACATCCTTCTCATTTCTCTTCCCAATTTTTCCTCTACTTCTCTAACTTGCTTTTCCAAATCCTTTTTGAGCTCTTCCGTGGCCTGGGACCAGTTCATGTTTTTCTTGGAGGTTTCTGTTGTAGGCTCTTTGACTTTATTAATTTCTTCTGTCTGTATGTTTTGGTCTTCTTTGTCACCAGAGAAGGATTCCAGAGTCTGAGACTGAATCTGGGTGTGTTTTCGCTGCCTGGCCATATTCCCAACCAACTAACTTGACCCTTGAACTTTTCAGTGGTGTATGACTGCTTGTAGACTACAGAGTTCTATGTTCCACGTTTGGGGGGAATGTGCCAGCTCTGCCACACCAGCACTGCTCCTTCCCCAAGAACCCCCAACCCAAACTGGGCTTAGATCTTCAGCAGGCTGTGCACCCCTGCTCTGATCTGCCACTTAATTCCTCCCACCAGGTGGGCCTGGAGCCGGAAGCATCAACACCCATAGCTGCCCCACCTCTGCTGCCCCTGGGGCTGGAAGCCAAACAAGAACTCCTTCCACTCCCGCAGCTTTTCCCACTAACCTTCTCCGCAGTCTTTGGTGTTTGTGGGTTGAGAAGTCTTGTAACTGCCGCAGCTCACTGACTCAGGGCGCTAGGGCATGCTCTGCCCAGTTGCTGGTCTTGCTGGTCCACGCTGCTCAGGCTGGGCTCTGCTCCACTCCGTTCCCAGCTCCCAGCTCCCAGCTCCCAGCTCCGTGTGGGATAGACCTCACCCAGAGACCATCCAGGCTGTCCTGGGCTGGAGCCCTGCTTCCCTCTGCTGTTTTGTGGGTTCTGCCATTCTAGAATTGGTTCAGAGCCATTTTTTATAGGTTTTTGGAGGGACCCGGCAGGGAGCTCACGCTAGTCCCTGTTTTTCAGCTGCCATCTTGGCCTTAGATGTCTTTCTTAGAAACTATGGATGGAAGGGTTTTGTTTTCTTATCTAGTCTGTCACTCTTTGTTGTATTAATACTTCAACCAACAACACTGATGGGCAGGATAATCTGGTGCTTCATACTCATTGTATGCCTTGTACAATTATCTCTGGGAAGCCTGCTATTGCCAACTACTCACTACCTGTATGTAAACTCAGGAACATGCTGTCTATTGATATACCACTCTCCGAGTCATTTTTGCCCCATTCTTACCCCTTATTCTAGATGTTGAGTCTATCATTTAACTGGATGAACATGTTCACAAGACCTCCCACTGTCCATTTAAGCCACGAGCACATGGTAGATAAAGCACGTGTATTACTTTACTGATTCCAAGCCGCATTTTTGCAACCACTTTTTTTGTTTGTTTTCTCTTGATCTTACTTGAACAATTATCTATCCCAAGCTGGGCATTTCCAGGCTTAGGGGAGACCTTGTGAGTTAGATAGGTTAGAAGGCCCTGGGTCCTTGGGTCAGAGGTGACTGCTAGAAGAGGAGGAGATCTCAGAAGTTACTATGGCATGCTTGAAGAGGACCAGTAAGAGGCTGGGCACAAGCCTGGATCTTTTTGTCCAAAGACATAGACCAGGAGTTATTTAAGCAATGCAGAACTAAAATGAAATATATTAATGCCTATTCAGCAATTCTGGTGAGATTTAAGTATTAACTTTCAAAAAGAATATGATTGTAGTTATGGTAAGTTACTGAGTCCTGTTTTAAGTCATTCTGTCAAGCTATACTGTGAGCCTCTTGCATTTCTTAGCATTTCTATTATTTAGGGTGGAGGGGAAACCTATCAAATTGTAGATTTACAATGTACATTGAGTACCATTTTTACTTTCCCTCCTTCCAATTAAGGATATCCTAGATACTAATTTCAACCTCAGTTATAAGTAAGTCTTTCTTCTGGTGGCATTGGTGCATAAGGCTTAAGCCAAAGAGTATAAGAAGGAAGCCTAGACCCCATCTCATTAGCAGCCAGGATCCCCAAGTATGACCTTGGTAAAGACCATGTGCATTTTGACCATATGTCAAAATCAGAAGGACACCTTGGGAAGAGGGAGAAAGTAACGGTAGTGCCCCAACCACTTATGCCCAGGAATAGTCCCTTAATTAGATAGATATAGATATAAGGATAAGGATAGACCCTTGATCTATGATGTTATTGGCATAGAGAATACAAGTAAAAGAACTCCCTTGAGCAATGCAGATTAGTATTTTCTCTGTGTCCTGCTAATTTTAGGGAGTTGTCTAAAGCACTGATTGGTTAACTAACTTTTCTAGAGTCACAGAGCCAGGATGTACTGATGCAGAACCTGACCCCCCCATCTTCTTAGTTTGGAAGCCAACTAGCTATGCTATATAACATGCTGCCTCTAAGAAATACATACCTACATAAGGACATATGTGTATATACATATATGAAATTACACACAGAGTAAGCTTTTGGAGAAATAACACATGTGAATCTATCCATTAATATAATTCCATTGATATAGAATAATTATATTATTATCAACTATTATCATTTTCATTTAGCCCTACTTTGATCCTCAGACTTGATTAGAACTTCCTTTCTAACTCACCCAAAGTCTTTTATCTTAGAATTTCTACCCCTATTAGGGAGTCAGTCAAACTTTTAGATAGTTTAGAGTCAAAACAGCAGTTTGCCTTTAACTGAGAGCAGCAAGTCTCCCCCTCTGCCACATCAAGACCAAATGAAGGAAGTCATAAAGCCTCTGGCCTGTGGAAAACCCCTGTGAATGCTTTCTTCAAACTGTAAGCAAGTAATTCTCTATCTTCTCTTTAAAAGGCAAGAAAAGCACCCTACTTCCCCAAAAGTTTTCTAGTTTTCTGTAATTTACATGTGATAATTTCACTTAGAAGTGAAAGTTGCCCCTAGTAACAGGTGCTTTTTCAAACTGTTTTGAACATATACTTTTATCTTTCAGGAAGAGCATTCCCCAGAAATGACTCCTAAAAGTTTGTGTCTTTTCTGAGACATATACTTTTAAGGCAATGTTTTAAATGTAATATTGACTACAGAAAACATTTAACACAGTTTTAAAGTAGTTTCATGGGATTTGCACTGTGTTTAAATAATCTCCATCATAATCCTTTTCATCATCATAGCATATATCCATTTCAGTGTTCTCCTATACAAGGTAAGATAGGAAAGGCCACATGGCATGAAGAATAGGATCTAGCCTTGGAGCTAGGAAGACCTGCATTCAATACCCATCTCTGAGTCGTACTGACATTGTAGGCCTGGGAAGGTTATTGAACCTCTCAATGCTCTAGACAACTTTCTAAGACTATAAAGGTGCAGAGAAGGTGCTGACCTTCATGGATAGAAGGAATTTTCTAACCTGGGAGTTCTGTGTACCAATGAATTCACAGGCCCAGTCCCTATCCATGCATAAAATATGAAGACACACTAGAGAGGTGATTTCAACATCCTATTTTCTGCTCAGTTCAAGAGAAACTCCACAATGTAATTAAACACTAAAAAAAAAGTCAACAGAGTTCTAGGGTTCAGCAAACAATTTCAGGACTCAAAGCGCTAGTAGAATGTTCCAGCCTCCACCTAGCCCCAGTACCCATTCCCTCTACATTCCTGATCTTTCAAGAGGTCAGCAACTGAACAAATTGCCCTCATTCATGCTATACAGAATGAAAAAAAAATCCAAGAGTGAGTTGGAAGGGACTTCAGAGGCCATAATCTCATATTACTGACAAGTAGCCATCCAAGCTCTACTTTTTAAAAAAATTATTTTAGTTTTCATTTATGGACTAAAACAAACATTTCCATAATATAATGAAAAGATGATTGCACATGAAACTATAAATCTATTATGTACAGCTTGCTATTCCTTTTAAATATATAATAAAGTTACCATGTAAATATCTTTTTTAAATTTTTTTCCCTTTTTTTCTTCCTTCCCACCCCAGCCTAGAGATGGCCACCATTAGACACAAATGGGTGTACATACACACATATACATATATACACATGTATATATACACACATATATATAGATATGCATACATATGTGTATGTATGTGTATATATGCATATATACACATTATATATGTAAAATTATTCTATACATACTTATGTTTGTCACTTCTTTCTCTGGATGCAGATAGTTTCTTTCTTCATATGTCCAATCTCTACTTGAAGCCTTCCAGTGAGGGAGGATCCACTCCCTCCTGGGCCCGTTCTCCTTCTGGACAATACCATTTATGAAGAATTTTTTTTCTCCTCATATCATCCCTACTTACATCAACCCAATGCTTCCCCCTTCCAACTTTAATTCATTGCTCCTAGTTCTGCACTCTGAAGTCAACCATAAAAATTCTAATTCTTCTTCCATATTGACAGACAAGCTTAAATATTGGTCTTGCATCCTAAGACAGTTCCTTCATACCGTCCTCATGTGGCATGTGCTCCAATCCTTTCATCATTCTGCTCTCACTCTTCTGGCTCTGCTCTACATCATCTGGGTCCCTCCCAAAAATAGAGGGCACAGAGCTGAACATCACCATAGAGATGTGGCCAGGGAAAAATGGAGCAGAACTAGGAGCTTCCTCGGTGTGAATACTGCATCCTCCTAAATGAAGTCAAGGAGAGGTGTAGCTTTTGTGGTTGCCAGGTTATACTATTGTCTCCTGTTGAACTTGCAGCGCATTAAAAATGCCAGATGCTTTTCATGAGAACTATTACGTAGCTGTGCTTTGTCCTATACTTGCAATCTTTCCTTGTTTATGACCCAAATCAGTCTTAGAGTTAAGCCAACTACATTTCTTCTTATTTGATTCAGTTTGTTTGGAGATCTTTGTGGATTCTGGCTCTGCACACTAACATGTTATCATTGTTACTATTATTATAATTATTATCACCCACTAATAATACTTGGGGCAGCTAGGTGGAGCAGTGAATAGAGAGCCAACCCAGAGTCACGAAGACTTCCTGAGTTCAAATCCAGCCTCAGACACTTACTAGCTGTGTGAGCCTGGGAAAGTCACCTAACCCTGTTTGCCTCAGTTTCTTCATCTGGAAAGTGAGCTGGAAAAGAAAATGGCAAATCACCCCATTATCTTTGCCAGGAAAACCCCAAATAGGGTCACAAAGAATCAGACACAACCCAATAACAAAGCACAACAATAATAATAATAGCTGAAAATTATATAGCAATTTAAAATTTGCAAAGCAGTTTTAAAAATATCATCTCATTTTATCCTTACAATAACCTGGGAGAGAGGTGCTATTGTTATCCCCATTTTATAAATGAGGAAACTGAGGAAGACAGAGCTTAAGTGATCTGCTCAGGGTCATATATCTAGTGAGTATCTTAGGCTGGATTTGAACTTAGGTCTTTCTGATTCACACCCAGTACTCTGACCTCTATACCTCCTAGATGTCAGCGGCACATTGGATGAACATGCTTTTCTAGCTTCATCCAAGTAACTGGTAAAATTCTTGAATGAGATCTGATCAAGGACAACACTACAGACCTTCTACTAAAGACCACTCTATGTTGATGTTAATCCAGCCATTACTACTCCTTGAGGCCGGGGCAACCTGTTCCAAATATACCACACTTTACTATAGGTTAGCACATACCTTTCCATCTTATTCTGTATGGCAAAGATAGCATGGATTACCCAAGTAGGCCTAATGGTGCCTTTAGGGAGCTCTCTCTCTCTTCAGAATTATTTATACTTATGTATGTAGAATTTCATACTAGAAAATTCTCCTTCCCTCTTCAACAGACTTCTCTTTCAATATATTAGGCCTGTTGTATTTTGCCAATAATTTTCTCTGAACCAGGGGTGGGGAACCTGCTTGAAATGTTATCCTTTTAAAATCTAAGGCACATATCAAATGACCCCTGGCTTACCTTTCTATCATGACCTCTATGATGGAGTGGTTATTTGTCCCCAATGTTCCCAGCATTTCTCTTTCAGTAAGTAGTGGTCTTTGTTGAACAAAATCAAGTCCAGCCTACCAGTTCCCCTTGTTGCTTCCCCTATCTTTTGAAGGATGAAATTATTACTTACTTCACTATTTCAATGGATCTACACTGTCACTGATGTGGGTGCTCCCCCCAACATTGCAGATCACAGCCTGTCCATGCTTTCCTACCCTGTGCAATCTTTGTCCACATGCTTTCATAAATCACCTAGAGGAGACTTTCTCAGTGTTGATGGAGGGCTTCTTCAAAATCTTATAACATTTAAATATATGATACTTAACTATTATTAAATACCATTCAAATAATTATTATAAATCAAATTAATTATAATCCAATAATAGTTCCCTCTGACTGGCACATACTCTTGATAATTAATTATTCACAACACTCTTGGCCTCTTTGTGCACCTATATTTCCCAAACTGCTGCCAGGCTCCTCACAGCATGCTTCTCTCATGCCATCTCACTCTGAAGCTTCTCTAGGGACGAGAATGTTCTAATCATCTAAGCCGAGCCCAAACCCTCTGCAACAACTATAAATTGGCAAGAAGGTGCTGACCTACATTGGTAGAGGGAGTTTCCTCCCCTAGGACTTCCCTAGACCTAAGTAATGAGGCTACCCAGGGTTGGCGAGCAAGCATTTCATCTTAGATTTCCCTCTAAGATTATCTCCAATTTATCTTGTCTTTATCCTATTTGGACACAGCTATTTGCATGTTGTCTGCTCCATTAGGATGTGAGTTCCTTGAGTGAAGGAACTGTTGTGTTTTTCCCCCTTTCTTTATATACCCAATGCTCAACGCAGTGCCTGGCACATAGAAGGCACTTAAGAAATCTAGTTGACTGATTGGTTCAATTCAATAAGCATATAAGGGTCTCTCAACCAATCAGCAAGTATGTGTTAGGCACCTACCAGCACCAGGTATGGTTCGAGGTGTTGGCTACCCAAAGGAAAAAACCCCACCACCAACAAGAATCTCTGTCCTCAAGGAGTTTACATTCTATTAATCAAAGACAATTTACACATGAAGCAGACATATGTATGGCCAGGCCTCTAAAGATGACAAGAGAGGAAGCAGATCAGAAGAATAGATAAGATTTCTTTGTAAAGCTCCCCCATGAGGGGGAGAAAGGAAATTCCAGAAACCCAGAACTATGAATTAACCTTTTGTCACATGTGTTCCCTAAATCTGAGACCACTTTTTTTTGGGGGGGGGGGGTGAGGCAATCAGGGTTAAGTCACTTGCCCAGGGTCACACAGCTAATAAAATGTCAACTCTCTGAGGCTGGATTTGAACTCTGGTCCTCCTGACTTCAGGGCTGGTACTCTATTCACTGCACCACCTAGCTGCCCTTTGAGCCCAAGTTTATACATATATGCTTATGGGAGAATGTGTTACAGACTTTTGGAGGAACATTTATTGCCAATTTTTCCTACTGCACCACCTTATTAAATTTGCCTTTCTAAAAACTATGTACAGCTGACTATCTAAATTGACAATCAACCCATAATTGTGGCTGGAAGCATACCAGAATGAGGGCTTGAACCAATGGGGCTAGAAAGACAACCCCTTCACCCTCAGGAGTACACATGGAGTGCTAAAGGGATGTAGTAGCAATGTTCTGGAGTCTCTAGTAATCAGATTGAGTGGAAATTGGGATGGTCACCTGAGACCACCTACTTCATTTGTATCTCCACCATTTGACATAGCGCCTAGCTCCTAATAAGCACTTACTTTTATCAATGTTTGTTGATTGAATAGCTGAGTTGAAGAAAGGTGAACATTCCTGCTTGAAGGACAGCCCCATCAAAGGCATGCAGATGGGAAATGAAATGTTGTGTGTGAACAAGAAAGTCCATTTTTGTTTCTGTATTGTATGTGTGAAAAGGAAAAATGGGTCATATAAGCCTGGAAAAAATATACTGGAGTCAAATTATAATGGGAAGTGAATGTCAATCAGAAGAGTTGCTGGAGCTTTTTGAGTAGGGTAATGACATGATTGGGCAGCTAAGTGGCACAGAGGGTAGAGCACTGGGCTTGGAATCAAGAAGACTCATCTTCATGAGTTCAATCTGGCCTTAGATACTTACTAGCTGTGTGACCCTGGTTAAGTCACTTAACCTCATTTGCCTCAGTTTCCTTATCTGTAAAATGAATTGAAGAAGGAAATGATGAACCACTCCAGTATCTCTACCAAGAAGACCCCAAATGGGGTCACAGAGGGTCAGACAGATGACTTAATAGTCAGAAAATGACTTAACTACAACAATAACATGATCTCACGGGCCTTAGCAATATCAGTTTGGTAGCTATGTGGAGGATGGATGGAGAGAGGAGAGACGTAAGGCAGGGAAGTTTTTAAATCCCATGGTGGAGTCCATGAGGGTGAAAAAGGTCAAGGATGTAGAATAAATAAGACAACATCTAAATGTATGTGGGGTGGGGTAGTGAAGGAAAGGGAAGTCATGGATGATTCTATGTGAATCTAGAAGTCCAGAAGAACATTAGTAACCTCAACAAATATGGGGAAGTCACAAAAGTGATTGGGTTGAATGAAAAGTAAATTTTATTTTAGACGTGTTAAAATTGAGATTATGTGTAAGACATCGAATGGAAGATATTCATTAGGAAGTTGGAAATGTGAGACTGAAGCTCAGGAGACACTAGGGCTAGATATGTAAACTTGGGAATTATATAAACATAGATGAAAATTTAGCCCATAGTAGTTAAAAAGATCACTGATAGAAAAGATAGAGAGTGTGTATCTGTATATAAACATAGTATTTATATATAAACATATATTATAAATACACATATATATTGATATACACATAAATATGTGTATACATACATACATATATATTGTCGAAAGTTTAGTTAAAAGAGTCAAACAAGTTAGGTGGCATGTAAATTCATATTGTTTATTCCCTTAAAGCTGGTCGAAGCTAGTGAACATGTACATACATGGAGCCAAAATGTAAGTTTTGACTGTCTGAACAAAAGGATGAGAAGGCTTAAATATATTTTAGAACCATCCCAACTCAGCGTGACTGTGTCACTCAAATTTCTGATTTCCACATATGTTCAACCGTGGTATGAGAAAGGAATTTTCTTAACTGAACAGGTTGCAAACCCAATAAGAAAAGAGAGTTGATAAAGTGTCAGTTGTAATTGCAACCCAGGGTCTCTGTGTTTAATTTACCATTAAGGTGCCATAACATAGTATATGTCCATAAAATACTAAGATAAGAAAAAGTTCCATTATTCAAGGTAGTGTCTCTGGTTAAGGGTCTCACCCTTAATGGCCACAAATAGAGGAAAAATGCTCTTAGTCAACTCTATCTGACTTTGTTGACACAGGAAGAGGCATTTTTGTGAGTTTACTCAGAGAAGGAAATATTTGTTAGGCCAAGGGGCTTCTTCTTCCTGATTAGTTTAGAATTATCTATCTATCTATCTATCTATCTATCTATCTATCTATCTATCTATCTATCTATTTACATATATATATACATACATATATACATATATGTATGTATATTCACACACATACATGTATACACAGAGAGAGAGAAAAAAGAGGGCCCAGGATAAAGCTTTGAAGTATACACATATTAGGGGCAAGATAGGATGATGACCTAGAAAAAAGACACTGAAGAAGACTGGGATACACAGGTAGGATGGGAACAAGGAGAGAGCAATGTCAGGGAACCCACAGAATATCCAGGAAGATTGAAGAGTTAATAGTCCAAGATGCTATGGAACTATCAAGAATAATTAGGACTGAGAAAAGGTTATCCAATTTATCAATTAAGAGGTGATTGGTAACTTTGGAGAGAGCAGTTTGGACTGATAAAGTCTGAAATGAGATTATAAGAAGTAAAAGGAGAAGAAGAAGCCATGAATATTGAAGGCTTTTTCTAGGAATTTGATTATGAAAAGAAGGAGCTCTGGGAGTCTAGCTTGATGGGATGGTAAGGTCAAGTGAATATTTCTTAAGAAGGATGGAGACGTAGACATATCTATAAGCAATAGGAAAGGGGTCAGTAGATAGTGAGAAACTGAAGATTAGAGGGAAATGATGAATGCAGGCACAATCTACTGAAGAATACAGGAGGAAATGGGATCAAGGGTACAAGTAGAGGGATTGGTCTTGGTGAGAAGTGATGAGTTTTCACCCGAGCCTGAGTTAATAGTTAACCTTTATACAAACATACCTGAGATATTGCAGGTTCTATTCCAGACCACAGCTTTATTTCTAGTCACATGAATCTTTTTGACTTCCCAGTGCATATAAAAGTTATGCTCACACTGTATTGTAGTCTATTAAGTGTGCAACAGTATTATGTTTTAAAAAATGTGCCTACTTTAATTAAAAAATACTTTGTTGCTAAAAATGCTAACTCACAGAACAGAGCTTTCTGCGAGTAGTAATCTTTTTGCTGGTGGAGGGTCTTGCCTCGATGCTGATGGCTGCTGACTGATCAGGACAGTGGTTGCTGAAGGTTAGCATGGCTGTTGCAATTTCTTAAAATAAGGCAATAAAGAAGTTTGCCTCATTAATTGACTCTTCCTTTCACTTGAATGCTTAGAGGCCACTGTAGGGTTATTAATTGGCCTAATTTCAATAGTGTTGTGCCTCAGGAAATAGGGAGGCCCAAGGAGAGGGAGAGAGGTAGGATCAGGAACAGCAGGTCAGCAGAGCAGTCAGAGCACACACAACATTTCTCAATTAAGTTCTCCGACTTATACGAGCTCCCCCAAACAATTGTAATAGTAACGTCAAAGATCACCAATCATAGATCACCATAGTAGCCATAATAATAATGAAAAAGTTTGAAATGTTGTGAGAATCACCAAAGTGTAACACAGAGACATGATGTGAGCACATGCTGTTGAAAAAATGATGCCAATAGATTTGCTCGATGCAAGGTTGCTACAAACATTCAATTTGTAAAAACTGCAGTATCTGTGAAGAACAATAAAGCAAAACAACAACAGGAAGATAATCATAGTATTTGGTTTCCAAATATTATCTCATTTCATCCACAACGGTACAGGTAGGCGCTATTATTACAGATTTTTATTTTCTTTTACAGATACAGAAACTGAGACAGAAGTTAAGTGACCCGCCCAGATTCACACAGCTAGTCAGTGTAGAAGGCCAATCTAAACTCAAGCCTTCCTACTTCCAGACCCAGCACTCTGTCCAATGAGCCAACTACCTGGCATCTAGACTGAGGCAAAGGAGGAGAGAATAGAGAATGATGATGACAAGGGGGGTTTCAATTTAGAGTAAGGGAGAAGAGTAAGCTCACAGCAAATGCCACCGATATTTCCCAAGAAAGTTTGAGGTAAGGTCCTCTGCTGAGAGGGAAGAGGTACTTATAAAAGCACAGTGCTAGGTGCTGGGCATATCAAGAAAAAAAATGAAATCACTCTTGTCTTCAAGAAGCATCTATTTTATTGAGAGGCTACAGATAAGAAAATGTAAATTATTTACAAAGCAAACACAAAGCAAATTGGCAGGCGTATAGGAGGAGAATACTAACAGCTAGTTCAAGAGAAGTTTTAAATAGAGTGACACCTTGAAGGGGGTTAGGTATCCAAAGAGATGACAATGACTAGGGACAGAATTCCAGACATGAGGGACAGCTTTTGGAAGGGTGTAATAATGGGAGATGGAATAAGATGTAGAAGCAGTAGCAAGTGGGCCAGTTTGGAACACAGGGAGTGTCAGGTGGAATGATGTTGGAACGAGCTAGGCCAGAGCCAGATTGTCAAGGCCATTCAATGCCAAACAGAGCAGTTTGTAGTTTATACAAGAGGCAAAAGTTAGCCTTTGGCATGAGATTGACATGGTCAGAACTGTACTTTTGGAATATAAACCATACAGCTGTGTGGAGGAAGAATAAGAAAGGGGATGTGCTGCAAATGGGGGGATCATTGGGTATTTCTATAGAATAGATGAGAGGTGATGAGGGCTGGAATTGGGGTATCAGCTTTGAGTGGAGAGAAGATGGGTAAACTAGATGTTGTGAAGGTGGAAGTGATGGAATTGGTAACTGATTGTATATGCCATGTGAGGGATGGTGAGGGCCTGAGGAGGTGAGAACTGGGCCACAGGCTATCATTTTTTTCTTATCTGTAAAATGAGGAGTTTGTAACATCTAAAATCCCTTCCGGTCTGAAATCAAGCATCCTATGATCTTATGACCCCAAACTGAGATGATAGGGTATTTGGAAGGATGGTGGTGCCTTTGATAGAAATAGGGAAATTAGGAAGAAGGTTGGCTTTAGGCAGGAGAGATTAAAAAAATTCTATTTTGGACAGGTTGAATTAGAAATGCTATGGTTCAATTGGTGATCTCATCAGCTCCCATGTTTTTGCTCTTCTTTATATAGATTAGCAAAGTTCCTGGCACAGAGTAAGTGCTTAATGAATCCTTGATGACTGAGTAACTATAGGACATCCAGGTGGAGAGGTCCAGTAGGCAAGTGGTGATGTGGAATTAGAGCTAAGGAAAGAGATGAGGGAAGAGTAAGTAGAGCTGGGGATACTAAGGCCATGAAAGCTGAGGAGATTCTTTAGACTCAGTGACATAATTGTGATGAGCCCTGGAATATGTCTCTACCTACTCAGGAGAAAGTGGATGATTTTTCAATGAAGATGACTGAGAAGAAGCAGTCAGACCAAAGAAAGAGGAGAGAGCAGTGTGACCAAAGCTATAAAAGAAGGGAGCATCGAAGATGATAGGGTGGTCAGCAAGACCCAGAACCAAAGTGAAGTCAAAAAGGACGAGGGCTGAGAAACACTATGAGACTTGGTAGTTAAAAGATTGTTGGCAATTTTGGAGAGAGAAGTTTGAGTCAATTGGTGGGTTAAGAAGCCAGATTTCAAGGGACTGAGAATTGAGTGGGAGATGAACTGTAAACAACAAGCAGAGAATATAATGTTTTTAATGATTATTGTCATATTTTGTTTGACAACACTTTCCTTTCTAAATATATTCCTCCACTTCTACATACAGAATCACCCCTCATTAAAGAATAAAAAAGGAGGGAAGATGGAAACCAATTTATTAAAACTAAGTCACCCATAGTTTGAATCCATCAATATATGCATACACATTCCTCTTTAAAGAAGAGAGGAGGGTGCATTTTCTCATGTCTTCTTTGGGGTTGAGATTGGTTATTATAATTACATAGAATTCAGTTTTGATTTTTGTTGTTTTTCACTTAAGTTGTTGTAATTGTGTACATTGTTTTCCAGATTATATTTATTTCACTGTGCATCAGTTCATATAAGTCTTCCTGTGCCCCCTGGCATTCTTCACATTCATTATTTCCTTTGGTGCAATAGTATTCTATTTCATTAATGTAGCATGATTTACTTAGGCATTTCCAAATCAATCGGTATCTACCTTGTTTCTAGTTTTTTTTTTTCTGTTACAAAAGGTATCTTTATAAATATTTTGTTGTAGTCTGTACCTTCCTGTCTTTGAGCTCCCTGAAGTATGTGTTAAGCAATGGAGCATCTGGGTCAAGGATGTGGACATTTTAATCACTTTCTTAGCACAATTCTGAATTGCTTTCTGGAATGGTTGGATCATATGAAAGCTGGACTAAAGTGTATTAGTGTGCCTGCCTTCCCACAATCCCCCTAACATTGACTACTGCCAGTAGATGTCTTTTATAAGAGTTTTGCAGGAAAAGGGAAGAGAGGTACCAGAGGAGAATTTAAGAGTTTGGCTGTGTGAAGTAAAAGTTTCTCAAGTGAAAATGAGTACCCATTTCAAGTCCATAGAAGGGGAACCAGTGGATAAAGGGAGATGGAAGGGGCCTGAAGAGAGAGTGGGATATAGGAATGATGGAAAAGGCAAGCTATAAAAGGAATGGAATAGGATGGGATTAAGAGCCCAGGAAAAGTGGTGAAACTTGGTGAGAATAAAAACCACCTCTTCTCAGAAATTGGAACAGAAGAAAGAAAAAGAGGATATAGAGGGAAATTAAGATATAGAAGTACAAACAGAAGAGAATTCATGGAAAATGGCCACCCTTTTCTTGGTGAAGTAGGAGGCAAGATCTCTGTAAAAGGAGGAGTAATATCCCCTCATGGATCACTGCCTTGTCCTTGGCATGGAGGAGGGGCTTGTGTAGCTCAATGAAACTATGAGCTATGCTATGCAGGGTTACACAGGACAGACAGGTCATGGTGGAGAGTTCTGACAAAGATGATCCACCAGAGAAGGAAATGGAAAACTATTCCAGTTTCTTTGCCGTGAAAACCCCACAGACAGTATTAAAATGATAAAAGATATGATACCAGAAGATGAGCCCCTCAAGTCCAAAGGTGTCCAACATGCCACTGGGAAAGAGTAGAGGATAACTACAAGTAGATCCAGTACTAATGGAGCAGCTGGACCAAAGCCAAAAGGAAGTTCGGCTGAGAATGCACCTGGTGACAAAAGGAAAGGCCAATGCTGTAAAGGTCAATATTGCATAGGAACCTAAAATGTAATATCTATAAACCAAAGCTAAGTTGGATGTGGTCAAACCAAAGACAGAAAGATTAAACATTGACAACTTGGGTGTCAGTTAACTTAGACAGACAGGAATGGGTGACTTTTAATTCAGACAGTCATTGTGTATACTGCTGTGGGCAAGAATCCCTTTGAAGAAATGGAGTAGCCCTCATAGTCAATAAAAGAGTGAGAAAAGCAGTACTGGGTAAAATCTCAAAAATGGCAGAATGAAATCTGTTCACGTCTCTCTTTTTAAAACTCTACAGCTCTTTCTGTCTAAACCACCCATCCTAGCATCAAGCAAATACATGCATTGCTCTTTAATTGTTTCACATTTATTGTTATCTAATTGTTCTTTTTCTATAAGGTCAGAGAATGCGCTTTACATTTCTTGGCACTCAATAAATAATTTTTTGTAATTCAAGAATCAAGATCGAGAATATGCACCTGATCCAATGAAGACCTCCTTGGGTGCTCTGATGAAACCATTGAATTTTCACTAAATTTCTGCTGAATTGTTTTATTCTATACAGAGATATAGCCACTTTGAAATTTCTTTAATGGAGTTAGCTTCTAAAAAGAAAAGTTGTTTTGTTTTGATATATGGAATTCAAAATGCACCAGTCTATGGAGATGATTGTTTCAACTTCAGTCATTTTTTTATTGTTGGTTTTTTTCCACTTTTTTAAAAATTTATTTTACCAGAACACAAATACAGAATAGAGAAAAGGAACAAAAACATATCATAAACTTAAATATTAAAACTTAAATATAAAGTAAGAAAGAAAAAATCATGTCATGTGCATAGCAGAACATAAGAGAGGATTCAAAATACGTAACAATAAATTTTCATTTCAAGAAAGCCTGTATGATAAATAATACACCTTGTGTTGAGAATTGTCCATATTTTCTTTGCTTTCTTATGTTTTCTTTTGTTCTCTGCTGTGCACTTTTTAACTTTGTTCTTTTTCCCCTCCCCCAGCCCCCAGAAGGCTACAATACAGTTTAGATATGTTTCTCAATATGTACATACACATACAGATATATACATACACTTATACATATATACGTTTGTATATAGACATGTGGTTTCCCAAATATACTCTACTCCTGATCTTTGTTTTTATGTTTGTACATATCTCTTGTTTCCTATCCCTCCTGCCTCCTCTGCTTTACTTCTACCTGCTACCTTGCCCTCCTATAACTTGCCTACCCCCCTCCTCTACCAACTACCTTGCCCTCCTATTACTTGCCTTCCCCACTCCAAGGATCCCTTCCCTATCCTCCCATTCCCATTAATCTAAACACCCTTCTATATCCCCCTTTTACCTATTCCCTCATTCTCCCCTCTAAAGATCCCTCTCTTGTCCTCTCTCCTCTCTTTATGCCCTTACCATTTTATTTCTCCTAAATTTAGAAGACTTTTATACTCTTCTATATATGTATGTATTGTTTCCTCTTAAACCCATTCCCGATGAAAGTAGGTTACCAGAACTGCCAGCCCTCCTCCCCATCTAATTTCTATGTATCCTTTTTTCTTCTTTTACCCCATTTGTGTAAAATAGTTACTCTTCTTAGCTGTTCCTAAATGGTTTTATTTTTTAAATTCAAATCATAATCAGGATTACCCCAATCTTTCTTGTGAGCTTGAGTTATTAATAAGAATTTTAGACATAAATTTTATATTACGTAAAAGGTAAACAGTCTGTCCTCATGAATCCCTTATAATTACTCTTTGGTATATACTTTATGTTTCTCTTGGTTCTTGTATGTCAAATCTTCTATTAAGTTCAAGATTTTTTTTAACAAAGTCTTGAAAGTCTGAGAGTTTATCCAATGTCCATTTTTTTTTCTTTCAAGATAATACTTAAATTTACAGGGGATGATATTTTTGGCCAGAGCCCCACGTCTTTTGCTCTTTGAAATGTTGTGTTCGAAGACCTGTGGTCCTTTAATATCTCTGCTGCTAGGTCTTGTGTAATTCTGATTGTGGCACCCTCATATTTAAATTGTTTTATTCTTGATGCTTTTAATATTTTATCTTCAAGCTGGGGTTTTGGAATTTGACTATGATATTTCTATGCGTTTTCCTCATAGGTGATGGATGGATTTTTTCTATTTCTACTTCCCCGCCTTGTTCTAATGTTTCAGGACAATTTTCTTTAATTATTTCTCATATTATTACATCAAGATTATTTTTTTGGTCATAAATTTCAGTTAGTCCGATTATTTTTATATTGTCTCTTCTTGTTCTATTCTCCAAATCTGTTGTTTTTCTTGTAAGATGTTTCACTTTCTTTTCTATTTTTTTCATCATTCATGTTTTGTTTAATTATTTCTTGATCTCTTATAATTTTGCTGGCTGCACTTTACCCAATTCTAATTTTCAAGGTGTCATTTTCCTCCTTAAGATTCTGGATCTCCTAAGTGCTGGAGAGGATGTAGGAAAATTGGAACACTGATACATCATTGGTTGGGTTGTGAATGGATCCAGCCATTCTGGAGAGCAATTTGGAACTATGTCCAAAGGACTAAAAAATGAGCATACCCTTTGACCCAGCAATACCACTTCTAGGGCTGTGTCCCAAAGAGATGACACAAGTGGGAAAGGGACTCGTATGAACAAAAATATTTATAGCAGCTCTTTTTGTAGTAGCAAAGAATTGGAAATCAAGCGAATGCCCATCAATTGGGGAATGGCTGAACAAGTTGTGGTATATGAATGTGATGGAATACTATTGTACTATAAGAAATGGGGAACATATGGACTTCATAATAACCTGGAAAGACCTACATGATACAATGCTGAGTGAGGGGAGCAGAACCAAGAGAACATTGTACACAACCACAGACATATTGCTTCTGTGATGACTAACTTTGATAGTCTTGACTCTTCTCAGCAATACAAGTTTCAAAGACAACTCCAAAGGACTCATGATGGAAAGAGCTATCTATATCCAGAGAAAAAATTATGGAGTCTGAGTGCAGATTGAAGCGCAATATTTTCTCTCTCTTTTTTTTCTCTCTTCTTTTTTGGTTTTGTTTCTTCTTTCTCATGATTCATTCCATTGCTTGTAATTCTTTACAATTTGACTATTGCATAAATAAGTTTAATGTGAAGGTATATGTAGAACATGTATTGGATTCCATGCCATGGAGGAGGCAAGGAGTGGGGGAAAGGGGGAGAGGAGGGAGGGGAAAAAATTTGAAACTCAAAAACTTGTGGAACTGAGTTGTAAACTAAAAATTAAAAATCTAAAAATGTTTTAAAAAAAGATTTTGGATCTCCTTTTCTAATTGGCTAACTTTCCTTTTATAACGTTGTTTTTCTTGGATTTTTTTTTAGCTTTTCTTCCATCTCTGTCATTTGATTTTTAAAATCTTTTTAAAGATCTTCTATGAATTCTTTTTGGGCAGGTGACCATTTGACATTACTCTTTGGGGGTTTCTTTCCTTCAATATCCTCCTCTGAAGATGAACCCTGGTCATCTCTATTCTCATAATAGGTTTCTATGGTTGGATTCTTTCTCCTTTGCCTGTGCATTTTTTTTGTGGTAATAGCTTGATTTTTGTAATCACCTTTGGCCCTGGGGAAATGGTGCTTCTTGCCCCAAATCTTCAGTTCTCCCCTCTAGCCTGGAAACAAAGTCAAACCTCCAACCTCCTGTAAGTACCCACAGCCAGGGGCTTTCTGCCCCACTGCTTCTGCACTCACCGGGCCTGTGGTGGTTCCTTCTCTCCCCTACCTCTCTTGGCAGTACAGCTGGGTCTGGTGCTCCTCATCAGCAGAGGTTCCTTCAATCTTCCTGGGCTCAAACACCCAATTCCTCTCACCATCGGGGGTGAAAAGTTCCTGTGTCTGGGGCAGAGGCAGCCTCTCAAACCAATTAATCCTAGGATGTGTGCTTGTTGTTTAAGGGGCTTGTGGCTTGTTGTTAAAATGGAATCTAGCCTGGAGGTGTTTACTCTTCATTGGACCAAACCTCATACTGGGATTTTTCTTCAGATCTTCTCAAATTGTCCCAGAAAGACCCCAGTTGTACCCCTATTCTTCTTTGTCTCCACCCACACATTATTCTCCATAAGGTGCAATTTTAACTCTGAAAGTCTTGAGAGCTTGAAATTTTCTGATCTACTCTGCCATCTTCTCAGAATCCTCTCTCAACTTCAGTCATTTTACAAAGTTTAAACTCCCAGATAGGAAACTGGAGAGCAAAGCCAGAATGGTTGTTTAGACAATGCATATGCATCTTAGGCTTGTCCAAAGCTGGAGAGAGAGCTTAGCTGGATTTTCCTAAAATGCAGATCTGACTATCACACCTTTAATCAATAAAATCCAATGGTTCCCAATGCTGCCAGGATTACATATATAAGTCCCTCAGTCTTGCTTTTAAAGTTCTTCATCTCCTGCCTTCGGCCTACTTTTCCAATTCCCTTATACTTTACTATCCTTCCCACACTCTATGATAGTCAAACTGACATTGCTGCTGTTACTCACACATGGTACTCATCTCCCATCTCCAGGCCTTTGAACTGGTTGTCCTCTGTCCCTGGAATTAAATCAATCTTCACACTCCCCTCTTGGAATCCTTTATTTCCTTCAAAACTCTGCTCAAATGCCACATTCTACATGAAGTATTTCCTGAATGCCCAGCTGCCAGTACCTTCTTCCTCCCCCAACTTTTTTTTACCTTGTTTTTCTTTTGTATACATTTAGAATTGTTTCTATGCATATCCCTCCCCTAATGGTATGTAATCACCTTGAAAAGCAATGAATATTCCATTTTTATCTTTATTTTCCCATTTCTTAGTACTGTCTACAGTACACAGATGGCACTTAATAAATGCTTTTTGATTAAATTGATTGAAAGAGAGAAACCTATTTTGATTGGATAAGAGGGGAGGGGGAAGACAGTGAGATAGTAAATCACCAGGTCTTAAGCCCAGAAAGAAAAGTGTAGCACTTGGTAGTGAATTTTTAGACCAATTTAAGGTTCAGGGTGAGGTATAAAATCTAACATAAACTGTTGTTAAAATAGTAAAGTATTAGTGAAGATACCCATATCTGTCTTCTGGGTTTCTATTTCATTTTGCAACTTCAGGAGTTTCCTCTTTCTGTCAGCCAAGATTTTTCAATTTTTTTTTAATTGTGCAATTAAACCATGGTTTCCCTCCTCATTCCCTGGATTCAATTAATCAGCAATAATGAATTCAATAACCAAAATCTATTTGCTAATTAGGGAACTTGTCCTCTCCAGCCAGGTCCTCTCCCCTTCCAGCCTGCAGCATCAAGCTATCATTGAGTCTCAGGAACAATGAAGAGTTGCAAGAGAAGGAACTGCACAAGCACAGGGAAGAGCCAAGAGAGGAAAATGTTAACGTGATGACTCCAACATCATTGGGTCATGGAAATTTCCCCCCTTAGGCATGAAATAATAGGCTTTTTCATGGGGAAAAATGTCTTTTTCTACTCTAAAATGATCAAATCCCACTATCCAAGGAAGCATCTAAGTCTCCATGTTAACAGACATGGGAAGCCCAAGAAGAGTACTCTAAATGGAGCTCAGAGTTCAACAAAGAGGATTGGGAAGCAATAAAGTTAGTGAAGAACTGGGGTACATGAGGATGGGAGGAGAAGGGTAATAGGGGAAGTAGACACTGATAAACTGAAAAGTGTCCAGGATGATGAAGGCCATTAAGTCCACGTATATGTTTTTGTTGTTCCATCTTCATTCTTGAAGAGGACCAATGACATCAGGACACTTATGTCTTGACATTGGATTTAAGTGAGGCAAAGTTGTATGAAGTCATCAGCCCCACCCTCTCCTCCAAAGTCATAGGACTTAGACCCAATTGAAGGAACTGGGCATGTTGAACCCAGAGAAGAGAAGATGGGGAGGGAAATAATACCAATCCTCAAGAATTTGAAGGAATGTGATGTTTAAGAGGGGCTAGACCAGGGATGGGGAACCTGCAGCCTCGAGGCCACATGTGGCCCTCTAGGTCCTCAAGTGCTGCCCTTTGACTGAATCCAAACTTCACTGGGGAACCTGCAGCCTCAAGGCATGAATTTAGGGTTAGAGTCAGTGGAGGAGGCATACTTCATTTGATCCTAAGGAAGGAGAATGAGGAGCAATGTATAAAAGCTGCAAACTTGTGAATTTAAGCTCTATGTCAGGAAAAACTCCATAAAGAGAGCTGTCAAAAAGTGGATTTCGCTCTATGGAGACAGTGGGTTCCCTCTCCTTGGGGGTCTTCTGGCAGAGGCTGGATGGCCACTTTGGGGGTATGTCATAGTAGAGATTCTTCTTATGTATGGGTTTGTAAGGGCACTGATCAGACGGGCAACTAGAGGAGATCACCTGAGAGGCAAGAGCAAAAGCAGCATAGAATGGCCGGGGTTTTTACTAAAATATCAATCTGGAAGAGGCGATCACCAATCAAAGCAGTAGCTTTGTCCAATTAAATTGAGTCCTGGAAGTAAATGACTAGAGACAGGAATTGAAAAGCTGAGGGAGGGATAAATGGCTTGAGGGATGTGGGGAAGGAGAGTGAGAGTAAATGATTGGGGAGAAAAGGAGTAAATGGGGAATAGAGAAAATTACTGGGGAGCGTAATGAGCAAATGAATAGAGAGTCAGAAGAATTAGAGAAAAGGAAATAGGATGAATTTCAGGAGTCATCTGCTGAAAGAATAAATGCAAATATTTCAAGAATCTCGTTCCTAATGTGGGAACTCTCCCCACCACAGGTCAGAAAGTGTCCAGGGTCTATTAAGTTCCTCAGGGAGTTGTATAAGGGACTAGGAGCTTGTGACTTGCCCAGGGTCATGGGTCTTGCCTAGAGGCAGGATTTGGAACCTTCCAAATTGCCTCTCCCAGTAAATTATTAGAGACTAAATGACAGAAAGTAGGGGGAGTAAATGACTGATGGATAAATGACTTGGAAGGGGAGAGAAGGGGAGGGAATAAATATGGAGGGAAGAAGAGTAGATGACTTAGTGGGGGAACAGATTGAGGACCGAGCGCCTGGGGAGTCAGGGAAATAAGTGATTACAGACTGAATGGGGTAGTAAATGACTAGGGAAGGGAGGAGGGAGGTAAATGACCTGGGAAGTGGAGAGTGAGTAACTGGAGAGTGAGGTAAGTGAGCTAGGGAATTGGAGAATAAGAGACTGGAGCGCGTGAGACTTGGGAGTAGAGTTGGAACAAATGACTCAGTAATAGGAGGATGTAAATGGCTGGGGAGGATGGGCGCAAAGTGACTCAGAATTGGGCTGGAGGGATATTGTCCACTGCGTACTTTTGAGGGGCTTAGCTGTTTTCTTTTTCTTGTTTATATGTCTTGTTATGGCAAGTTTTATTAGTTTTTTTAATTTTCAAGGTTTTTTTAATAATGAATTGGGAGAGTAAACAATCAAGATGTGAGTATGCAAAGACTGGGTTGCTGAAATGTATGGGAAAATTCAGGGTCCAGGTCCCATCACCCCATCACAAAGATGGTAACAATTGGGGAAGTTGCAGGGTGGCAACTAGGTTGTGTAGTATATACTATGTTGGAGTGGGAGTTCCGATCCTGCCTCAGACCCTGAGGACTAGCTATGTGACCTGGGCAAATCAGTTAGTCTCTCTAGGTCTCAATTTCCCCATCTGTAAAATGACTTATTCACCTCTAACATTCCTTCTAGTTCTAAATCTATGACTGAAAATGTGGTGGCAGAACCAAGAGAATAAATGGTTGTGGGGACAAGTGAGGCGCCAGCCTATAGATCTGGCACCAGGGTGAGGGTGAGAAGAGGACAAAAGGCAAGAGAGTATGGGGCATGGGATGAGCAGCAGACCCAGAGATGGCCTCTCTTTCCCTTACTCTAATGCCTGCACCACTCAAAGTCATCGAGTGCTGTTCCTGCAGGTTGTGTATCCCAAATTGGGGCTGGAAAGTTCCTTAAAGCCCACTCAGACCCCAAAGGGTTTTTTGTTTTGTTTTGTTCTGCCCTTTTGTGGCTGTTTTTTAAAGAGCCCAGATAGGACCAGCTCTGCCACAAATCCCTGTTTGTCAACTATGCCAGTGGCTGGAAAATATATCTGGAAGGTTAGGGGAAGCAGATGCTGGCTTTAGGAGGACAATAAACTCTGAGCCCCCAACCCAGCCCTAGGGTCTAGGGTCTCATCGCAGTTTGGCCCTCAAGGCTAGACTTTGGAAAGAAAGGGCTTAAATGGGTCCTCCCCCCACTCCATCCCTGCCCCCCTGGGGAAGAGGAAGCAGCTGAGCTAAACCTTAAAACCCAGAGACTACCAACCTCAAACTTAGTCTTCCTTAAGGCAAAAAAAAGGAGGGAGGGGAAAAGGGGAGATTAAGGAAGGAAGAATGAAAAGAGAATGTTCTTTTTCTTGCTAGAGAGAGGCAGGGCTATGGGATTTCTGTGGAATACATACTTGGATTCAGAATCAGGCGTTTAAACCTGTGGACTGGGGAGGGAGCTCTTTCCAGGGAACTAAGAGAAATGTTGAAAATAGGAACTGGTATGTGATGGACTGTATTTAATCCAAAAACCACTTGAGGGTCAGAGGAGCCACATGCCAATGAGGATTTTAAGGGGATTTTTATCTTCATTAAGTAGATGGGGGTGGGCAAATTTCTTTAGGGAATGAACTTGCCCTGAAGGTCTTGACTGCCCCTTCCCTGCCTCTGAAAAAGAATAAAAAATCAGGACACCTCACGCAGGGGACAAATGTCCAGGTACCCTTAAAGAAACAGCCAACTTTGCCACTGAGCTACCTAACTGAGGCAGCCAGGTGGCACAATGGATAGGGTGAGAGGGCTGGAGTCAGAAAGACCTGAGTTCAAATGCAACCTCAGACACTACTAGCTGCGTGACCTCGGGGAAGTCACTTCACCCTGTTTGCCTCTGTTTTCTCATCTGTAAAATGAGCTGGTGAAGGAAATGGCAAACCACCCCAGTATCCTTGCCAGTAAAACCCCAAATAGGGGTCATGAAGAGCCAGACACGACTAGATAACCACATATACACTGGCATGGGGCTACTCTAACTATCATCTTGTGCTGCTGTTTGTTTCCACTCCTCTGAGTCCCTCTCTAAGGGTTCTTGACATGGGCTCAACAGATTTGTTTGTTAGGTAGTAGGTAAATGGCTCCATGGCTAGAGAACTGGATTGGGAGTCTGAAAGACCTGAACCCCAATCCTGTCTTGGGAACTTATTAGCTGTGTGGTCACAAATTACTAAATGCTCTGCCTCAGTTTCCTTATCTGGAAATGGGAATAATACTTCCTAGGGTTATTGTGAAGTTCAACTGAGACTAACGTAGATAAAGTATTTTGTAAGCCTTAAAGCAACAGTATAAATGCAAGCACTTGCAACTATATTTCAATATCGTTTGCTTTGTAATCCTATATATTTTATTTTATGCATTTTAAAGCATTATTCCATAAGCTTCACCAAACTGCCAATTATATAGGACCTATATATATATATATATATAAAGTTAGGAACCCCTGCTCTATCCCCTGGATATCTATCCCACCTATAAAGTCAGCCCCACTTCAGTCTCTGGTGCTGCCCGTACTCAGCATGCCTCCTATTGACCTGGCTACCCCAGTTTTCCTGGAATCAGGCTCCATAGTAATTTCCTTATGAATGAAACTCTGCCTGGTAACCCAGTCTTCTAAGTGGAATGAATTTCCTGGCCTAAATCTTCATCTGTCCTGTAACAAGTCCCCTGGATCTGCTGCTGTCCATCTCTGATGTAGTCTGCCTGCCTTGTCTGGACCACTGTCCCTGCTGAATATCTGCCTATTCCTCCTTAGGTGATTTGGTTCCTTGGCTAATGGTACCTGCATCCCACATGCCTTGCCCTTTCACATCCTAAGTTGGTCCATCAGGTCTGACCTGCCCTGCTACTGTCAGAGCCCCAGTGAGGTACCATTTTGTGTCATTTCTTTACTATCATTATGCAGTTTGGCCTCATTTCTCCATCTTAGGCTCCCTGAGGAGAAGAACCAATTCTTACATTTCTTCATGTTCCTCAGAGTGGGTGCTCAGGCCATCTCTCCCATTGGCACTCTAGACACAACATGTCCAAACTGAGCTCCACGTGACCTTATTATTTTTGTCCACTATAGCACCACTCAACTAAGTTCAAAACCTTGGTCCTGTCTTTGACTCTTCCCTTTCCTTTTGCACTATATATCTAATTAATTGGCTGTTGTTCACTCATTTCAGCCATGTCCAATTCTCTGTGACCCTATTTGGGGTTTTCTTGCCAAAGATACTAGAGTGGTTTGCCATTTCCTTCTCCAGCTCATTTTACAAATGAGGAAACTGAGGCAAACAGGGTGAAATGAATTGCTCAGGGTCACAAAGCTAGTAAGAATCTAAAGCTGGATTTGAACTCAGGTCTTCCTGACTCCAGACCTGGTGTTCCATCTGCTGTGCCACCTAGCTGCCCTTTAATATAGTCAATTACCAAAGTCAATTGATTCTACCTCTGAAACATCCCTTGCATCTTTTCTTTTCCCCTTTCTGTGGAGATAGTTGAAATAATGTAACATCCGGAGCACTGGCCTAAAAGGCAAAAAGAATGACATTCAAATCCCACCTCTCATTTTCACTAATTAATGCTACCTCATACCTACCTCAGGTGTTTGGGAGACTTGAAGGAAATTATGTAAAGTGCTTTGCAAATTTTAAACTCATTACCAGATGTATCTGAGATCTCAATGACTTTAGACTCAGGAAGAACTGAGTTTAAAATTCAACTCAGACATACTAGCTCTGTGACCCTGGGCAAGTCACTTAACACTTTGCTTCACTTTCTTCAACTGCAAAATGCCCGTAATTATAGCACCCACCTCCCAGGGTGGTTGTGAAGATTAAGTGAGGTAACATTTCTCAAATGCATAGCATGCATAGTAGGCACTTAGCAAATCCTTGTTCCTCTTTTATCCAACTTAAAGATTTTTTTTACAAACATTAAAGCACTATATAATTATCAGCAATTAATCCCACTCCCACCATCATCACAGAGACTTTCATTAATACCCATCTAAAATCTTGTTGCATTAGCTTCCCAAAAAGTATCTTCCTGATCCATCTTCTTCCTTAAACAATTTACCCTTCCAACCTTTTCCAGATTTCTCTCCCTTATGCTTATAGACCTGATGTTGCCTCTCCTTTGTTCACAACTAGTCTTTAGCTCCTTATTGTGAACCAGATAATGTACAGATTCCTCTGGCTGGCCTTTAAGGCCCTATCTGGTTTGGCAGCAGTCTATGGTTCTGGCTTTCATTGTTGTTACTCAGTCATTTTCAGTTGTATCCGACCCTCTGTGACCCCATTTGGGGTTTTCTTGGCAAAAATACTGGAGTGGCTTGCCATTTCCTTCTCCAGCTCATTTTGTAAATGAGGAAACTGAGGCAAACAGGGTTAAGTGACTTGCTCAGGGTCACACAGCTAATAAATGTCTGAGGCCAGATTTGAATTCCGGTCTTCCTGACTCCAGGCCAAGCACCCTATCCACTGAGCCTCTTCACTGCCCCTTTAGCTTCTGTAATTCTCTGTCTTTCCTTACCAGCCATACCACGCTAAAATACTCCCTTGTATTTGCTTGCACTGTTAGAGCTTCCTCCATCAAACTGTTTCAGATTCTCCACCTTCCTTAAGACTACAAGATGCAGATCCGATGATGATGTGCTTTGGTGGAGGTCTTTTCCTCCCTATATGAGGGGTGGGGAACCTGTGGCCTCAAAACCACATGTGGTCCTCTAGGTCCTCAAGTGTGACCCTTTGACTGAATACAAACTTCACAGAACAAATACCCTAAATACAAGGACTTGTTCTATAAAGCTTGGACTCAGTCAAAAGGCCACATCCAAGGATCTAGTTCTACACCAATGAAATCACAAGTCTGGTTCAAAAAAAGGGGTAGGAATTAGGTGAGGGACTGGACCTGTGATTACACTGATTAAAGGGAACTCCCAGGTGAGAGAACTCTCTCCACCAATGTAGATTGGCACCTTCTTTGTGACTTGTGTGAGCTCAAAGAGTTGCTTAGGGCACTACAAGGTTGAATGACTTGCCTAGAGGTACATGGGAAAGTTGGGACTTGAATCCAGTCCTTCTTGGCTTCAAGACCAGCTCTTTATCCACTCTTTGCCTCTCAACTCCTAGGCCTCCTTTCATTCTTTGCTGTGCACCTATGGAATGCAGTTGCTATGTTTTCTAAACTTTGTTTTAAAGTTATTTGCATTTGTGTCTTATCCTCCATCCCCCATGATTCATGAAGAAAGATATCAGGACTTAATATAGCACTCATTATATTTCTCCCAGTACCCAGAACAGTACTCTGCAAATCTCTATGTTCCATCTGCAACTCTTCTTGGTTTCAACTCCATGGAACAACAGACTTTTAGCACCTGGTGCCCCTGACATCCCTCCCTCCTCACCTCCTTCCAGCTTCCTTTTCTGTGTTGTCTTCCCCAAATAGATTGCAAACTCCTCGAGGGAAGGAACTGTCTTTTTCTCTTATCTCTATTCCCATTGCCTAGAACCTTTCCTGGCACGGAGTTGGCACTTCATAAATGTTTATTGAATTGAATTATAGAGGAATCAGTTCTTGTTTTTTGATAGAGTGGAAAGTTGAGGCCTGAATGCCAAGGGTTTTTTTTTTTCCAATCTCTCGGTGAGTCAGTAGCATCAGTGGAATTAGAGCTCAAGCCTCCTCCCTCCCAGTCCAGGCTCTTGTCTTTAGCACTGGTCTTTTAATAAGTCTGATTCTTTAGAATTTCATTCCTTTCTAAGTCAGATCACCTGGGAGGAAGAAGGATGATGCCAAAACTCTGCAAGAAGAAAAAATAAAGAACACTGCTTGGCTTCCACATGTTTTACCTAAGTCCCTGCTGCTCGCCATACCTCTCTTCCCCACCATTCCCCATATCCCACAAGTGGAGGAGGGGGTGGAAATCCTAATAACAAATAGGAATGCTAATTCTAAGTCTATGCAGTCCCAGTAGGTATCTGGAGCTGCCGTTAGCCCTGTTATTTTCTCCTGTGTCTGGCTTTGACAAGACTGATGACATTTACGTTTTCCAAAACCTTCAATAAAAACCACTTTAGCTGCAATCACCTCCATCTAATTTCCCCAGTCAAAAAAAATGTTTTTTTCCCCTTAAATCATACAGCAAAACTACTGAGGCCCAGGCTGTTCTGACAGCTTGTCACTCAACAGGGCCCAGCCCAAAAGGGGCCATCTTGGAATCCAAGGACAAAATGCAGGCCAAGTGATCTGAAAATGGAGGACAGCAAGGAGAAAGGGGGGATTGACAGCAGTCGGCTGGTTCAAGGAGAGTGGTTCTGTTCTTGTTCGGCTCCAGAACAGAGGAAAAAGCAGGGAGGCTTCTGATGATTCTGCCATCTTCTGATTATTTAGAGATGTCCATAAACCTGCTAAAAAGGTATGATCCTCCTATTCTCCATAGTATTGAGGGCTCTCAGTAAGGTTGGAATGGTTGTACCCATTTTTACAGAGGTCTGAGTTGTGAAAGTGACTTCTGCATGGCCAGACAACAAGTCAGGAGACCTAAGTGGTCTTAGCTATCTATAGATCAGGCTTTAGCACCCCAACTCTGTCCCCCATCCCCACCCCTGTTTCAAGCCAAAAAGCTGACCCATTCATTCAAACCCAGGTCATTTTTATCACCCATAGCACCATTCTTGGTAGCCAAGACTCATTTCTCTATTCCCCAGTGTCATCTTGAAGAGCTCTCTATGCCACTGGACCAGGCACTCTCTGCTCTGCTCCCAGAATCCCTGCAGCTATGTCCTATCGACAGGTACCCAACATGAGGAGGTGTGGTGTATTAAACAATACACCATAGCTGCCATCCCCATTAGTATTGGCAAACTGATATACAACCACCCATCCTGCAATAAAGAATAAGGACAGCCCTGGCTACAGCAGTGGTGGTAGTGGGCACCATCAGATAGGGATAAATTCAGAGAAAATTGCAGACTGTGATAACTTTTGGCCAAGTTCATTACCTTAGGTCTAGTTACCAATGGTTTTAACCTAAACTAGCTAGCTCTTGCTAGTTCTGATTCTATTTAGCTAGTTTTTACTCAGTTTCCACTCCAGGCACTACTTCGTATCTCCAACTCTTCAGTCTTACAACCCATATCCTGTTTACTGACATTAGCTTTTAAGCAAAACACTTCTGACCCCATCCTGGGCTTCAACCCAAGGGGAAAAAGATCAGCACAGCCTGTGACCTACTTTGGGGGTAACACATCAACCTCAAACTATTTTCAGTGCCTGCATAGGACTGTGTTACCAATAGGAATCATCTGATGGGAGGTGAGGACTGGGAAGGGAAATGAAGATAGGCTCTGTGAAAAGACCTCATCATTTCCTGGGCCTGTCTCCTGCATGGATATCCAGAGGCTCCAAATGATTATACATAGCTTGAACGAGTTCTTTAAGAATACAGAAAATGCTGTACAGAGAGTGATCCTGGTGTCTATCTATCATTTAAATGAAAAAAGCACAGGACCAAAGGTCAAGAGACCTGGGTTCTAGTCTAGTTCTGCTCCCTGAATTATTTTACCTTCTTGGGCCTCAATTAATCCCTCTATGAAAGGAGGAAGTCAGACCAAATGGCCTTTAAGGACCCTCCTAGCTCTGACCATCTATAATTCTTTGATAAATGGAAGCATAATATGCCTTGTCATGACCATAGAATATAGATTGCTAGAGCTGGGAAGGACCTTGTGGTCTTATAATCCAACTACTTCTTTTGCAGAGGAAGAAAATGAGACCCAGAGAAGGGAAGCAACTTTAGAATTGGTAAACCCCACCTCCTGTCATACTGCTCTGAGTTTCTCAGTGATTGGTGCATGGTTTGTGAAATTCTTTTAGTTACAAAACTCTCTTTTAGGGCAGCTAGGTGGTGCCTGATGTCAGGGAGACCTGACTTAAAATCCAGCCTCAGACATTTACTAACCACATGACTCTGGACAAGTCACTTAACCTCTGTTTGCCTCATCTGTAAAATGGGGATAATAAGAGTAACTACCTCCCAAGGTTGTTGTGAAGATCAAATGAGATTATAATTATTAAGTGCTTAGCACAGTGCCTGGCACATGGTAAGTGATAATATATATGATATCTTCATCATCATCATCATCATCATCATCGTCATCATCATGGCAGAGTAGACAAAGCACCTGGCCTAGAGTCAGGGAGACTTATCTTCCTGGCTTCAAATCTGTCCTCAGACGCTTCCTAGCTATGTGATCCTGGGCAAGTCACTTAACCCCGTTTGCCTCAGTTCCTCATCTGTAAAATAAGCTGGAGAAGGAAATGGCAGACTGCTTCAGTATCTTTGCCAAGAAAACCCGAAATGGGGTCACAAAGAGCCAGACACAACTGAACAGCAACAACAGCAACGTTATCATTACCAATTGACCATACTCTAACATGGTCTGATGGACAGAGAATATGGCGGCATGTCACTGAGCCTTTTTGTGTTTCTTCACCTGTAAAATAGGGATAATACTTGCCCCTGCCTGCCTTACAGTGGTATTATGAGGATCAAATAAGCGGCTATCTAAGCACTTTTTAAAGCACTTTTTAAAGTGCTGTACAAATGTAACCCATGGCTCAGAACGTAAGCTCTGGTTTCGGCAGACCAAGTTTGATCTTAGAGTCTTCTCATATAAATAAGTTATCTAACGAAAAGGAGAAAAGAACCCTCAGCTCCCAAGCAATCACTAAGGTGAACAAACATTAAATTTTGAATAAGTTTATTAAATGAAAAACTATACATTAAATATCCCAGGGTCACTCCCCTTCCTTCTCCAGTGAGCCCCGCTTACCTGAAAAGACATACTTCCATTATTGTTGCTGTCTGCCCTTCATTCTCGAAGAGGACCCTGACATCAGGAAGGTGATGCCATGACTTTGCAAGTAAATTGAATCTGAGGGAGGGAGTGTTGTGCAAAGTGACCAGCCTCACTTGCTCCTCTGGTGCCATCTAGGTCCAGTGGCAAGATACTGATCAGGACGATTGTAGATGGCCCTGGATGCAGTGGGAGACCAACACCTTTTTGAGCTAAGGTCTTTCCCAGGTTTCGGTTTGATTGAGGCAACACCCATTCAGTGATTAAAGCTAGGTGCCATCTGAGAAGGTTAGAATACTGCTCTGGGCTTCTAACACCACTTGAGGGAAAATTACTCATTGTTCCTGAGAGTTATCACCTTTTCCTAGACTTACACAGTTCCCATAACTTGGAGTATATATGAATAGCTAATTTTTTTAGTACTTTAAATCCTTTGAAAATACTTTACATGTATCTGATTTTATCCTCCCAACAACTCTACAGGCATTTTTATCCCCATCTTACAGGTAAAGATATTGAGTCTCAGTGAAGATTTGAGTGACTTACCTACAGTTGCATAACTAATAAGTGCTGAAAGTGAGATTCAAACTCAAGTCTTCCTCACTCTGAGTCAAGTGTGTATTTCTACATGGTGCTTGTTTGCCACTTTGCACTACGATTCTGTTTCTATCTGCTCTTCAGCTCTAGTTTCCCCTTGTTTTAAGTCATCTTCCATCACTCCACTATGGCTGCTGGCTGATGTACCTGAAGCTCCAAACTTGACCCAGGAATTCTTTGATGATTGGTCAATGCCATCTCTACCATATTGGATGGCTCCCCAGAGGACCAAATTCCCTGTACACATAGTCCACTGGAAGGACCAGGTGATTGGGCAGGCATCCCTCTATGGAACTGAGTTCACTCATATCTGCCTAGCTTTTCTTTTTCTAACCTCACGGCTCCTTGTTTCTCTCCTTTCCATCTTCATCCAAGCCTACGGCTTGGCTTTCCCTTTGAAAGCTAAGAACTAGAGTGTAGCCCAGATGTAATGAACTAGCCATGAATCATTCAATCAGTCAGCCATCTTCAATGTACTGTCAGTGTTGCAGACTCAGGCTAAAACAGGGAATTTCCCACCTTAGAGCAAAGTCCTTATCAGTGGGTAATAAGGATCCAAGACAATGCCTGTGTACACCTTCTACACAAATGTAAGAGGATTATTATTAATAATAGACTGTAGAAGCTAATTTAAAAAAAAAGATTCCTGGGAAGCTGAGATAACCAGGACGTGGCAGGTCTAAGTGAAATGCTTCCGCCCTAGAATGCACTTTAAACAGCTTGATGTTCTAATTATAGCACAGAATAGGAAACCTACCTGGGAGGAGGGAGCCAGGTGTTGAGGGCAGGAGGCAAGGGGACAAGAGACAATAGGAGAGTGAGTGTGAATGAGAAAAGAGTGTCAATTAGAGAAGAAGAAAATTCTAGCTCAGAAATGGAGACTCTTCAGAATGATGGAAAGGAACTCCAGACTAAAGAAATGGGAGACTAGAAAAGAACTGGAGTGAGAGCCAAACAACTGAGAACCCCAGAACAATCTGTCTCTAAGGAGAGGCTTTGGATGAGAACTGGCCTAGTGTTAGACTCCAGCTGACAGAAGTGACTCCAAGTTTGACAGCTAATTGACTGGCCTATGTACTGGAAAGTTTCAATATTGGTTTGGTCAACTTCATTTAGGCAATGAAAGCAAAGCTCTCAGCTTAGAAAATTTCATTAATCCAGACACGCATGGTTAGCAATATTTCCTAATCACAATGTCCTTGTGGTTAGTAAGTTGAGGTCTAGGCCATCTACTGATTAACTGCCCCGAAAGTGCACCTCCCACTCAGTCCCAGCAACTATAACGGGTATAAAGGCAGAGACCCAGAGGCACTTGATCAGGTATGCAAGCCATAATACGCCTGAGCTACTTCTTGGGTGCCCGTGGAACCATAAGCCTGGGAGCCATCCAACTGCATACCTGTGAGTAATAAAGTACCTTATTCATGATCCTTCATGCACTTAACATTCTTCTCGGTACCTTACTCCAATCTTTTCATACTTTCTTCATACTCTTCTTCACATGAATGTCTTTACATGTTGGGGTTCTCCAACATACAAAGAGCCTGTAACTTGCTTATATTGATATACTTTAGAAAAAATATCATAGGATCATGGCATGCGAGAGTTGCAAAGGATCTTAGAGATAATTTAGCCTAGCCCATACCATATATATACTGTCTATAAAAGAAACATTAAAGAAACAGTTGGGTGGTACAATGCAGAGTTATATATAGACCTAAGTTCAAATCCAGTCTCAGGCACTTATTCATTGCATGACCCTGAGCAAGTCACTTAACTTCTCTTTACCTCAGTTTTCTTATCTGTAAAATGGGGATGATAATACCACCTACCTCTCAGGGTTGTTGTGAGGATTAAATTAGATAATAATTGTAGAGCACTTAGTACCTGGCACACGGTAAGTGCAATAATAAATGTTAGATATTCTTGTTGTTACTGCTGCTACTGTTATACCAGATCAAGAATCCATTCCAAGGAAGGACTAACCAGTGATTTCCAACTTCAGCATGAAGACCTCCCATCCCACTTTTGTAAAGCTCTGCTAAGATGTTTTTCCTTATCTCAAGACTAAATCTGTCTTTTTGCCACTTCCATCCATTGCTGCTAGTTCTGTCCTCTGGGGTCAAGCAGAGCAAGTGTGATCCCCCTTTTACATGACAGCCCTTCAAATACTTGACAAAAGATGTCCCATCCTCTCTTCTCCAGGGTGAACATTTCCAGTTCCTTCAAATGATCCTGAGGTAGCATTTTCTTCTTTCACCATTTGGTTCACCATTTTACTATCTTCTGGAGTTATATATACAGTTATCCCTTCCATATTGCAACTTTCCCCATCACAATTTCACCTTATCATGGGCTGGCATAAGACATTAAATGGGAATTTGGAGGGAGTTTTGCAGAAGCCACAGACAACACATGAAGTCCAGCAGATGACAGAAAAGTTTTGAAATTCAGAAATGCATAAAATACATGGATAGCATTATATAATGTTAACATATTTCATCTTTTAGTACCACAATAATTGAGACTTACTTTATGGTATGAAGGGGCAAAACATTCTACACAGATTTTCCAGTTCCCCAAGGCACCGTACCTTTGACCCCAGCAATATGGAAGGAATAACTACATGGTAAATCTATTCTCTCTTCCACATGATAGCAGCATGGAGCAATGGAAAACAAGCTGGGTTTGGAAAGATAGGACCTGGGTTCAAATCTCAGCTCTTCCATTTATTAACTCTATAGCCTTGGGTAAGTCAACTTACCGCTTTGGGCCTCAGTTTTATCATCTATAAAATAAGGTGATTGGACTAGATGACCCCTGAGGTCCCTTCCAAATCTAAATCTGTGATCCTATAAAATTTTGGAAGGCCTAATGACCTTCAATTCCTCCACTTGATCCTCATATATAAATATAACTATATATATATATATATATATATGTATATATAACTATATATGTGTATGTATTTATAACTGTATATACATATACACACACACATATATGTATATACATATGCATATGGATATGGATATGGATATGTACACATAAATCTTCACCATCCTGGTCACCCTCCACTAAACTCTCTCCAACTTATTAATTCCCTTCCTAAAACCTAGTGACCATAAGTAAATACAATTCTCTAGATGTGCTCTGGCAAGGGCAGAATACAACAGGTCTTGATAGTACCGGCTAATACTGGATACTAATTCTCTCTTAATTGCTTCAAGAATGTACTAGAATTTGGCCAGGTATCAGTGTCAAGATCATTGACCTATAATTCACAAGCTCCATGCTCTTTTCTTTTCTGAAAGTCAGGACTTTTGCTTTCTCCAGATCCATCTCTCCCATCTCCATCTTTCAAGCATCTCTGACAAAACCTCAGCAATCACGTCTGACAGCTCTATTAATATCTTAGGATGTAGTCCTTCTTGGCCTGGAGAATAGAACTCATTAGAGGCAGCTAGAGTGCTCTCTTAAACTATCTCATTCCTTATCTTGAGTTTCAATTCCCTATTAGACATTTTCGTTCTTTCTAATCCATTCTAAAGATCATTCTCTTTGTCAGAAAAAAGCAGAAGCAACATTACAATTGAATAGCACTATCTTCTCTCCATCATTTGTTGTCATGTTTTCATTGACCCCAGTTTTTCTATCCTTTGATTGAATGAATGAAAAAAGTGTTTCTTAAATACTTTGTGAAAAGTCCTGTGCTAAGCACATAAAAAATTAAGAGTCTCTGCTTTAATCTATTTTCTCTTTCAGTTGAAATCATCTATAGTATACAGAAAATCTTATCAACAAAATATGACTATGTATCTTCAATTTTTACTACTGTTGATCTTCCACATTCTTCATCATTCTTCATCTCAACCACCCCAAGCCCCTAACTCCTGGATTTTCTCACAAAATTATATCTTCTTAATATACAATACCATTCTTCTCTCTCCTTCCATTGCTAGGATATCACTTTTAATTTTCCTGTTTCTTTTGAGTAAGTTTTACTTGTCCCAAGTTATATACTAGTTAGAGGTCCCATCCCACCAAATTTCAGTAATACCTTAGAAGCCAAATTTGCCACCTTAAATTAGACTTTCCAGTTCCCCCTGTTTGTTACCCATACTTTGGGAAATTGCACAGACATCTAAAGGTCAGGGGATTCATTATTCATTCCTTCCTTGCATTTTCTTCCCTGTGATATTCTTCATGTCTTTACTCTGATTTTCTTCCTATATTGTAGCTATTCCCTATGGTATCTAGTTTGGTAGATACACATAACATGTTTTTCCCTTCCTCTTTCCTTCTTAGATAAAAGACATTTTGATGAGATTTGCAAGACTATAGGCAGACACATTCTTACCAGCCCTGATCTGCCTTAACCTTGACCGAAAGCTCATCTGATTCCTGTATTTTAAGGCATGATCCAGAAATTCAAATCTCTTCCTCCTCACCAGTTGTTCCCTGCCCAGGTAGGGTGTTTTCTTGTGAAACCTTTGCCTTCAATCAGCAGCAATGATGAAAATATGACCTGTGCCCTAAAGGTCGTCAGTTTCTTGCCCAAAGCTTCATAATCAAAGTGACTCACATCCCATTTACAGTCAACTAAAACTCCAAGGACATTTTTACAAGAACTATTTTCAAGTTATCTCCCCTATCCTGTATTTGTGAAACTACGTTGTTGTTTTAACTCAGGTTCGAATTTTTTTCTGTTAAATTTTCTATTTGATTAAGCCCATGATTTTAAACTGTTAGAATCTCTTTGGATCCAAACAGTCAATCAATATGCTGACTATCCCTCCAAGTTTCACGTGATCTATATGTTTGGCATGCACACCATCTATGCCTTTATCTGAATCACCAATAAATGTTGAATAAAGAAATGTTGAAAAATATAGGCACAAGCACAGATTTCTTGGGCACTTCAGTAGAGACCTCTCTGCAAATTGACCTCAACCTGTTACTGGCTACTCTTTGACTGTGTCCATTTATTCAGTTCCACATACATTTCACTGTACTATCTTCTATTACATATCACTCAACCTTGTCCATGAGGAGAACACAAGAAACTCTGACAAATGCTTTACTGAAGCTCAATCCATGTTGCAAACTATGTCTACAGCATCACATGGATCTATCAGTCTAATTTGCCTTCTAAGTACTCACAAACCATCCTCTTGGTATGGGATTTTGCAAACAATAGAAGTAAAGCTGATTGGTCTTTAGTTTGTATACTGCACACACTTTTTTTTTCCTTTTTTTCCTCTGAAAACTGAAATGATCTTTAGCTTTGTTCCTTCACAGATACATTAGATTATAAACTCCTTGAGGGCAAGGACTGTCTTTTGCCTCTTTTTGTATCCCCAGTGTTTAGTATGGTGCCTGGCACATAGTAAGCACTTAAAAATTTTTATTGATTGATTGATTAATCTTGACCCTCTTGACCCTTGGCTCTCTACCGTGTTTCTCACCTTGGATTGCTACGTTCTGTCACATAAGGATGTATTCTTAACATAAAAAGGTACTCTACCCATTTCTTTTATCTAGTTTGCTCAGTTCAAATAAGCTATAATCTCCCTGAGCCATTTTCCAGTCCCATTCTGCCGAGTCTCAGTGATATCTACAAGATCGAATATGCCTTCTAATTCATGCTATTTATTAATGATACTTTGTACATCTGTATATAGATGTCTGAGGTTATGAATTTTATTGTTGACTCCTGTTGGAGGTGTTCTAATACCACTTAGTCAATGGTCACCAGCGTTCACTATATGCCAGGCACTGTACTAAGCCCTAGGAATACAAATACAAGAAGGAAGAAAGACAGCCTCTGCTTTCAAGGAGCTTATATACAAATGTAGAAGACAATGCATAAAGGGAAACTGAAAAGTAGAAGTAAAGTTACCTAACATAGGGACTCTTAGTTCAGTTTCAGTTTGGGGATTAAATGAGGCATTCACTAACCCTTGAACTTTTATAAATGGAAGTTTCCTTTCCACAGCAAGAATATGAAAACAAGAATACAGTGGCACTTAGATTCTTTGGACATGGCCCACTCATCTCCCTAAGGAAATGTGTATGGTCAGTAGGTCCTCAGGACATGATAAGTCCTGTGGTCTTAGACACCCACCAAGTTGGAGAGGCCCAGATGCCACGTGACTGAGACCTTTGTTCCTCTAAAGGACTGGGAATCTCTACCAAGCAAACTGGGGTCAAAAAAGGTCCCAGAGAAGCTTTTTCATCTTTTAGGTAGAAGAAAAGAAGCTATATCAGGTAGATGCTGGGCCTGTCATGACTGTCTGCTTGGATGGTGTCTCTTGCAAATCCCTGGAGTTTTCTTTTGCTAGTCCAATAGACAAAGAGGAGGTTAAACAATGTTATCTGAGGAAGACTAGCAGAAGAAAGGGACTGTTAGCCTGATGATGCTAGGCCTATCAGATCTCTGTAGTCAGTTTTCTGCCCCCTCCCTCCTCCATTTTGAATGTAAAATCTTCTTGATTAGACTGCAAGCATACATCACTGTCTCTTAGTAGATGTATTCCATCTGTGGCCAAATGCTGCATTTTAAACCATGGTCCAGAAATCTAAATTTCATTCTCTTGCATTATCTTCTTAGGCATGTATTCACTTCCCAAATCTGTGGTTCTCTTCTCTTTAATCAGTAGTAATGACTAGGACTCCACCTGTGTGCTCCCAGAGTCTCCAGCTTTTGACCAAATTTCATATTCCTTAGCAATACATCCTAGGTTGCCTCTGGTGATATTGTTTGTCCTATTTTTGGCCATCTCAGAAAGTTCTTCACTGCATCCTATATAAATGCCTTAAAAACACTATACTTTTATGTTGGTCACTAAATTATCAAGTTGTTAGAGGCATCCACGTCATGCAATGGGTAGATAGAGGTCTGGGCCTGGAAAAGTTGAATTCAAATTTAGCCTCAGACACTTACTAACTGTGTAACCCTGGGCAAGTCATTTAACTTTTTTCTGCCTCAGTTCCTTAAAGGTAAAATGGGGATAATAATGGTTGGTTGTTGTCCTTCATTCTCAAAGAGGAGCAAAATGGCATCACTATGTTAGAGTCAAGTTACAGTGTGACCCAACTATGGCTGATCAGACCAGTATGAGCTTGGAATGCTCTACCACAAGTCTGGCACAAATAGTCTGTGTGAACATTTGGGGTGGATACTCCAAACTTGCGCATCCTGCGTTTCCTTTGAACTATTTCTATTCTGCTTTGTTCATGGAGCATAGCACCTTCTCTGATGTGGGCACACCATGCTGAGTGGCCCTGTGCCAATCTCTTCCATGTCACACAATCAATTCCAAAGTTCTTAAGAGAGACCTTGAGAGTGTCCTCACATAGCTTTTTCTGACAATCATGTAAGCATTCTCCATAAAATAATCTTTTTGGAAAGTGTACGTTTGGCATTTGAACAATGTGGCCAGCTCACCAGAGTTGTGTTCTCTGTAGTAGGATTTAAATGCTTGGCAGTATAGTTCGAGAAAGGACGTCAGTGTCTGATACTTTATCCTGCCAGATGATCTTCAGAATCTTCCTAAGACAATTCAAATGGAAGTGATTCAGTTTCCTGGCATGGCACTGGTTTCACAGCCATACAATAATGAGGTCAGCACAACAGCTCTGTAGACCTTCAGTCTGGTAGGCAATCTAATACCTCTTCTCTTCCATACTTTCCTTCAGAGCCTCCCAAACACTGAGCCAGTTCTGGCAATGGGTGTGTCAACCTCATTATCAATGTGTATATCCCTGGAAAGGTGAGTGAACTTATCCACAGTGTTCAAAACTTCTCCATTTGCTGTGACCAATGGATCATGTGGTGCTGGCTGATGGAGCATCTGCATTTTCTTGGTGTTAATTGTTAGGCCAAAAGTAGCACAAGCAGCAGAGAATCGATCCATACTTTGGTGCACCTCAGCTTCAGAGGCTGCGTTGAGTGCACAATCATCTGCAAACAGAAAATCATGCGCCAACACTCCCTCCACTTTGATCTTGGCTTGCAGCCTTTTCAAGTTGAAGAATTTACCATCAGTGTGGTAGCTGACCTTGATGCCATGTCCATCCTCATTCAAGGCATTTGATAACATGGCTGAAAACATTAGGACAGCCCATGTTTTCAGGGAGCTCACAGTCTAGTGGAAGAAACAGCATGCAGATAACTATGAACAAACACGAAATATACAGGATAAATTGGAGGTAATCAACAGGGAGAAGGGACTAGAATTAAGGGGGATCTATCAGGCTAACAGATAACCATCTCAGCATGCTGCAACTCCTGAATCCTCTTCCCTTTATTAAATGCCTACTATGTGCCAGGAGCTGTGATGGAGTTACAAAGACACAAGGGATATAATCCCTGCCCTCCAGTGGCTTACGATATATCCATGGTTGGGGTAAGGGTGGGGAATTAAGCCATGAGAGGAGGTACTAATAACTTGGGAGATCAGGAAAGGCAAAGTAGGAAATGGTATTTGTGTTAGGCTTTGAAGGAAATGAGGGATTCTAGGAGGCAGGAGTGGGGAGAGTATGCATTCCAGGAAAGGAGGATAGCTAGGGCAAAGACAGAAATGGGAAATGGAATTTCATGTAGGATAATACAAATAATAATAGCTAACATTTATGCAGCATTTGCTATGTGCCAAGAGCTTTACACATATCATCTCATTTGAGCCTCATCATAACTTTGAGAGGTAGGTGCTATTACTACTTCCATTTTCAGAGGAAACTGAGGCAAAGAGAGGTTAAGTGACTGGCTCAAGGTCACACAGATGATAAGTGTTTGAGGCTGGATTTGAGGCAGGTCTTCCTAACTCCAGGCCCAGTGCTCTAACTGCTGAACCACCCAGCTGCCCTTGTATGAGGAACAGTAAGAACAATTTGTCACGACCATAGCATATGTAAAGGGGTTTTTAATAAGAATGGAAAGATAGAAAAGGGCCAGATTATAAATAATTTTAAATACCAAACAGAGGAGTTTATATTTGATTCTAGAGGTGATGGGAGCTACTGAAGTTCATTGAGTGAGAGAGTACATCCATATCACGATCCTTGGAAGACAAGAAATGGGCTTGCGAAGGTGCTCTAGCTACACCCCATGTAGACAAAGCTGATGCCTCTCATATAACTACAACAGCCATCTGTGCTTCTTCCATTCTTTCCATATCCCATTCTCCCGCCTTCCAGCCTCCTGACCCTAAGAAGAATTCCTTTCTGCCTCTTCACATCCCTTTTCTTCTTTGTTTACTCTTTCAAGTACTTCTTCCATTCAATCGAAGGACACTTATTTCACCCTGATAACCTACGATGTGGGTGAAGAGAAAAATGAGCAGAACCAAGAGAATGTCATGTACAGTCACAGCAATATTGTTTCGAGAACAACTTTGAGCAACTAAGTCATTCTGACTATTGTAAATACCCAAGTTAACCACAAAGGACCTATGAAGGAAGACGCTATCTGCATCCAGAGAAAGCACTGATAAATTTAAAAGTGTGTATAGGATGATTTTACATCTATATTTGAATATACAAATATCCACACATATTTGAGTCTAATGGGAGGAAAGAAAAGGAAAAAAAAAGTTACATGATAACTTTGTTATGTGTTTAAAAGGAATAGCAAATTATGCATAATAGATTTGCAGTTCTATGTGTGATCATCTTTTTTCTATTCTATGTTATGGGAATGTCAGAATAAAATAAATAAAATTTATGGAAAACGAAAAAAATACATTCCTTCAGCAATTTAGTCCGAGGAAATTTTAGATAGATTATTGGCCAGCCTTAGAAGCTACGGTCCCAGGAAAAACATCTTCACCATCATGCACCCCCATACTCACAAATCCCAATTGTTGATGAATTCCCAATCCCAAGAACCTAGAGACAGTGAAAAATCTGCCATAGACTCATTCATCATTCCAGGGCAAGTACCCAAAACTTGGACTTTATATATGTGTATGTGTATATGTGTGTGCACACACGTATACACATACATATCCTATTCTTTTTTACTCATAAGTGTGGGGAGATGTGTGTATACACACACACACACATACTCTATATATGTACATATACGTATATATAATGTATGTACATGTGTACACACACATATTTCATGGATATACATTTTAATTCCATGACTTATATGCAATATATGTATGTGTCTCTATATGAATGAATTTTCCACCAGCAGTGCTACATGGCTTTCACTCAACAAAACAACATGCCCCCAAACCAGTTACCCTCTGTGGTTCTCCCACTTCTCACCCCTTTCACCTTCCTTTTTTATGCTGTCTTCTCCATTGGATTATAAACTCTTTGGGGGCAGATACTGTCTTTCTTTTTCTTATTTGTATCCCCAGTGCTTAGAACAATGCCTGGAACATAATAGACAATAAGTGTTTATTGAATTCAATTGAATATATAACATATATAAAAGGATATATTAAGGAGATACTTATAATTACATATTAGCATACAGATGCTAATATATAATTTTAAGATATATTTAGGATATGTAATTATGTATTAGGTTACATATGCTAATATATAATTTTAAATATATATCCTATAGTACTATTTATGTGTCATATGATACATTGTATACAATTAAATGTTCTATATTAATATACTTATTATAATATTAATTATGTGTGTTGTGTATAATAATATATCTACAATAGCATATATATCTTATCTATATATAAACCCTATACTTGAGGGCTTTTTTTAAAGTTTCTCATATGAGGACTAAATAGATGGAATTAGACTACAATTCATTTTAAAATGACTTGAGGTTTTAGTTGACTATTGTAATGGAAAGAAGGCCTGTCTTGGAGTCATAAGACTTGGGATCAAGTCTCAGTTCTGATTCAAACAAGTTATGTGACCTGAGGAAATCACTTAGTCTCTCTAAGCTCCATTTTCCTTATCTATGAAGTAGAGTTAATATTTGCATCAAATATTTCCCAGGAGTATTGTGAGGAAAGCACTGTATAAATCTTAGTGTTTTAGGAAACATGAATTATTATCATAACTCAATAAGCTGAAGTGGTGGACAGGAAAAGTAATGATATCATAGACTGCATTAATTAATATCAACTATCTGGGAACAATAGATCCACAGTATTCTGCGTGGCCAAGATCAGAACTGAGGGACTGCATCCAGTTCTGATCACCAAGCTTTGGAAGGGATGCGGATAAGCTCCGCTTAAGTCCCTCTCCAAGGCCTTATGCGGACACAGACATGACCCTGGGTCCTTGAAGGCTGTGCCAGTGGAATTCAAGATCTGGCAGGTCCAACCTTGTTGAAAAGGTTTAAATATGACCCAGTGACTGTATCCCTGTGATTCAAGGATCAGCCTAGCTAAATTTAGGGCTACTTATCATCAAATTGGTTACAGCAAGAAAGTGCTGATAAGTATTTAATAACTGTCTCTCAAAAAATTGTACAAGATACACTTTTATGTTTAATCTACATTATTAACATTTTATCTATCACTTTCTAAAGTCTAGAAAATCTACAAAACAAAAATTAAGAGCAGATTTATATTGCTTATTACTTTCTGAGGTGTGAATGCGCACATTGTTTAACAATTGGCTTTTGTCAGCCAGTACAAGCTAGTTTCAATGCACCTTGGGACTCCAGAGAAATTATTTGCCCACAATGGCTCTCAAAGAGCATCTTGTGTTGTTGTTGCTGTTGGCAGCTACCTGTTGCAATGGATAGAGTGCATGGCCTAGAGTCAGAAAGACTAATCTCCTGAGTTGAAATCTGGCCTCAGACAGTAGCTGTGTGATCCAAGGCAAGTCACTTGACCCTGATTGCCTCAGTTTCCTCATCTGTAAAATGAGCTGGAAAAGGACATGGGAAACCACTCTAGTATTTTTGCCAAGAAAATCCCAAATGGGGTCACAAAAGGTTGGACACGAGTGAACAACAAATTTCCATTGTAGTAGATCTTCGAGTAACCATTTGTTAAGCATATTGCTGAGGGATGATAGCCTTGGCTGTGTCCTTTCCCTGGCCTTTCTCAGCACTGTATTTGAGTTGTTATTCCCAGTCCTGGCTTGAAGGGGAGATAGAGCTACCCTAGTACCGTTTCCTTGTCTCACCCTTCATACTCCCTGAGGCATCTCAAGTTACGTCACATGGCCTTCCCTTAAACATGCTGAATATGAGGAGGCATTGTACTCAGGAAGGATCAGCCTGTCCAATTATTGTCCCTTTATTCTAATTATGGCACCTGTATTGCCAGCAATGAGCCTTCACATATGGATTGTATTTGGTGATTTCTTAATCCTTTCCAATTGTGAGCTTCTATGATTTTCTCAGTTCCTCATTTTTATAGGTACAGATGTAGGTGTAGACGCATTTCACTTAGAGTGGAGATATGGTATCTTGCCCAATCTGGGAGATGTACATAGAGAAGAACGAGACTGTGTGTGTGGAGCAACAAACACCTTCAGGGGGACTATGTGAGAGGAATCTCAGGTGGTCTTGTTGTCACTACAGCCCAGCTCAAAGTCTTCTCAAGGCTCAGTAGGGGTGAATTCAGGAGATAAATGCTCTCTACCCTCAGCAATGGGTTCCCTCACTTGGCAGGAGTTTCCAATAGACCTACCCCACTTGTCCAGGGGCCAGGGGCCAGGGGCAGTGCTTGGTGATGCAGCCTGGGGCTTTAGGGTTTACTTTATTTTTATTATTGGATAATTTCACACACTTTCAACTTTCTACCTCTTTCTTCAAGGGAATCTTTCTCTATTGACTGCCTGGTTCTCTAGCTCACTCCTTCTCTCTGGTTTTTTTTCTCTCCCCTTTACACAGGGCTGTTCAATTAATTTACTTGCAAAAAATAAAATCCACTGTTGGGAGCTTTTGCTTTCAGAGTCCAGGTCCCTGCTGTCTTAGTACTGCTCTGAACAGAAGCAAGGCAAGAGAAAGTCATTAAGGAGCCTAGGCAGCTCTCCCTTGTGGCTGGAGGGAGCTCCTGTTCTTGGCTCCTCACAATGAGCATTGAAAAGCAAAGAAGGGAAGGGTGGAGAGAAGCAAAGAAGCCAACTGGCTTTTGGAATGGTGGATGCTCAAGGGAGGAATTACTCCAGGTAGATGTAAAGTAAGGTAGATGCCTGGTTTCCTGAGTGACTGTCCTTCATAACCAAACTTTTCTACTTCCCTAACTCTGGTGCTCACACACTCTCTAGTCCCAATCAACCAGTTGACTATTATTAGAGCATAGATACACGTAGTTGTATGAGCACAACATTTGGAGGACCCAGGTTCGAATCTCGCCTCTGCCATTTATGAACTGTGTTACCTTGTCAAGTCACTTCGGATTTCTGGATTTTGATTTCTTCATCTATAAAATTAGGAGGTTGGACTAGATGACCTTTGAGGTCCCTTCCAGCTCTATATCTGTGATGTGAGACTATGAAGAGTTGGCTCTATTGTGGAATGGAAATAATGACTTACAATTATGTAGTATTTTAAGATTGCAAAGAAATCTTTTCTCACAACCCTAATATTTATCATTATATATTAATTTATATTTTAATTTATTTATATTATATAATTATATTATATAATTTATATTATATTTCATATATAATTTATATTATATATTTGTATACAATTGTAATATATAAATATATAAAAATAAATATTATATAATAAATTATATAATTTCTATTATATTTATATGTTTATTATTATACATTAATGTATAATGTTATTATTATATATAATATATTTATTAAACTCATTTGACAAATAAGGAAATGGGCTTTGAGAAATTAAATGACTTGCCCAGGATCACACAGCAGGTAATGAATGTGCCATCTAGCACTGCCCATGTGCTAAGAGCTGGGAGTTCAAAGAAAGGAAAAAAACAACCTGACCCAGAAAAGCTCACGACCTAATGGAGGAGAAAGCACAGGAACTTCATACGAACAATAGATATACAGGATAAATGGGAGATAATCTGAAAGGGAAAGCAATGGCATGAAGGGGGATTGGGAAAGGCTTTGGGAATAAAGCGGTATTGTATCTGGTACTAGAAAGAAGTCATGGAAGCCAGGAGATGGAGGTGAAGGGAGAGAGAATTCCTGGCATAGGAGGTCACATATGGAATGTCAGTGTCAGGAAGGAGACTAGTATACCTGCCCCAAAACAAGGTAGGGACACTCTTCATTACCTCCACTTGATGCTTCCTCAATGGTATGCAATTAAGAAGGCTGGAAAGTAGTTTACTGGGCTTGAGGTCAGGCCTCTGTAAGTTAAATGCTCACCAGGCAGAGCCCAGTAAGCATCCAAGGCAGGATTCAATCCTACTTTTCCTGTCTATACCAGTGCTATCCTGAGTGATGAACTCTGAATCAGTGCTGGCTTCAGCGCTAACTCTGGGACCTTTGACGATCATGAAACCTCCCTGATCCTCAGGTTCTTCATCTATAAAATAAGAATGAGAATATTTATATTACCTATTTCACTGGACTGTTAAAAGGAAAGTGCTTTGTCAATCAGAGGACCATAGAATTTAGATCCAGAAGGAAGTTCAAAGAGCCCAACTCTCTCATTTTACATAGGATCATACAATTGGAGCTGGACAGTACCTTAGGAGTCATCTAGTCCAACCTTCTCATTTATCAGATAGGGAAACTGAGGTTCAGAGATGTTAAATGACTTTCCCAAGGCCACACAAGTCAGAAGAAAGGATCAGAGTTGGGACACAAGCATAGGATGTCTGGGTCTGGAGCCAGTGATTTCTCCACCATACCCCTAAATCCCTGTATGAATGTGAACAATGGTCAGTATTCCTCTAGTCACTTATTTCTTAAAATCCAGGATACACCTATGAACTTGTCAGCCTCCATAAAGGTAAGAGGAAAGAAGGGAAGGAATGTGCTTGTTAAGTCATCCATGGGCTGCTCCCTACCTTACTCCATACATCAACTATCTCTCCTCCATGACACCACCACTTCTCTCCTCTGTCCTTCATCCCATCAGTTGAAATGTGTCCAAGGGGCTGAGGAAATACAAACAGTGAAAGATATATAGTATAACCAAAACTTCACTGAGATATGCCAAAGTGGACTAGTACACTGAGGAACACTAGCCTACTTGATCTATCTGGTTAGATGTCTCGTCCTACTCAAAAACTTCACTCTCATTTCACCTTCTGCCCCCTAATAAACAGCAAATCTTAGTTTCCATAATATCACCAACATGCCACTAGCTCCCCAGCCTCACGGGCTCACAGGCTAGGGGTTATTTTCCACTCCCCTCTCTGTACATTTATCCTTTCCTGTCTCACAGTTTCTTCCTTCCCTCTCCATTCCCGCGGCCACTACCCAGGTCGAGGTCACACAAACAAAGAGACGTACACAAAATCTCAAAGTTGGAAAGAACCTTGGGAATGAATCTCAGCAAATGGCATTTGAGAAGACAGCACTGAGATAGTTCTCTTTCTTCCTCCTTCCATCTATTGTGAATGAGGCCATGAAGGAAATCAAAGAGAGACTAGCTGCATAGACTGTGCTCTGACACCTCAGGTCGTTAGCTCCCAGAGAGCAGTCTTGTCAGTCTCCATGAAATTCTACCTTCTTTCAGAGGCTCGTTTTATAGAAGTTAAGTTTTTAATCTCTTGCTTTATTGAAGAACAGACTGAAAAGTTTGCCAACCATAAGACTGGAATGAATATTCTACCACAAGCACTATGACAGAATTCAAGGAGCCATGAATGGGGAATGAGAGGCTTAAGTGCTAATGGGATCTCAAAAACTTATTAGCTGTGAACAATGAATTCACTTCCCCATTTTCCTCACTTTCCTCATCTGTAAACCAAATAATGGGTACGTAGTTTCTGAAGTCTCTTCCAGATCTGTTATTCTATGTCTATATAAAAGTCAAAAATTGGCTTTCAAATACAAGACTGGTCTACTGGGGAGTATTGTGATTATGGGGCCAAGGGAATACTCTTTGCCTTTCATGATACTTTGCTCCCATGCGTTAAAGGCATTAATCTGTTAAAGGAATTTAACAAAGCTTTTTATTCCATTGTCAGAGATAAGTCTTGACATGTAGCTAGCTGCCCTTAGGAGAGGTAGACACCAACTTAAGTTCATACTAAGGTATAAACAAGCCCTACCAAGAACTAAATCTTTTAAGAATCAACTAAACAGAGCTTGGAGGGGCTCCTCGCCAGAATACTGGCCACCTGATCATGATTTTTAGTTTTTAAAAACTAATAAAAACCATCCACTAAGTCTTCTAGGGGTGTTGCAACAATCTGGCTAGCAGCTGCTGTGGGGGTGAAAAACCAACACAAGCCCAACAACAAGAATGCTGCCAGCACAGGTTCTTTTGATCTGCTTTACTAAGGAAAGCAATGTTAAGGGGTTAACAATCTTATTTCAATCCAACATACAAATATCATTCACTTAGTTCAGGGCAAAAAGCCAGCACCCTGAACTTCAGAGCAAATACAAACAAATTACAAACATACATTATAAACAGACCAAATACAATTCATAGTTACCAAGAAACTGTGAACATCTGGGTGAGCCAGGAGGCTCTAAGAGCCGCTGCCCAGAGTCCTGTGCCAACACTCCTCCAGGAGTGAGGGCCTCAAGCAAATAGCCCTGTTCTCTCTTTCTATACAGTTTTTGGAAGTCGTCAAAAGTCATCTGAGTGACCAGAACTTAGGTGCATACTATTGGCTCTGGTCTTAGCCACTCTCCTTAGGGCCCTGAGGGCTTCATGACCGCATAGGCTTAGCACCTAGTAGTTAGGAGTTTTGGCCTGGGGCTTTGTACCTAATAAGGCTCAATCAAAGAGACTTAATTGATTTATCATTCTAAAACAGTAAGAGAGTCCCACCTTAGTTACCAATGCAAGGGGTTATAATTTGTAAAGGTGGAAGATACAGCTACAAGTACAAACATGATAGATATTTGGAAGTTGGAAACTGAAAGAATAAAAGAGTTATTTATCTTCTGAGATCTAGCACTCAGAGTTCTAGGCTTACTCAGTTCAGGTTCTTATACTAGTGGAATATCCACCCACTGCCAAATCACTTTCTTTGGCTTGAATTTGCCCCCACCTAGAGTTTCTTCAGGTACTTCCAATTATAACCGAAGCCTAGGTCTCCAAGGATATAGGTAAAAAAAAATAACCCCAGATCCTATATAAGCAAATAAGGTAAATATGAATATTAAGTATAGGACAGCCCTTATTTCACCTCCACAGAAAATGTAGGAAACACATAAAGGACTCACCGTAGCCCAGAAACAATGGATATAATTATCCTTTCTTGTAAATGAGTTCCATTGTCCCCCTTCTCCTCTCTCCCCACCCAGGGCCCAACACAACTCTTAGGGACACCATGTCATTTTCATTTCCCTTGGATATTCCCTTCTTTCCAAGTCTGACACTGCATAGAAAATCACACGATGCTATCCTGCATGCTGGGGTTTAAGAAATCCCACTATTTGACTCTGTTCTTCCTCTCTCTAGGGCCAACATCTCTCAGGTCAAAGCTATCTCACCTGGCTATACTCCTGGACTTCATCACAATCTCATCATCCTGCAAGATGATAGCAACCCTGAAACTCACAGCTCCGCAGTACACCTTGCCCCTGGGGTGAGGTCCTCTTTCTCTATGATTGGAAAGGGTAGAGGGCAGACAGCAGAGAGCTCCTCCTAGACCCTCAATTTAAAGAGAGCTTCTGCAGCAACTGTCTCATCACAGTTCATCCAGCTGTTTGCCTGATCTTCATCATCATGTGTCCATGCCAGGTACCGCCCCCCCCCTTTTTCAGATACTTTTTATTTGTTGTCTTCCCCCATTAGATTGTGAGGGCAGGGACTGTTTTTTGCCTTTGTTTGCATTCTCAGCATTTAGCACAGTGCCTGGCAAATAGTAGGTGCTTACTAAATGTTTATTGACTGACTCACTAACTCTCCACAGCTTGGGCCAGGACCTCAGGAGTCAGGAACTTGCCTATCTGGCCACATGTGTTAGAACATAAGCAACTGCAATGTGTCTCCATCTCAAGACAGCCATCATGGAGTCTTGGCAGGGAGAAAGAGCCTGAGCACATGCAAGGCTTTTCTGTTGTGTGACGCAAGACTACATTTATCTCTGTTCATCTTAGCTCTAACCAAAAACAAAAAAGTAGGAAAAAGGCTAACTGCGCGACCAACTTCCTTTTTATAGTCCTAGCCAACAACAGCCTGAGCCAACCAATTTATTCACAATATTCCAAGCAAATCAATTAATCTTCAATAGATGGGATGTGATAAAAGCTCAGGACTCAGAGCTTATCAAGCTAACTGGAACTCCCCTGAACAATCTCCTAGAAGGGTAAATGCCAAACACTTTCTAAACACCTATGGTTTAAGAATGAGGAAAGAGAGAAGACATGATGATGCTGGATATCTGTCTGAAGGGCTGGGTGAAGGAAAAGCTGGAAGAGAAAGTTTAAAGAAAAGTAAAGCTGAGGGCAGAAAAAACAAAACTTTGCCCACTTCATATTTTTTCAGGGTCATAGGATCCTAGAATTCGAGCTGGAAGGGACCCTAGTGGCCATCAAGTTCAACTCCATCATTTTATCATATTTATAAGGAAACTGAGGCCAAAGGGAGGTAAGTGGCCTGCCCAAGGTCAGACACACAGGTAGTAAGCATAGGAGATAGAGCCCATGTTCTTTCCACTGGACCATGTCCACCCACCCTCAACCTATACCATCTTTGTTCAAGCCCAGTCCCTGCTTTCTTAACCACAGTAAACAGTCATGTGAAACACCTCGGCATTGAGCTATTTATTCTAGCAACTTCTATCAGCAGAAGGAATGTTTTTGGCCTCTGAGAACTGTGCTCTTCCAGGCCTAGAGACAGAAACTTGTCTTGCAAAGGCTTGCAGTCTGTCCCTATCCAGCTGGGCCACCTACAGAGAGACCTCTGAGGTCATGGAGGTTATGCAGCCCCCAGATGTTTTTCCTCCCCCTCCATCTGGAGGTCAGCCGATTCCCACCACAGAGCTTTGAGTCAAATTCTTCTTTCCCAGCAGAAGCTATTTCTCTGTTGTTGCAATGGCTTTCAGCACCAGGACTTGCCAAGGAGGACCATTTGACCCCTGAGTAAGGGCTTGGCCCCATTTTGTGGACAAAGTGCAGTTAATAGCTTTGAAAACGCACAGCTGGAATAAAAATTGTTACCAAAGTGGGTTCTTCAAATTTGAGATGAAAGCAATTGCTTGTGAAAGCTGCAGTCAATTGAGTGGGGCTGAACACAACAGAATCTCTTAATGCAGCAGTGATAAAGAATCAGGCACAGGCTGGATGGAAGGGGTCTGGAGGGAGGGCGGGTGGGACATTTTACATCTGGAAGGTAACACAGCTGCCAGTATTTGCCATCAGAAGACAAGCGGGTGGCCGGAGATAAGAGGAATGACTATAAGGGTCCCCTCCCTTCCCCATATACTGTTTAGTTGGTTGATCACTGGGTCCCATTGAGTGGGTTGTCACCTCTTTCCTTCCCTCCACAGGTCATGTCATTCTCCTATTCAGAAATCTTCGATGGCTCCCCCATTGTCTGCTAAGAGCACTCAGAACTTCTGAGCCTCAAAATAGCCTGGATTCAGGGATTTGGTATGATAAATGTTTAACAAGTGACTCTCAAAAAAAATAGTACAGAAGATATACTTTTCAAGTTTAATCTTCATTATTAAAACTTGTCCCCACCACTTTCTTAGGTCCAGACAATTACCAAAACAATAAGTCCAATCTGTAGTGATTTCTTAAGTATAAATGCTCACACTGAAAATTTAACAATTGGCTCTCCAGCTTTCCTTGGGTAGGGGACCTCAAGCTGCTTTCAGAAGCCCTGCCTGGATCCCTCCACAATCTGTCAGGAATTGACCTTTCAACCCTCTTCTCCCATTACCCTTTCTCTCACATTGAGCTCCTCTACGTAAAGCCTTCATTGGAGCCAAACAGATCTCAGCCATCTGCTACACACAGCTTCTGCTCTGAACTCTACCCCTTACTCTGTGGCCTTGGGCAAGTCATAGAACTTACCCATATTTCAAGCTTCCTGTCTGTAAGGAACAAAAAAGGGTGGAGGGGATGATAATGATCCTGGCACCATCTCAGGTTGTTGTGGGGATCAGATGAGATAATGGATGTAAAAGACTTTGTAAGCCCTTGTTGTTCTTTAGTCATTTTCAGTTGTGTCAGACTCTCAGTAACCCCACTTGAAGTTTTCTTGGCAGAGATACTGGGGTGGTTGCCATTTCCTTCTCCAGGTCATTTTACAGATGAGGAAACTGAGGCAAACAGGGTCAAGTGACTTGCCCGGGGTCACACAGCTAGTAGGTGTCTGAGGCTGGATTTGAACTCAGGAAGATGAGTCTTCCTGACTCCAGGCCCAGCACTCTACCAGCTATACCCACCAAGCTTCCCCTTGTAAACCTCAAAAGCCCATAAATATCAGTTATCTATCTGGTGAGAGCCAGAAGCTGTGGAGTAGAGCATCGAGGTTAAAGTCAGGAAGACCTGGTTTCAAATCCTGTTTCTGAAACATGCTAGCTGTGTGACTGTGGGCAAAACACTTAAACTCCAAGTGCCCCCAAGAAATATTGTAATTAAACAGGGGAAGAGGCAGAGTGGATGGAGAGCTGGCCTCAGTCACTGTAAGTTACAGAGCAGGGGCCATCTGCATGGACCAGCCATCACACATACATAACCCCACACATGCACATGCACACACACAACACACACACATGTATATTTATTTGTACATATACACATAGATATGTACACATTTTAGACGTGTGTATGTTATAAGGCTTATGTATATTTCATATATACAATAAATATGTGTATACATATGTGTGAATATATATATGTATATATAATTAACATTTTTCCATCACCTTCGTAAGTCTAGACAATCACTAGAACAACAAGTTAAGCTTGGATATATAGTCATTTCTGAGGTATAAATACACTGAAAATTTAGGAAGTGACTCTCCGGCTCTCCCTGTAGATTTTCATATACATATGTATATGTATACATATAAATACATATATACATATATATACATACATGTATGTATAAATATATGTAATGCATATGTGTGCATGTGCATGAATATACATATATATGCAAATGTGATATGTATATACAAGAACAAGTTATAGGAAAAAGTTAATCACTGTAGACTTTCACTTGGAAGGGAATTTCCTATGCCACTGAAATTTCCTCCAACAATGAAATCACAGGTCCTGACCCCCAGAAAAGACATGAACCAAGCATTCATTACAAAGCTTTTATATGCAAGGCACTAGTGGATCGTGGGGAGTTCACAGAGCCAGGAGAGGGCTCTGAGGTCATCTAGGACAACCCACCCACCTATACTTTTGTAGATGAGAAGACTGAGGCTCAAAAAGAGGACTTAAGTCCCCAAGGTCACACAATTAGTGCAGAGCAAAGCCAGCACTGATCTCAGATCTGCTGACTCCAAAGCCAGAACTCTTTCCAATACATCAAATTGCCTGTGGATTTTTTTAAAGTCCTAATCCATGACTTAAGAAGTTTACATTCTCCTAGGGAGACCTGATGTATGTAAGTGTAATATAAGGTGAGGAGTGATGGTGGGGAAGGTCAGTGCACAAAACAAAAATCTACCCAAATGCTTAAGAAAGACTGAAGTGTTTACTTTCAGTTAGTGGTGCTAGGGAAGGCTTTGTGAAGAGTTGGCACATCACCTGAGCAATGAAGGAAAAGAAAAATTCCGAAGTGGTAATATGAGGAGGGAGTGTATTCCAAGCATTAGGGAAAACAAGTAAATGTCCAGAGACAGCATGTCAAATTTGATTTTTTGTTCAGTGATTTTTCAGTTGTGTCCAACCCTTCCTGACCCCATTTGGGATTTTCTTGGCAAAAATACTGGAGTGGTTTGCAATTTCTTTTTCTACCTCATTTTATAGATGAGGAAACTGAGGCATACAGGGTTTAGTAATTTGTCCAGGGCCACACAGCTAAGAAGTGTCTGAGGCCAGACTTAAATTCAGGAAGATGAGTCTTCCTGACTCTAGGCCTGGCACTCAATACACTGTGCCACCTAACTGCCCATATTTAGAGTACAGCTAGTAATCTAGTTCGTATGAAATATAGAGTCCATGAAGGAAAGTAGTGTGAAATTAGGCTGGAAAACTAGGTTGGAATCAGATTTCTAAGGACCTTCCATGCTAGGCTAAAGGATTTGTCCTTTAATCCATAAGCAATAGGAAGCCATTGACATTTTCTGAGCGGGATGTGATCAGATCTTTGAATGAGAAACCATCATAAAAATCCACTATATATAGAATAGAGAGGAAAAATTAAATATGATCACATTAAATATGATTGCCAACTGATTACTATATGTCAGGCACTGTGCCTAAGCTCTGGAAATATAAGTACAAGAAAAAAAAAACAATCCTTGTCCTCAAGGAGCTGACATTCTAATGGGGGATGATCACACACCAAAGGAAGCTGATGCATGATGAAAAAATCTAGAATGCAGCCTAGTAAGAAAGAAAGAAATAGCTGGCCAGGGCACTTTTCTTAAATGATGGTTCTGGGAGGAGCTATCCAATCAGAGAGAGGGACCACAAGAGTTGGGGGCATTTCTAAGTTGTGAATTTTTTGAGGATAAAGAGTTTTCTGGGGCATGTTGGAGAAGAAATGATGTAATTGCTTGACAGGAATATTTGAAGAATGAGGTCATTTATAGCAAGTACAATGACCCGTTTCCCAAAGTAGTTATGAATGCAAATGGCTCAAACCTACCAAGATGTGATGAAGAAGACATTAGAGAGATAACAAAAAACACACAGTACATAACCCTAGAGAAATCTGTGTCTCGGATGATTGCTGCAGCCAGGCCAATTTGAGCCACTAAAATCTGGTATATGCCATCTGAGCAAGGAGGGGCTTTCAACTCCAGAGCTAAGCAAAGAGATATTCAGATGGTGGAAATGCAAAAAGGTCCAAAGGAGCCTCCAAGATTCCAGATTAATATGAAGTTACAAAAATGACTGGCAGCATGAATGAAGTCAGGTTAAGGAAAGAGAACCTGGAGGAAAGGAGACCAGGTCATAATTATTGAAGTAAGATGGTGTTCATGTGAGTGGAGAGAAGAGGATGGATGTGAGAGATGTTATGGAGGTATATTTGGCATGATTTACCAACTAATTTGTTGTGGAGGATGAGAAAGAGACAAAAGTGAAAGAGAATGCTGAGAATTCAATCCCAGGTGATTCAAATGATTCATATTGATGAGAATGAGGAGGGAGGAGAAGACGTAGAGCAATGAATACAGGCTATTCTTCCTCAAAATAAATTGGAATGTGATCATTGAAACTATGGGAGCAGATGGGTTTGCCAAGGGAGAGAAAGCAGTAGAAGAGGAGTGGGCTAAGGAAGAGCCTTTGGTTTTAACCCCACCTTTGAGGCAGGAAAAGGATGGTGAAGGAGATCGATGAGGAGTAGTCAAATGGGTAGTCAATAATAGTCAATAAGCATTTACTAAGTGCCTACTATGTTCTGGGTACTGTGCTAAGTGCTGGGGATATAAATACAACAAAAGAAAGACAGTCTTTGCCCTCAAGGAGCTAACAATCTAACAGGTAGAAAGTGAACTTGGAGAGAGTAGTATCACAGAAATCAATACAATATAATAAATATCTATTAAGTGTCTACTGTATAACAGGCATTATGCTAAGTTCTGGGGAAACAGGAAGAAGAAGAAGAAGAAGAAGAAGAAGAAGAAGAAGAAGAAGAAGAAGAAGAAGAAGAAGAAGAAGAAGAAGAAGAAGAAGAAGAAGAAGAAGGAGGAGGAGGAGGAGGAGGAGGAGGAGGAGGAGGAGGAGGAGGAGGAGGAGGAGGAGGAGGAGGAGGAGGAGGAGGAGGAGGAGGAGGAGGAGGAGAAAGAAAGGAAGAAAGAAAGAAAGAAAAAGAAAGAAAGAAAGAAAGAAAGACGAAGCAAGCAAGAAAGAGAGAGAGAGAGAGAGAGAGAGAGAGAGAGAGAGAGAGTCCATGCCTTCCAGGAGCTTACAATCTAACAGGCAGAAAGTAAACCTGGAGAGAGTAGTGTCACAGAAATCGATATAATAATACAATACAATAAACATTTATTAAGTGCCTACTATATAACGAGCACTGTGCTAAGCATTGGAAAACCAAGGGGAAAAGTAAATCCAAAAGAGCTGTATAGTCAGCAGTCTCAAATGTTACAGAAAGTTCAAGGAGAAAAAGCCATTGGATTTAGCAATTGAGACTACTGGAGACCTTTGGTAGAATGGCATCACTAGACTGGTGAGGGCAGAATCCAGATAAAAGAGGTTAATAAAAGCATTTCTGGGCAGCAGGAGAGATAATGGCCCATGAAGCTGTGCAGACCCAGTCCTAATGATGGCATGACTCCTAACAGTATACAGCATCTCCAGAGTAGGAGCTGGGAAGATGGACTGAGGGTTGATCAAGGATTCATGATTATTAATATTCATACTCCTGTATCTTTGCTTGTATTGTTCCCTTCACCTGGAATGCCTTGCCCTGTTTCTGCCTATTACAATTCTACCCATTCATCCAGGTCTAATCTAAATGCCATTTCCTCCATGAAATCTTCCCTGATTACCTCAACTGTCAACAGCCTATTTTTCTACTGAGCTCTTATAAAAGCATGGTGCAATACTGGATAGAGAGAACAAGACTGAGTGAGAAGACCTGGTTTCTAGCACATCCCTATCTAGCTCTGTGACTTTCAGGAAAACATCTTAGCTCTCTGTAGTTTTCCTACTTTATAAAGTTGGGGGTTTGCACTAAATGATCCTTAAAGTCCCTTCCATTTCTGACATTTCTACATTTTTTTATTTGTGTTATATATCATCTCTCCTATGAGATCATAAATTTTAGAGGGAAAAGACTATGTCTTATTCATCCTTTTATCCTTCACAATGCCTTTCACAGGGCTTGTCACATATTAGACATTCAGTAAATGTTTGTTGAAAGAACAGATAAAAATCCTCCCTGGGTCCTGTCTCAGGAAGGAGGTGCAGAATTCTGTGACAAAGGGGGAGCCAGACTTGGCATTTAACCTTAAAATGACCCCGGCACCTGAAGATGCAGAATCTCTGACCTTCAAGCTATTGTGTGCTTAGATTGACCACACAGGTGCTGGAAGTATCACTGCAGGACTTTAATTGTTAATAGATTTGTTCACTCTCCTGAGGAAATCACATGGCAGGTACCAGCTATAGTAAACTGTTTAGAAATCATTGCAATATTTCAAAAGTTCCATGGTTTTATCCCTGTAGGTCCTCACTCCAATGACAAAGCATAAGCCAGCTAACCCTGAGCCTGCTGCTCTTCTCTCTCTCTCTCTCTCTCTCTCTCTCTCTCTCTCTCTCTCTCTCTCTCTCTCTCGTCTCATGAATTCCTACAGCTTCAATGATCATCTCCATGTAGCTGACTCTTAAGGTCTATATTCCAAATGTATTCTCTCTCCTGAATTCTAATATCATTTTGCCTACCCACTGTCTGGATTGCCCATCAGCATTTCAAAATTAACATTAATTATTTCTCTATTACATTCTCCAAAGACCCTTTTTCAGGCTTTCTCTGGTGTCCTATGATCCTCAAACCTGGGCCACCTTCATCACTCTCACTCTCAATGGAGCACTTCATCTCCCATATTAATGAAAAAAATAAAGGCCATCTGCCATAAGCTTTCTCTTCTCTCCCATCTGCTTCAAAACCTCCCAACATTATCCCTCTGTTCTTGTATCTTGTGCTTCAGTCTCTGGCGGTCCTTCTCATCAGTTCTGGTCGCTACATTTCTGCCTTGACCTTGATCCCCATTGTCTCACAAGTCCTTTAGGAGTCTCTTCCTTCAGCCACCCTACCCAATCTAATCTTTCTCCTCCCCAACAACTGATTCCTTTCCTGCTTGCCTACAAATATGCCTAGGATTCTTCCATTCTTAACAAGCCATCACTTGACCCTACCATCTGCTCAAGGGCAGCTAAGTGGGGCAATGGATAAAATGCCAGGCCTAGAGTCAGGAAAACCTGAGTTCAAATCTATCCTTAGACATTTACTAGCTGTGTGACCCTGGGCAAGTCATTTAACCCTGTTTGCCTCACTTTCCTTACCTGTAAAATGAGCTGGAGGAGGAAATGATATTCCAATATCTTTGCCAAGAAAACCCCAAATGGGGTGACAAAGAATCAGATACACTTAAATGACTGAACAACAACAACAAACCATCCACTCAAGCTCTTGTACTATCTATAGAGAGATATGTATATAAATAATAAATTTAAATAATATCTAGGTAGAGAGATAAACACAAATATATACATATCTATTTATCTATCCATCTCTTTATCCACATATATCCTCCTTTACACAGCCAGACTTCCAGAGAAAGATTGGGCTAAACTCATGCTCTTTCCCCCATATTAATTTGAATAATGCTCATTTGTGGATATGTTAGCCCACCACCTAACCCATTACATATTTTATTTCTGGACTTCTTTGTAGTTTGTAACTGGCTCTATATTTCAGCCGCCCCATACCTTTTTTGTACCTTTCCTTTGTGCTGTGTGCCATACTAATTTTTTCATCAAACATTTATTTATTTATTCATTCATTCATTCATTCATTCATTTATTTATTTGTTTTGGTGAATAGTATTTTATTTTTTCCATTTACATATAAAGATAATTTTCAACATTCATTTTTATAAGATTTTGAATTTAATTTTTTTCTCCTTCCCTCCCATCTCCCTTACTCACGATGGCAAGCAATCTGATATAGGTTATACATGTGCAATCACATAAACATATTTCCACATTAGTCATATTGTGAAAGAAGAAATAAAACAAAAGGGGAAAGCCACAGAAAAAACCAAGTGAAAATAGTATGCTTCAATCTGCATTCAGACTCCATCAGTTCTTTCTCTGGATGTAGATAGCATTTTTACATCATGAGTCTTTTGGAATTATCTTGGACCATTGAATTGCTGAGAAGAGCTAAGTCAGTCATACTTGATCTTCACACAATGTTGCTATTACTATGTACAATGTTCTCCTGGTTCTGCTCACTTCACTCATCATCAGTTCGTGTAAGTCATTCAAGGTTTTTCTGAAGTCCACCTGCTCATTATTTCTTATGGAACAACAGTATTCCATTACATTCATATACCACAACTTGTTCAGCAATTCCCCAATTGATAGGCATCCCCTCACCTTCTAATTCTTTGCTACCACAAAAAAGCCACTATAAATATTTTTGTACATATAGGTCCTTTTCCCTTTTCTATGATCTCTTTGGGATATAAACCTAGTAGCGATATTTCTATATCAAAGGGTATGTCATAATCATGTTTAATCCATTGGAGAATGTTATATTCTATTTCTCACTGTCATAGGGCAATGCCCATAGAATGTTGATATCAAAAAGAAAAGCTTTTGTTTGCTGGAGAAGCATACGATCATTAAAAGTGTTTTGCAGTTTTTAAAGGCAATCTAGTCCACTCTATCCCTCCTGTTCAGTTGTGGGCTCAACTTGTCCATTTTTACTGTCTGTCCCAAATCTACACACTGATGGAGAAGTTCTATGGGTTTTCTATCCAAATGTATATTGTGATTTGAGCTTAGACATTTTTTATCCACTAGTTTTTTTTTTCTGTGTAGATGATCAGTCAAACTCTTTGGGGTGGTCTTGGACTTGTTTCAAAAAGCTCTGCAATATTCTGGAATTTGAGGCAATCATAACAATGTTACCCACAGAAAGGGGTGTCAGGAGAACCTTACCATCCACAGGATTCTGTCCTCAACTTGCACTCTATATACTGGATGTCATAAAAGCCATGTATGATACTAAGAGAAGAGGAAATGAGTATGTGTTGAGGACGACAACCAGAGTCCATCCCTGAATACCATATCCTCCCAATTTCAGGAGAAAGTGGGAAAGGCCTAGAGCACACTGGATGGACCCCTTCTCTTAAACTTATAGGCTATGGAAATTTTATGGGACAGCATGGGCAAGAGCTGCAGTGAATTGGCAGACATGGATAGATTTCCATTCTTATCATTAGAGATAACATCTGAGTTGATGAAGTGACAAATCCATTTGAGTATTTGATTAATTCCCCCCCCCCATAAAGTGTGAGGTCCTTGAATGTAAAGACTACTTCATTTTTGCATTTGAATACCCAATATCCTAAACATAGTAAGTTAGTCAATAAACATTTATCAACCATCTGCTATGTCCAGGCACTGTGCTAAATGCTAGAGTCATAAAGAAAGGCAAGACAGTCCCTGCCCTCAATAACCTCACAATCTAATGGGGGAGACAACGTACAAACAATTATGTACAAATAGGAGCAGCTAGGTGGCCCAGTGGATAAAGTGCTCGGCCTGAAGTCAGGAAGACTCATCATCTTGAGTTCAAATCCACTTACTAGCTATGTGACGTGGGCAAGTCACTCAACCCTCCATTCCTCATTTGTAAAATAAGCTAGAGAAGGAAATGGCAAACCACTCCAGTGTTTTTGCCAAGAAAATCCCAAATGGAGTCATAAAGAGTTGGCCATTACTGAAACAACTGAACAACAACATTGCAATAGTCTAGACACAGGGTGATAAGGGACTGCACCAGGGAGGTGACAGTTTGTTGCCTCTTCCCCACATTCTTCCCCACCCTACCCCCATAATAGGCATTCACACAAAGAAGTCCTTCCATTTTCTTACCCCTCACTTCCATGCAATCTGCTTTCTAAACCTATCACTCAACTCAATCTGTTATCTCTAGGGTTACCAATAACCTATTAATTGTCAAATCTAATGGCCTTTACTCAGTTGGCTTCTTTCTCCTCCTTGCGTTTTTGTGAAACTGTTCTCTCGTGGTTCTCCTCCAATATTTCTGGGAACTCCTCCCAGTGTAATCAGTGCTGTGCCACCCTGAATGTAAAAAATGTACCCTAGGACTCTGTCCTGAGCCCTCCCAGTGACTCTTAGTGACTTCATTTGGTCTTATACGTTTAATTATCATCTCTACATGAATGACTTCCAATTTTTTTATCTCCAGCCCTAATCTCTCTCCTGATCACCAACTGCCTACTGTAAATTGCAACTGGATATCCTCTAGGCATCACAAACTCAACATGTCCTATTTAGAATTCATTCTCTTTCCAACCAAGCCCCCTGCTCTGAATATAGTAAGAACTTTGAATTGAGTTGTTGGATCTTAGTAGACACCCTTCTGGAACTGTTGTTAACCAAAAAATTCCATCACATTATGGCCAATCTATTGTTGATGAATGTGTCCATACTTAGCTAGTTTAGTTCTCAGAGTCAATGTGTCACCAGGGAGCCATTGCAATTTTTATTCTCTAACATCCTTGAAGTTATTCTAGTGTAGTAGAACCTGTCAGAATTTACACTCCACTATTATAGTTTTTAAGAACTCAGGGTCATTTCCAAGTCCAATGAGGAATCATGAGAGAACTTTAGTGAAGACTACAATAGTTAATTTTTACAAATTGCCTTGTCTAAATTACATATAATTTACTGATGTTTTGGACTCTGACTTGATTTGGTCCATGTGGAAGTACAGCAATCAACCACCCAAGAAGCATTTATTAAGCACTTACTATATGCCAGATACTTTGCTAGATGCTGGTGATACAAAAAACACAAAGAAAAAAGCAATCCCTACTCAAAAGGGGTTTACATTCTATCATGAAGACAACAAGAACTTATAAGCATAAACAGAATAAATTTAAAGATAATAAATTCAAATAAATGCAAAGTAGTTGAATATAGGTTAGTTTGAGAGGAAGGGCGCTAGTAATTAAAGGGATAAGGAAGGCTTCACATCTGTGTCTTGAAGGAAGGGAAGGATTTTATGAGGCAGAGGCAAGGAAGGATGCATTCATGGTATAGGGGACCACTATTACAAAGACTTGGAGACAGGACAACAAATATAATGTGTTAGGAACAGAGCAAAAAGCCGGGTTGGCTCAATTGTAGATTAGGAAAAAAAGAAGTGATATCTTTTGAAACTGGAAAGTAGGCTGGGATAAGGCTGTGAAGGGTTTTAAAAACTAAACAGGGAGAACTATGCCTGCCTTAAGTGGAACCTATCATTTCAAGTCCATTGGGAGATTCCATCGGCACAATGATCCTAGGAGGCCTCTCCTAACATTATCAGCAACACAGGACCTCATGCTGCCAGTCGTTTGGGAGCTAAGAAGGGCAAAGGAGAAAAACTCATAATTGATCCAACTACCAACACAGTAGATTTTTCCAAAAGTACCAGAGCTCAATGTGGTAGATAGAGAGATACAGATATAGATACATAGATGTGTGTGTGTATATGTATGTATACATGTTATATATAGCTATAGTTATAGATTCTTCTGGGTCCCTCAGACTAGGATACCTTTCTCTTCACATCTCCAGGGCAGAGACCATCTAAGGACTTTTGATTCTAACTCATCATTAGTAAGTAGCTGACACCCCTTGTTCAATGTCTCTACCTTCCTCTCATCATCCTATCACAGACATATTGGCCTCATCTGCTTCGGAAGCTGCTCAACAGAGTTGAGCTATGCTGTTAGGGAAAAGTTGGGGCAGGGTGAGTTGGGAGAGTGCAGAAGGGAAATGAGGTCAAGTGAAAAGATAATCAACTCTTTCATCTTTCCAACAGGGAAGAATGTCCATAAGGTGTTTGGCCTGAATTTGTTGAAGCTTTTTTTTTTTTTGGTAACCTTTTCTATTTCCCCTCCCCTTTTGCTTTTCCTTATGGTTGGTTGGCCAAGGGAAGGATCTTTTGTGTATATAGTTCTTGCCTTTCCTCACTCTGTGCTGAGATGTTGCCCAACCTCTGTCTCTCCCTATGTACCTATAGCCTGGTCTAGTCTCCTCCCCCTACATGTCTTTTTCTTTTCTTTTCTTTCCTTTTATTTCTTTTCTTTCTTTTTTTGCTGAAGCAGCTATATTTCCCATAGTTTTGCAAAGTTAGATTGTGTTGCTTCCCCACTAAACTAAGGGGAGTAAAGAAAGGTCAAATGGGTGGGTGTTAGGGCCTAGGGGAATCCAAATTATCCTTTTGTTCTGGGGGAGGAAGATCCTTTCATACTTAACATACTTTTATGCCCAGCAGTGAAAGTTGGGATTTCCAGTAACAATCCTACTTGGATAAATCAATACAGGAAGGGAGAGTGAAAAACATGATTCCCAGGTTTCCAAATTTCAGGATCATTTCTGAAGGGTTTTTGGAAAGTCTGGAATCAATTCCATCCCACGTCTCCAAACCCCAGTGCATTTGAACACTTGAGCAGTGAGAAAAGTCAGCTCCTATGTATTGTTTTTTTTTAACCCTATTTCTCCAGATTCAAAGAAACTGGAAGATGTCCCCAAGTGTTGATTATTGGGCTATGGGAGAAGCACGCATCTCTCTTGTCCCAAAATTTAGGGGGCTACATGTTTCCACCTACCTTTTGATGGTAGAGCAGATTCTTTTGCTCTATTGGTGTCCCTAGGAGTAAGCTTGTTGTACAGAAGGTATGGGCCACAACCTAGGGGCAAAGGAGATAGGGAAGAAGAGAATAAATAAAAATAATTCCTACTATGTGCCATGTACTGTGCTAAGCACTTTACAAATACTATCTTATTCGATCCTCACAAGAGTTCTATGAAGTAGGTGTTGTGAAGTGACTTGCCCAGAGTCACATAGTAAGTATCTGAGGCCAGATTTGAACTCAAGTCTTCCTGACTCCAGGTCCCTGTGCCACCAGTTGCCTCTCCTTTTGATTTTCTCTCCCTCCTCCACCTTTGTCTCTTTTTTCTTCTGGTGCTTCTTTTTTTCTCAGTGGGGTTGTGACTATCAATACAAACATGAGCTCTGATGGCCTTTTAAAAATTTTTGTGTCACTGTAAAACACTAAATACTTGAATCCAACAGAACTAAAAACCTACCTCCCCACCAAACACTACCATGATACCTTTCTTCTGCTCCATGCTTTTTTCTCTTTCTTGTTAACACTTGTAAATGCAAATGAGTTTTCGCATAAATAAAGCTTGTAAAGTTTTGTAATATATAATTATATATTATAAAATTTTACAAGATACATGTTATATATACATATATAAAACACACTAAATGCAAAAGTATATGTTTTATTCTATAGGCTATATGAAGTCATTGGAGTCTGTTGAGTAGAGGATTGACATGGTCATATCTGTGCTTAAGGAAAATCCGTTGATAGAAATGTTTAAAATGGCCTGAGTGAAGAAGGAATTGATTAGGAGGCTGTGGAAATAATCTGGGTGATAGCTGATGAGGGCCTTAACTAAGTTGTTAGCTGGACAAACAGAAAGAAATTGAAAAAGAAGACATAAGAGATGTTAGTAAAAAATGAATGGGTAGATAAATGAATGAATGAATCAATGAATGAATCAATGACAGCATGGCTTGGCACCCTGAGAAACCTCCCTCCCTGAGAACACTATTTTAAGAACCTTAGCCATGCCTCACCTCATTCATACCTGGATTCTTTCTGGAATTTTCCTGCTTCTCACCTGCCTCATTGACACCTCTGAAATCTCCACCTTAAGGCCCTCCCTTCTTCATTGTTGGCTCCCTCCTCAGAGACCACCATTTTAGGAAAGATACTTGCCATACTTCTCCTCACTCACATCCAGATTCTCTCTCGCATCCTCCTCCTTGCCTTCAGAGCTTTCGCCACTTTTGCGGACATTTTCTCCCCCTTCCAGCTTTCCAGTGTCCCTTTATGTGTTATTTAGCTCCACTAGAATGTAAGGAAGGAACTGTTTTGCTTACTTGTATTTTTATTCCTATCATTTATCACAGTGACTGGCACATACTAAGTGCTTAAAATGCTTCATTTATCTATCCTTGCTCTATCAACTTAGTAAATATCCTCTCTAAAAGCTAATAGAGTTCTATTGGCTAATTAATAATGGGGAGCACACCATATGGGGGCTCATTAAAGATACTACTAGAAAAAACATAACCTTTCTAGGATATAAAGTAGTAAGTGATCCTCTGGGGAGGTCAACCTCTGAGTATGTCTGCAAGTGGGAGAAGTGGCCTCAGAATGACTTCTACCCTTAGAAGGGGAAACACAAATGTGAACACCTCTTCAAAATAAAACAGCCAATGCAATGGGACATGAAGCCCTTAATACTCCTAGCATCCGAATAGTTCTCCTTGACTCATTTTTAGCACTCTTCCACTAACAACTCCTCATTATTTTACCTCCAAAAGGCTGTTCACAAATCATCTTGACTTCTTAGAGCAATTTCTTAGTTCACTTTTCCAAAGAGAAGCTAAATGAAAGAAATACTATGGAAAAGTTCCAGGAGGGTAGGGAAGGAGAAGGTAAATGCCTGGTTTATAAGTGGGACCAAGGAAGCAGCTCTTGGAAACAGCTCAGGGACACCAGGGATGAGAGAAGCATGAGAGCACTGGTCACCTGTCAGATCCAGTAACCCTCAAACAAAAACACTGTGCTGTTTGGAGGGAGGTGGACATGACACCACAGAAGGAATCATATGCATTCCAAAGCAAAGCTGACCTTCCTGTGTCAATTTCTAACAAACAGCCTCTCCTAAAGTATTTTTATCTGCACTCCATTTCCTGGGATTCAGTACCTCAAGCTTGAGTGTTTCTGTTGCATTTGAGGACTCATAACCCAGGTGTGCTCCCTCTTTCCCCTAATGCATGGTTCTTAGAGATGGCTATTACACATTTTAACAAATAACAGACTGGATATAAGGACTTTTATTGCAATATAAACACTGTAATTTCATCTTTTTAGGACAACCAATCTATGGAATCAAATCTAATGCGGAAGCTGTAGAGAACCTAGTTTCAGTCTAGCTTGCCTGTTGGGAGAGTTGTTCTAGAAGTCAGAATAGAAAATGGACAAGTGGATTTGTCCAGTTCGGTCATAGTAGGGAAGCTTCTCCATAAGCCTAGGCCCAAAAGGTCACAGTGAGGACAAAAAAGTGGGTTACAGTTTGTAAGGTACAGAGAAAGATGCAAGGATAAGATATTATGAGCTGATAAAAGAATGTGGGACTTTGTAAAAACTAGCTTCCCAGCAGTTCCAACTCACTCACTGCAACAAAGGAAAAAAGAAAAACCTCTCTGATTGTCCCTTTTGTAGTCAAACTCAGTAATTGCCTAGCACCTCCAGAGTCTTCAGACTTTCAAGTTCCCTAAGCAATTAGGATATTTTTTTTGGTCATCACATAGTATGAGCCACTCCATCATGGCTGGAGACAGGCAAGATTCCCATTGTTGGATTGGAATCAGGCAGAGGAACAGTTGTACCTGCTGTAGATAAGCCATGTGGAAGAGCAAGAATAAGCATGCCTGGGTCCTCATTGGCCAATCTTCCAATTACTTAAAGTACATTCAGTAAACATTTTATAAATGCCCACTCTGTTCAGTGCACAGTGTTGACAATGAGTGAGAGATATAATGTTTACCCAGATTTCTTATCTTCTGGAAGCTTACTATCTAATAATTAAAGGGGATAAGACATAAGCACAGATAACTTTAATGTACAATATTTCACACAAGTGCATTAGAGAGCCGGAACTAAAATATTATGCAATAGGCTGAAAGAATTCCCTTTGTTACATCCATAGGGGTACTGACATTTTCACACAGCACTCCTAGAGATAGCAATGCCTTAACCCAAAGGAATAAATTGATCTTGGAAAATTTTTTAGGAATGGGACAACCTAGCTGATAAAATATTTAGAGGAAGGTAAACCCTCTTGGCACCTCTCAAACTGCACCAAGGATATGACCACTAACTCTATGCATTAGATCAGTGTGGCTTTAAAGAAAGCACAACGTATAAAGGGGCAAAGTAATTCTGTTTGTGGGGAAGACACAGGGAACTTCTGTGTTTGAAGATTCTTATCATTTAACCCTTAGACCCAAATGTCAGAGCATCATATCACTGTGGTCATGATGGTTGTTGTTGTTTGTCCTTGGTTCTCGAAGAGGACCAATGACATGAAGAAGGTGATGTCTTGACTTGCAAATGAATTGGATTTAAGTGAGGCAGGGCCATGCAAAGTCACCAGCCTCCTTCTCTCCTCCAAAGCCATGCATATCACTGTAAAGAATTTTAGAAAGCATCTATAACAACGTTTTCATTGTTCTACAGTGGAAACTGAGGCCCAAAGAAGGAAAATTATTTGCCTGGGTTCATATAGAAAGTAGAACCAGAGCCAAAGTTAGAAATCCCTCTCCACAGTGGAAGGAGGATAATTGTTTAAAAGAGAGTTCAGCCAGATATAAGCACTGTGTTGTTTATTTATTTTTCCCAGAAATCTTTGAGTTGAAAGCCAAATACTAAACATTTCTTTGCAAGATTTTTTTTCTGCCAGCCTCCATGATATAAATCCTTAGGGCTCAGAGAAAAGGCTGAAGAGACCATCCTGAAGGAGCTGTTGGCACCATGTCAGCTTATAAAGATGGCTTTAATCAGCCTTACTCCTTCTTTTTTATTTCAAGCAGCCAGGAGAGTTACTCTGACCCACTAACGCCAAGAACCTAAGTATTACAAGCTGCTTTGAAAAAGATCTGTCTCAATTGAGTTCAAAAGAAAGAAACTCTGCCAGCTACCTACAATTTTTAAACAAGGACTTTGCACATAGAAGATTGGGGGAGGAGAGGAGGGAGAGCAATCCAGAATCCAGCCACAGTGACATTTTTTATCCCTGTTGTCTTTGTCCCTAACCAAAAAAAGTTAAAATTAAAACCAGATGAAATCCCCCTGAGATACCATCAGATTTAAGCCATTTCTGTTTTCCATTCTCTCTTCCTTCATCCCTCCCATAATGGCCCATCCCATTCATTCTATGTCCCTCCAAAATATGAGCATTCCAGCCTTCAGGAAATAAAGTCACAGCAGCTAGGTGGTACAGTGACTAGAGCACCAGCCCTGGAGTCAGGAGGACCTGAGTTCAAATCAAACCTCAGACCTTTGACACTTACTAGCTGTGTGATCCTCAGCAAGTCACAACCCTGATTGCCTCACCAAAAAAAGAAAAAAGAAATAAAGTCAGGAGAGTTCCATTGGTGCATCTCAGGGAGGTACCACGTTCTGTGACACACAATCATGACAGGTCCTCCAACTTCAACACAATATACTAAGCCCCTAGGCAGAACCAATCCTGTCCCTCTCTTACCTTCCCCCTTTGGAAATACAGGAAATACTTCTCCTCACCTACTCCCCTCATGCTCACAAGTGTAGGTCAAAGCCATGGTATGGTGCTCTGCCCTGCTCTGCTCAATGATATGCCGGTCCCTTTTTGAGAATTTCCTCCAAAGTTCTTCTCAAGATTTTCCTAGTCCAAATTAATAATACAGGACAGTATGTCAGTGGTTAATAATTTTTTAACCATGGATATAATATTCTTTGTCATGAGAAATCATTGCACGTGGAACATTGACATTGATAATATCATGGAAGAGTCAAGAAGCTAATGTATGTACAATTTCCTTCTTCTTAAGAATAGATGTTTTTGTTGAGTTTGTTGTGAGTCCAAGGTCTGACAAGTTCTGAGATTAGTGTGCACAAGTAACAAGCAACATTTTTTTTTATTTTATGAATTCTCTGCTTACCATACTACAAATGCTGGCTAAATAAAATTTATACTTTTGACAAAATTAAAATTCTTCACAACATGGCCCATCCTTACTGGTTCAATTTTAACACACCTTATTCTTCTCAATAAATGCTGCTATCTCATAACACTGGCCTCCTTGCTATTCCTGGCACATGTTGCTCCATCTCTTCACTCTGTACCTTTTCACTGGCTGTCTTCCATGCCTAGGATGCTATCCTTTCTCACTTCCACCTCTTGGCTTTTCCAGCTTCCATCAAAACTCCCCCTTAAATCCCAACTTTTGCAAAAGGCTTTTCCTACTCCCTACCACTACTCGTCTTTCCTCTGTGGTTATTTCCCATTTACACTATATATCTCTTGCTCTTGCAGTCTTACATGTTGTCTCCCACTTTAGACTGTGAGCCACTTGAGGGCAGGGACTGTCTTTTCCTTTCTTTGTGTCTTTCCACAGTGCCTGGCAGATAGTGAGAACTAAATAAGTAATGGTTGGTTGATTGATAAATGTTAATCTTCAATTACATGACATCCAAAATTTTATAGTATATTCCTGGAGAACCATTGCAGTACCTACTCCAATGAATCTACAATTTCACCATTGAGAATACTTCCACCCCTCCATGCTTTCTTATTCTGCATGATTCTTGCCTATATTCTTTTGTAAATCCTCCATCAAGAATTCACTTCATCTACTTGAAGCTTTTCTCTAGTTTCATTGTTATTGTTGCTGTTGTTTTATTTTTATTTTTTTGCATTTGGTAAATGCCAGAGGAGGGCCCTGGCTGCCCATCCTTCAGCCATGCCTTGTGTATGACCAATCTATCCTTTTGTCTGATCATACATTTCTTGGATAACATCTCTTAGGCTACTTCTTGCCCAGGGGTCAACTCTAGCCTTAGAGTACCTACTAAGCATCTCACCTTTATCCACTGGCTCACTCACAACTTTGATTCTTCAAAGATTTTGGTATTCAGAGATTTGAAAATGAACAGCATCACTGGAAGAACATTTGCACTTGAGAGAAGCAACTTTGTACCAGTCAGTAGCAGGCTCAACATGTTGTTCATCTATATCGCCTGTCCCAGATATGTATTCTTATGCAATGAACTGCATGTCATAATCTTAACAACTGTCATTCTTCATCCCTCTTTTTTTCTTATGGATTATTGGCTAATCTCTTTTGAGATACAAGAAATCTCACTAAGTCCTGTAGCATTCTGGAGCTATACGTAATAAACATATTATCATCCATACAAATAAGAACTTCTGAAGGACCTCACCAACCAATGGGAAAGTCTCTTCCATTTGGACTTCCTTCAATGTTTCATAGTACCATAGATTTAGAACTGGAAGGAAATTTATAAGCCATCAAATCCAAAGCACACATTTTATAGGTGAGGCAACCAAAGCACAATGACTCACTCAAGGTCACATAGCTACCAAATTTCTGAAGTGGGATTTGAACCCAAGTCTGTCCTGACTCCAAGTCCAGTGCCCTATCCACTACACCAACGCACCATTCCACTAATGACATGGCAAACACCTTTCATGAGCATACACTTCCCTGTTTTAGGGCTCACATAACATTTATACTTAGAGGGTCTTCAAATAGTTATCTCTGAGATTGTATTTATCAAGGAACCATACATGATCTTAATGTATACATATGGGACTTCTTTTTGGAAAGGATCTTTTAAGGCTGCACTTTGGTCTACTGAATAAAATGCTTTATTTTTTTAAGATCAACAAACCATAAATACAGTATCTCTTAAAGTTATCTTTTAGCCATTTGAGTGCCTATAAAAATGTGGTCTGTTAAAGACCTGTTTCCTTCTTGAATTTTCATCAGGGATAACTTTGATCTCCTCTAGCCTAGTTTACAGGCTAACTGTGTGTTACTTCTCCCTCGCTCGCTGGATATTGCATTCAAATTGGACCACTTACAATTCTTCATGTATGATAACATGTCCCGCTCCTTTGTGCCTTTGGACAGGTTGTCCCCATCCTTGGAATCCTCTCCCTCTCCATCTAAGGCTCAATTCAAGTGTCACCTCCTACAAGAAGCTTTTCTTGATTCCCCAAGTTATTATTATCTATTTATTTTGTGTTTATTTAATGTATATTTTTGAATTTACTTAGTGTATTTCTTGAAGTTCTTCCACACAGATGTAAATTCCTTGAAGGCAAGGATTGTTTTATCTCTTTGTATTTTTACTCCCTAGCACATAGTAGGTGTGAATACTTATTGAATAAGGAGGTAATCTGTACATAAGCACATATGTGTATTGCATGACATGCAATACATGTAGGCCATACTAATAAAATTAGATAAAGATACATAAATAGGCATGTGAAATGATAATTTGATGTTCTATTTTATCTGGAGGGAGGGGTTTCCTTCATGCTTTTCGAACTGTGTCCCATCCAGTCTAGATGCCCACTATGTGGATGCAGTGTGGATCAGCAGCTCTTTCAGGCTTCACCTTCCTAGGTGACATTTCAAACTTCCCCATACCAGGACTGAAGTGTTAGGGCTCCATTTGAAGATTCCTCTGTTATTGACAATGACCATGATAATAGATTATTAGAGGGACTTGTTTTTTTTTCATCTTTCCTCTGATGGCACACAGACAACTGACTCTGTTGGGACTCCCACTTCGGAAATCAGGTGCTTCCTTTCCATTAAGCTAGAGTCCATTTGAGTGATGTTGTTTGAGGACCAAGGGTCATTTTTTATTTTTATTTGTTTCACAAGCTGCCAAAACCAAAGAGATGTGTGGATCCAAAGGCAAGGATTACCTGAATTCATGTTGCAGATGGGGAAACAGAAGCTCAGAGAGGTTAAGATTCACCCAAAGTCACAGAGCTGGGCTAAAAATTAAAACACAGGCCATAGTACCTTGCTACCTCCCATGACTATCAGAAAGTGATAAAAAAGAAGAAAATTCAGATTTCTTAAGTTAGACTGAATAAAGTCCCTGCCAGCATAGAAGGGGGGAGGAGGAGATATCTACTGGTGGTAAGGTTTGCTAGTCAAGTCAATACAAAAGAAGAAAATTATAAGACTGATGTTTAATCTCAGATATTTCATTAAAAGGAGGGTCTAAGGAAAAGCTGGGCCTTTCTCAAGCTGTGAAAAACCATGGAAATATTAAACATTGGCCCATGACTATTCTAGCCCATGGTGGAAGAAATCTACTGGTTTCTCATATGAAATAAAATAAAATAAAACCTGGGAGTAAGGCCATTATTTTGACTTTTTATTTACATAGGACAAAGGGAAAGTGAGAAATGTGGGCTCACACACGTGGAGGAGGAGATAGACATCTTGCTTCATTTACATTCCTGTCTTTGCTTAGTGTTTTCAAGTCCCGGGATGTGATGCTGATGAAAGACAGTTAATTCAATTTCAACAGAGAAATTGATTAATGGACTGGATTAAAAGAAGTCCCTTGTGTCCAGGGCCTTAGTACAGCATACCAATTTGGTGTTATCTCACCATTTTCTCCTGAGTTCCTCACTTGACACTTTGACAATGCACACTAGGGCAAAGCGGGGAAGAAAGAGGGAGGAGAAGAAAAATGAGAACCAGTAGATTAGTGCTGGAACACACCTCTACATTTAATTAGCTATATTAATATTTAAGAAAAAATAATAGGGACCAGTGGGGAATATACTGATCTCAGGTCTCTTCTGCCATCTGGCAGCTATTTTCAAGTGAGGCTTCAATATAGTAGTGCACCTACATGGGGACAAAGACTTACTTAGCTTTTTTTTAGATGGGAGCTAGACAAGGTCTCCTATGTGTCATTACTGCAGTACCCTGGCCAGCAGTGACAGGAAGGATGAGAGCTGAGCCAAGTCAAGGGATAAAGACAAGATACCAAACAGCTGAATTGTGTTATGTTGTAGTAATAGGACAGAAGGGAAGCATGAAGTGGGGGGTTTCTGTAGGGAATACAAGGGATTGCCCCTTTGGTAGTTATATGAATTACTATTGGTGACCTTTCTAGTAATTTCTCTTACATTTGGGTGCTAGTTTTAAATGAGTTTGGAGACATTTGTAGGACCCTCAGGAGATTTTCCCAATATAACTTTTTCATTGTGCTTCCCTCCTAGGATGCTGAATCTAGAGAACAACTTTGTGCATGTGTGTTTTTCCTTTTCTTCTCCTTGGACATGTTGTATACTGTGTATACTTGGTATCTTCCTACTGGCTAAGAGTCAGTCTTATATAATGAGGAGATTTTATGATGATGAGCCCTTCCAGACACAGCATAGGGTGGCATGTCTAATAGTGCCCCTCTTTTTTGCTTTTTTGGCAGGGCAATTGGGGTTAAGTGACTTGCCCAAGGTCACACAGCTAGTACATGTGTCAAGTGTCTGAGGCCAGATTTGAACTCAGGTCCTCCTGACTCCAGGGCCAGTGCTCTACTCACTGAACCACCTAACTGCCCCTAGTGCCCCTCTTTCAGACTTTGCCTGATGACTTCTGGGACATCATAAATTGTGTATAATCTCAGGGAACAGCTACATGTGTTTCAAAGCTCAGATAGCTTTAATAGCAACAGAATCAGTCCATTTGTGGAACTATGACCATCCCATCCCAGAATTACAAATGATTGCAGCCCCATTTCCAACTAATCATTCTATTATAATACCAACCAACTTCACACATGTTGAATAATAGATTTAGATTAGAATGGGAAGGGATCTCATAGTCCATCTAATCTAAAACCTTCATTGAGGAAACTGATCCCTATGAAGTGAGGTGACTTGCCTAAGGTCATACAGTTAGCAAAGGACTGCCAAGATTCAAACCCAGGTGCTCTGGCTCTAATTAACATTCTTTTCACTGTATCACCCAGTAGCAAGGACAGACACTAACCTTTCTGGGCCAGCATTAATTAATTTTCTGACACATCTTCATCCCTTCATGAAGTAGCCTTCTGGAATAGAAATTGGGAGGATCTACTCTTGATTGGACAGTTCCCCTAAATGAAAAGGGAAGGCTCCTTTGGCGGTAGCCATAGGTACTTTAAGGTCAAGTGGTTAGCAGTGTTCAGGTGCTCCTGCCAAAAGTGTATTACCTTGGCCAAAATATTGGGATTAGAATGAGGGGTGCAGCTACAAAATGCTCTTATCAATAAGTTTTGGTAGTTATGGGCAATTCTAGCTTGGAAAGAAGCAATAGCCATGTAAATATTTGGGAAGAGATAAAAGGAAGAGTTAAAGGATCAATTAACCAAAAAGCTATTTCAGTCCTGCAGACTCAGCCAGAGTAATAGTTTACTGTGGAGTAATAGATTGCATGTAGTGGAAGGATTATGCTTGTTCTGTTTTGTCCCAGAGGACAGAACCAGGGGCCATGGGCAGAAGTTGAAATGAAGTCAATTTTTAGGTTCGTTGTTAGGAAAAACTTCCCAATGATTGGATCTATTGGAAAAGGGAATCTACTACCTCGACAAGTGGAGGGATTGCATTCCTTGGAAGTCACAGGCAGAGGCTATCACTAGTCAGATTAACAGAGTGGGGCTTTCTTTTATATACGGGCTGGACTAAATGGTCCCTGAGGTCTTTTCTGACTTTTAAATTCTGGAATTCTGTGGTTTTGCCATTCAGCTCAGTTATCTGAATTCCAAATCTAGGTTGCCAATCCTTTGTATGATGGAGGAAGGGGGCAGGTTCGAGTTCAGGAATCTAATAATGATGCAGTTGAAGGGCATGTAATGAGAGATAGTTAAGAGTCCACAGTTGTCCAAACTGTGAAAGTTCTGAGGCCACCATGGTCTTTGTTTCTTTAGTGAAGACAGACACAAACTAAAGCTCCTTCCCGTTGAGATCTACAATGTAAATAAGCATCCCTCTATGGAAGGCTTTTACTAAAGCAAAGGGAATGAAATTAACCAAGATGATCTGAGAATTTCTTGCCTAAGAGAAACCCATAAAAAGAGTAGCTCTTCTACTGTGGTAACAGCTGAGGTTGAGTTGAATTGTGGACGCTGTCTAGAAGAGGGGAGGGCTCGAGAGACGATTGACTTGGTAGCATCTGGTAAGTAGCCATATGTTCTGGATCCACGTTTGGCAGTGAGAAGTGCCTCTCTAATGTACTAGGCTTGTAGAGTAGAAAGAGTGATAGATTTAGAGTCATAGGATCTTGGTCTGAATCCTGGCTCTGGGGCTTCCTATTGGTATAACCTCAGATGGATCATTTAAGGTCTTTGGACCACCTTTGGGCTTCCTTGTCTGTAAAATGAGATTGGACTATGTGGTCTCCAAAGCCCCTTCTCAATTCTGTATGCATAATCTTATCCCATAACAATCACCCTCAGTAAGGAGGACTAGAGATACATAAGATTACGTCCCTGACATGACATAGTTGGCAGAGAGTTATAAAGAGTAAGTGATACTGGAGGTTGCAGACATGAATGTAATAGAGGCAGTATTTGGGGTCTTATGGTTCATGCAATAAAAACCAGGTATGCAATGCTACTTTGGACAGCTAGGTGGCACAGTGGATAGAGTTCCAGGCCTGGAGTCAGGAAGACTCATCTTCATGAGTCCAAATCCAGTCTCAGATACTAGGTGTGTGACCCTGGACAAGTCACTCAATCCTGTTTGCCTCAGTTTCCTCATCTGTAAAATGAGCTGGAGAAGGAAGTGACAAACCACTCTAGTGTCTTTACCAAGAAAGCCCTAAATGGGGTCAAAAAGAGTTAACCACAACTGAAACAACTGAACAACAACAACATGGAATGTTACTTAGGCAAACCAACATCTTCCTAAGCAGGAGTTCCTTGGATAGGCACAATAGGTACCCCCAGTTAGTGTAGTCCCTTTTAAGTAACAGATGGAAAGAGTTCCCACTGAGTATCAGAATTTCCTGGGCATCTTTACCGAGGAGCAGGTAGACCAGCTGTATCTACATGGACATTAGAATTTTCTGGTTGACCTCCTACAGAGAAATTGGTGCCATATTGGCAAATTTATTTATTAAATGAGCAGAAGACACAGACCTAATTGAAGAAAATTCAAGTGATACCAAGAAGAGATTCATACCATTCTCTGGGCCATGAGCATGGACAGATCATTTATTATATGTTTGTTTCCAAGAGAGATGTTAAGTTGCACCCCCTATGCTGGTCACAGAGGTTCAAAGGAAGGAAAAAAGCATTTATTAAGAACATATTATGTGCCAGGCACTCTGCTTGGTTGTTGTATAAATATTATCTCATTTGAGCCCACAACAACCCTGGAAGGTAGATGTTCTTATTATCCCCACTTTACAGATTAGGAAAATAAGGCAGTCAGAGGTTACATGGCTTGCCTGGGTCACACAGCTAGTAAATGTTTCAGGCTAGATTTGAACTCAGGTCTTCCTGACTCCAAATCTAATTCTCTTTCTACTGCACCACCTAGATGCTTCTGCATAAAATCGTTATCTTCAACAACTATCTCCTTCTGTTGATTTCGGACATTTTCACCTAAGTTCTTGAACCCATGCTATACTTACAGAGAGGTCTAGCCCAAAGACTCCTTTGAATTAGGGCACAAGTTGAGTAGAAGGCATAGAGTCAGAGTTGAGACATTGTGTATCCCCACTTTTGCCCGTTCAGTTAGCTAATGCACCTGTAATATACTAGCATTTAATTAATGAAATGATAATGGATCTTCTTGGTGAATATATCATGGCTAATACAGGTATGGTTAATTTATCATAGCCCTAAAGTTGGAGGGCACCTCACAGTCCATCTGATCATTTTCATTCCTGGTTCAAGTGTGGACTTAACTGAGGGTAACTATTGGGCCTACCCAAGGAACTCCTGCTTAGAAAGATGTTGGTTGCCTAAGTAATATTCCACGTTATTGTTCAGTTGTTTCAGTTGTGTCTAACTCTTCCTGAGCCCATTTAGGGTTTTTTTGACAAAGACACTGGAGTGACAAAGACACTCTTCCTTTGACAAAGGCACTGTACTTTGCCATTTCCTTCTCCAGGTCATTTTACAGATGAGGAAACTGAGGCAAATAGGATTGAGTGACTTGCCCAGGGTCACAGACCTGGTGTCTAAGGCTCGATTAGAACTCAGAATGCCATGTGCTATACTTCAAGAATGAAGACTGCATTTTCCACCAGAGCAGGTAACATTCCTAGAATTTATCCTCAGACCGTAAATGTTATGAATGGCACAGATATATGTATAGCCTGTCCCAGACTGCATTTTGTCAGTGGAAACTAAAGTCTGGCTGTATTTCTTAAGGAGTTTCTATAAAGCTATCCTTGATCCAACTTCCAAATCTAGCTTGCCCATCTTTTCAAGAGACAGATGCCTCAGGAGTTCCTGTTAAGGCTACTGTAACTCAAAACCTCTAAGAATGGGAAGATTGGTCAGACCCTGAGCCAGTAAACATCCCAGTTACATGTTACTCACATCAGTTGACATGGGCAGAGAGGAACTTTATCTTATGTGATTCTTGTGAAAAAGATGGAGAATTGTGGGCTAGATGATCATAACATTAGATATATTCACAACTGGTTGAGCGGCCAGGTCCTAACAGTAATCATTAATGGTTTCAAGCCAACTTGAAAGGATTCTCCTGGATTGCTATGGGAATCTACTTGCCACTGTGCTAGTTAACATTTTTATCAATGAGATGAATAAAGGCATATGTGCTGTCCTTATCAAAGTTTCAGATAACACAAATCTAGGAGGAATAGTTAACATGTGAGATGAAAGAGTCAGATTTCAAAAAGATTATGATATGCTAAAAAATATGGCTAAATCTAACAAAATGAAATTTAATAGACATAATTATAAAGTCTTATGCTTGGGTTCAAGAAAGTTACTTCATGAGTACGAGGTTGGGAAGGCATGATTACATAGCAGTTTGCTCACAAACAAATATATCTAGGGGTTTTAGTGGACTGGCGTATAGTAAGCACTTGACAAATGTTTGGTGACTGATTACAAGCTCTTTATGAGTCAATAACACCATATGACAACCAAAAAAAAGCAAATATGATCTTGGGCTTTGTTAATGAAACATAGCTTCCGGGAATAAAAAGATGTTCATTCCACTGTACTTTACTCTTCTCAGGCCATATCTCAAGTATTATGTTTAGTTCTGGAACTTTGAGAATATCTGGAGAAGAGCAACCAGGCTACAGAAGAGGATCAAATGTTTCACCTAGGGGGCCACAGCTAACAACTAAGTTTTAGAGAAGGAATCAAAAGAAGGTAGCTGTCCAGCTGCTATTTACTGCCTCCTACGTGTATACCGCCCATGTGCAAATGGATGTGTACAAGAAACAAATTAGGACACTAAGAGGTATATGTGTTCTCATATCACACACTTGCAGCAAAACCAGGTCTAATCCCTACTGATGACAGTTTGCCAAGAACACCAAAAAGAGAGAAAACGCCAGTCATGCTAGACTTGGAACACCACCTGCCAAGGGGAATGGGGGGGTCACCTAGCAGGCATTAAAATGGGCACAGGAACAGGAGAGATGACAGGGAGGTTAAAGAAGAACAACAGTCCAATTGCAGAAAGTAAGAGACCAGATTAGGCAAAATCTCATACACCTTCTGGTGTGTAATTCCCCTTGGACTTTGACTCCAGGTGCTCAGTACTGTTCACCATCACTCAATGCCTCAACCTAGTCATGTGTGAGCTAGGATCTCTGTGGATTGGAAAATTGTCTGTGTCTTTTAATATTTCACATCTCAAGTTGGTGTCTTCCCCAAAATTCCCCCAACAGCAGTGGGGATGACCTGCCTTCATCCAGCTGAGACAAGCATATTATAGTAGGTCTTGGATTACTGATGAAAGGGAGTTTAATTGACAGTCAAGAGGACCATTTCTATGGGAGTTAGTCAAGTCCCTAACTTCTTAGGGAGTTTCTCAGTCCTTAACAGTGGTTATGTAACTTGGAGGGTTTTTTTTTTCAAAATTCAGACAAACCAATGACATAGAAAGTAATAGGTCAGTCAGACAACAAGCAGTTATTAAGCACTCCCTATGTGCTGTCTTTTATCTTGGCAACTTTTAACTCACACAAGGGTCGACTCAGGGCAAACATCCAGAGCCAAGAGCATGAGAAAGCAAGAGCAGTAAGGGAAGGCTATGCCCAAAGTTAACCTCTAGTATTGTGGGTGTTCTGACCTTCAGACTATTTCAGGAGGAGGATAGGTGAGAGACCTTCCAAAGCTCAGGCATAGAGTAAACAAGCATTGGCTGTAGTGAGAATGAGAAAAGAAATTTTAAAAAATCCTTAAGAACTAGTTAATTTAGTTACTTTTAGAGGGATTAGTTCTTTTTTGGCCTCCTTACCCAATCCTATGTTTCCACCATGCATTCTTCCTATCAGGAAAACATATCCAAATATGGGGACTTCTGATTTACCCTATAAATGGCTCCAAATTTTGGGCTCTTTGCTGGCATAGAGAGGGATAGCTTGTCATTTTCCTTAGTTCTTCATTTAATAACCTATTCCACTAATACCTTGAGGTCACAAGGCACAGAGGAAAAACCAGGAAGGTAGCTAGGCAGCATAGGACTTAAGAGTGCTGGCCGGAGAGGAAGACCTGAGTCCCAATCTTACTTCAGACTTGCTAGCTGTCACTTTCCCTAAGCAAATAACTTCACCTCTATAACCTCAGTTTCCTCATCTGTAAAATACCACTTAAGTTCTCTCAGTCTCAATTTCCTGATCTGTAAAATGGGGATAATAGCATCAATGTCATAAAAGGAGTGTGAGGATCAAATTAGATAATTCAGATGAAGTGCTTTGAAAATCTTAAAGCACTATATAAATGTTACCTTGGGCCTGACGCCCAAGGGAGGATGTGAAATGTGTGCCTTGATCTAAGTTAATACCTTCAAACAGACCATGGAGATTCTGTTTACATTTTGTTGGTCCTTGAATAATAGAAACTTCTATGCCCTTGGCACAAGGGTTGACAAAAGCAAACCCAAGGTATGATTTAAGCCCAATTAATGGACACCAGGTCACTTTCAAAGTGGGAAGAGAACAAGTGGAGTCTATTTGCCATAGCATTATGGGTATTGGTCCATGTGGAATATGTCCAAATCATAACCACAAGTCAGAGGCTTTAGCCATTAGAGGGCAGTTGGGGCAGACCCACAGTAGCCACCAAAACTCCCTTCTTAAGACAGAGACACTTCTGAAATACTGAGCACCAAAATGTACCATTCCTTCCTTCATAGCTGCTAGCTTCCAGTTTCTTGTAACCTGAAAACAATAGTTAACAGTTTTATGTATGTGTGCGTGTGTGTATTTGTGTGTACACACACACTTTAGGGTTTACAAAGGCACTTTATGTATATTAACTCATTTTCCCTGGAATCAGATCCTCTTTAGATTCAAGCCCCTGGTCCCTGCAAAGGTCTCAGTGTACTTGTTCTAATTCAGGTGGATGGATAATAAGGATGATTGCTCAGTGTTCATGTGAGTCATGAAAATGAGGTATTAAATCCATCAATATGTGGCCCATGACAGTATTCTCCCCTAGATTTCATTCACTGTTGTGGGCCTATCAGTGGGTCATGCTGCCAAGCCACTCATAAGTATTCAAGTCAGTAAGTCGGCACATTTCAGCAAGAGTGGCTTCATATTATGTTGCATAGCCATGTGGATTGCCCATAATTCAGCTCTTTGAGATGACCATCTTTGGCCCCAGTCTTTTTCTTGACACCCACAAATCGTAAATTCTCATCACTGAATAACACAGGGGTCCTTGATGTATAATGAAATCCTCCTGAAAGACACCCCTTTTGAACTCAGGAAGGAATGGCAGGTACATAAAGTGACAGAGTCTTAGAATATCCCCTCTCCATGAAGCCTGCTAAGTTCACTAGTGCCAGCATGTGCCACTTTTAAATTTACAGTTGAACCCTGTCATGCGGTGCCAACCTTGTGGGAAGAAGAATCAGGACGAAAGGCATTTTGGATAATTGGGACCCAATAGTCACAGGATGCATGATTATTAATCATTTTATCTCTACCAAGGCCTAATAGCAGGTGTGCAAGCTGCTTCTCAAAAGGCAGGTTACACTCAACAGCAGATGGGAGTGCCCTTCAAAACCCCAAAGGGTACAATTACTTACCTCCCAAGGAAGACTGCCATAGAGTCCAGGCTGCATCCTGTCACTCAGTAGCATCAGAGGTGCCTGACAGGTCATGGTGTCCGGATGGCAAGGTGGAATTCACAATCACTTTGCAGACTGCCTTGGAAATGCTTCATAGCAGTGTGCCTTGATAAGGAATGTCATAGGATCATAGATTTAAAATTGGAAAGGACCTTACAGCTCTCTTTTTACAGTGGAGGAAATGTAAGCACAGAAAAGTTAAATGAATTTCCTAGGGCCATATAGCTAGTAAGTATCTGAGGTGAGATTTGAACTCTAATCCTCCTGATTCCATGTCCAATAATTGTTCGACCTGCCAAACAGGTATGTGATTTCCTATTTGGTGATGGGAGGGGTCAAATAGAATAAGTTATCTTTAACCTTGAAGATAACATCCTGCATAGCTCCAGTATATTAACTGCTCAAGAAGTTGACAGATTGGGTGGGGGCCTTGTAGCTTTTCAAAGATTAATAATCCACATAATGTACTGAAGGTGAAAGAACAAATTTTTAATCTAATTTTTATTTTAGTTTTTCTCAATTACATGCAAATAAAATTTTTAACATTAGGTTTTCTTTTAATTTTGAGTTCCAAATTCTTTCCTTCCCTCCCTTTCCACCTTCTTGAAAAGGCAAGCAATTTGGTATAGATTATATGTGTGCAGTCATTCAAAAGGAGGCAGCAAGGTAGCTCAATGGACAGAGCACTGGGCCTGGAATAAAGAAAGACCTGAGGTCAAATCCAGCTTCAGATACTGACCAACTGTGTGACCTTGGGCAAGTCATTTAACCTCTGTTTGCCTTAATCTACTTGGAGAAGGAAAAGGCAAACCATTTTATTGGGACAGCTAGATGGTGCAGTGGATAGAATATCAGATCTAGAGTTAGAGAGATCTGAGTTCAAATCCAGCCTCAGCTACTTATTAGCTGGGCAAGTCACTTTGATCCTGTTTGCCTCAGTTCTTCATCTATAAAATAGGGACACAGTGGAGAAAGAAATGGAAAACCACTCCAATGGGAGAGCTATGTGGTACAGTGGATAGAACACCAGGCTTGGAATCAGGAAAAAATGAGTTCAAATCTGGCCTCTGGGTAACCCTGGGCAAGTCAATTAACCCCTTTCTGCCTCAGTTCCTCGTCTGTAAAGTAGGGACACAGTAGAAAGGAAAATGGCAAAACACTCCAGGATCTTTACCAAGAAAACCTTATGGACAAAGTCCATGGGACCGTGTAGAGTCAGACACAACTGAACAACAACAAGAAGTCCTGCAAAACATTTCCACATTGGCTATGTAGCAAAAGAAAACACAGACCAAAAAAAAGGGTGCTTCAGTCTGCATTCATGCACCATCGGTTCTTTCTCTGGAGGTGAATAGCGTTTTTCATTGTAAATCCTTCAGAATTGTTTTGGATCATTTTATTGTGGAGAATAGCTGTCACTCGGCAGAGCCAAGATGGCCGCATGAAAACAGAGTCTTACTGGAGCTCTCTCACAAGTTCTGTCAGATTCCTATAAAAAAGTGAATTTGAGCAGATTTGAGAGAGTTAGAAACCGCGAGAAGTCTGAGTGGGGCAAATTTCCCAGCCAGGAGAGTCTGGAAGGCTGAAGGAACGAATCTGTGGGCTAGGAGAGCACTCAGTGTGCAGAGCTGCTCCAGACGGGACCAAAGTGGAAGCAGCTGGCCAGGAAACCCACGTGGGAGACAGGCTGGGAGAAAGCCGGGTGCCCAAAACCAGCGGAGATCCCCAGGCCTCCCAACACAGGACGGCACTCTGTGGAATCGAGGCAATGCCACCACCGTGAGATACCAACTCCTGAGGCTTGCAGCCCAAAGGTATGAAATGCTTCTTGAACTTCCAGGAAACATAATGACCGGGTAAACAACTCTAATCCCTCCCCTCCCCACCCAGAGAATTCCTCGGGGGAAAAAAAATGCTGCAATAGAGGAGACAGAAGTGGGGCTTCAGTGGCCAAGTAGTGAGAGTACCTGAGTCCCAGAGGGGCAGAGCCAGCAGGGGTCAACACCAGGAGCCCAGACATACTCTTGCTCCCCCAAGGGAAGTGCCAGACACCCAGGTCAAACAACAAAGAGCTGAGACCATTGCTGAAGAGCAACAGTGCTGGAGAACAACCCCAGGGGAAGAGGAGATTTCAGGCAGCCAGACCCCCTCCCCCACACATCAGGAAACTGAAGGCTATAATTCACAAAGCCAACAATGAAACTCACAATCCCCAGAATAAGAAAGCTGGGACAGAGAGACCTGAACCCCAAAAGCAGAAACTTATTGTAAAGCCAGGAAAAGGCTAACCAGTATGAAGAACACAAAAAAACCGAGGACCATTGATTCTTTTGATGAAGACAGGCATGATCAAAATACCAATTTGGAAGAGGATAACAATGACACTATACCCACATCTGATACCTCAAAAGGCAGTGTGAACTGGTCTCAAGCCCAAAAAGCATTACTGGAAGATCTAAAGGAGGATTTTAAAAACCAAATTAGGGAAATAAAAGAGAATAGCTGTCACTCACAGATAATCATCGTTCAATTTTGCTGTTACTATGTACAATGTTCTACTGGTTCTGCTCATTTCACTTTGCATCAGTTCATCTAAGTCTTTTCAGGTTTTTCTGAAAGCCTCTTGCTCATTATTTTTTTCTTATTTATTTAATATTTCAGTTTTCAACATTGATTTCCACAGAGTTTGAGTTGCAAATTTTCTCCCCATTTCTACCCTCCCCCCTGCTCCAAGATGGCATATATTCTGATTGCCCCATTCCCCAGTCAGCCCTCCCTTCTATCACCCCACTCCCTGCCCCAACCTCTTTCCCCTTACTTTCTTGTAGGGCAAAATAGATTTCTATGCCCTATTCCCTGTATATCTCATTTCTCAGTTGCATGCAAAAACAACTTTTTCTTTTGAGCACCTGATTTTAAAACTTTGAATTCCAAATTCTCTCCCCTCTCCCCTTCCCACCCATCCTCCCTAAGAAGGCAAGCAATTCAACATAGGCCACATATGTATCATCATGTAAAAGACTTCCACAATACTCATGTTGTGAAAGACTAACTATATTTCCCTCCATCCTATTCTGTACCCCCTTATTCAATTTTCTCCCTTGACCCTGTCCTTTTTCAAAAGTGTTTGCCTTTGATCACCTCTTCGCCGTCTGCCCTCCCTTCTATCATGCCCCCTTTTTTATCCCCTTCCCCCTACTTTCCCGTGGGGTAAGATACATGATTGAGTGTGTATGTTATTCCCTCCTTAGGTCAAATCCAATGAGAGCAAGATTCACTCATTTCCTCTCACCTGCCCCCTCTTACCTTCCGACAGAACTGCTTTTTCTTGCCACTTTTATGTGAAATAATTTAGCCCATTCTATATCTCCCTTTCACCCTCTCTCAATGTATTCCTCTCTCACCCCTTAATTTTTTTTATATATCATCCCTTCATATTCAACTCACCCTGTGCCCTCTGTCTATATATATATATATATATATATATATATATATATATATATATATATATATATATATATATATGTATGTATATGTATATTCCCTTCAACTACCCTAATACTGAGAAAGGTCTCATGAATTACAGACATCATCTTTCCATGTAGGAATGTAGACAAAACAGTTCCACTTTAGTAAGCCCCTTATGATTTATCTTTCTTGTTTACCTTTTCATGCTTCTCTTGATTCTTGTGTTTGAAAGTCAAATTTTCTATTCAGCTCTGGTCATTTCACTGGGAAAGCTTGAAAGTCCTCTATTTTATTAAAAATCCATATTTTGCCTTGGAGCATTATAATCAGTTTCACTGGGTAGGTGATTCTTGGTTTTAAATCTAGCTCCTTTGACCTCTGGAATATCATATTCCAAGCCCTTCGATCCCTTAATATAGAAGCTGCTAGATCTTGGGTTATTCTGATTGTGTTTCCACAATACTCAAATTGTTTCTTTCTGGCTGCTTGCAGTATTTTCTCCTTGATCTAGGAGCTCTGGAATTTGGCAACGATATGCCTAGGAGTTTTCTTTTTGGGATCTTTTTCAAGACATGATCGGTGTATTCTTTCAATTTCTATTTTACCTGCTGGCTCTAGAATATCAGGGCAGTTTTCCTTGATAATTTCTTGAAAGATGATGTCTAGGCTCTTTTTTTGATCATGGCTTTCAGGTAGTCCAATAGTTTTTAAATTATCTCTCCTGGATCTATTTTCCAGGTCAGTGGTTTTTCCAATGAGATATTTGACATTGTCTTCCATTTTTTTCATTCTTTTGGTTCTGTTTTATATCTTGATTTCTCATAAAGTCACTAGCTTCCACTTGCTCCAATCTCATTTTTAAGGTGGGATTTTCTTCAGTGGTCTTTTGGACCTCCTTTTCCATTTGGCTAACTTTGCCTTTCAAGGCATTCTTCTCCTCATTGGCTTTTTGGAGCTCTTTTGACATTTGGGTTAGTCTGTTCTTTAAGGTGTTATTTTCTTCAGTATTTTTTGGGTCTTCTTTAGCAAGTCGTTGATTTGTTTTTCATGGTTTTCTTGCATCTCTCTCATTTCTCTTCCTAATTTTTCCTCTACTTCCCTTACTTGCTTTTCCAAATCCTTTTTGAGCTCTTCCATGGCCTGAAACCAACTCATATTTTTCTTGGAGGCTTTTGATGTAGGCTCTTTGACTTGGTTGACTTCTTCTGGCTTTATGTTTTGCTCTTCTTTGTTACCAAAAAAAGGTTCTGGGGTCTGAGTCTGAGAGTGAGTCTGCATCCTTTTCACTGCCTGGTCATGTTCCCAGCCAACTACTTGACCTTTGAGCTTTTTGTCAGGGTATGACTGCTTGTAGAGTAGAGAGTGATTTGTCCCAAGCTTTAGGGGCTGTGCTGCTGTTTTCAGAGCAACTTCTACTCCACCGTCACCACAAGCTCTGCCACAGCATTGCTCATCCTCCCCCAAGACCCACCAACCAGGATCGTGAGCCAGATCCAAGCAGGGCAAAGCAAGCCCTGCACTCCTGCTCTGGCCTGTGTAGTAGTAATTAATGTGGGACTTTTTGCCGTTGACCTCTAATGATTCTGGCCTTTGTTTGAATGGGGCAGATAAAGTGGGATGTTTTTGTTTTTCTAAGCACTGAGACAATTGGGAGCCATTGATTTGTATCTGATGTGATATTGGGGGTGGGGAACTTCTCCACACCCAGGCACCATGAGGTCAGGGCCCTCTGACCCTGAACAGGATATATAAGTGCAAATGTTAGTGTTCTCCCTCAAAACTCTAAGCCACAGCAGGAGTGGCTTGTGACTCTGGGCCAGCCATTCTAATGAGCACCCCAGCTGTAACCCAGATGTTAAAAACTACTAATTGTTTTTGGTCTGTAATTCAGGGTGCTGGCTTGTTCCCCTGAACTAGGTGGATGCTATTTGTATGCTGCATTAAAGTAAGATTGTTAACCCCTTAACATTGCTTTCCTTAAGTAAAGCAGATCAAAAGGACCTGTGTTGGCAGCTTTCTGGGTGCTGATTGTTGGTAGATCTTGTACCCCCACTGAAGCAGCTACCTGCATTGTTGAAACAGCCTGCCGCTTGATTCCTCCGACCGTGTGAGCCAGTGACTCCAGAAGCAGTTGACACTGAAGGTCTGGAAGCAGCTGAAGGAGCTTCCTGCTGCGGCTGTCACCACCACTGCACCACCTCCGCCACCCCTAGGGCTGGAGCCAGACTGCTCTCTAACCTGATCTAGCAGTTTTCCCACTAATCTGTTCCATGTCCTTGGTGTTTGTGGGTTGAGAAGTCTGGTAACTGCCACAGCTCAATGATTCATGGCCCTAAGGCCTGCTCCAGGCCGACTCTCAGTCTGGTTTGTCCCAGCACGGCCCATGCTGGGCTGCACTCCACTCCCAACACCATGTGATAGACCCTTCCCAGTGACCATACCGGCCATCCTGGGCTGGAGACCTACTTCTCTCTACTATTTCGTGGGTTCGGCAGCTCTAGAATTTGTTCAGAGCCATTTTTACAGGTGTTTGGAGGTATTTGGGGGAGAGCTTAAGCAAGTCCCTGCTTTCCAGTTGCTATCTTGGCAGTATCTCTTGCTCATTATTTTTATAGCAAAATAGTGTGCCATCACAATCCTATACTACAACTTGTTCAGTCATTTCCCAATTGATGGGCATCCCCTCTATTTCCAAATCATTGCCACCACAAAAAGAGCTACTATAAATATTTTTGTACATCTAGGTCCTTTTCCTTTTGCTTTGATCTTTTTGGGGTACAGACCTAGTAGTGGTATTGCTGAGTTAAAGTGTATGCATAGTTTTATAGCCCTTTGGTCATAGTTCTATATTGCTCTTCAGAAAGGCTGGATCAATAGTGAACAATTCTTGAAGGCAGGCCTGAATTTGATCCTGAGTCAACCCAAAAACCACTGTATCATCGATGAAATGGATTATTATGGATACTGCCAATAGGGGTAGGCAGTTTAGATTTTTTTTTTGTAAATTGTTATGTGATTTTTTTCCACTTCTGGAAAGCATATTTTATTTTATTTTTTTTAATTTATTTAATATATTTAGTTTTCAGCATTGATTTTCAAAAAAGTTTGAATTACAATTTTTCCCCATTTCTATCCTCCCCCCACTCCAAGATGGCATATATTCTGGTTGCCCTGTTCCCCAGTCAGCCCTCCCATCTGTCATGCCACTCCCCTCCCATCCCCCTTTCCCTTCTTCTCTTGTAGGGCAAGATAAATTTCTATGCCCCATTGTCTGTGTATCTTATTTCCTAGTTGCATGCAAAAACTTTTTTATTGTTGTTGGTTTTTTTTTGAATGTCTGTTTTTAAAACTTTGAGTTCCAAATTCTCTCCCCTCTTCCCTCCCCACCCATGCTCCCTAAGAAGGCAAGCAATTCAACATAGGCCACATGCATATCATTATGTAAAACCCTTCCACAATACTCATGTTGTGAAAGATTAACTATGTTTTGCTCCTTCCTAACTTATCCCCCTTTATTGAATTTTCTCCCTTGACCTTATCCCTTTTTGAAAGTGTTTGTTTTTGATTACCTCCTCCCCCATCCGCCCTCCCTTCTATCGTACCCCCTTTTTTATCTTCTTCCTCCTTCTTTCCTGTGGGGTAAGATACCCAATTGAGTGTGTATGGTATTCCCTCCTCAGGTCAAATCCAATGAGAGCAAGATTTACACATTCCCCCTCACCTGCCCCCTCTTGCCTTCCTACAGAACCACTTTTTCTTGCCACTTTTATGCGAGATAATTTACCCCATTCTATCTCTCCCTTTCTTCCTCTCTCAATATATTCCTCTCTTATCCCTTAAATTGATTTTTTTTAGATAACATCCCTTCATATTCAACTCACCTTGTGTGCTTTGTGTGTGTGTGTGTATACATATGCATATACATATATATATGCATACCTACATATATACATACATAGACACACACATATGTATATATATGTATACACACATATATATGCATATTCCTTTCAGCTACTATGATATTGAGGTCTCATGAATCATACACATCATCTTTCTATGTAGGAATGTAAACAAAACAGTTCAACTTTAGTAAGTCTCTTATGATTTCTCTTTCTTGTTTACCTTTTCATGCTTCTCTTGATTCTTGTGTTTGAAAGTCAAATTTTCTATTCAGCTCTGGTCTTTTCACTGAGAAAGCTTGAAAGTCCTCTATTTTATTGAAAATCCATATTTTGCCTTGGAGCATGATACTCAGTTTTGCTGGGTAGGTGATTCTTGGTTTTAATCCTAGCTCCATTGACCTCCGGAATATCGTATTCCAAGCCCTTCGGTCCCTTGATGTGGAAGCTGCCAGATCCTGTATTATCCTGATTGTTTTTCCACAATATTCAAATTGTTTCTTTCTGGCTGCTTGCAGTATTTTCTCCTTGACCTGAGAGCTCTGGAATTTGGCAGTCAATGTTCCTAGGAGTTTTCCTTTTTGGGATCTATTTGAGGAGGCGACCTGTGGATTCTTTCAATTTCTATTTTACCCTCTGGCTCTAGAATATCAGGGCAATTCCCCTTGATAATTTCTTGAAAGATGATATCTAGGCTCTTTTTTTGATCATGGCTTTCAGGTAGTCCAATAATTTTTAAATTATCTCTCCTCGATCTATTTTCCAGGTCAGTGGTTTTTCCAATGAGATATTTCACATTGTCTTCCACTTTTTCATTCCTTTCATTCTGTTTTATAATTTCTTGATTTCTCATAAAGTCACTAGCTTCTACTTGCTCCAATCTAAGTTTTAAGGTGGTATTTTCTTCAGTGGTCTTTTGACCTCCTTTTCCATTTGGGTAGTTCTGCCTTTCAAGGCATTCTTCTCCTAATTGGCTTTTTGGAGCTCTTTTACCATTTGAGTTAGTCTATTTTTTAATGTGCTGTTTTCTTCAATATTTTTTTCAGTATTTTTTGGGTCTCCTTTAGCAAGTCATTGACTTGTTTTTCATGGTTTTCTCACATCATTCTCATTTCTCATCCCAATTTTTCCTCTACTTCTCTAACTTGCTTTTCCAACTCCTTGAGCTCATGCTGAGACCAGTTCATGTTTTTCTTGGAGGCTTTTGGTGTAGGCTCTTGGACTTTGTTGACTTCTTCAGGCCATATGTTTTGGTCTTCTTTGTCACCAAAGAAAGATTCCAAAGTCTGAGACTGAATCTGGGTGCATTTTCACTGCCTGGCCATGTTCCCAGCCAACTTACTTGACCCTTGAGGTTTTCGTCAGGGTATGACTGCTTGTAGAGCAAGGAGTACTTTGTTCCAAGCTTGAGGGAATGCGCAGGTTGATTTCAGAGCTATTTCTATACAGCCAGCTCTGCCACCCCAGCACTCCTCCTTCCTCAAGAACCACCAACCCGGACCTGATGCAAATCTTTGGCAGGCTCTGCACTCCTGCTGTGATCTGCCACTTAATTCCTCCCACCACATGGGCCTGGGGCCAGAAGTAACTGCAGCTATAGTTTTGTAGCTTCACCTCCCCCACTGCCCCTGGGGCAGTGGCCGAACCTGAACTCTGTCCCCTGCAGCTTTTCCCACTAACCTTCTCTGTCGTCTTTGGTGTTTGTGGGTTGAGAAGTCTGGTAACTGCCACAGCTCACTGATTCAGGGTGCTAGGGCCTGTTCTGTCCCAGCTCCTGGTCTGGCTGGTCCTGCTGCCTCCCACACTGAGCTCTGCTCACCTCCACTCTGTGCGCAATAGACCTCGTCCAGTGACCATGCAGGCTGTCCTGGGCTGGATCCCTGCTTCCCTCTGCTATTTTGTGGGTTCTGCAGTTCTAGAATTGGTTCAGAGCCATTTTTATAGGTTTTTGGAGGGATGTGGTGGGGAGCTCATGCAAATCCCTGCTTTCCAGCTGCCATCTTGGCTCCACCCCCAGAAGTGTCTATGTGATTATTTTTAATGTGACAAACTACTATCTCTTAAAAAGTGAAGACAGATTGGACTTGATGAATTGGATTAATGGGCACACAGAAAAAGACATTAAATAGTTATTTCATATCCTAAGGGCCTTCTCTGCTTCCTAAAAGAAGGTAATAATATTAGGGATCATAGGAATTTGCAAAGGAAGAATCTTTCTAAGTTCATTTTAATCAGTATGTGAAAAGTCATCAGCCTTTTTACAGACCAGATAGGAGCTGGTAAGTGCCACTATCTCCTTCTGCCTGCAATTGCTGAAGAGACTGAGGTATCTCAGTGGTATCACCATAAATCTGGTGATGTTTCCAGCGAACAAACCCATAGGGCAGGAGGAGGAGTTCTGACAGGACTCCATCTAATTTTGCCTATCATGATTCCTCTCACTGTAAGATGAGACTTTATTCCCATTTAGAGGTTGGAGCAAGATCCCCAAATGCTCATACCAATAATATGCTCAGTAAGAAGAGAAATTTCTATTATTTGGTGATTCGTTCATCCCCCAGGATCTATTGTTATTAGGGCTCAAGGTAGTATTTTCCCCTCTGTCATCTTACTGCCATTTTCTGTACTATTGATCTTGTCTCTTTCCAGTTTGGCAGAACACCTCGGAATCAGAACTACCCCAGACCCAATGAAAGCCCAGAGAAGGTTTGTTTGTGCTTCCCTTGGGTATCATCACTCTTGTGCATGGCTTAAAGTGCTCTGATTTAAAGTAAGGATGAGGTACAGGTGATAGGGTCATAGATCCATAGATTTAGAGCTAGAAGCAACCTTACATTCCATCTACTTCCACTTCCCTTATTTTTCAGATGAGGAAATTGAGATTCCGTGGCATTGAGGATCATATGAGTAGTACATGTGTCAAGTGGGGTGCATACCCAGGTTTCCCTATTCCATGGAAAAGGGCTGCACTTGAGGACCTGGAGGGCCAAATGTGGCCTCAAGACCACAGGTTCCTCACCCCTTCCCTACTCTAACCATTATGCAACACTGCCTCACTGATGATTAGACTTGGTGGAGAAAATAATAATATTGTACTCTCATATATGGCTTAAGGTAACCTAATTTAAAGTAAAAAAATCAGGTGGGCATAAGTTCATAGATTTAGAACTTAAAATGAACATTTAGCCCAACCCTCTCATTTTGCTGATGAGGAAGCAGACTCGGAAATATTAAGGATCACACAGGTAATGAGTATCTGAAGTGGGATCTGAACCCAGATCTTTCTGACTAGGTCCAACATTCTAACCATTATGCAACACTACCGTAATCATATAATACATTTATGTAGTGCTTTAAGGTGGGCAAAGCACTTTAATTATCTCCTTTGATCCTTACAATAACAGTATAAATGAAATACTAAAGATATTTTATTACCATTTTAGAAATGAAGGAACTGTGCTGAGAGCTGAAGCACATTGGCCAAGGTCAAGTGTTTGAGGTAACATTCAAACCAAGGACATCCTGACTCCAAGTCTAGCAAACCATCCAATCTGCTACTCCTGGCCACCCCTTCCTTTCCTACAGACAGGGGTTTTGACTATCTATAAATGGACTATTGCTGTTGTCCGTCACTGCAGAGACAATACAAATCAATGCACTCCTAAGAAAGGGCAATCTAATAGAAATCCAAAATATAGAGACAAGGATTCTTATCACTTTGGGCCTTTGAGATACTAGGGTTTAATAACCATCAATATGTCTCTCTGGGAGACGGGACTATAGAAAAGGGCAGGAGGAGTGTGTAGGAAATGTACCACTAGGAAATTCTGTTGCATAATGGTTAACATACTGTCCCATGCTGCATGAAGCCAGAATAAAGAGAATCTGAATGTCTTGTCTGAAGCTTATATCAGGGAAGGCAGTGGCTGAGACTAAGACCTGTTTAAAAGAATTAGGACTCAATTAGAATCAAGAGGGGATCAATAGGATCATTTATTTAGAACCGAAAGGAACCAAGTGGTCATCTAGTCCAACCACTTTGTAGAATTGTATTGGGATGTTATCAAAGCTTGTTGTTTCTGTTGTTGTTCAGTCATTTCAGTTGTGTCTGATTTCTCATGACCCTATTTGAGCTGTTCGTTTGGCAAACACACTGAGGTGGTTTGCCATTTTTTTCTCCAGCTCATTTTATAGATGAGGAACTAAGGCAAACAGGGTTAGGTGAATTGCCCAGAGTCTCACAGCTAGTAAGTGTCTGAGGCCAGATTTGAAAATGAGTCTTCCTGACTTCACGCCTGGCACTTTATCACTGTGCCACCTGGCTGCCCAACATCAAAATAGCTAGGCCAAATGCACACCCCATGGTTGGAGGAAGGGGAGGAGAGGGAAGGGTCTAGAAGAGAGCAGGATTGTCTTTCTGCCTTTCTTTGTATTTTCAACCCTTAGCAATGTTTTTGGGACATAGTAAGCATTTCAGTGCTCGTTGGCTTGATTTAACTAAAAATTAACAACAACTCAAATAATCCAAAATATTTATAGTAGAAGTTTTCATATGAAGTTTGTTGTCAAGATGGCCAACACCTGCAGCAGCAAGGCACCCTAAGGGAGATAGGTGGTAGTGTATGCCATGTGAGTCAAACTACCATCCCCACTGCCACCTTGACCACATCTTCCCTCTGACTCTGATGGGACAACCCAGCACCCTGACCTGAAGAACCCTGGAAATAGTACTATTCCTCAAACCACTAGATGTGCTTCTAGCCGAACTCCAACGGCCATTGTTAAGGAGAGAAATCACTGTGGTGACGGGGCCCACCTTCCTTATCATCAGCAGCAACAATTCCTGCCCAACTGCTACTAACAGGCAGATAGTCACAGGGGTCCTGGGAGTGGCAGTGCCACATAGACCACTGGTCCTGCTTTTAAACTAACCCTTATAGCCATCATGTGGGGAAGCAACTGATGTTGAGAAAGGGCCATCCATCCCTGCCAACAGCCAACTAACAGTCACACACAGAACAGACAAGCCAGCCTAGCTGAAGCATTGGGGCACCCCAAGGGACAGAGAGGAGGAAGCAAGTGGAAGCCAAGTCAGATTACCACCTTGATCACCATCTCAGACTGTGATGGAAACAGCTCAGGACCCTGAGCCAAGAGCTTTGGGAGTGGCAATGCTTCCAGCCTAGCGCCTTCAGTCATCATCCTGAGAAACAACCATGGAGATGAAGCCCAACAACTGTTCCTAAAGATGCTGCAGCCACAGGTACTGAAGACTCAGAAATTTGGAAAGTTCTTCATACCAAAGATCTTGGCATTTTCCCATTCTTTGCCACCTAAAAGATCTACAAATATTCTTGTTCATCCTTAGAGTTTATTTTGCTTAGAACTAATCACTCCTTTGATCTCCTTTCCCTTCTTCCTTCTCCCCTTGCCTTCCCATCTCCTTGTTGTATGAAATGTATTTCTGTACCTACTTGTGTATGTGGGTGTGTATTCTTCCTTCTTTTGACCAATTCATATGAGACTGAGGCCCCCTCCTTGTTTGTTTAGATGTCTACCAGTGTATTCCTTTTCTCTTCTCCTTCCATTCATTTCTTATGGTCATCAATATATAACAGAACCACTAAATGACTAAATGACTCTTTCTGTGGTCCCTGATGGGCAGCTAAGTGGTACAGTGGATAGAACACTGGGCTTGGAGTCAGAAAAACTCATCTTCATGAATTCAAATCCAGCCTCAGACATTTACTAGCTGTGTGACCCCAGGCAAGTCACTTAAACCTGATTGTCTCATTTTCCTCATCTGCAAAATGAGCTGGAGAAGGAAATGACAAACCATTCCAGTATCTTTGCCAAGAAAAACTCCAAAATGGGAGGACAAAGAGTCAAAAATGACTAAACAACAACATGGTCCCTTGATGATAGGGCTTCTAAAGAGACACATCCATCATCTCCCCATGTTTAATGTAACTAGTTTATCCTTGTTTAGTCCTTCATCATTGTTCATTCATGTTTACCTTTTTTAAATGATTCTCTTTGCTTCTGTGTTTAAACTTCAAAGTTTCTATGCAGATTGGGTCTTTTTATTAAGAACGCTTTGAAGCCCTTTATTTCATTAAAGATCCATTTTTCTCCTGTAACATCATACTTAGTTTGGCACTATGTTATTCTCAACTGTAGCCTGCATCCTTTGCCTTCTATATTGTCATATTCCAAGATCTCCATTCCTTTATAGTAGTGGCTGCTAATGTGTGTGATCCTGACTGTACCAACTTGTTCCTTGAATTTTTTTCTTTCTACTTGCCGTGTTTTTTCTTTGACCTGGAAACTCTGGATTCTGGCTATTATATTCCTGGAAGTCTTCATTTAAGAGTTACTTTCAGAGGTTGCCCAGTGGATTTTTTCTATTTGCCCTCAGGTTCTCAGAGATCTGGGTGGTTTTCTTTTAACATTTGTTGAAGTAGAATATCTTAGGCTCTTGTTTTGGTCATGATGATTCTTAATATTTTTTCTCCTCTATCTGTTTTCCAGGTCAGTTGTTTTTGTTTTCTTTTTAAAAAATATGTATTTATTTATTTTTAGTTTTCAACATTCACTTTTATAAAGATTTTGAGTTCCCCTCCCCCTTCCCCAGGACAGCATGCAATGTTATATATGCTATACAGTGTACAATCATATTAAGCATATTTCCACATTAGTCATGTTGCGAAAGAAGAATCAGAACAAAAGGGAAAAAATCATGTGAAAGAAAAAAAAGAGACAAAATAGTACACTTTGATCTGCCTTCAGACTCCATAGTTCATTCTTTGGTTGTAAATAACATTTTCCATCATGAGTCTTTTGGAATTGACTTAGATCATTGCATTGCTAAGAAGCCTATCAAGATCAGTTCATCACACAATGTTGTTGTTGGCTGTTACAATGTTTTCCTGGTTCTGCTCAGTTCACTCAGCATCAGTTCATGAAAATCTTTCCAGGTTTTTCTGAAATCTGCCTGCTCATCATGTCTTATGGAACAGTAGTATGACATTACATTCATATACCACAACTTGTTCAGCCATTCCCCAATTGATGGGCATCCCCCTAATTTCCAATTCTTTGCCACCACAAAAAAAGAGCTGCTATAAATATTTTATACCTATGGGTCTCTTTCCCATTTTTATGATCTCTTTGGGATATATACCCAGTAGTAGTATTGCTGGATCAAAAGATATGCACAGTTTTATAGCCCTTTGGGCATAGTTCCTAACTATTCTCCAGAATGGTTGAATCAGATCACAGCTCTACCAACAATGCATTAGTATTCCAATTTTCCCACATCTTCTTCAACATTTATCATTTTCCTGTTTCGTCATGTTAGCCAATGTGATAGGTGTGATGTGGTACTTCAGAGTTGTTTTAATTTGCATTTCTCTAATCAATAGTGATTTAGAGAATTTTTTCATATAACTATAGATGGCTTTAATTTCTTCATCTGAAAACTGCCTGTTCATATCCTTAGGTTAGTTGTTTTTGCTATGAGATAGATACTTTATTTTTTTATATATTTTTCAGTCTTTGTAAAAATATTTCTTGGTGTTTTGTGGAGTCAGTTTCTATTTGATCCATTGTAATTTTCTGGGAGTTTGTTTCCTGGGCAAGATTTTGTGCCAAGCTGTGAATTCCTTTTCCAATTCTTGCTTCCATAGCTCTCGTTTCTTTTTCAATTTTTTCCTCAAGTGATCTCACTTCATTTATAGAAACATCTTTTAACTTTTGCTTCATCTCTTTCAGGAATTCTAATAAGTTTGTGCCCAACCTGTGTTTTTCTCTGAGGGTCTGCTTCTAGACATTTTAGTCATTCTTTTCTGGCTTTGTGTCTTGAGTATCCCTAGGACTAAACTATCTCTTCATGGTGGACTTTTTTTTTGTTTGCTATTCTTCCAACCTACTTCCTGACTTTGTTCTTGATGTTAGGATTAGGCTTTGCAACACTTCTGGAGGGAAGATCTGGGCTGGTTCTACTGCTGATTTCTTGGGATATTGGGTGTTATGTTGAATGTTCGAGGATCTCAAAGAAAGACTAGGGACTTGCAAGCTTTCAGTGCTTCCAAAGTGGTCTAATCCAGGGCAGTCTGATTGCTTCCATGTTATGTCCACGAAATCTCCCAGTCAAATCTCAAATAATACTTTATCTAGATGATGTCTTTAACTAGATATTTGGTCCTGCTCAAGCCAAATATGGTTTAGTCTTCCCTCCTTATAACCCTACTATATTAACTTTGACCTAGGCCCCCTTCTCTTCTACCTCCATACTATTTTATCTGGTGGTCTCATCGGCTTCCATGTTTCATGTAAGCCTACATCTTACATGGCCACGTATTTCTGATGTAAGTCACCATTACTGCTCCTGATAGGAAGTAGGAGTAAGGCAGAAATTCTCTTCTCCATGTTGCTACATCCTGGAAGAAGGAACAAGTCCTCAAAAAGTCCATCAAAAAATGTGACCACTTTTTTATTGGCCAAAGGAAACAACAGTTAATCTTCAGTCAGCTAATAATCAGTTCCTTATGACCTATAAATTCCCACTAAATAGCACCTCATTTCTGTCCTTTCATTAGTTGGGGAGGCACAAAAAAGGGGGAAATCTCTCCAATTTGATTAGGAACTAACAATGAATGGCCTGTGCCCTATAATCCCAAAAGGTTGATTGGGAAAGTTTTCAATTTCTTCAAGGACTCCTTTGATCCACTCTCTTACACCATGAAATGATAATATTAACATACTGTTAAAAGGTTTAATAAGATAAAAAGGGAACACACGCAGAAAGGGGGATAGAAGGCAGAGGAGCCCCTTCATTCACTGGATGACTGAAGTATAAGGGAAAAGGGAAGATGAATGCCATGAAAGGATCATGATCCATAGGTATGGCTTCCTCCCTGAACCAGTTGTTAAAATTGGCCCAAATCCTTCATCTCCTATCTTCAAACATTTCTCCTGAGGAGGCTACTCCTGTCTGGCCAGCACTCCCTTCTGGCTCTTTGCAATCAGATGATGCCAATCATAGCTCAGGGGAACTAGAACTGGGTACACAGTGGCTAGCCACAGGTTAGAACTTAATCAGAAGCATCCATTGACATCCCTTGGAGGATTTGCAAGAATCCTCCTAAGACTGTTTGAAATGGAGTCAGGTTACTTGCAGGAGAACTCTGGACTGTGGCTTAAAAAAGGAAATCAAATGTGGAGTTTTTGCTCTTCTGATCTTTTGTAAATCCTACACTGCTCACCGCACTAGTTTCTGTTCCAGTCCTTAATAGCAATTATGGGTCTTAGAGGGGGTTTCACAAAAGAACAAGATACAGCAGTAATGCATAAAATAAAATTTTCATTACACCACATTTTAAGTCAGACAAAGACCTAAAGTAAAACACCCAGGGCAGAAGTGACAAAGAGCAGGAACCAGGAGGGAAAGATACCACCAGTTCAGAAACCAGGTCCTTGGGTGTTCTGATCTTTAGGCCTCTAGAGAAGAAGGAAGGTGGCATCTGTGATACCCTCAGACCTAGCATACCCCACTCCACTGATCTCTCTGTGGACGATTTCTATTCCATTTATAGGAAGCCAATAAATAACCTTCATAACAGGGAAGTTCTCTAAGGCCAAAGAGGCTCATGGATTTTATATGTGGTGTTGGCAGTGGGAAGGAGGGGGAGTTGCCCAAGAGATCCTAGCTCAATTGATTTACTCACAGTCCAGTCAATAAAAGTATAGCACATGATAAGCTAGTATCCAACACAATGAGGTGTTATGATTCTGAATAAGGTGTAAAGAAATGTCTATACTGTTCCCCCCTTTTGTGGAGTGAAATTTTTCTTTGCTCAAGTTTGATGGAATTAGAAAGTGGCTAGTCATCTGCTGGCCAAAGGATTGGCCACTTTCCCTGAGCCTTTGAAAGCGAGACATTGTTTACTAACAAGTAGGTCCAGGGAGGAAACAGATGTAAAGAATGTCAACTGTGAGTCATGAAGCAAGGGAGCTATGAAAGAAAATACAATCTTTGAGAGGAAATCATTCTTTGCCTCTCTCCCCCACTCCAACCCCATCTATCAAGAAAGGCAAGCATCTCACGTAGTTCCAGACACTATACCCAGTAGGGAGTAGGCTTAGTGAGTAAGAATACAAGACCAAAAGAATTTTGTGACTTGAGAGGGTTAGCTCTGGCCACCCAATGAGAGTTGCTATGGAAAACAATAACCCTAAGGAGCCAACTTGTGCAACCGGCCGCAGTAAGATGCTGAGCCCAGAGAAGAAGCAAGAAGATATCACAAAAGGAGAAAAGACAGCACCCTTTGAGTTCAGAGGTATGAAGTGCCTGGACTGTGAGTTTTCCCTTCTCATGTGCCTCTGTACTAGTGAAGGCTATGCATGGGTTCATTCTTCCCAGTTTTGATGTGTGCATTTGTGAGAAAGCCCCAAGTTTATAGAGGGGAGGGGAATGTACTATTACTGTTGTTTTTACTATGACATTACAGCAAATGCCTTTGCTTTGAGCTAACTATTTCTAAAGGCTGACCATTACAGGTAAGCATACCCCTGGAGGCTTATGGGCTATAGTTGTAGGAGTGCAGACCCCAAAGTTACTTTGAAGCTGGGAGTACTTGCCCCACTGGGGACTCGACTTTTGAGTGTGAGTTTGATGTGTGTTGGGAGTGGTGGGAGAGGAGCCCAGAGGGGTGCTTCATATAGAAAAGTAAAGAGTTATCACCTAAGGGCATGATTGTTTTACTATTTCTGATGTTACAATCCATCAGCAAGCATTAAGTGCCTAATACAGACCAGGCACAGTGGCATAAAAATGCAACGATTGAAACAATCTCTAAGTGAATTTACATTCTAATGGAGCAGACAAAGACAAGGACATATATAATATATGTAGAAAATAGAGAGAGAGAGAGAGAATAAATAAATACGAAATACAAAGCAGCTTAAGTAAGAGAGTAGTAGTAATTGAGAGGATCAGGAAAGACTTCATTGAGATTGGAAGGTGATAGTTTATCTGGGTCTTGAAGCAACAGAGGGACTCTGTGGCAGAGGTGAGGAGACAATGTATCCAATGAAAAACATAAGAGATGAAGTGTCCCATGTGGGGAACAGAGAGAAGGTCATTTTGGTTCTTGCGGAGTACAAGAAGGTGGGGGTGATGTCTAATGAGGTTGAGACAATAGGTTGGGGTCAGGTTGGAAGGGCTTTAGAAACTGAACAGAGAAGTTTATTTGATCTAGAGGTAATAGGAAGTCACTGGAGTTGATTGAATAGGGGAGTGACATGGTCAGAACTTGTTTAAGGAAAATCACCTTGGCAGCAGTGTGGACGATAGTTTAAAGTTTCGAGTTGAATCAAGGAGACCAATTTGGAGGCTGTTGATTTAGGTTAGAGTTGATAGGGGCCTGAACTAAGGTGGTAGCAAGGAGAAAGTGTGAGCCTTCTGGGCCTGAACTAAGGTGTGAGCAAAGAGAAGAGCTCAGATTCAAGAAATGTTTGTGGAGGTAGAAATAGAAAGATTTGGCAACTGATTTGATAGGTGGGGTGAGGGAGAGTGAGGAATCAAGGATAGCTGAGATTATGGACCCAGGAGCCTGGAAGGACAGTGGTATTTCCCACAGAAATAGGGAGGTTTAGAAGAAAGGAAGGACATGGAGGAAAGAGTTCTGTTTTCAACTTTTCGCATTTAATATATCTACAAGACATCAAGTTTCATGTCTGATTAGGGTTAGGTTTGATTGTCTAATAGGCAATTGGTCATAAGGGATTAAGAGATAGGGAGATAGGCACAGATAGCATATGTATTAGACTGTGGTGCTCTCTGTACATATGTGTATGCATATGTGTGTATACATATGTACATATAAAACATATGTTAGTACACGAAATATATAGATAGATTATATATAGATCTAATTAAAGAGGCCCAACAAAACCAAGTGGGAAATTCAAGCATGGGTTATAGAAGTCTTCATAAAACATTAGGCCAGGAATGCTACTCAGGAAGAGGGGATATACCTAATGCCCAGAGCAAAGTCTGCCTGTCTCAAGTGAATCTAGGGGTTTTTATTCCATCACAAGGAGTTCATCAAATACATGCAAAAAAGCCCAAGAACATTCCTGGGAAGGAAAAAGAAAAAAGCCATAGGAGAAAAATACGACCAGTACCATGGCTTGGGGAAACTAAGAAGTGAACTAATCAATTAATCAATGGGCATTTATTAAATGTCTAGTATGTGCTAAGACCTGTGCTGAGTACTGGGGTTAAAAATGCGAAGATAAAGAGTTCCATATCCTCAAGGAAATTTACATTCTCTGGAGGAAAATAGTATAGACACAAATAAATAAATATAAAGCTTATAGAAATTAAGTAGAAGTTGAATATAAATTTATGTAAGCATATAGAAATTGAATGTAAGTTAAATATGAATTTATGTGAATACATAGAAATTAAATATAAATTTATATAAGTATATAGAAATTAAATAAGTTGAACTCTAAAAAGTTCATTGTGGGAGGGTAAGGCAATAGAAACTGGGAGGATCAGGAAAGTCTCCATAAAGAAGAGGCACTTAAACAAAGCTTTGAAGGAAAGAAAGAATTTAAGAGTCAGAGGCGAGGTGTGAGCCAAAGGACATCCATCACTCAAGCTGTTTTCATCATGGTCTTGTAGAAGTGGTGAGCACTGGGGGTTTCTTAAGCTGGGAAAATTGACAACAATGTTGGTGATTCAATTGGCCATTATTGTAGAGCCGTGTGGCAGTTTTAGCTGTCTTTAAAAGGTAAAAGATCCTAAGTGTCAGCCCTGGGATTCGAGAAAGGCATGACTACATTGCTGGGATCCCTAACATACTTCTCCAACATGGTTGAGTCTTGCTGGGTCTCCTCAAGAGGCCAACCCTTGAGACACTGGATAGGAAAGTCGTGGATGTCTCTGTGTTTCCTCTCCACCTGGGCTGCGTTTGGTAATGCTTCACTGTCTACAAGTCAGTCTTCTAACATTACAAGAGTGGGACAACAAGGTCTTGTTTAGGCATCCAAGGGTTGCATATCTGATATAGCCCTTCTCTGAGACTTCATCCAATCAACCTCAGATGTGGTTTGAACATTCTGGACACATAGTAGACTGTTTCAGACATGCTGCTGCATTTTGGATGAGAGTAAATACCAAACCCCACCCCAAGACAACCAACAACTCTTTACCACTGGCATTTATTTGTTATTAGCTAGTAGAAGCAAAAGAATATCTTTCCCAGAAATAAGAGACATATCTGCAAAGAAGGCCCCACATGCAATGCCCATTTGGAGGTGGGCAAGGGTGGGCAGAATGTGGGAGGAACAGGCTAAATAGCTTAGATGTTGACAGCTTTGTGGTTTAGGCTCCTTGGATAGGAAGCACGTTCCATGAATCATTTTCAGAAACTTGAGTCTGATGGACCCCCTGTTGCAGAGTCTGGCAATTTGTTGTCCTAAATAAATAAATCATGGGCCTTTGTATTGGACAAGGATGTCCTTACCCTTGTTATGAATACAGCAACAGTATACTATCACAACATATTACAAAAAAGCACATTTTGGGACAACACATGGTATCCCACTAATGCACTCAACCTCTCATCTCCTCTGCTCCCAGGCCTCATGAGAAACAGGATCCATCAAGTGTCTTTATTAATAGCCTTGTTCAGTATGGCCTTTAGTTAAGAGAGACTTAACCTTAAGTTAAAAACTGAGGAGCTATGTAACAGCACAAAATGTTCTCAACCTGCCGTGACAGGGAGGGAGGGAGGAAGTGAGAGCGCCAAGAGGAGGCAAAACCGGGAGGAGATTGTTGCATCATTTTTTTTTAAATTGCTGATGAATAATTTAGTCAAACGAGCCTGTGAATGTTAGACAATATTGCATTACAAAATAAATCAATTATGATGGGGTGGCAGGGTAGGAGGGGGGAGAAGAGAAAGAAATCTCGGTTCATTGAAAAACATTGCAAACTCGGGTGATTTTCCCTTTATTAAAAAAAAAGTGAAATCTCATTTAAATAAGAATCTGTTACAATTGCTACAAAGTCATTCCAGTGATTTCTTAATAGAACAGCCCCCCAAAAAACCCTGTCTGCCAGCCACTGGTATTATCTTTTTCGATTAAAATTCTTCTCCTGTTGTTGGAAGGTTAACTTTGAACTCACAAAGCATTGTAGCACATAGGAGTTGCAGAGTTAGTTGTCTGTAAATATGCATAAATTAGCATCTACTCAGCCCACGTGGGTTCTCCTAGGATGTCTGTGAGCTCCACCAATTGAGCTACAGCTAGAGTGTAGTTGGATGTCCCTTTATCCAATGGAAGGGGAAAGATAATGTTACTTGGCTAGCAATGAGATCCTCAGTGGCTTTTTTTAAAATAATATAAAACTAAAAGCAAAAAAAAATCCATCTGTTATGACTGCAGTTGCTATGAAAATGGGCCCTTAACAGAGAAATAGTTTTCCATGAAACTGGGCAGGGCCAGCATCATTAACAGGGGATGACTGGGGTGTGGTATGAGGGGCAATGGAGCCCACTACCCCAGAATATCCACCCTGCTTCATCCTGTCCCATCTGGGTTATTCCACACCTGAAATACTAGTCGTTAGTTCCTCCCTTAGGATTAAGTATTATTTTCTTGCCATGCTATTTGTCCTTGGTTCTTGAAGAGGACCATGACATCAATGAGGTGATGCCACAACATGCAAGTGAATTGGATTTAAGTGAGAGAGTGCTGTGCAAAGTCATTTTCTCCTCCAGACATCTGGGTCCAGTGGCCAGATATGGATCAGTTCAACTGGAGACAGTCCTGGATGCAGTGGAGGACCTTGGCCTTTTTTTTCGAGCTAAGATCTTTAACAGGTCTCAATTTGACTGAGGCAACAACCATGCAGTGAATAAGGTTTAATAAGAAATGAGGCAAAGAGTGGCATCTTAAAAAAAATATGGGGGGGCGAAGCCAAGATGGCAGCTGGAAAGCAGGGACTTGCTTAAGCTTCCCCCCAGGTCCCTCCAAACGCCTATAAAAAATGGCTCTGAACAAATTCTAGAGCTGCAGAACCCATGAAACAGCAAAGGGAAGCAGAGCTCCAGCCCAGGACAGCCTGGATGGTCACTGAGAAGGGTCAATCCCACACAACTGGGAATGGAGTGGAACAGAGTCCAGAGTGGGCTGCGCCAGCACCAACCAGACCAGGAGCCGGGCAGAACAGGTGCAGCACCCTGACTCAGTGAGCTGTGGCAGTTACCAGACTTCTCAACCCACAAATGCCAAAGACAACAGAGAAGGTTACTGGGAAAAGCTGGTGGGACAGAGTGAAAGGAGTAGGCAGTCTGGGGCGGTGGAGGTGGTGCAGATTTGAGGCTGCTTACAGAGCTACAGCTGCAGCTGCCTCTGGCCCCAGGCCCACCCAGTGGGAGGAATTAAGTGGCAAGTTAGAGTGGGAGTGCAAAGCTTGCTTTGCCCTGCCTGGATCTGAGCCACAATCCTGCTTGGCTGTTCTGGGGGGGGGGGGGGGGGGAAGGAGTGCTGGTGTGGCAGAGCTTGCTGTGTAGAAGTAGCTCTGAAAAGAGAAGCACAGCCCCTCAAGCTTGGGACAAAGCACTCTCTACTCTACAAGCAGTGATACCCTGACAAAAAGCTCAAGGGTCAAATAGTTGGCCGAGAATATGAACAGGCAGCAAAAACAGTCTCAGATTCAGACTCAGACTTTTCAATCTTTATTTGGTGACAAAGAAGACCAAAACATACAGCCAGAAGAAGTCAACAAAGTCAAAGAGCCTACATCAAAAGCCTTCAAGAAAAATACGAATTGGTCTCAGACCATGGAAGAGCTCAAAAAGGATTTGGAAAAGCAAGTAAGAGAAGTACAGGAAAAATTGGGAAGAGAAATGAGAGTGATGTGAGAAAACCATGAAGAACAAGTCAATGACTTGCTAAAGGAGACCCAAAAAATACTGAAGAAAATAACACCTTAAAGAATAGACTAACTCAAATGGCAAAAGAGATCCAAAAAGCCAATGAGAAGAATGCCTTGAAAGGCAGAATTAGCCAAATGGAAAAGGAGGTCAAAAGACCGCTGAAGAAAATATTACTTTAAAAATTAGATTGGGGAAAGTAGAAGCTAGCGGACTTTATGAGAAATCAAGATATTATAAAACAGGACCAAAGGAATGAAAAAGTTGAAGACAATGTGAAGTATCTCATTGGAAAAACCACGGACCTGGAAAATAGATCCAGGAGAGATAATTTAAAAATTATTGGACTACCTGAAAGCCATGATCAAAAAATTCCTAGACATCATCTTTCAAGAAGTTATCAAGGAGAATTTCCCTGATATTCTAGAGCTAGAAGGTAAAATAAAAATTGGAAGAATCTACCGATCATCTCCTCAAAAAGATCCCAAAAAGAAAATTCCTAGGAATATTGTCACCAAATTCCAGAGCTCCCAGATCAAGGAGAAAATACTGCAAGCAGCCAGAAAGAAACAATTTGAGTACTGTGGAAACATGATCAGGATAACACAAGATCTAGCAGCTTTTACATTAAGGGATCAAAGGGCTTGGAATATGATATTCCAGAGGTCAATGGACCTAGGATTAAAACCAAGAATCACCTACCCAGCAAAACTGAGTATCATGCTCCAAGACAAAATATGGATTTTCAATAAAATAGAGGACTTTCAAGCCTTTTCAGTAAAAGCCAGTGCTTGATAGAAAATTTGACTTTGATATACAAGAATCAAGAGAAGCATGAAAAGGTAAACAAGAAAGAGAAATCATAAGGGACTTAACTAAAGTTGAGCTGTTTTGTCTACATTCCTGCATGGAAAGATGCTGTGTGTAATTCAGGAGACCTCAGTATTAGGGTAACTGAAGGGAATATATATACATACATACATATATATATATATATATACACACACACACACACACACATATATACATACACATACATATATACATATATACATATATATACATATATGTATATATACACATACACACATATATAATATATACACGTACATATTATATATATGTATGTATATGTATACACATTTTATATATATATGTATACACAGAGAGCACAGGATGACTGTAATATGAAGGGATGATATCTAAAAAAATAAATAAAATTAAGGGGTGAGAGAGGAATATATTGAGAGAAGGAGAAAGGGAGAGATAGAATGGGGTAAATTATCTCACATAAAAGTGGCAAGAAAAAGCAGTTCTGTTGGAAGGGAAGAGGGGGCAGGTGAGGGGAAATGAGTGAATCTTGTTCTTATCAGATTTGACCTGAGGAGGAAATAACATACATACTCAATTGGGTACCTTACCTCACAACAAAGAAGGAGGAAGGTGATAAAAGGGGCAGGATGATAAAACAGGAGGGCAGATAGGGGAGAAGGTAATCAAAAGCAGATAAAAGGGAGGGAAGATAGGGGAGAAGGCAATCAAAAGTAAACACTTCCGGAAAGGGACAGGGTCAAGGGTGAAAATTGAATGAAGGGGGGACTGGATAGGAGGGAGCAAAATATAGTTAATCTTTCACAACATGAGTATTGTGGAAGGGTTTTACATAATGATACATGTGTGACCTATGTTGAATCGCTTGCCTTCTTAGGAGGGTGGTTGGGAAGGAAAGAGGGGAGAGAATTTGGAACTCAAAGTTTTAAAAGAAGATGTTCCCAAAAAAAGCTGTTTTGCGTGCAACTGGGAAATAAGATATACAGGCAATGGGGCATAGAAATCTATCTTGCCCTACAAGAAAGTAAGGTAAAAGGGGATGGGGGGAGTGGGGTAACAGAAGAGAAGGGTGACTGGGGAATGGGGCAATCAGAATATATGCCATCTCAGAGTGGGGTGGAGGGTAGAAATGGGGAAAAAATTTGTAATTTAAACTCTTGTGGAAATTAATGCTGAAAACCAAAAATATTAAATAAATTAAATGTTTTTTCCTTAAAAAACAAAAAAAATACCAACAAACAAAAGATCTGGGAAAGGAAAGGCTCTCAAAATTTTTCTTTCTTTTTCTTTCCTTCCTTCCATCCTTTCTTCCTTTCTTTCTCTTCCTTCCTTCCTTCCTTTATTTCTTTTCTTTCTTTCTTTGTTTCTTTCTTTTTTTCTTTCTTTTCTTTCTTTCCCTTATTTCCTTCCTTCCTTCCTTCCTTCCTTCCTTCCTTCCTTCCTTCCTTCCTTTCTTTCTTTCTTCCTTTCTTTCTTCCTATCTTTCTTTCTTTCTTTCTTCTCTCTCCACTGAGGGTGTCACAGCCTTTACCTGTGGATGCTCTACCCAAAGGGAATTTTAATCTCTGAAACTTTCTTCTTTGTTTTAGTTTTTTTCTCTTAAAGACCAGCCTTAACCCCAAATCACTCAGGCTCTCATTCACTGGCCAACAATAGGTCCCAGGCCAAGACCAACTTGGTCATTGTTTGGGCTCTGATTGGCTCAGAATGAATGTAAATAACAAATGTTTTTGGTTTGTCCAGATTCTTTTCCCATAGTTCTTCCTCAAAATACACATACTTCTGGCTAACCAATACTTTAAGTTCTTTACACCTTAATAGAAATTGGTTGGTGAGCTATGCTTGCTCATCCTTGACCTGAGAAAACAGGTCAAGAAGTCTGAGGAGACAAGGGTCTAAAAGTGTTGGTGTCCAGCACTCAGGGGTGGGTGAGAGGAAAAGAAGACAAATTTGGTATGCTAAAAGCTGGGTCAGGTCTTCTTCTATCTACACTTGAAGAAGCAATATGGCTATACTACCATATATATATGTACTCACAGTCCAGATTTCCAAATCCACAAACAATCCAACTAGTTCAAGCCCATATAATTTAAGGGTCTTGTTTATGTATGTCATTTTGCTGGTCACTGGAAATATAGAGACACATTTTTAGGAACAGTCCCTACTTCAAGCAACTTATAGTCTAATTTCCCCCTGACGCTCAAGATGAGAAATGCAGAAGTAAAATTCAAGGCTGGAGTAGAGGTAGGGACAGAGGAGGAGAGGAAGGGAGACTCTTCTGCTACTATTAGGATCAATCCTTTGCAAAAATGTGAAATAGGAAGTTATTCTTAAATGCCCCTTCCCCAGATGTAATACTTGTGTATCTAAGGAAACAAGAGAGGGAAGGTGGTACAGTGGTACAGTGAAAGCATAGCTTATGTTAGAGTTAGGAAGATCTGGATTCAAATCCTGCTCCTGACACAAACTTTCTGTGTGACCATGAACAAGTCACCTAGCTCCCAGTATTCCAGGCAATTTTCCGGGATTAGAAGTTTTAACCAATTTGCTGAACTCCTCTCATGGAAGGACTTTGCATGCTTAAAGCTCTTGAAGCTGATGAAATCACAAAGGAAAAAAAAAGTATGGCCTTATCTGGGGATAAGTGATACTATTAAGAGTAGTGTCAATGTTGATTTTAGATATGCTAATACAGACAACCAACACTGAGTTCAAAGCAGCCAGTGAACTCATCCACCACTAGCTTAATCAGTCAGTTAATAAATATGTATTATGTTTACAAGTGATTACGGTTATGTGTTAGCACCCAGTACCTTAAATACAGCAGGCATTCAATACAGGCTGCTGTGGTAATGAAGATGGTAGTGTAGTCATGGGAGTATACTTAGTTAGAAAGGGTTGTTTGATGTTACTTGAAGAAGTGCCAACAGACTGAAAAATTTCAAATAATTGATGGGTGTCAATGGAGAAAGAAAGGAACCCTTTAATAGAAACTGGACAATAGTCATATAAACATGAACACTATTCAGAGTTCACTTTCTCATAATCATTTCTCTTTTATGAACTAGATGTCTTGTAACAAAAAAGCAAATTTCTGTAAGACAAACCCATTTTTCCTGTCATATGTTACAAAATTAAAGATATATTTCCAAGGAGGGGGGCAGGGAATCATCCAAAAGTTATAACTGAAAATTCTGAGTGAGGAAAGAATTAGGTTGGTAGTGGTCCAGTGGAGTACAGGGGATTTTCATACGCTTATGATTTGGGCCTACTAGCCTGTCATATCTTCAGAGGATCATAGGTCTTAGAACAGGAAGAGGCCTCACAAATAGCTTAGTCTACCCTCTTCACTTCTCAGAAGAGGAAATTGAGGCTCATAGACCTTAAGCAATTTGTCCAAGGCCACAAAAGTAATTCAATAGCGTGCTGAGCCAGTGTTCAAACTCAGGTCTCCTGAATCAATCCAGTGAAAAGCACTTTCCTTAAGCCTGGATTTTCCGGAGGTCTTTGGCCAATCTTCACTATTTCTGGGTGCTTTTGACTGCAGAAATCACAGTTGGAAGGGAACTCACAGCCTGTCTTCCATACCTGAACAAGACTTCTACGTGCAATACCCCTGGAAAATAGCCATCTAGTCTCCAGTTGCCAACTTTCAATGAGGGGGAATGTGTGTTGCCTCCCAAGGAAGCCGTTTCCATTTTTGAACAACTCCAGTTATTAGGAAGTTTTCCTTAAATCAAGTCAGATGGGCAGTGTAACATAGTGAAAAGAATGCTGGATTTAGAATTAGAAGGCATTATTTTCAGAACCGGTTCTGTTGCTTAGAACCTGCATGATCTAGGACAGCGCTGTCCAAAGTGCAGCCTGTGGCCCACAGTGTGATTTTATGTGGCCAGCCTGTGTTTACTATTGGCGGGGAAATTGACGTAAATGCTTTAACTAAAGCATTTGTGTTGATTTCTGTGCTTGTGATGGACACAGGTGGGCCACATGGGGGTGCACGGCCCATGTTTTGGACAGCCCTGATCTAATACCAATCACATGCCTTACTGGTCTTCATTTTCCTCTGTATAAAATGAGGGAGTTGTATTAGAACAGAAATATCAAGCTCAAAGGTATGGCATGTAGGCCTACGACACTTCTGAGTAAGCTGAATCAGATTAAAATGTAATTGAGAATTTTTAACAAAATAAATAAAAATAGAACAGAACATAAGTAAGTTTAATATGTGTTTTTTTAAGTCAATATGTAGTGAGCAGATATCCTCCTGTTTAGTAGCCCCCATTTAGCTGGCCCCCATTTCTACTTGAGTTTGATACTTCTGGATTAGATTATCTCAAAGGTCCCTTCTGGATTTAAATCTGTGATTCTATGAGCTGTGATGGGCTTTCCTGCAACTTCCACCGGTCATCCCCTGTTCAGTGGGGCCAAGGAGATCAAATCTAAACTCTCTTCCACATTCCAGACCATCCGGTACCTGAATGCTGTGATCTTAATGCATCTCAATCTTCACTTTTCCAGGTAAAGGGCCCCAGTGCCTTGAACAGAGCCCCGTATGGCATGAATTTGAAGGCCTCTACTTTGGTTACCACTTTCCTCTGGATATTGTTCTACCTTGACAGTTTCCTTACTAAAATATGGTGTCTATGCTGAGCACAATTCTCTAGATGGAGCATGATAGTACAAGGGAACTATCATCCCTCCAGGCTTGAGATGCTTTGCTTTTCCTATTAGTGCAGCCTAAGATGACACCCTTGGTGAACCACTGTCCTCTCCTCTCTAGGCCACTACCCATGTATCCTATTACTAATCTTGCCCTGCCAAGGTTCAGCCTTGGATAACTCATACCATTTGTTGCCTTCCGTCCTATTCACATGGGGCTGAATGGAGCTGGAGAAAAACACAAAACCCTGCTGATTAGATTCACTACAAAATTATGTGACATTATCTCAATTGGGCCCTTGATGGAGCAAGGCGACTCTTTTATGCCTCATTAAATCCATTCATTCTGGGCAGCTAGGTGGCTCAACAGATAGAGTACTGGGCCTGAAGTCATGAAGACTCATGCTCCTGAGTTCAAATCTGACACCAGACACTAACTAGCTGTGACCCTAGGCAAATCACTTAACCTATTTGCCTCAGTTTTCTCATCTGTAAAACAAGCTGGAGCAGAAAACAGCAAACCACTCCAGTATCTCTGCCAAGAAAACCGCAAATGGGGTCATGAAGATTCAGACATGACTGAAAGAACTAAACAACAAAAAATAATCCATTCACTAGCCTACTCAATATGGTGGAAGGAAGGAAAGAAGGAAGGGAGGGAAGAAAAAAGGGAGGGGGGAGGAGGCAGAGGAGGAAGGTAGAAATGAAGGAAATAAACATCAGTTAAGTATTCACCACCATGCTAAGAGCTTTACAATTATTGTCTGATTTGATCTTCATAACAACCCTGGGAGGTAGGTGATATTATTTTTCCCATTTTACAGTTGGGAAAACTGAGGCAAATATAGGTTTAAGTGACTTCCCCAGAGTCACATAGCTAGTGTCTGAGTCTAGATTTGAACTCAAGTCTTTCTGACTTCAGAAACAGCTCTATCCAACATGCCACCTATCTGCATCAAGAGAGGAGGGGAACAAGGTATAAGAAACTGGAAAGATAAGAAAGGGCTAGGTTATGAAGCGCTTTACAATCCAAACAGAGTATTTTCTATTTGCTTCTGGAGGCAATAGGAAAATAGGAAGCACTGGAATTTATTGAGGTGGGGGGTGGGGGTGGGGAAGGACATGGTGTGGTCAGACCTGGGCTTTAGGAAGATCAGTTTGACAGCTGAGTGGAGAATGGGGAATGGGGAGAGGCTTGAGGCAGAGATACTATCCAGCTATTACAATAGTCTATAGGTGAGGTGATGAGGGCCTGGAACAGGATGGTGGAAGTAACAGAGGAGAGAAGAGATCATATACAAAAGATGGTTACAGTGGTAGAAATCACAGGACCTGGCAACTGTCATCACTCCTTTTTATCTCTCCCTCTCCCTACCTTCTCAGCTAATAGCCTTTCCTCATATCTGCTGGAAAAAAATGAGACCATTTCCAACACTTCCCTTTTCTCCCCTCCCCTCCCTTGAGCAGATTCCCTCTAATGTCTTTCCCCACTATCCCTTCCTTTACTCAGATCTCACATGAAAAAGTGACCTTTCTCCTTGCCAAGCCAAACTCCTCTATGTACACAAGTGTGGCACAGTAGATAGAGCACTGTCCCTGGAGTCAGGAAGATCTGAGTTCAAATCCAGCTTTAGACATTTACTAGCTATACCCTGTTTGCCTCAGTTTCCTCATCTGTAAAATGCGTTTCCTCATCTGTATAATGCATTGGAGAAGGAAATGGCAAACTACTTCAGTATCGTCACCAAGAAAACCCCAAATGGGGTTACATAGAGTTGGATATGACTGAACAACATCTTGATCTCATTCTATTCCATCTTCTCCAGCAGATTCCACCTTTTATCATTCCTACTCCTTCACTTATCTTCAATGTCTCCTTGTCTACTAGCTGCTTTCCTGCTTTCTACAAACACACCCATGTTTCCTCCATCTTTAAAAAACTCTTATCTGATCCATCTATCCCTCCTAGCTATCTTCCCATAGCTCTCTTTGTTTTATGCCTAAACTCGACAAAGCCATCTTAAGTCAATGCTTCCCCTTCCTTTCCTCTCATTCTTTTAATTTGCTATAGTTTGGCTTCCAACCTCATCATACTACTCAAACTGCTTCCTCCAAAAGTATCGATGATCTCTTACTTGCCAAATCTAAGGGCTTTTTCTCAATCCTCCTTCTTCTTGACCTTTCCACATCTTTGACACTGTTGATCACCTTCTGCTTGATACTTTCTTCTAGTTCTCCTCCTACCTGTCTGACTTCTCCTTCTCAGTATCTTTTACTGGATACACATCCATGATACATTCACCATGGATAGAATCCAAGGTTCTGTCCTGGACTCTTATCTCTTCTATTTCTGTACTCTTTGTTAAATTTCGTCAGTTCCCGTGGATTTAACTATTTAACTTCCGTGGATTTAACCTAGACTATTGTAATAGCTTGCAATCTGGGTTCTCTGCCTCAAGTCTCTCCTCATTCCGATCTATCCTTCTGTCTGCTACCAAAGTTATCTTCCAAAAGTGCAGATTTTATCATGTCATCCCTTTACTCACAAAACTCCAGTGGCTCATTATTATATCCAAGATCTTATATAAAGTCCTTTGGCCTTTATAGTACTTCATAACATGGCCCCTTTCTACCTCCTCAGCCTTCTCACACTTTTCTCCACTCTATGTACTCTACTATCCAGTGACATTGGCACCTTGCTGTTCCTCACACGAGATATATTATCTCCCAACTCTGTTCAGTTCCACTGCCTATCACCTATGCCTGGAATGCTCTGCCTCCTTACCTCTGTTCCCTCACTTTCTTCAAGTCTCGGCTAAAATCAAACTTTCTACAAGAAGCCTTGCTAGGCTTCCCTTAATGCTAGTGCCTTCCCTCTGAGATCACCTTCCACCTACCCTGTATGTGTGTTGTATGTTCATAAGTATTCTGCCTGTTTTCTTTCTCATTAAAATGTGAACTCCTTTAGGTTCTTTCAGATGTCTTGAACTGGATGTCCAGTAGATATCTTAAGCTAAACATGCAGAAAACAGAGATCATCTTTCCCCCTAAACCTTCCCCACTCCTACCTTCCCTAATACTGTAGAGGGCAAGACCACCCTCTTTGTCTCTCAGATTCACAACTTAGAATTCATTCCCAACTCCTCACTAGCTTTCACATACACACACCTTTATCAAATCTGCTACAAAGGTCTATTGATTTCTCCTTTGCAACATCTCTCAAATGACCCTTCAGTCCTCTGTTACCAGCTGTCATCACCTCACACCTGGACTATTGTAATAGCTTGCTGGTGAGTCTGCTCACCTCAAGATTCTCTCCTTTCCAGTTTATCCTTCATTTAGCCACTAAAGTGATTTTTCTAAAGTGTAGATTCAATCAGGTCATCTCCCCCTACTCAATCATGTCACCTCCCCCCTACTCAATAAACTCCAGTGATTCCCTATTGCCTCTTAGATCAAATACAATATCCTGTGTTTGGCATTAAAAGCCATAGCCACATAACCCAGCCCCCTTCTTCCTTTCCTGTCTTCCTACACCTTAATCCCCACTACACACTCTTTGATCCAGTGACACTGCCTCCTTACCATTCCATGAACAAAACCCTCCATCTCGTGGCTCCAGACATTTTCTCTGGCAATCCCCCATTCCTGGAACACTCTCTTTCCTCATTGACTTCCTCATTCCTACTGACTTCCCTACTTCTAACTCAACTAACATCTCATTTATTACAGGAAGTCTTTCCCAACCCCTCTTAATTCTAGTTAATTAATTATTTTTTATTTATCCTGTTAATAGCTTGTACATATCTGTTTACTTGTTGTCTCTGCCATTAGATTATGAACTCTGTGAGGACAAAGACTATCTTTTGCCTCCTTTTACATCCTCAGGGCTTAGCACAATGCATAGCACACAGTAGGTGCTTAATGAATGTTTGTTGATTGACTAATTAAGGGCAAGAACTGTTTTTTCCCTTTTCTTAGTATCCCAGTGCTTAGCTTAGTATCTGACACATAATAAGTGCTTAATAAATGCTTGTCAATTGATTGATAAAAACATGCTTAACAAAGGTATTCACTACTGTGATCAGGGAGATCCGATAGAGATATATTGAAGAAGGATTGTTTAACTGTGAATGGTGAGGTCTCTCCCTGATGCTCCTGATATGCTCCCAGATGACACAGTATGAATCAATTCAAGGTCCAGAATGTAGCACCAGTTCCTTGAAAAGATCTATAATTACTCAAAGGAGTTTGGCCTGGAACAGGCCAGGAAAGATCAAGTAGATGGAGAATGCCTATTGCCCTGATTTCAACAGGCATTCTGAATGGACTCTCCATAGAGCTTGGCCAACAAACAGTATGTATATTGGGAACAGACAATACAAATGGAAAATGAGCTGAGCCCAGAGATGATCAAGAAGAGAGTGAGATAAATTGCTTTCAGAAAAATGCTAAACTGCTTTACTGACCTTAATTATCTGGTAAAATCAAAAACCCAGATTTTTCAATATTAATATTTCACCAATATTGCCACGTGGCAGTGAGAAATGGAATACCATCGGCCCTGAAGAACTAAAAATGAGAAGATAATGAAAAGATACATGGTGGGTGAGAGCAGGCTCCAAGATATAACCAATGAGGAACTCCAAAGAACAAGAGGAATAAAGGATGTTATCAAAAGGGTGATCAGAAGAGAACATGGGCTGGTCAAGTGGCAGGAGCCAAGAATGACAGATAGTTTTACATTGGTGCCCTCTAGAGGTCAGGAAAAAAGTGATGTAGACCTTCAGCATGTGGTGGCAAACTTTGGGGAGAATGTGAACAAGAAGAATCACATCAGAGGTAGGAAAGCCTAGATAGGCTATGATCAGCATTATTGGAGGGAACTCCAAAATTGATAAGATCACAGATCCATTTATATGTAAGAGAGAACCTTTTTGTTTTCACTTATATTTTCCAATATAGTGATACCTATTTCCCTCCCGGAGACCCATCACTTAATGAAGAATTAGAATGAAGGGAGAAAAAAATCAGCAAAACCAACATTTCAAGAGAATTTGACATTGCATAGTTCCCCGCCTCTGCAAAGAAACAGGGAGACATGCCTTCTCACATCTTTTCATTGGACAAAACTTATTCCATAAAATTTTATAGATTCAGTTTTAAATTTTTTTGTCACTCTTTACATCTGTACTGTTGTAATCCTTGTGTATGTTGTCCTCCTGGTTCTGCTTACTTCATTTTGCATCAGTTCATCTAAGTTTCCTATACTTCTCTGTATAGATCATACTCAGTGTTTCTAACAGTATAGCGATATTCCATTGTACTCATAATTTATTTAGCTGTTTTCCATTCAACGGAATTTAATTGGTTTTCAACAATTTGATGCTACACAAAGTGCTGCTGTAAATATTTTTGCATACATTGGTCCCTTTATGTCATTGACTAATAGACTCCCTGGATCAACAATTATGGGCGATAATGTCTATTACTATTTTAGGAAATGTGCCTTGTAATTATGGCTTTCAAACCTGATGCCAGATAAATAATAGGTACTAAATAAATAACTGCTGTTTTATTGGTTTATATACACATATATGTATACATGCATACATATATATGCGTATACATTTTGTATATGTATAAAATCTTGTTACATATTATATACAACTTTGAGTAATTAATGTTTTTGTCTTTTTGAAGAAGTCAAGTCAAAAAGCATTTGTTAGATAAATGCCCAGCACTCTAGTCAATGCTGAAGATACAAAGAAAGGCAAAAGACAATCCCTGCTTTCAAGGAGAAAGCAGAATCTGATTGGAACTTTGAAAGCTGGGTAGGATATTAACAGCTAACTATGGAATAGGGGACATTTCAGCTATAAGGAATTGTATGAGAAGAGACTATGCATTGTATAGGCACCTGCTATGCACCAGGCACTGTATAGAGAGATACAAATATCTCATGTGATCCTCACAACACTGTAATTGGGGAAACTGAGGCAAATAGAGGTTAAGTGACTTGACCAGGATCACATAAGCCAATATCTGAGGCCAAATTTAAATTCAGGTTTTCCTGACTCCTTGGGGCAGCTAGGTGCTGCAATGGATAGAGTGCCAGAGTCAAGAAGACTCATCTTCCTGAGTTCAAATCTGGCCTCTTACTAGCTGTGTGACCTTGGGCAAGTCACTTCACCCTGTTTGCCTCAGTTTCCTCATCTGTAAAATGAGTTGGAGAAGAAATGGCAAACTAATGCAGTGTCTTTGTCAAGAAAACCCCAAATGGGGTCACAAAGAGTTAACTAAACAACAGTAACTTCCTGACTCCTGGTCCAACATTCTATCCACTGCACCATCAGTGGCCTGCTCTGTATGCAGCAGGGAGTTACTGAAGATTTTTGAGCATGCTAGTGTCATAATCAGAGTTCTGCTACAAAAGGTTTAGCAATGGGAGAGACCAGAGACAAGGAGAGCAGCAAGGAGGTAAGTGTAATAGTCTAAGTAAGAGGCGAGAAGGCCTGACCTAGAGTAGCAGCATTAGGGATTGGAAAGGAAGGGATGGACTGAAGGAATAGCAAGTAAGCAGAATCAACAGGCATTGCTGATTGATTACAGTTAGTGAAACAAGTAGAGGAAGCCATAGAGAAGAAGAAAATCTCTATATATGACAAAATATTTGGAGCAGCACTTTTTGTGATAGCAAAGAACTGGAAACAAAGTAGATGCCCATCGACTGGGGAAGGGCTAAATAAATTGTGATACATGAACGTAATGGACTGTTCCTGTGCTGTCAGAAATGATGGCTGTGATAAATACAGAGAGGCATGGAAAACTTTACACGAATTGATGCAGAGTGAAGTAAGCTGAGCCAAAAAAAAAAAAAACCAGCAACCCAATATGAACAGTGACTATAGCGATGTAAATGGAAAGAACAACCACACACCAAAAAAAAAGAAAAATCAAAAGTAAATTTAACAAAATTACAAAGACCAAGTAAAATTATAAAAGACAAAAATTATATAAGTAAAATAAAAACATATAAATAAAATAAAAAATTATAAATAAAAGTATATAAATAAAATGTGTAAATAAATAAATTTACAGATGTATTTTTAAATTATATAAGATAAAATTTAAGGATCAAAATTACAAAGATCAAATGAAGAAATATGAGAAGATACCCCAACCCACCCCTTCATGGAAGTGGGAGGTCCACAGGTTTACACATTGAACATGTTTTCAGACTTTTTCAATGTGCTGATTTTTTTTCTTGTTTTGTCTTTAAAAAAAATACTATTTGTTATATGAGATGGTTCTCTGAGAGAGGGATGGGAAATGATCCCAGGAATAACTATGATGATGTAAAAAACAGAAAATATCAATAAAAACTTATTTAAAAAGAAAAAATATATTTTGAAAAGAAGCAGAATTCAGAGCCAAGGATGACTACGAAGTAACTGTGAGAATATTGATACCATTGACAACAGCTTCAGCACCACCACAACAACAACCACAACATATAAGGAGGAAGGGGCTTGGGGGGAGGGATGAATGACAAGTTTAGTTTTGGAGATGTTGACTGCTGGTAAGAGATGGCAAGGAAGTAGTTGTGATGTGGGGCCGAAGTTAAGGGGAGAGGAGCTGGAGTAAAGATTTGGCAATTATCTGCCTGGGGTGACTGAAGTTACAGGATTAGATGAGATCAGTTAAGAAGAGTGTGAAAAGAGAAAGAGCCAAAAATAGAAGATTGCAGAATGCCTACAATTAGGGGATGGAAAGAGACAGCAGAGCAGAGAAAAGGACTTATCAAAGAGGTATTAAGAGAAGCAGGAGACAGTCGTGCCACAAAAGTTAAGAGAGGAGAGTGTATCCAGGAAGGCAACTGTGGTCAGCAGCGGCAAAAGGTATAAGGAGAGCAAAGAGGATGAACATTTAGAAAAGGTGGAGGGTTCAAGGACAGGGGTATAATAAGCTCAGGAAAACTGCTATGAGTGATGCTATAGAGAATTGATGAGATGAATAAAAGGATTGCCTACGGGGGGTTAGGAGTTGATACTGGATCCGTGATTTCAATGATTATTTACATTAAATGAAGAGAGATCTGGGTTCAAATCTTACCTCAAACACTTAGCTACTCTGTGACTATGTTTTCACTTAAACTCTCTGAATCCATTTCCTCATTTAGAAAAGGGGCATGATAGTATCTGCATTATGAGATTATTGGTGTATCACAGATCGATTCCTTAGGGAGTCTATCTGGTGGAGCCAAGGATCCCTTTTCAGAGTCACATTTTTAATGCGTAAAATAAAATATATAGTGTTCCAAGGAAAGTCAATTTTATAGGAAGTTAAGTTGTAGGTTTTTCCCCCATTCAATTTTACCAATCCCCTGAAATTCATAGATTCTGTGGGAGTCTATGAACCTCAGACTAAGAACTCCTGACCTTGACTGATGTTCAAAATTGAACCATTATAAAAGAGCTCTATGTGTTGGCAGATGGGAGAGCAGGGAAGCCAGGTGGCATATCATTGTAGAAGAGCGTTGTGGGGATATGTTGCTTCCCGGTGGTTAGCCCTGGGAGTCTCTGTCTCTGTCTCTGTTCCACTGTGGTTTGGGCATCCCTGGGGAAATCTTATTTGCTGGCCTGAGCTGCCAGCTGGGAAGCGTCTTCAATGCAGGTGACTGAGCAATGATGATTCTGGATCATGGAGTCAGTGAGAGAGACTTACGCTTTGACTCAACATTTGTCTTTGCGCATTGTCTCAGCCACATTGATGTCAGAGGTCACAAGACTACAACCCAAGAAAACAGATCTAGAAATAAGAAATTACTTGTACCACAGAGAGGATTGCACTGGTCCAGTAAGTTTGTTCTGAGAAATTCTTCTGTTGCTTTGAGGGAAGAAGGAACAAATTTAAAAGACTCAAGGACAAAAGCATGATTCTGCACAAGCAAAAACTGGGCTGGACCTCCAGGTGTTTAATTACACTATGAATATAGTGCAAGTAATAGTAATGATAGCTAGAGTTTATGTAACCCTTTAAGATTTGCAAAGCACTTTACATATGTGATCTCACTGATGCTCACAAAACCCCTTGGGTGTAGGTGCCGTTATCATTCCTATCTTCCAGTTCAGGAATTAGAGTTTGGATATCAAATGCTTAACTGAACCCTGAAAATAGTTTAGTAATTATTATTATATAATGCTGGCAAAGTATTTTACAAAAGTTATTTCATTTGATCTTCACAGCAACCCTATGGGGGAGATATCCATTTTATAGTTGAAAAATGGAGGCTGAGAGATCACAAAGGCGGTAAGTGTCTGAGGCAGGATGAGAACTCAGGCTTCCCTGACTCCAAGTCCAGTACCCTATCCACTGTGTCACTGAACTGCCCTAAAAAGCTAATCCTATACTCCTTTTTTTTGGAGGGGGGATGGCAGGGCATCTGGGGTTAAGTGTCTTGCCCAAGGTCACACAGCTAGTAAGTGTGTCAAGTGTCTGAGGCCGAATTTGAACTCAGGTCCTCCTGACTCCAGGGCCGGTGCTCTACTGACTGTGCCAAATCCTATGCTCCTTGACAGTAATTATCTGCTTGTCTGACAGAGGAGACTCCAGGTAAGCAAAAATGTAAGCAGCAGTTCATTTGCTGTTAGGGAAAAAGGAGCAAAAGTTTCCACAATAAACAATGTGGCATTTTTAAAGGAGAGACCTGATTGGGGCATGAGTCCTAGAATCTAGATCCTCCCCTTTTTTTCCAGATTCTCAGAACTAAAGAGCCCTGTCAATGAGTCAAACAAATGTGTTATCAGAACTAAGTCTGGCAGGCCATCAAAGAAAGTGGTCATAATCACAGCTGACATTTCTTATAACACATTTTGTATTTGCTCTCATTTAAGCCTCTAGATAACAGATAGATGAAGATAAGAGAGAGAGAGAGAGAGAGAGAGAGAGAGAGAGAGAGAGAGAGAGAGAGAGAGAGAAAATATGTTTTAAGTGTTTACTACATGCCAGGCCCTGTGCTAAGTGCTTATGCTACAAATAGAAACAAGCAAGACAGGAACTTACATTTTAATGAGGGAAGATGATACATAACCTTCAATCTTGTATCTTCAACTGCTTATTGGAACATCACTATATATATATACATATATATTATATATATACATATATTATATATATATATATATATCTCAAAAGTAAATGGGAGTAACATTAGTGGGAAAGGCTCTAGCAGCTGGAGGAATGAAAGGAATCCAGCTTAAGAAAACATATGAGCTGGGTCTGAAAGGAAACCAGGGGTTCCAATGTTTTAATAACCCAGCTAGCAGCTCCAGTGGGGATGTAGGATCCCCCCCCACAGCCAGCACCCAGGAGGCTGCTGGGACCCAGGAGGCTGCTGGGAGGCAGGGAAAGCACTGGTTCTTTTTATCTGCTTAAACAAGGAAAGCACGGTGCAGGGCTGGCCCAGAGTAACGCTCCCCACCACTGCCCCGCCAACCGGAAAAGGAAAGAGAGTTCTTCAAGCTGTCCTCTCCCCTCTTATAGAGTTTTCGATATCCTTAAGCACGCCTGAATGACCAGGGCCGATTGGTTCTTGAGTTGGCCCCTCCCCCTAGCGTAGACTAGGTTAACACCCAACAGGGCATGGCTCTGGAGTTAACACCTCCCCTCAGCCAGCCCCATGACTCATCACACAGGAAGTTCTCTGCCTCCTGGCATGGTCTCTGGCTTCCTGTCCCGGAAGAGGAGCAGCAGACCCAGCAAGGCCCAATGAGGTAAACTGAGCCACCCAAAGAAAACAAAGGCCATTCTGGTTACAGCCTCAGAGATGTGGAAGGAAGACATTCCAGGTAGCCTTTGCAAGGGACCAGTGTTTGGAGATTCAGTATCATGCCCCCTAAACCCATGTCACTATGGCTTTTCCTGATTGGCCAGTAATAGGGCCCAGCCAAAGCCTCAATTGTTTCTGTTCTGGCCAGAACCCCTGAGGGTCTTCCCCTCTCAAACTGATTCTTTTCTAAAGTCAAACTAGACCATCTTTTGCCTCAATTCTAACCTAGCCTTTAATCACCGAATGGATGTTGCCTCAGACAAACTGAGACCTGGGAAAGACCTTAGCTTTAAAAGGCCAGGGTCTCCCCCTTCATCTGGGGCCATCACTACTTGTCCTGACCTATGCCTTGCACTGGACTCCTATGACTCTGGAGGAGAGAGTGAGGCTGATAGCTTCACACAGCCCTGCCTCACTTAAACTTAAATGCAATTCACTTGCAAGTCAAGACATCACCCTCCTGATGTCATTGGTCCTCTTCAAGAATTAAGGATGAACAACAGTCTGTTGCCTAAACCAACCCTGTTCCTGGCTGGTCCTTCCCCCTCAAGCACATCTCTTCACATTGGTGTATTTGTTCATGCACATTTGTGTAGCTTCCTCCCCTGAATCCCTACTCAAATGGCCCCTGTTATGTAAAAAACTCAAGTCTTAGAGTCAGAGGATATGTTTATATTCCATTTTGACCATTTCTTCTGCTACGACCCTGGGCAAGCCATAGAATCACAGAATCTCGGAGCAAGAAAAGACTTCAGAGGTCATCTGTTTCAATCTATATTTAAACAAAAACCTTCTCTACAATTTCTTTTGTTGAGGCAATTAGGGTTAAGTGACTTGTCCAGGGTCATGCAGCTGGTTAGTGTCTAAGGCCATATTCCTAACTCCCAGCCCTGTGTTCTATCCACTGCACCACCTAGTTGCCCCACTCTCTACACTTTCTGCCCTCCTTCAATACACACATACGTAAGCACGGGTACATGTGTGCATGTACACATACACACACACACACACACACACACACACACACACACACAGAATCATCTAGCCTTTCCTTGAAGATCTTGAGTGATGGAACTCAGGACTTCTCAAGGCAACTCTCATTCTACTTTTGAATAGCTCTAGTTTTTAGGAAGTTTCATTTCTACCAAAACTAAATTTGTCCCATTGTAACTGTTACCCATTGCTCTTAATTTTGTCTTCTGGAGCCCAAAAGGAAAATCGATCAATAAGCAATTAAATATGCCAACTTGAAGGCAACTATAATTACTTCTTCATAGTCTTCTCTTCTCTGGACTAAGCATCTCTAATTCCTTCACAGTCCTCCTGATGAGGATGGGATCTGAACCCCCAAACAGAAAAGACTATGTCTTTGGGATCTGGACCCCCAAAAGGAAAATCCCCTGGACTTTCCCACATGGCTCAGGTCCCTTGCTTTCAGCTGGGGCAATCAGCCCTTTTCAGTTAATTAACTGCCCTTTCATTGTCTGCACCTGCCACACCCTAGACCACCACTCTCTTAATTCCATCTAGACCCCTTCTCTGTTCCCACAGTCTTCTGTATAAAAGATCCATCTTGCCTCAGTGAAAGGGCTCAGATTCAATCTGGCCCACTTGTCAATACAAGTGTCACAAATGCTCAGATTCCTTAAGAGGTTAGTCAATGGTTCAGATTCAGTCTGGCCAATGTGGTGGATTTTTCGAATCGGTGCCCAACCTCTATAGATGTTTTAATAAATCTTGTCTTTGACTGAAAGAAGGCTTAGGTCTAATTCATTCAGGCAGGACTTGAGTGTCACTCTTTCAGGGTCCCAGCACCCCTAAACTTCAACACTCAGATGGCACCCACCCTCGCCTTCCTAGTCACCTTCCTTTGGACATGTCCCACTTTGTCTCTTCTAAAATATAGTGCCCAGAACTGAACATAATATTATACATGTATCTTGACTGCAGTGTGGCATGGTGGGATTATCACTTCCTTACTTCATGAGTGCTATACCCCAATTAACAGAGCCCAAGCCCTAATTAGCCTTTCTTACTGCCATACCATATTGTCGTCTACATATTGAACTTGGAATCCACTAAAAAATTTCATCTTTTTCACATGAACTGTTAGCTAGTCATGCCTTCCCTATCCTGTGCTTGGGTAGTTAATTTTTAAAAATACATTTTATTAATGCCTTTTGTGTTAACATCATAGTCAATTCATATACATCACATACTTTGAACTTTTTCTTCAGTTTTAATATTTCTTGTTCCTTCGTGGAGTTATTGTTTTCTGTTTAACTCATTCTTATTTTCAAGTGGTTCAAATCTTGAGTGAGGTTTACCACTACCATCTATTCTAAGGTATTCATTCTCCTTGCCATAAATTCCTCCCTAGATAGTCTATTTTCCATCTTTTATTTCATTTCTTCTCAGTGCTATTCTAGTCCTCACAACCAGGACATTTTTTCTTTGAAGCTCAACTTGGACTTGCAGATTCACTCTCTTCTTCTTCTGGGTTTGCCCCCTGGGCTTCTCTCAGTCCAGTGTATTTCTTTGTTGTGTTCTGTGTTTTGTCGTTGTTTTCTATTTACTCATATCTCCAGCCTCAGTTTCTGGATTGAGAGCTTGTGCTTGAGACAAACTTTGCTCCTGTACTCCTGGATGGTGTGGGTAAGCTGTTTGCTCCTGAGTTCCACAGTTAAGATTAGGTCATGTTCTCTGCAGGAAGTAGCTAACCTTTTCTGTTGCTGTGGTTCAAGTCCATTTTGCCTGGATGCTGAATTGAGCTGTGACTGCCTTTTTTCTGGGCTGCTTGAATACTGGCCTGGGGATGAGGCCTCTGAATCTTTCAATGTCCCCATTTTCTGCTATAGGCCCAGAGTGTCTTATACTTCCTTCATTTCTCCTAACTTACCTCCACCCCACACTTCCCCAGGATTTTGGCAGTCTTTTTGTGCAGTCTTAGGGTAGATTGAAGATTTTATCACTGCCTTAGTTTTCTTTACTACTGTTCCTTCTGGAGCATTTTTTTTGGTGGGGGGGGGGGAGATTTAAATGTATTTTATTTTAGACAACCTATATAGCATGTTTTTAAAAACAATGTCTCCACTTCAAATAAATCAAGCTCAAAAATAAATGAATACAGCTTAAGATGACTTCAGTCCAAGTCCTAGTGTTGTGGAGATGACAAAAAGCAGCAGCCAGTTGTGATGACAAGGTGATCCAAAGTAATTAGCTGAATTTAATATTTCTTCATTTCTAAGCCATCCTTAAAGAAAATCACAAATGGAGTCACACCATCCTCAGAGAAGTCCAAGAGAGCTACATGTAATTTGGATTTATGTTTTCACCTATGAAGAGCTGATAGTTGTTTTTTTTTTCTTTAATTAGCAAGGATATGTTTGATTTATTCTACAGCTCCTGTCATAAAAGATTTTATTCTGTCTTTTGTTCTTCAAGTCTGCCTTTCATTGATTTCATGTAGTCTTTGATGTACTTATTGTAGGATTCTTTTGTGAAGCTAGTCTCCTGCAGATGATGGTTCATTACTACATCAACTCCAGTGATTACAGTGGCATCTGTTCCTTCACCCTCAGGACTTTCGGCAGAGCAATTTCCACTGATGAGTGAATCATCAGTGGTATCCTCTATAATACTGACCATCTTCCCCTTCACAGCCAGGCACATCCCATTCACAATCTCCCAGGTCTTGTAGATGATAGAGAACATCTCATCATGGGTAATGAGGTCCTAGTAGCTGATCATGACAGCAGAAAGAGAGAGGCCAAGGGGTGAGCACCATGCTAATGGAGGGGCACTTGGGTGAGGAAGGAGAAGGAGGTAGAAAAGCCTTACTGTGCATTTTTAAAGCTTTATTAGAATGTTTGTTGAGGAACTGGACTTGTCTAGGTCCTAACCCTGCTATTTTCTCATACTCCCTGAACCCTCTCTTATAAAAAGGAACAAAAATATCTGATTCAGTACCCATGCCTAACAATGTTTTCAGCACTTTAGCCTAGTAGTTTTCCACCTCCCTCCATGAAAAAGGAGGGTAGGATAAATCACGATCTATTCTTTGAGAGCTTTATAGGTTTTTCAGTTACTTAGAGTTCAACTTAAATAAGTGAGCTTTTCACTTATAATAGTGTAGTCACATATATTGTTCTTTTAGCTCTCCTATTTTACTTCTCATCAGTTCTTACAAACCTTCCCATGTTTCTCTGAATTTCCTCATGACCTGATATCATTTCTAACTGCAATGAAATTTTCCATTACATTCGTATTCCAAAGCTGTTGTACTTTTTCACCAATGGTAAGTGCCTACTTTGTTTTCAGTTCTTTGCTAACACAGAGTTCTACTATTAATATTTTGATGTATATTGGACCTTCATTTTTTTCTTTGACTTCCTCAGGGTATAATGTTCATTAGTAGCATGGCTGCATCCAAGGGTATGGACATTTTAGTCACTTTTTTAACATAATCTCAAATTGAAATGCAGAATGCTTAGACCACTTCACAGCTCCCTCAATGGTTCATTGATGTGCCCATCTTCTCACAGCCCCTCCAGCACTGACTATTCCGATCTTTTATCATCTTTACCAATTTCCATAGAATGATGTGATACCTCAGGGTTGTTTTAATTGTGTGGTTGGTTTTTCTAACCTGTCTGAGAGACTCTGTAAGTATCCCCACTTAAATTTCATCTTATTAGATTCAGCCCAACATGCTTCTCAGTAGAGATCTTTTTAGATCCCAGTTCTGTCATCTGATATGTTAGATATTCCTCTCAGGTTCATATCATCTGCAAATTTGATGAATATGTCATCTAAGCCCTCTTCCAAATCATTGATTAAAAAAAAAAACTTTTCAACAGAACAGGACCAAGGACGTATGCCTGGGGCACTTGCCGAGAGATGTCCCTCCAGTTTGACATTAATCACTACTCTATGAGTCCAGTCATTTAACTAGCTTAAATTCTCCTAGCCACATCATCTCTCTGAGACATACCTGAATCTATCAAAATCTCAATTCCACCATCTGTAGAATGAGGATAACAATTCCTTTGGATGAGAGCAATGATAATACAACTCCAACCTGTAGGGTGTTTCCCGAATCACTGACCACTGTCCTCATCAACAGCCCTGGGAAGTAGTCAGTATAAGCATTACTTGTCTCCATTTTACAGATGAGGAAAACTCAGGACAAGTAACCCATCCAAGGTTATCCAACAAGGCAATATGAAAGCTAGAACTCAAATCCATGACTCTCTGCCTCTATGCCCAGCGATCTTTCCAGGATGATATACTGCTTTCCACTGCTCTCCTGGAAAAGGTAGAGCTTGAGCTGAGTCATTAGAGCTAAAATATTAACAGCTAGGATGAAAAGGATAACCCTCATCATTGTGATTTTAGCCTCACAGCGTTGTCGAATGGGACCTAAGAGGTCACCTAGTTAATTAGAGCCTAATTACAAATCCTGTTAGTAAAGCCAACAAGTGGACATTGAGCCTCTTTTGGAAGACTTTCAGTGAGAGGGAACTTACTACTGAAGCAACCCTTCCCACTTTTGGGCAGTTCTAATTGCTAGATAATTTTTCCTTATGTTTGAGCTGAAATCTGCTTCTATGTAAAGCTGATCTGCTGCTCCCTGCCTTAGTGAACCTTCCAGGCTCAGCCTTGGTAACAGAAGCTTCCTCTTACTTGTATTATTTCAAAACCCTCCTAGGTCACAAAACTGGAGCTAGAAGGGACCTTATTAAGATCTAGTTTAAATTCCTCAACCTCTCCACATGCTGACTCTAAGTTGGCATTCTAGTCTCTCCTACATGTACCCAGTGCTCTGGCCAAACCAACCTCATTTTCCTATCTCTGCTCATAATATTCCCTCTACTCAATCTCTGCCTGTTCAGATCCTGCATTTTAAGATATTCAGCCTGCCTTTAGTGGTACACCCTCCATGCAGCTGTCTATAACCCTCCCAGGTAAGGAACATCCTCCCTCCCACCCCTTTCCTCTCTCCTCCCCTTCATGTAGCTATCTCTGACCCTCCCAGCTAAGGAGCATTCTCCCCTCCCCTCTCCTTTCACCTTTCCTCCCCTCCATGTGGCTGTCTCTGACATTCCCAGGTAAGGAGCATCCTCCCCTCCAAGTAGCTATCTCTGACACTCCCAGGTAAGGAGCATCCTCCCTTCCTCTCTCCTTTCCCTTGACCCTCCCAGGTAGCATCCTCCCCTCCCCTCTTCTCCACTCCTGTCTCTTGTCCTCTCCTCTCTAAATGGTAAATTCCTTGAGAGCAGGCACTTTTAGAATGGGCACTCAAATGTTTGTTGATTTGTAGTATTTATAAATCAGATAAATTGAGAGGGGGAGCAGGGTGGATTATTTTCATGTAGAAAAAATTAAACAGACACCAAGGACCACATGAGAAGGAGGAGAGATACCAAGGAGACTGGGTGTTTCTGAACTAAATTGTGGTCCCCATCACTGTGACCTGCATCCTCCCTGCCTGTGTCTTTTTCTTGGGGCTGGGGCATGGCAGCTTTTTCTGTCCCCAGGTCATAGCACTGTGTTTAGATTAAAATGTGGATAGTGGAGGGAGCATATGAGAAGTTTGAGAAGTAGCAGAAAATAAGTGACCCTTTGCTACAGGGGTACGCTATTGCTCATAGAATTCAGAGCTGTGGTGGATCTTAGAGGTTATCAAATCCAGCCCTTTCATTTTACAGACGAGAAAACTGAGGCCCAATGAAAGGAAGTCACATGTTGAAGATCATCCAGATAGTAGAGACCGAAGCCTAGATTCAAACCCAGGGCTTGGTTTGAGAATGTTTTCTACCACACCACAAACTGACGGATAATAGAGCCTCTAAACCCAGATGTCCTTAAGAGCTTCTCCAGAAGAATCTTTCTCACGGTTCTTTCCACCTACATAGTCATTCCCATGACTTTAGGTACTCAAGTCTTCTAAAGAGTCAGAAGATCTGGATTTGAATTCAAGCTCAACCACAAACCAAATATATGGCCTTAGGAAAACCACAAGTTCTGAATTTCAGCTTCCTCCCATGTAAAATGAGTATGCTAATATCTGCCCTCCCCAACTCATAGGATTTTTAAGAGGCAACGGATATGAATGCAGTTGAAAGATGTCAATGTTATTACAATATATGGAGAATTTTTTTAATTTTTTTTAATTTTACCAGAACACAAATACAGAATAGATAAAAGAAACAAAAACATATCACAAACTTAAATACTGAAACTTAAATACAAAGTAAGAAAAAGAAAGCATGTCATGTGCATAGCAGAACATAAGAGAGGATTCGAAATATATAACAACAAATTTTCATTTTAAGAAAGCCTGTGTGATAAATAATACACCTTGTGTTAAGAATTGTCCATATTTTCTTTGCTTCTTTGTGTTTTCTTTTGTTCTCTGCTGTGCACTTTTTAACTTTGTTCTTTTTTCCCCTCCCCCACCCCCCAGAAGGGTTCAATATAGTTTAGACACGTTTCTCAATATATAAATACACGTACAGATATAGACATATATACTTTCCCAAACATACTGTACTCCTGATCTTTGTTTTTATGTTTGTACATATCTCTTGTTTCCTATTTCTCCTGCCTCCTCTACTTTACTTCTCCTTGCTACATCACCCTCCTATTACTTGCCTACCCCCCTCCTCCACCAACCACCCTGCCTTCCTATTACTTGCTTCTCCCACTCCAACAGTCCCTCCTTTATCCTCCCATTCCCATTAATCTAAATACCCTTTACCTATTCCCTCACTATCCCCTCTAAAAATACCTCCCTTGTCCTCTCCCCTCTCACTATACCCCTACCATTTTATTTCTTCTAAACTTAGAAGACTTTTATACTCTTATAAACATACATGTATTGTTACCCTCTTAAACCCATTCCTGTTGAAAGTAGGTTTCCAGTACTACAATCCCTCCTCCCCCATCTAAATCCTCTGTATCTTTTCTTCCTCTTGCACCTCCTTTGTGTAAAATAGTCACTCTTTTTAGCTGTTTCTAAATGGTTTTACTTTTTAAATTCATATCATAGGTTTATCTCCCTCTTTCTTATGTGCTCAAAAATTATTAATAAGAATGTTAGACCCATTATTTACATTTTATGTTATGTAAAAGGTAAACAGTCTGTCCTTATGAATCCCTTATAGTCAGTCTTTAGTATGTACCTTATGTTTCTCTTGGTTCTTGTATGTCGAATCTTCTATTAAGTTGAGGTTTTTTTTTTAAACAAAGTCTTGAAAGTCTCAGGGTTTGTCAAATGTCCATTTTTTTGTCATTCAAGATAACACTGAAATGTGAAGGGTGTGATATTTTCAGCCAGAGCCCCAGGTCTTTTGCTCTTCCATATGTTGTGCTCCAAGACCTGAGGTCCTTTAATGTCTCTGCTGCTAGGTCTTGTGTAATTCTAATTGTGGTGTCATCATATTGAAATTGTTTTAATCTTGATGTTTTTAATATTTTATTCTTGAGCTGGGGCTTTCAGAACTTGCCTATGATATTCCCATGAGTTTTCCTCATAGTTTTCTCTTTTAAGTGGTGTGCGATGGATTTTTTCTATTTCTACTTCCCTGCCTTGTTCTAATGCTTCAGGACAATTTTCCTTAATTATTTCTTGTATTATTGTATCAAGATTTTTTTTTGATCATAACTTTCAGGCTTTTTTTTGTTTTCTCTTCTTGATCTATTCTCCAAATCTGTTGTTTCTCTTATAAGATATTTCACTTTCTCTTCTAGTTTTTCTTTATTCATGTTTTCTTTAATTATTTCTTAATCTCTTATAATTTCACTGGCTTTACTTTGCCAATTCTAACTTTTAATGTGTCATTTTCCCCCTTGAGATTCTGGATCTCCTTTTCTAATTGGTTGACTTTCCTTTCATAACCTTCTTGTTTTTCTTGGATTATTTTTTTTTTTTTAGTTTTTCCCCATCTCTGTCATTTGATTTTTAAAGTCTTTTTTAAGATCTTCTATAAATTCTTTTTGGGCAAGTGACCATTTGATGTTGCTCTTTGGGGGTTTCTTTACTTCAATATCTTCCTCTGAAGATGAACCCCGGTCATCTCTATTCCCATGATAGGTTTCTATGGTTGGATTCTTTCTCCTTTGCCTGTGCATTTCTTGTGGTAATAACTTGACTTTTGTAATCACCTCTAGCCCTGGGGTATGGGAAATGGTGCCCCTTGCCCCAGATCTTCAGTTCCCCCCTCTAGCCTAGAACCAAAGCCAAACCTCCACTTCCTGTAAGTGCCTACAGCCAGGAGCTTTCTGCCCCATTGCTTCTGCACTCACCGGGCACGTGCTGGTTCCTTCTTGTCCCTACCACTCTTGGCAGCACAGCTGGGTCTGGCCTTCCTCATCAGCAGAGGTTCCCACAATCTTCCTGGGCTCCCCTTACTATCCTGGGGTACAAAGTTCCAGTGGCTGGGGCTGAGGCAGCCTCTCAAACCAACTAACCCCAGGGTTTGCTGCTAGTTGTTTAAGTGGCTTGCCTGCTCCTGGTTAAAACAGAACCTAGCCTGGAAGTGTTTACTCCTTGCAGGGACCAAACCTGGTCCGTGGATTTTTCTTCAGATCTTCTCAAATTGTCCCAGGAAGATCTTGGTTGTGCCCCTATTCTTCTTTGTCTCCACCCACATTTTGTTCGCCTTAAGATGCTATTTTAACTCTTTTGTGGGGGAAAATCTTGAGAGCTTGGAATTTTCTGACCTACTCTGCCATCTTCCCAGAATCCTCTCACAACATATAGAGAATTACATAGCGTTAGAACAGAAAGGAACCTCAAAGATTGTCTAACTCAAGAGTTCTCCATCTTTTTTGTGTTGAACGGTTAGGTGGCATAGTGGCTAGAGCTCCTGGCTGGTAGTTGGGAAAAGCTGAGTTCAAGCGTGACCTGTTTGCCTCAGTTTCCTTATCTGTAAAATGGAGTTAATAATAGCACCTACCTCCCAGAGATTTCGTGAGGATCAAATAAGATAATTGTAAAATGCTTAGCACAGTATTTGGCATATAGTGAGTTATGTTAGCTAATATTATTTCCATGGATCCTTTCAGCAGTCTAGTGAAGCTTACAGACTCCTTCTCAGATTAATGTTTATAAATACATAAAATAAAATACATAGGGTTACAAAGAAACCAAGTGATTTGAAATACAGTTACCAAAATATTTTTCAAAACAGGTTCATGGGTCCCAGATTAGAAATCCCTGGTCTAATCCCTTCCTTTTACAAATATGGAAACTGAAGTCTGTAGAGTAATTTACCAGAGATGGCCCAACAATTTAATGGCAGGACCAGAGCAGGCCTCAACTTGTGCTCTGGCCTAGACCTACTCCTCTGAAAACTGCCGTGATTTTTTCTGAAACCTGTTTCATGCAAGAATTGGCAGTTAAGTGGCTCTCCATCTCTGTTCAAAGAAATTTTGGCAAATGAAGGAAAGACATCCTGGGGAAGAACTTGGAGGCTATGGGGGTTAGCACAGCATGGAAGGTAATGCAGTAAAAATGAAGGGGTGAGAAGAGAGCAGAGGTAGCAAAGTGTGCCAAGAGACAGGCCTGGAGTTTCCATCCATATCAGAGCTGTGTTCTGGGAGAAGTAATGCAGTCATTGATGACAGATTAAAATTGGCCCTCACAAGACAGCCCAGAGAGCAATTAAGAGTGAAGAGAGAAGAGGCAGGTAAAGGTTCTTATCATAGAATCATTGTAGTGGCTTGACGTTCCCGAATGTTTTCCCTTCTGTGTGTCAGTATGTCCTGTTCCAAGGAGGCAATGTGCTGTCTGTGTTTCCCTAAGTGTGTTCCATGTGTCTGGGACTGTGATTCTTCTTAGCTGCCCTGAGATCTGGGTATAATTAGCACCACCAGGGAGAAGGTTTGTGATGGCTATGAGCCAGTAGGGTTAGTAGAAGCTATGTCTCTGATCACCATCTTTTAAAATAATTCCCTCCTTTCAAAAAAGAATATCTAGTTATAACTCTAGTACTCAATGTCCACTGGCCCTAGGATGTATCTAGCAACACTGCTAAAGAGAATGAGCCACCAAAGGATTCAGAAAATCAGCCTAAGAAACAAACTCTGCTCTAGATATAGGAGGAGGGTACCAGGCTTAGGAAGATTTATCAAAGAAGTGTAATTTCATTGTCTCAGAGCCACAGGATCCCACGCCCATCTGAGGCAAGGGAATAAAGAGATTTTATCATTAAAACAAAGCTAGTCACTGAGTCCACCTAAAGGAATTTGCTTCAGATAAATTAACCATGAATAGAAAGGACAACCGGATGATGAGAAATAACTTCTAGGGGTCACATATCTCCAGAAAAACAAAGATTTAAAGTCCCAGGGGAAGACAGCTTGGGAGACCAAATGGATTAAACTCTTTTTCATCAAAAGGAACAAGAGTATTTCTTCCCCTGGTTCCCAACTACTAAGTCTAAGTAGGTCAAGTTGAGACAGAAGCCTAGGAAGCCCAGAAGGAAGCATCCGTGTGGGCAGGGGAGGAGTTGAGGGGAAGGACAACACGTGAGATGAAAAGTTATCAGATACCCTGGATTCCTATACCTGCATTTGTGGACTTGAGTAGCAGATTCTGGAAGGCTAAGGTGCCAAATCACTTTACTAACCATAGTCAACCAACCAGAGAGCTAGAGCTGAATGAACATAAGAAATAGCATCTAATTAAAGAGTGGCAAAGAGGTAGCTAACAAAAATATTTTCCTACAGCTCAAACTTAGGGCCAGGATTTGTTGAGAAGAAATTTTGTAACTCTTTTGTAGACTTAAACCCTTCTATTTGTCATTATTTATCCTGCTTCACCCACTTTTAGGGTTTTGCACTAAATTTCTTTTAAATTTTAAACTATGTTTACCTCTGGCTATCATATTTTATTCAATCAGCAAGCACTTGTTAAGCAACGACTATGTGCTAGGCACTATATTAAGCCCTGGGATACAAAGAAAGGCAAAACCATGGTTCCTTCCCTCAAGAAGCTTACATTCTAATGGGGAAGCAACCTGCAAATAACTATGTTCTCTCTCTCTCTCTCTCTCTCTCTCTCTCTCTCTCTCTCTTCCTCTCTCTCTCTCCCTCTCCCTCTCTCTCTCCCCCTCCATATATATGTATATATGTATATGTGTATATATGAATATGTATATATTATATATATGCATGTGTGTATATACACACACATATATAGACACACATGTGTGTATATATGTATGTAGGTATACAAGTTCTTCTCAACCAGCCCTAGTCCTATAGTTCCCTCTTTGACCTTTTTCAGTAAGACTAGATAGACAAATATATAGATATATAGATATACACATTATTGTTCATCCTTCGTTTCTGAAGGGGACCAATGACATCACAGGGTGATAGCTTGACTTACTCGTGAATTGGATTTAAGCGAGGCAGAATTGCACAAAGTCATTGGCTTCCAGACTCTTCCAGAGTCATTGAAGTCCAATGCTAAGACAAAAGTCAAGACAACTGGTGATGGTCCAGGATGGAGTGTATGATCCTGGCATCTTCAATATCTGACCAAGCTCTAAGTGCTTCAGTTACCCTCATGGCTGTTGGAAAAAATTATTCTCATTCACCCATTCTGCCAGGGAAGTCTTCACATGGTTAGGATAGACATTCCCCCTAACTCACTAACAGGTCTGAGGCCTGTAGATTACCCTCAACCTGGTGCAGCCTGTCTGTTGAGATGATTTTACAGGAGTGTGGTGTCTGTGCCTGCTACAGCTTTTTGGAGCCACAGGTGAGAGACGAGTGCCAGGGGGCACCAAAGGAGGATGAGCAGACCTGAAAAGGGCTGAGCAGTCCTTACACCAGAGGTGCTAGTCCTCCCAGAACACCCCATATGTCCCATACACACACACACACACACACACACACATATATAGGGGTCTGGGTCTCTTCAGTTCAGGGTCCTGAACAGTCTCCACTGGAGCGTAGGGGGAGGTGGTACCTGAAGAGGTGACAATGTTTTGAATTGGCTGCTACGTGGCATTTCCTGTCTGTCTCTCAGAGTGTCTTAGTGCTTTGTTTAGCTGACTTGTTTGCATTCTGTGGATGGCAGTTGATAATAACTGGTTCCTTCTTCACCATGGATTTCCCTCCATGATGGTGGCTTTAGGGGCTGGAAGTAGAGCCATTGGGTGTGCATGTAGGGGTGAGGGTGGGGTGAAACACTGCTTTTCCTTAGGCTCAGTGTCTGAGGGGAGGCAGTGATGGAGGTGGTGCTGTTGGTATGATCTGCGCAGCACACGTTACCTCTTGTCTCTCCCTTAGGGTACATTGCAGTTTCACAAGGCTAAAGCCTTAAAACCTTAAAAGGTTTTCACAGCACTTTCTTTATGTTATCTCATTTGATCCTAGCAACAACCCAGTGAGATAGCTACTATTCATAGTCCCATTTTACAGATCAGGGAACTGAGAATCAGAGATTTTGTTAGTTATTTGCCTAAGGTAAAAGAGTTAGTGAATCCCTGAGATAGGATCTGAACCAGTCTTCCTGACTTCGGATGCAGTACGGTATCCACAACCTTTGTTCTTGCAATGGCAAAAAAGAAAAATTACCTCAAAAAGGCTCCTGAAGACATAACAGCGGCTTCTCTGTCGCTGAGCCCTGGTGTGCAGCATTACAGGGTCCTTTTAAAAACTGAGCTCGTTAGAAAATGAACTGTGCAGCCACACTGGCTTTTAGGTACCTTGTCTTTTCCTGCTCATTAGGATCATTTCCAATCTACAGTGAAAATGTCAGGTTTAAGAGCCTCCATCCCTCTGGAATCATCTTCTCTTTTCAGGCCCCAGGCACTACAGTCTTGCCTATTCTTTCCCTGAACTTTTTGAACTCTGATTTCTGAAAGTCTAGGGGGCCTGCCAGATTATCCCTGGCATTTTCTTCGTTGGCTATCTCGAAGTCTAAACTATAGTGGCATCACTCTCTCCCAAGCCTCCTGCCCTTTCCACTCCAACTTGTTCTTTCTTATAGGTCAAAATTAAGTCTAGAGAAACTAAGTCAATCCCTCTACCTTCTGAGAGATGAAATTGTCACCGAGGTAAAAGGCAAGCAGTTCAATTGAGAAGGACCCAAAGGATATATTTGGAGTAATTCAAATGCCAGGAACTAAGGAGTTTCATGTGAGCTTCAGGTCAGAAAAGAAATTAGATTTATTTTGGAGACTGAGTAAGTAGAATAAAGAAGCAGGACTGGTGGGGATCTTTGTTGATTTCACAGGGCAGAACAAGGCAAAAAAAGACTCTACTGAGTTTCTTTGGGAATAGACAATGAACATCTTGGATCCTGAGGAGACAAATCAGAGGTCCCAGGCCTCAGGGTGTCAATGGTCCCAAAGGCTTAAGACCAACTGTGTGTCTCCTCTGAATAGTGTCTTCTAGGTATGCTTTCTTCCCTAATGTCTTGGGGCTACAGGACTGGTAACACATATACTCAGTTAAGCGTGGGGCACCTGAAATCAGTTATTTACCAACTCAGATAGTCAGAGAGCATGCCTTCCTTCACCTCTTACACCTCCAGCTCTCCTGTGTTTAGAATGACCAGCTACTAAAGAAACAGATGCTACATCTGCCACACAGAAGCAGTGTTCAGGCTTCGCAGAAGCCTAGGGGTGCCTATAGGCCTGGCTAACTGACTCTTTCCCTGTCCTGTGATGGGAAATTTTCTAGTTCTTTCTTCTCATTTCTCTGTGCTTCACACTTGCCAATCTGCTAAGGTTAAAATCCCTTTCCCCCTGATTCTTTTCCTCATACTCTCATCCCAATACATTTCAGCCCTACCATTCCATAGTCCGTATCTTCCTTTACCCTTCCATTCCAACATGTATCACTACTATCATTACTATCAACATCGACACCCCACCACCATCTCCCACATTATTGTCAAACTCCCCTTCTTCCTAAATCTGTTCACCTTTCTTGAGCAAACTGAAATCTGGCTTCCAGAAAATACTTTCTTTGGCCACTCTCTCTAATATTGGATTGTACCTTCTCTCATACTCCTCCAAGACCAGAAGAAGAGCATACCCCTTGCAACTCATTGATACAGTCCATCATCCCTTTGCCACTGTTTCTCAATGACCTTTCTTTCTTGCAATTTCATTTCAACCATCCTATATTCCCCTACCCAGATTCTTGTTACAATCATTCACCAGCACCCAGGTAATTTTTCCTCCTTCATTAAGGAGTTCAGAATATGGCTGTTTTATTCTTAATACTAATCCCCATCCTCATATGTAGTCCAGTCCAGTGATTCAGGCTCAGGGGTTAGACTACAATAAGGAACTCATGAACCACAAAATGCAATTAAAAAACAACTTTACTGATGATGAGAGATTAAAAGAATGCAATTTTTAAAGGATGTTGACATAGATTAAAAACACCACTCCCTTCTTCCTCCAGTCACTATAGCAATGCAGCACAGGTCAGGAAGGTATTCCCCGCAGGGCACTAAGAACTCCAGCGAAACTTCTGATACTAAATCCCACGTTGGCTGGACCTTTTATGCCTCAGGCAGCAAGAAAGCCAAATGGCTTCTGTGTCTCCTTAAAGAATCAGCTTGGCCTACACAAAACAGGCATTGCTCCTACCATACTCAGAACTTTAATATGTGCCAGGCATTGTGCTGTTAGAGACACGCAAAAAAGTAAAAAAAAAAACATCCCAGCTCCCAAGGAGCTCACATTTAATTAGGGAGACAACATGCAAATAACAATGTACAAATAATACATATATAAGATAAATTGGGGATAGTGTCAGAGGGAAGGCACAAAAACGTTTCAGAGGAAGGCAATCGAGCCTGGGGAGGGACAGCTCATCCCTAGGATCTGCCTGAGTAATAGGTAAACCTTCTGGCAGGATATGATGTCCCTTCCCCTAATGTCCTAACTGTTTTCTCTCCACTGGGCTAAACATCCCCACTTACTTCAATCAATCGTCATATGAACTGGTCTTGAGCTCCTTCATTATGTTGATAATTTTCCTCTGGATGTTCTATATTGCTTAACAATGTTTCTCCTAAAATGTGGCCCTTAGAATTGAACACAATATTCCCAATGTGGCTTGACCAGGACAGAGGTCAGCTGGGCTCCCGTGTCCCTAGTCCTAGACACTGCACTTCCCAATCAACCCTAGCATGGATTCGTTTCTTTTTCTGACATCTCTCAATGTTGACTTTTATTGAGTTTGCAATTCACTAAAACTCCCAGATCATTGTCAGATGAACTGCTTTCTTGTCACACCTCCCCTTCCCCACACTTGTAAAGCTGGACTTTTATTTATCCCTGTGAAATTTAATCTCACTGAATTTGGACCAAGTTTCTCCTATTTTTTCTTACTTTTCTCTGGTCTCTAAGGAAGATGTGGTCCTTCCCTTTGCCACTGCCAAGCCCTCTACTTGTACCTGTAATTCTATCTCCTCTTGTGTCCTCTGGAAACTTGCCTTTAGGCATTTCTCTCTATCATCCTCAATATTTCTTTGTTTGCTGGGACCTTCCCTAGTGCCATTAATCATGCATAGGTCCATGTGTGTGTGTGTGTGTGTGTGTGTGTGTGTGTGTGTGTGTGTGTATTTACTTTGCTCTGACATTCCTTTAAATTATTGTCCCACATCTTCTCTCCTTACAACACACAAAACTCCTAGAAACTTCTTACACTCATGGTCTCCATTTCCTTCCTTACCACTTACTTCTTGGCCTGTTGTAGTTTACCTTCTGATCATTCAACTGAAACTGATCTCTCCAAGGGTAACAGTACAGTACAATACAATACACATTTATTAAAGGCCTCTGATGTCCTAGTCACCATCCTAGGCACAGGGGATACAAGTAAGAAAAGAGAGTCCATGCCCTCAGGGAACTTACAATCTAATGGGGAAAACACTACACATGAAAGGAAGCTGAAAAGGGGGAAGGCAAGGCAGGAGGTGAGTACTAGTCTAGAGGCATGATAAACCAAGCAGTGCAACCGATGGGAAATGAAGATCTGGCTGTGCTTCTGAGCCCTCTTTAAAGGTAAGCTTAGGGAGGAGGTTTTTTGGTTTGTTTGTTTATTTTGGGTTTGGGTTTTTTGGTTTTTTTGGGGTATTTTGCTTCTCTCTCCAGCCCTTCAATCAGAGGGGCAGGGACAACTGAGGGTCTAGATGAGGTCTGATGAGTACGAAAGCCAAAACAATCTCCAAGATGGTGAGTTTCCTGACCTCCCTAAGACACTGTTGACTACTCTTTCTCCTCCTGGAACTTTTTCTTCCCTTGGGTTCTATCACAATGTCACAATTAGCAGCTTTGCCAATTCTCTTGTTAAGCTTCCGTGTTTTGGTCTTCTTTACTGGATCATCATCTATCATATTCAAATCCAATTAGATCTCTCTGGTTGAATCGGAATCGTTCTTCTAACTTATCGATGAGCTACTTTACTTCATTTTTCCTGAGGTTGCTGCTGATCTTGGCTGCAAGGAGCATAGCAAGCACCAGCACACAGTTTGCAGTTCTGTTTGTTTAGCTTGCCTTGTAAGACAAGTTTCTCAAAGTAAACATAAGCGATTGACACGGTAGCTGGTTCCAGGTTGCATTCTTCAGAGAGATTCCTCATTTCCCGTTTTAGGCTTCTTATTTTACTCAATGTAAGTTTGATGTGAGGAAACTTCTCTTTAAAAGTTTCATTCATGTCCTTTTTAAGGTCTGAAGGCTTCACATATTCTATCATGGTGGTCATATATGATGCAAAGATAAGAACATGTTTGTGTTTCCTACAGGGCCACTGAGGATCATCAAGGAGATTAGGATTATATTCTATTGAATCACCTGTCTCACTCCTTATCCTGGAAAGGGTAGGATGTGATGATAGTGGAGTTGAAACCAAGCAGCATAGCTACTGGGAAAGGATCTCTTATGATCTCAGTGATCTCTTAATTGCTAAATCCAATGGCCTGTTATCAGATCTCGTGTTACTTGACCTCCCTAAGACACTGTTGACTACTTTCTCTCCTCCTGGAACTTTTTCTTCCCTTGGGTTCTATCACAATGTCACAATTAGCAGCTTTGCTAATTTTCTTGTTACACGTCTGTCAGATGTATTTTGGTCTTCTTTACTGGATCATCGTCTATCTCCTGTTCCACAAGGCTCTGCCCTGGGCCCTCTTCCCTCTAATCTCTCTCCTAGTGATCTCATTGACTCAGTTATCATCTTCATGCAGATGACTCCAGATCCAGATATCCAGCTATGATCTCTCTCTCATAAATTCCACCATTTAGTGGGGAAGGCGGAACAAGGGAACAAGCATTAAGGGCCTACTATGTACTAGGCAGTGTGCTAAGTGCTTTACATATATACATATATTACATATTTACATACATATTACATACATATTTACATACATACATATATCTCACGTGATCCTCACAACAACCCTGGGAGGTAGGTGCCATTATTGTCCTCATTTTACAGCTAAGAAACTGAGACTGAGAGGGATCGAGTGACTTGTCCAGGGTCACAAAGCTAATAGGTATCTGAGGCCAGATTGGAACTCGGGTCTTCCTGACTTCAGACCCAAGATTCCATCCACTGTGCCACCCGGCTATGTTGCTTCCACCTCCATGTGGAAGTCCCACCAGCATCTCTCTCTCTCTGTTTCTCTCTGTCTCTGTCTCTGTCTCTGTCTCTCTCTCTCTCTCTCTCTCTCTCTCTCTCTCACACACACACACACACACACACACACACACACACACACACCACTCTTCCTATAAACATCTCAGCTTCTGTAGAGGGCATTACCATCCTTCTGGTCACACGGGTCACAAGCTCTGAGTCATCTTCAGCTCTTCCCTCTTCTTTGACCCTCCCCATATTCAATCTGTCACCAACTCTTGTCATTTCTACCTTCACAGCATCTCTTGCATCTGCCCTTTCTTTCCATTTGCATAGCCACTATTTTGAGTCTGCATCACCTTCCATCTGGAGCACTGAACTAGCCTTCCAATAGGTCTTCTTGATTATAGATCCTCTTTCTAATCTTTTTCCACACAGCTACCAAATTAATTTCTCTTAGCCACAAGTCTAACCTTTGTCATGTCCTGCTAAAACATCCTACAGTGACTCCCTATTGCCTCTAGAATAAGATTTTTTTTTAAATGTTCAGCCTGGTATTTGCTGGGAAAGTCATCATCTCCATTATGACTCCCACCTACTTTTCCAGATTTATTTCATATTAGTTCTCTTCATAAACACTGCATTCCAGCTAAATTAAACTACTAATTATTCTTGGAAGTCCAGATGCTGCCTTCTGTTTTTGTGCCTTTATTTGGACCTCTTCCCTGTTCCTGGAATGCACAATTGTCCCTTGCCTCTACCTCTGAGAATCCCTGTCTTTCTTCAATCTTCAGTCCAGGTTTCCTACTTAAAGATTTTCTGATGTCTCTTTTTTATATTTTATTACTCATCTGTGTGCATATTATATACAACTCCCATCCTCCACTAGAATGATGTCATGGACTCTAATTAGAATCTGAAAGCCAAGTGTAGTGGAATGGCATGGTAACCTTGGAGCCAGGGAGAAATGGGATCAAGTCTTGTCTCTAACACTTATTAGCTATTTTACCTTGGTTCAGTTTCTTCATCTGTAAAATGAAAAAATTGGGCATGGTGACCTTCCAGGTCTCTCCCAACTCTAGATCTATGATTTTTTTAATTCATTCATTCATTCATCATTTTTGCTTTGTGTCCCAAGTAACTACCCCAGGACCATGCACATGCTTAATAAATAAATATTTATCAAATCGAATTGAAATAAAACAGGAGAAACAGAAGACACATTGATTGGCTAAAAAAATTATGTTGAGACATAAACAACAACATGGTAAACTGGACATGGTGATTGATGAATGTTTCTGACTTAGAGCTCTCTCAAGTGGAAAATGGAATTAATCACTTCCCAGGTACTTTTCATTTTGAGACAGAGCACTTCAGTTGGTCCAGGAAGCAAGATTTAATACTGAGCCCATCTAAGTATAAGGTAGTGTCAGGAATACTGTGGAGGTTGGTAAACACCAGTGCCTTCTGTAAAAAGTGGAGGGAAGGAAATGGAGGGAGTGGGGAAACAAAGTGGGTGGAGAGCGAAAGAGGGAAGACAGAATAATTAAAATAACATAAATAAAAGTACAAACGAGATAACAATAGCTTCAAAGGCTCATAATGAAGGGGAAATGAAACAACTGAGCTGGTCTTCCTGCTCAAAGGAATCCACCTGGGATAGGCAGTGAATGAAGGGCAAGCCAATAAAAAGGGAGGCTTTGAGGGAGACATGTTGGAGTATGGGGTGATGAATAAAGAAGACAGATTTGAGTGAGATTAGGCTAGTAGTGAATTCTAAGGGTCAGAAAAAGGGCTTTATAAAGCTAGGTTGGAGGCAAAAATGAGATGGAGGCGGAAATACATAATTCTTATGCTGTTTCTGTTTCCTTTATCAAGGAGAACAGTCTTGAAACTGGGTAATTAAAAAAATATATATGAACCAGGAGATGAAATCCTATCTAAGTGGAACAATGAGAAAGAAGCAGTTGTGTTACTGAGGTTCTAATGAAGTGGTAGCTCTTTTCCTTTGTCAAGGCAAACACCTCCATAACACTTTTATCCCATTCCCTTTCATCTTTTCTAACAGCTTGCCACATACTTTCTAATCTTTAATCTCTCCATCTTTATGGTCTCCTTGCCTTACTCTTACAAACATTCACCTGTCTTCTCCATCCCTTAAAAAGTCCCTTATTTGATCCCCACTATAATCCTATATCAATCCTCCCTTTCTCAGCTAAATCTTTCTTAAGAACATCATCTTTGACACTGGAGTCTTTGATGCTGTTGATCACCCTCACCTCCTGGATGTTCTCTCTTCTGTAGGTTTTTATGACTATTGTTTCCTGGTCCTCTCCTACTTATCTGATAACTCCTCAATTTTCTTTGCTGCATTTTCATCTATGTTGTGCCTACTAAATTGATGGGGAGAAGAAAAATATCTCTCAGGGCTCTGTTCTGGCCCCCCTTTTCTTCTCCCTCTACACTATCTCACATGGTGATCTCAGCTTCCATGGATTCAGGTATCACCTCTATACTTCTCTAGATTCATCATCCACTTATGGACTCACTCCTGAGCTCTAGTCCAGTATCACCCACTGCCTTTTGGACATCTCAAACTGCACGACCTATACATATCTCAAATCCAACATATCCAAGAGAATTCATTATCTTTCCCTCACAAACCTCCTCTCTTCTCAACTTTCCCATTACCATTGAGTCACCTAACCTCATGTTGGCTAGCCTCATCCTCAATTCCTCACTCTCACCCCATAGATCCAGTCATTTGCTAAATCTTGTCATTTCTGCATTCACAACATCATTTGTGCAGATTCTCTTCTCTCTCCTCACACAATCAACATTTTATTTCAGAATCTCATCATCTCTCACCCAGACTATTGCAATTACCTTCTAATGGGTCTTCCTGTTTCAAGTATCTCCCCACTCCAATCCATCCTTCATGTAGCTGCAAAGTGATTTTTACTAAATCACAGGTCTGACCATGTCACCTCAGGCCCCCTCAAGAAACTTTAGTGGCTCTCAGTTACCTCATGAATGAAATATAAAGCCTTCTGTTTGACATTTAAAGATCTTGCAACCTTGCCCCATCTTGCCCTTCTAGTCTTCTTACATTTAACTACACATCCATATGCTGCAATCCAGCTGCACTGGTTTACTTAACTGTTCTTCACATAGGACATTCCTGCCAGCTCCTTTCCTTTGAACTGGCTTTCCCCCTTCCTGGAACGTTCTGTCTCCTTGCTTCCACCTCTTTAACTCCCTGGCTTTGTGGGTTAAATCTCACCTTCTGCAGGAGATGTCTCCCACCCCACCCCCCGCCACCACTCAGTACCTTTCCTCAGGTTATCTTCCATCTACTATGTCCATATCTCGTGTGTATATAGTTATTTACATATTGTCTCACCTTTTAGAATGGACACTTCTTGATGTCCAGTACAGTGTTTTTGCTTTTCTTTGTTTCCCTGGGACTTGTTCCAGTTCCTGACACGTTGTAAGAGCTTAATAAATGCTCATTGACTGATTGACTTGTACAGAAAAACTATATTCAGGGTAATGAATGAACTTACAAGTAGCATTGCCAAGCTGTTGTCAATATTCTTTGAAAAAACTGTTGAAAACCAGATGCATGCTGCAGGATCAGAGAAAGCAAGTTTAGAAGGGGGAAAGGAAGGGAAGGGAATAAGCATTTAATAAGCACCCACTATGTGCCTGGCACTCTGCTAAGCATCTTTTAAATATTAATCCCAGTTGATCTTCACAACAGCCCTGTGAGGTAGAAATGGAAGAAGGATTAGAGGCAAAGATTAAAAAAACAAAAAGATAGAAGGTCAATCTTCCCAACCATAGTCTAATGAGCTTGATCAAGTCCTCCTGGCAAAAGTTTAGAATGCATCATTAAAGGGTTGGTTTGTGAGCACTTAGAAAGGTAAGTGGAGATCTTTAAGAGTCAGCTTGGCTTGATAAAGAACTGGCCATGCCACACTACCCTAATCTCCCTCATTGACAATTACTGGCCTGGTAGAGCAGGGAGTGCTGTAGACATTATATATATCTAGGGTTCGGCAAGATGTGTGACAAAGTCTCTCGCGACATACTTGTGGGTAAGAGGTGGAAATAGGGGTCAGATAACAGAATGATGGATTTGGAATTAGTTGCATGGTTGAATTTAAAGAATAGTTATAAACATTGCCATCAGTCTGAAGAGATGGAACCCCAGAGCCCTGTACTAGGCCTTATTTTGATCAATGTTTAAAAGAAAATCAATGACGTGGATAAAAGCAATACACAACTATTCCTTCCTCAATGGCTAGGAGGCTCAGGAAAACTCAAACTGGAAATAGAATTAAAATGGAACCAGGAAGAGAATACAGATTTTTTTTTTTTTTTGGAGAAGCAAGTGGCAGGGCTGAGCCAGAACAACCCTCAAACAGGCTGGACTCAGGTGGCCAAAGGCCTCTGTTGATGGATGGCTTCACACCCCAGGCAACACTGGATTTAGCATGTGGTCTGTATATGCAGGTAGACAATGACAAGATCTGTTTGTGCTTTTAAAAATTCTTAAGTCTAAAGCAGTTTGGGCTTCAGATTTGCAGATGACACAGAGCAAGGAGTGACAGGTAGTACTGAATGACAAAATATATTCAGAAAAGTCATGACAGGCTGTAAAGATGGGTCAAATCTAATAAAATGACATTTAATTCAAACTTCAAGTATCCGTGATTTCATTGGTGTGGGCCCTCCCTCCAGTGATGTGGGTTCCAACCTCACAATGCTTTGTGGCTTGATATTGTGTGGTACAATGGAAACAACACTGGTTCAGGGGTCACAGGATATGGGTTCAAATCTTAGCTGAGAATAATTTCCACCCCTAGAGTTACTTTCTACTTTGATAGATCAGCTTTGGCCTTACTTTGCTAGTTCTAGGACTCTACCGCATTTCCAAGACATGTCCAAGCATATACTCAATTCCCCTTAGGCCATTATCTCCACTTTGAGAGAAATGATTATTAATAACCAATGATTTGAGGAGATTCAGATTTCTCCCCTTTTCTTAATCCTCATTTCAAGACCACAGTCTCTGAAGATTGAGCTAACCTCCTCTATCTAGACCCCGCCCAGGTGGGGCAGCCATTGTGTTCTGCTCAGGCTTGAGTGGGGCATAAATTCTTTGAATAGATTTCCCAAGGTTGGGAGGAACTTAGAAGTGGGTGACATTATCAAAGTTCAGGTTCAGCCCCTCATTGTAATATTTATTCTCTCCTTAATTGTTAACCAATCAGAGTTGATTGCCGTCCTTTTGAACACTCCTCTTCCAAAACAACATATAAGTCTTAATCCACCATAATTGTCTTTGGTCCAAGAGAGATGGCCAAAAGTCTATCCTTTTTTTAAAATGCTGGTATTATTAATAAAATGATTAAATTACCCAGAAATTGTATGTCTCGAATCTTTTTTAAATGCCAAACTCCTAAGCATTGGTGTAGATAGAGCATTGGTTGGTGCCTGAAATTAGGAAAACCTGAGTTCAAATCTGGCTTCAGACACTTATTAGCTGTGTGACCCAGGGCAAGTCACTTAGCCTCTGTTTGCCTCAGTATCCTCATCCGAAAGTGGGGGTAATAATAGCACCTGCTTCCCAGGGTTGTTGTGTTACCTAATATTTGTAGAGCACTTAGGACAGTGTCTGGCACACAGTAGGTGCCATATAACTTTTATCATCATCATCATCACCTGAGAATAGGACACTATCCTGGGCCTTGATAGGCCAAATTTGGCCTCATCTTGCTCCGTTCAGCCTTCACTTGCATTTCCTGGACATCTCCAGCCGCGCTTCCACCCCCTTCCCTTCCCTCTCCCATTTATGTGTTATCTTTGCAGTTAAAACATCAGTTTCTTCACACTGGCTTTTCTATGTAGCACCTGGAACATAACAAAACTTAGCCAATACTGTGTTCATTCTCCTACCTGTCTATTCTACTCTAGCCAAACTACAGTTGGAAATATTGTGTTCACCTCAAAGTAGGACATTTTAAGGACACCAATAAACACAGGCATGTCCGAAGGACAGTGACCAGGGTGGTGATTAAACTAGAAATCATGTCGTTCAAGGTCCTGTGGAAGAAACGAGGAATGTTTATCGTGGAGAAGAGGAGACGTGTGGGTCAGGATGGTGTCAAGAATAACTGAAAGTGAGGACAGGTAAAAACCTCGAGCCAGAAGGGGCTATAGGGCTCTAAAGGAAGAGGGAAAAAGGAAACTGGAAAGAAGTAAAATGACTCTGTGTTTATAGGAGGTTATTTTTCTCTATATGTGGTTTTAATATAAATGTGAATCATTGTTACTGTTAGGATTATCATTTTTGCTGCTATTAGGGAAGCATTGTAAACCTATAATATGTAAATACCTTTCTGTAATGGAGAACTGGTGAAGATGAACAGACGAGGTAACGTAGCTATATTCCAAGTACCGGCTCTGAGGTGAGCTGGAGGTTGCCTTTGGGTATCTGGGCTAAACGACTTCTGTTAATAACTAGACTTAACTGTTAAAACTTAAGTGGTAATGGGGAAGCCATGCAGACCGGGAGGCCGACTTCAGCTGAACAATTGATAAAAGAAAGCTTCTGGGCACAGACAAAGAATTGGTAAATAGGGAGATAGGTAATTTAGGGAGGGAGAGTTCCTTAGAAGCCTGGGACCAGTCTACTGGCTTCTTAGTGGGAAGAACTATACTGGGGATGTTATTCTCTGACACATGCAAACTTTGCTCTCTGTACAATTAAGGAACCTCTGCTTGGATTGAGAACAGAATGAATGTGGAACCAAGAAGGGGACTGAGGATTCTTTTAAAGCTGCAGGGAAAGGAAAACTGGACTTGAAACAGGCTGGAGAAGTATAGGACCAAGCCCCTCTAAGTAATCTTTGTCTCCAGCCCTGGATGAAGCTGGCCTCAGTATATACAGGTAGATGATAATAGTTTATGCCCTTATGAATTCCCCATTCATCCAAAGTCATTCGCACTCCACTCAAGACTGGCTATGAACAGATTTCAGGACTGTCAGTATATTTATTATTCCTTTGAACATGGATAACACTTACGGCATCTCTCATTTAGTACTTAGCATCCACTGCCTGTGGTAAGTGAGAGAAGAGACTGCTGGCTTGGATGACTTGAGAGATCATCATCATCGTAACTGAGGTTTATAGAGCACTTTAAAATCTATAAATCTCCTTTGAACTAGGTGCTGCAGGTATTAATATCTCCATTTAGCAGATGGGGAAACTGAGGGAAACATAAGTGAGTTAGGACTATGGTTCAGTTCAATAGGGTTGTTAAGTGGGGGTGGATGTAGAACTGATTGGAAAATGAGACTTAAAAAGTTTTCAGTGGATTAAAGTCAACCTAGAAGGAAGATACTTTGAGCCTCTATTCTGGACATTATTTTGTTCAGCATTTGTTCGAGTATCAAAAGCAGGATTTGAACACCAGTCCTCTCAGCTCCAAAGCCAACCTTATATCTATTACACCACATCACACAAAATCTGTCGTCTAGTACAACCTTACCCTCTATTCCACAAAAAAAAGCAAAGTGAGGCATTTTCACTAGCCATCCACTCTACCTGAAATGCTCTCCCTACTCACCTCCACCAACTTGGCTTCCTTCAAGTCCCAACTAAAATCCCATCTTCTACAGTAAGGTTTTTTTTCTGTTGTTTTTTTAATATTTTTTCTATTGTTTTAACACTCAGATTTTTTAAACTTTGAGTTCCAAATTCTCTCCTCTTGCCAACCCCAGCACCACCCACTGAGAAACTAAGCAGTGGAATATCAATTGTACATGTGATAACATGCAAAATATATTCCCATATTAGTCATGTTGCAAAAAAATAGCAAAAAAAGTGAAAAATTATACTTCAATCTGCTTTCAGAGTTCATTGGTTCTGTCTTTGGAGGTAGATAGCCTTTTTCATGATGAGTCCTTTGGAATTGTCTTGGATCATTGTATTGATCAGAGGAGTTAAGTCACTCAGAGTTGATCATTATACAATGTTGCTGTTACTGTGTACAATGTTCTCCTGGTTCTGGTCACTTCATTTTGCATCAGTTCATATATATCTTCACAGGTTTTTCTGAAAGCACCCTGCTTGTCATTTCTTATTACACAATGGTATCCTATCACAATCATATGCCACAACTTGTTCAGTCATTCCTCAAATGCCACCCCAAAAAAGACTGCTCTAAATATTTTGTACATATAAATATTTTTCCTTTTTCTTTGATCTTTTTGGAGTCTAGACCTAGTAGAGGTATTGCTGAATCAAAGGGTTTGTACAGTTTTATAGCCCTTTGGGCATAGTTCCAAATTGCTCTCCAGAATAGTCAGACCAGTTCACAATTCCACCAACAGTGCCTTAGTGTCCCTATTTTTCTATATCCCCTCCAGTATTTATTGTTTTCCTTTTCTGTCATGTTAGCCAGTCTGATAAATATAACATGGTACCTCAGAGTTGTTCAATTTGCATTTCTCTAATCAATAGTGAAGAAAGCCCTTCCAAATCTCTCAATCCTAGTGCCATCCTTATGTATAATATTTCCTATTCATCCTGTACATAGCTTGTTTGTACATATTCGTTTGCTTGTTTTCTCTCCCCATTAGATTGTAAGCTCCTTGAGGAAAGAAACTGTCTTTTGCCCTTTTTGTACCCCCAGTTCTTAGCAAGATGCCTGGTACATAGTAGGGGGTTAAAATACTTACTGACTAAAGCTCTGAAAGATGAAGTGATTTGTCAAAGACCATACAGCTACACTATTTAGTGGCCAAGTCAGGTTTAGAACCTTCTATGTTTACCCTGCATATACATGATCTTTGCAGATACGCATATATTCTCTTCCCTAACTGAGCCATGATCTACTTGAATGCAGGGGTTCAATCTCGTCTTTCCTCCATGTTCCCCATAGTGTCTGACACAGTAATAGACATTCAATAAATACCTGCTTGAGAGCGGTATAAAGACTTACTAAAAAGAGACTCACCTTAAGAGTTCAGAGAATGAAGATGAGAGAGACAGGGCAATTACAACTGCAGATATCTTAAGTTCTCAGGTGGGAAATCCAAAGTTTTTGTCACAACCCTAGATCACATCCATGAAGAAACAAAGGCCCCTAGTTCTGGGCATAATATCTCAATCATGTCTATAACTAGGAAAATTTTCAGCTGAGGCAAAAAGGAGGCAGAAAGATAGTGGTGTCACAGAGAACAGTCCAAGAGGACGATGCTAAGATGGAAGGCTTTTCCTCCATGCCTCCAAGAAGTCTATCTAGTGACTGTAGAGATTAGGAGGGAAGTCTGGCCAGGGAGAGGGTGACTTCTCAGATTGAGCTAGAGAATAGGATTACATGGGCACAAGTTGTTGGAAGATTTCACAATGAGAGAGTGATCTTGTAGGGAGAAAGCAAGCATTGCCTCCACCTATTTGTCAATTTCAATTCCCCAGGCTCAAAGCTCTGACCACCCTGCCCTAGTCATGGCTCAGATCCCAGTAACATGAAAAGAATCATTAGCATATCCTAATCACTACCTTTTTTCCACTGTGGAGACTTTTCCTGAGAACAGATCCCTGAGTCAATTCCGAGCCCACTGAGCAGGAACTATAGCCAATTTCTCTGCTCAATCCTAAGCCAAACATTGCATTGTTGGCCTCAATAAATATACAGTGATAATAACTGTGTCCCCAGCCAGTCATCCTCCTCTCTCTCTTTTGTTTTTACCTTCATTTTTCTTAGAGTTCTATCTGTCCCTCCGGTAACACTTCATCCCACTATTCACACATGTTAACCATATGCTGAGTAGCAGGAGTTCCGGGCCTCTCTCTTAAGCTGCACCAGGAGAGGCTGGATCCAGTTAGGCTACTTGGAACTTGATGGGCATTATAATAGAATGGTAAGAAAACAAAAGAGCTTTCTTTGTCAATGGCCTCTAGCCCCAGAGACTCTGGCTGAGTCTTTCCTTACTACACAAAAGGGTCCCATTTGCCAGGCATGTATTATTTAAGCTAATTTGGAATTTATTCTAAATTTAGCAGTCTCCAGTTTGCTTACTCCATACATAATGATGATTTAGTGGCCCATAAATAATACATTGGCCCTGATGAATGGCATCGGTTCTGTGTGGTCCAGAGCCCTTTCAACCAAGTGATGGACAGGCACCCCCATAATTCCTCTTGGACACAGGATGAGTGACTTTCCCAAGGTCATTTGACTGCTCAGTGGTGGAGTCTGGAAATAAAATGTTCTCCCTCATGTGGATAGATGCTAAGGAACCCCAAAGTCAGCAAAGGCTCTTTTTTTTCTTCTTCTCATTTTGCTAGTCTAGGGCTATGGATCCCAAGGAACCCTCCAGCAACCCAAACTCACTCCATGTATTTTGCTTTAGTCATGGTGAACTTGGGGAAACCTTCCAGAATACAAAGGTGAAAGGGGCAAACATGAAATCTCTCTCAATGTGATATCTATGGAAAATGGATGGGACCGAACTGGAGCATGTGATAGAAATGGCAAAGGTAATAGGCTTTCTTTTCTGAGACCTTCAGTCACAGGGCTGTCTTCACAAGAGGCACAGCTCCCCTGGCAGCCTACGGGTTGCTTTTCAGGGTTCTAGAGCAGAGCAGAGATTCACCAGAGGCATAACCACCTTTTTCTAGCTCCTTGTTTCTTGAATTGGACACATGGAGGAGTCCAGAATCTCAGTTTCTAGAAGAACAAATGGAATTTTGCATGGAGTTTTTCCCTGATATTCTAGACACTCACTGTATACACATATGTTGCTGTTCGGTTGTTTCAGTCATGTTTGACTCTTCCTGACCCCATTTGGGCTTTTCTTGGCAAAGATACTGGAATGGTTGAACATTTCCTTCTCCAGCTCATTTTACAGATGAGGAAACTGAGGCAAACAGACTTAAATGACTTGCCCAGAGCCACACAGCTAGTGTGGCTGAAACCAGATTTGAACTCCAGTCTTCCTGACTCCAAGCCCAGTGCTCTATCCACTGAGCTACCAAGCTTCTCATACTCATAAACTCCAAATGAATGTCATCACCTGCCTTTGCTTCCAACTCGTCCTACTTGCACACATGTCATCTCTAAAATATACATTGTAAACTTCAACTTAGGAAGTCATTCATCTTTTTTGTTTTTTTTTTGTTTTGGGGGTCTAGATTTAAATGGACATCTTTTGGGTATAGATTTAAGATTAAGTGTATGACCAAGCATTAACAGATGGGTTAACCTTTGAATAAAAATTGTGGACCAAGAAAATCTTTGTCCCTTTTATTTATTTATTTTTGGATGAAATGTATCTATTTTGTTTCTGTTTGTTTGTTTTTCCCTGCTGCTGATACTGCTGTAAAGCCGTAGCAGATTGAGTAGGTATTGAGGGCTGATATCTTCTCCATGTTGAATGATCTTCTTGGAGCTTATCAGTCACCCTGTCCAAAAGAGACAGCAGGGAAAGGGACAGGAAGGTAGGCACTGGGAGAAGAATCAGGGCAACTGGAAATTAAAAGGAACCAGGTGGCAGTTGCCTCCAAGTCCGTGGGAGTCCCAGGGCCTCAGGCAGGACTAGTCTCAGTTGGTAGTTCTAAATATGATTAAAAGAATCTCAAGAAGGTTGTCCTGCTTACAAAGAGGTGCCTGGAATTTTACCATTAGTGATTCACTTTTTGTGTTATCAAGTCTTGAGTATCCCTTGATATACCTTCTGAGGGCATTTTCATTTTTAAAAGAGGGTAAATGTCTCAGGCAAAAATAAGAAGTAATTGAAATCTCAATTTCAACCTTAGCAAATATTTATTTAGGGCCTATTGTGTGCAGAAGTTATGCTAAGCTAAGAAGGAGATGAAAAGTTTTATAAAACTGATCCCTGCCCTCATGGAGTTTATGAGGTGAAATTGGAGGGCTAATGCGCAAAAGATAACTACTCTACAATATTGCATTATATGTGCATTAGAATGGTAGAAAGGGCTATGTGACACTCGAGGAGAAAAGCATTGCGACCCGGGATGTAGAAGTGGGAATGAGAGAAAAGCTGAGGAAAGCTTAGGTCATGGAAGAGCTGGCATCTGAGGTGGGCAGGTCAACAAGTGGGGGAAAAAATGGAGGGAGAACAGTCTAAGCATAGAAAAATTTGTCTTTGATACTGCCTCTCCTCCCTTTCTGAGCATCTTCTACCACTACCACTCAATGCCCGTACCTTTTCTCATCAGTAGCGGCCCAATACCTGCCTATTTTCCTCTGATTGCTAAAACCCTCCCACCGGGTTCTTCTTCCTGAGCTTGCCCACCCTACATGCCCTACATGCAAAGGTATGCTACAGCAAGCTTGAACCAGTTTATTACAGCCTATTGTTAAGTTTTTAATGTAAGCATTTATATCTCAAAAATCAGAAAATGCTACAAATCAGGGCTTGATTTACTTTTTTTGTCTACACTTAAGTAAGTGATAGATAAAATATTAATAATGCGGATTAAACTTAAGTGTGGTCTACATACACCCCTCCCAAGCCAATTGTTTAAACATTTACCAGCACAGCCTCATCTATATTACTAAACTCCCTTCCCAAAGTCTTGCTCCCTCAATACAGCAAATCTCAGAGAAGTGTTAGAAGGAAATCCAGCTGATTAAAGCAATCTACACTAAGGTAGTAATAGGTAGTAGTTTAACCTTCCTGGGGGCATTTTTATTTTTAAAGAGGATTCTTAATTCAAATGAATCTCTAATTGGTAAAATTTCTGGCAGTTTGAGTCTTGGATGATATCTGGGAATAGAAAGGTGAGGGAGGTGAACTATGAATATTAAAAGAACACTAGACTGAGAAAATAATGCATATGTTTGTCCAGTCTTCCTAATAGACTGTGAGCTCCATGAGAGAAGGGACCATGACATATCTTGACTTTGCATCTTCTCTAGTTCCTAAGTGTTCTTACATAGCAGACGCTTGTTCAATGACCTAAAATATTCAATGACCTGGCTCTGTCGTTAACTGGCAGTGTAACTTTGGGAAAATCATTTGTTTCTCTGGTCCTGCTTTCTCATTTCTAACATGCTGGGCAGGGTGGGTGGGGGAGAAGTGGAGTATAGGGAACTGTCTATGGACTTCATTCAAGTTTGATGACAGTATTTGCCACCCAGGCCTGTTGCTAAAATAGAATTCAGTGGGAGATTGGTGTGTAGTGAAAGTGAGAAGCAGAAGAACAAGATGAAGGAGGAGAAGGAGGAGGAAGAAGAAGAGGAAGAAGAAGGAGAAGAAGAAGAAGAAAGTATAAAATAATAAAACATACACACAAAATAGAGTAGAAGTTCAGAAAGGGAACCAGACAAGTAAGGATGCTATATTCCTATGATGTTAAATTCCATATACATTTTAAGAAACTACATCATAGAAACCTACAATTTCATAACCAGTCCTCTTTTATATTCTTTCTATGTTGAAATGGTCATGCTTGTCAAGGTCATAGTAAATAAGAAAGTTTAGAAAAGAAGATGAGTTCAAATTAGATAATAATGTGCAAAAAAAAGGATTTCTATTTTAGATTGTAGATAAAGCTAATGACAAGAGTCTTTACCTTCCTTGGTTTCTGCTTTGGATCTTTAACAGACAACAGAGTTTCCTTCCTTCTTCTCTCCCCTCCTACCTCCTTCTTTATGAGCTGCTATGTAGAGCCTCAAAGCCTGTACTGAACCCTGTGGGGAAAGGACTGGAGCTGACCCCATGATGGATGGTACCAGCACTGCACTGAGATGGAAGAGCTATTCATTCTCTTTCGCCCTGATGACCCTGAAAGTCTACCTGCCATGGATGTTCTTTGGGGCAGAGGTGAGAGATAGCAGAACTGTACATGGGCTAGCTACTGTACACTCCTTTGGACTCAGGCACTCGTTGCCTCAGAGCAGCCTTTCTCTTTGAAAACCTCTAACTTGTCAGAACTTCTAAAGAGAGCAAAAAGGTAGTGTACGATGGTTAAGACCAGTGGACTGAATCTCTTTGCTCTTTGGTTTGCTGCTGGCTGAGGCCAAGCCTCCCTTATCTCTTGTCCCCATCTCCCCATGGGGCAGCCTGGAAAGATGAAAGAGAAAACAACCATCCTGGAAGGGCAGCAGATACAAGGGGTTGGCAAAGGGACTCTGCTTACAGAACAGAAGTCTCTGCCTTTCATTTCATGTGAGCAGGGCATGGAGTTGTGGAGGGGGCACTGGAATTATAGTGTAGTAGAAAGAACACAGGTTCTTGATCAGAGCTGTGCTCCAGTCCCAGCTCAGTTACTTACCACCATATCCTCTTCAGGGAAATGAGAGGTTTGACTGAATGATCACTCAGGTTCCTTCTAGACCAGTTTTATGTGTCCAGCCCTCTGAGGATGTAAGGAACTCTCTCCTTCACCCTTCACTCTCTGATTTTTCTTTCTCTTCAGTACTCTCCTCATTTTTCATCCTCCCACTCACTTGTCTTTCTTCTCTCTTTCAATCTCTCTTGATTGTTTTTCCCACTCTGATCTTTTCTCTTGTCCCTCCCTCTACACACTCTTGTTGCATTCTAACTCTCTACTTTTTTTCCCATGTTTTCTCCTGAGGTGCTTCCCTTTGGTTTCTTCAATAATAATTCCTTAAAAGTCCATATTAACTCCTTTGAAGTTAAGCAGATCTAAGATGGTGATCCTGTCCTGGTATTGGAGTGGGAGTTGGTACTAGGAATTCAGTCACATAAGATAAGAGTAGTGGAGGAAAGAAGGAGTTCTGGGGAGAAACCCAGAGGCCCTTTACTGTCAATAAGGATTGCTATAGGATAGAGAAGCAATTTTGTAATTCAAAAGGGACTTTCCCTCTTTGCTGTCTCTGTCTGACTTCAGACCTTGGCTTGGACTTGGAAAGTCCCGGGGAGATTGAAAGAGGACTATGTATGGTATGGGTCCCAAGGTAATGAATTCTCACTATCCAAGAACCAAATGTTGGTTCTAACCTCCTAGTCTCTCTAAGAGGTGAGAGAACAAACACCTTAATGCTATAGGTTCTGGCTCTGAAAGGTCCTTGAAATGAAAAGATGTGAACATAAAGGGAGTCCAGGGACTCTGTGAGGTGCCACAGAGAAAAGTTAATTACACAGCCAGTTCCACTAGATGAAATAAAGCCCCCACATTGCATAAACACTCCTTTTACTTTTGGCTGACCAGATAAAAGGGTTCCCTTTCCCCAGCTTTTCTTGAATTCATCCAGGAGAAATTAGTCTGAGTCAGGCCCAGTCCTGAGAAAAGGGGCAACAACTAACACCTATATATTCCTCTAAATCTTTCAAAATGTCATAAATGTCTTCTTGTTTGATACTCCTGCTAAGCCTGTGATATTGATGCTAGTACTATCTTCCCAGATGAAGAAATTTAGGCTCAGGGGTTAAACCATTTGTCCAGGGTCATACAATTAGTAAGTGCCTGAGGCAGGTTGTGAACTCAGGTCTGTCCACTAGGCTATCAGTTCCCTGGGATGCTCATGGCCATAGGTACCACATACCTATAGAGGGAGAATCTGGGTAACAGAGACAGACAGACGTCAGTTTCAACATAAGGCAGTAAATTGTACCTCGCAGATAGCACTGAAACTCTGTGGGTTATGAGCTATGACTGGAATATGATCGATGAGGGGTTATACTTTGTCCAAAAATACTAGATTAGATAAACAAAAGGGGTGGAAAACCTAGAACATGAGAAAGAAAAGCTTGGTGGGGACCTTTTGTGTGAAAATCAAAGGAGGGAGAGACAGAAGCCATGTTATAGCAGGACTGTAATATAGCCTACCTGTCCAGAAGAAGGGCATTGGTGATAAATTTCTGTTGCAAAGCTTTTTGTGATACAGTTGTGCTAGTGGACTTTAACTCTCTTTCTCTGTGTTAAAATCTAAATGACTGATCCTTTTTGTAACTTTGCCTTGATGATAATTTCTTCTTTCAGAAAGAAGCAGAAGTAATGAGGAGAACAGTGATTCTGGACCTATTTCTGACCAATAAGGAGAAATTGTTTGGTAAAATAGAAATGACAGAAATCTTAGAAGATAATTATCAGCCTTTTTAGAGATTGTGATAAAAAAGAAGAAAAGATAGCAACACTAGGCAGAGGTTGAGGTATACCCAAGACTTCAGGGGAACGGATTTCAAGGAATTCAGAGAAAAAAAAGGAATCCAATGGGAGAAAGGGAGAGAGAAAGGGAGGTTCATGCAAGAAGGACAAAAGGCAAATAGGATACAGGTGCTCTCCAGAAGGATAGAAAAATAAAATTGTGATGAGGCAAACAAAAATTATTCTTATGAGAAAGAAGAGGGAAAGGTAACAAAAGAGCTTCAGGGCCACATGGAAATTCTCTTTTTTTTCTTTTTTCTCTTTTTTTATCAGGGTTACTAAATGAGCATATTAGGGAAATACTTGAATTTCATCAGGGCAACTGACAAAGTCTCTTACAATAAACCACAATTGCATTTCTACCTCAAAGTCTCCTTGTGGTGTGGACGTGACCCTGAGTTCTCCAAGGCCAGATGTGCCTTCTGTCAGATCTCATGGAGCAAAAAGCCTTCCCAGAGTAGCCTGGTGATGACCTGTTTTCCTAGGGGGGAAAGGGAAAAGAGAATAAGTATTTAATATGTTCCAGGTACTTTACAAATATTATTTCATTATTTCATTTCATCCTCACAACAACCCTGGGAGGTAGGTGCTATTATTTTCCTCATTTTACAGCTGAGGAAACTGAGGCAGAGAGGTTAAGTGACTTGCCCAGGGCCACACAGCTAATAAGCTTCTGAGGCCAGACTGGGGCTCAGGTCTTCCTGACTCCAAGCCCAGGTCTCTATCCACTATATCACCTAGCTTCGCGGTATCCAAGGACCAGTCCAAACAAATCTGGAGAATCGGATCACCAAGTTACCCACAGGATAATAAATTGTTTGGGCACAGTGGCTCTCAAAAGCCATCTACCAGGTTTTTAGATGGTTTGTGAATTAATTCTCAAACAGAGGAGTGAAATTGTAGGTGTTTGAAGTGTTAAGTCCTCAAGGAAGAATTACCTAGCCCAGTCTCTTAACAACATCCTTGTGTGAAAAAGGGTGAAAGTGTCACATTTTAGGAAGGACACTGCAACTCTAAAAGGTATCCAGAGGAGAGCCTGGAGGCTATGTTACTCGACAATCAAGTGAAGGACCTGGGGTATTAGGCCTGGAAAAGAGAAGATTGGAGGGGGCGGAGATATAATAGCTACCTTCAAGTATTTACAAGGCTTTTACAGAGGTTAGGTTGATTCTACTTGGCCCAGGGGCCAGGACTGGTACGCAGAACCTGAAAAGAGAGAAAACCTTAGGTTCAACAGAAGGAAAAGCTTTATTTTTTAACAATTAGAGCTATCCAAAAGTGAGATGAAGTGCTTCGAAAGGTAGCTTCCCCTACTTTGGACGTCTCCAAGTAAAAGCTGGCTAAACACCTGCACCTTTGCTGGGGTGGGGGGGATCCTTGTTCGGGTACCAGTTGGACAAAATGACCTCTGATGCCCTTTCTAACACTAAGAAGGTGTGATTCTATGATTCTGTGGAAGGTGGACTGGATAGTGGTATATTTAGAAAGATTTAGAACTGATTGATTGTCTTGCTCCAAGGTTGATCAATGATTCGCTGTTAGCCTGGAAGAAAGTTTCTAGTGGAGCCCAGAAGACTTTGTCCTTACCCCTGTTCTCTTCAACATTTTTATCAAAAACTTGGATAAAAACATTGATTTTAAACCTCCTCATAGTTACAGATGACATAAAGTTGAGGGGGAAAGCTAATAAATTGGGTGACAGAGTCAGGATCCAAAGAGATTAGGACAGGCTGAAATGACTAGTGAAATCTAATAAGATGAAATTTAATAAGTCTAAATATAAAGTCCTTCACTTGGGATCAAAAAATCATCTGTACAAATATGGCACAGGAAAGACATAACTAAAGTTAATGATTCATTTTAAAAAGAATCACAAATCTTTCTCACATGATACCTTTAACAGTACAGCAATTATTATAATGTTTCTCTTTGTACTACTTCCCTTCATGTTGCACTTTAAGTAAGACATCATTAATAATAATGATGATGATAATAATAACAGCTAGTATTTACTTAGTACTTTAAGGTGTTAAAAGTGATTTACAAATATTATCCCATTTTACCTTCACAATGAACCCAAGAGGCAGGTGCTAATATGGTACCCATTTTATAGGTGAGGCAGGCAGAAGCCAAATGACTACCCCCACAGGGTCACAAAACTGTCTGAAGCTGGATTTGAACTCAAGTCTTCCTAACTCCAGGTCTGGTGCTCTACTCAACTTCATCACCTAGTCCTGACAGATTCCTACCACACAAAAAACTGTTAACCCAATATATGTAAGTGACCCTAATAAAATTAATATGGTCTTGGGCTAAAATGAATATAATAATAATAATTATATAGTTTTTACTATCTGCCAGGCCTTGTGCTATTATTTACAATTTTTATTTACAATTATTTTTATTTATTAGAATTATTGCAACATTTATTTTACAATAATTATTTCATTTGATCCTCCCAACAACCCTGGGAGGGAGGTGCTATCACTATCCTCATTTTAGAGATGAGGAAATTGAGTCAAAGAGAGGTTCAATGACTGTCCCAGGGCCACACAGCTGATAAATGCCTGAATATAGTTTTGAACTCAGGTCTTCCTGATTCTAGGACCAGTGCCCTACCCACCTAACACTGTACATGACGAAACACCTATGGATCCTAGTCTAGGTTTCAAAATTGATCCCCCTTCCTTTGAAAATTATGTGCCCCTGTGGGTTGCTGTTTTCTGGGGGCTTTGAGCTTTCACAGATTTATCACAAAATAAATACCAACACGCTATAAAGAACAGGATTTTCCAGCATTAAAATATGCACATTTATGAAAGTCTTATTAAAAAGTACTTAATAATAACAATGCCTGACATTTATATGGTGCTATAAGGTTCACAAAGCACTTTGCCTACACGATCTTACTTGAGCCTCATGAGAACACTGTCAGGTGGCTATTACAGTTATTATTTATAATACTTCTCTCCTTGGTCTACATCCTTTGCAGGTTGCATTCTAAACAAGGCCTCCCTTGCCCATCCCATTTCTGATCCTGACCCTTGTCCATGCTGGCTAGTGCCACATAACAAGACTCTTCAATGGGGTGGCCCACCTAGCACCAACATCTCTTGTAGAATTCCATCCAATTAAAGAAACATTCATCAAGGACTTCCTATGTACTATAGACTATGCTAGACACGGAGAATAGAAAGACAACGAGGAAATTATCCCTACTTTCAAGGATCTTCCATTCCATTTACTGAATAGGAAAGACAACATGGACCCAGAAAAGTAAAGTGAAATAACTGGAAGATGAATAGAAGACTAAAAAATGGGAGGATTAAAAAAAGGCTGGCTGGCACCTGAGCAGATTATGAGAAGAAACTAGGGAATCCATTGGACAGAAGAAAAGAGGAGGTACATTTCAGGCTCGGGGAACCACCTCTGTGAAGGCATGAAGGTGGGAAATGGAATATACTCAGCTCTGGTAATAAGCCAGTTTGTTTAGAACATATGTCTGCAAAGGAAGGTAGGAGCCCAATTCTGGGGGGCTTTAAATGCCAGGCTGAGATTATGAACCTGGGTGAGTGGAAGGATGGTGGTTCCCTCAGCAGTCAATGGGAAGTTGTAGGATGCATATGTTTGGGGGAGGGGGAGCAAAATCAAGTCTGTTTTAGCCATATTGAGTTAGATATGCCTACTGAATATCCAGATGGGAAACACATGCTTGTGCTACATCTTTTTGGAGAAACAGACTGGATACCAGTATACACAGATAAAACAATAGAACTCAAGAACTCCAGAAGACATTAGACTTATAACATAGGCCAATCTCTTCAGTTCACAGAATTGCAAACTGAAGCCCAGAGAGGTTAAGAGAATGTTCTAAAGTCACACAGTAGAGTTAAGATTTGAACCTAAATCCCATGATTCTCTGTTCTAGTGCTCTATTCCACCCCACTCCATGCTGATGGATTCAAATATGATTAAACAAAAAGTCATAATTAGTGAATCAACGCCAAGCTGGAAGGGAGGATTCTTCGGGAGCGCCCCAAGGCTCTCTCCTTGATCTTGCTCTGCTCTTCAGTTTTATTAATAAGTTAGATGAAGAGAGAAAAGGCATGTATAACATATTTTCCTTTCTTTGTTTTTTGTTAGGTTTATCGATGCCTTTTGTTTTTGTATCTCTGCCAATTTTGAATATACCCTTCCCCGACCCCCTATTTATCATATTTGCAGAGGACACAAAGGCCAGAGAGCTAGTCCATCCATTAGATGAAAGAATAAAGGTTCCAAAAGATTTTTGACAGGTTAGAACAATGAGTCAAGACTAACAAGATGAAATTTAATGGAGATAAATGTAAAACTTTTTTTAAGGTCAAAATAATCAACTGTACAAGTACAGATTGGGGGGTGAGGGTAGTTGGTGTTGCAACAATCTCTGTAAGGAATCCGAGGCCTCTAGCTGACTTCTACATTCAATATAAGCCAACAGTGTGATTTGGCTACTGAGCAAATGTCTATAATCTCTTCTTTTTAACCAGAGAGACCTATAATATCCATGTAGGGAGCTCCCAGTGTGGAACTTCCTCTATCAGTGTAGATTGGCACTTTCTCTGCAATTTATTGCTTTCGAGAGTTTAAGTGACTTGTCCCCACAGCCAGGATGTATCAGAGGCTGTCTTGTTGCTGTTCGGCCATTTTCAGTTGAGTCCAACTTTCTGGAGTTTCATTTGGGTTTTGTTTTTTTTTTTTTTGGCAAAGATACTGGAGTGGTTTGCCATTTCCTTCTCCAGCTCATTTTATAGATGAGGAAACTGAAGCAGACAGGGTTATTAAATGACTTACCCAGGGTCACCCAGCTAGTAAGTGTCTGAGGCTGGATTTGAACCCGGGAAGATGATCCACTATGCCACCTAGCTGCTCCTATCAGAGAGGCTATATTTGAACTTGAGTCTTCCTGACTCTGAGGCTACTTCACCATCCACTATACCATATTGCTTCTTCTTCGATAATCCTGGGCTGTTTATTAGACAAAGAAGGAAGTGATAATCCTTCAGTACTCTATCCTTATCTGACAATACCTGAAGTATTGGAATCATTATGGGGCCTCAGCTTTTAAGAGGAACATTGACAAACTGGAGCGTGATGAGAATAGAGAAGGGCCTGAAAACCAAGCCACAGGAAGAATAATTGAAGATGTTGGGAATCTTAAAAACCAAAGAGGGAAAAATGTAATGGGAACATACCTCTCTTCCAGTGTCTGAAGGGACCTGTGTGAAAGAAGGAACAGGCCTGTTCTGTGTTCAATCAACAAGCGTTTATTAAGTGCCTGCTGTGTTCCAGGCACTGTGCTATGTGCTGGAGAGACAAAAATGAAAGTTATCTAGTCCATGCTTTTAAGGAGTTTCTGTGCCTCTGGGTGCAGTGTATGTGCTTAAAGGTAAGCTGATCTGCACTGGTGAAGAGGGTTTCCACAATGGGCATTTTATACACTGATATAATCATAGTTTATGTGCCCCTTCTTCCTCCTTCAAATTCTTCTGTGCACAAAACCAGAAAAGGCTATCAGAATAAAAGATGATAGAAAGAAGGAACAGAGAATTTCAGGTTTTTGTGAGGTTAAGGTGCTCCAATGGGGTCTGTTTATAGCTTGGCTCACAGTCAGGGTGAAGGCATTGGGCTTCTGATGAATAGAGAGAAGGAGAGGGAACACAAATTTTGCTTGTGTAAATAGCCTTTGCTATTTACTAAAGCCCAACCTTGACTGGAGGTGAACTCCATGGTGGAAGGGAAATCACTCTACCTGAGAGCTCCCTCCACAGAAAGGTTATCTGCAAGTCATTGGGGTGACATCATATGCCAAGGAAATAGACATCAGATTTGGTGTTCTTCAGCCAGCTAAGGAATCAGGAATCTCCCCAAAGGCCAATGTGTAGGAAATCTGCAAAGAATCAACATTCCTGGTGGGGCCAGAACAGATGAATAATGGGAAGAGCAACCCAGCTTGGGGAATTCAGCAGGTGTCAAAGCTTAGTTTATTTGACTTCCTGGATAAATGAAGAGTAGCCAACTCCAGCCTTGTGCTAATTAAATCATAAGAGCAAATGATAAAGTGAAGAAAGAAGAAGGGTAGGGTGGATGAAAGCTGCTAAAAGTCTGTGCGAATGATAGCTGAGTCTACAGTAACATGAATGCCTTCGGTTAGCAGACAAAATGCTGAAGCAATGGCTTTTGTCAGGCCAAACACATCTGTGAATAATTGAACAATATGCATGTCAAAGGAGTCAGCAATTTATCACTGGCACGGCCTACACTTCTGAAAGCTGTGGAATAACTTTTGGAGGTGGGAATGGGGCGGGGGGGCAGGGAAGAGAGAGAAAAAAATGTGTGCAAGTACAGGTTGTTGAAAAAGAAGGAAGTTTGGAATCCAAGAGCTGCCATACAAGATTATTTACTGTGACCCAGAACTTCATCCAATAGGATGTCATCAGAGAATCCTAGGATCATAGATTTAGAAGGGATCTTAGAGGCCATTTGGTTCCATTCCATTATTTCATTCAAGAGGAAACTGAGGCCCACATTAGGTTACTTGCCTAAGGTCACATAGTTTATAAATCACAGAAACCAATATTTGAACACTGAACTACTGAACACTGGTCCTTGTGGTGCAGAGGGAAGAACATTAGGGTTTGGAGTCAGAAGATCTGGGTTTAAATATCAACTCTGATAAATCACACTTGTGTGACCTTGGCCAAGTCATTTCCTCTACATAGGTCACTTCATATCTCCAGGCGTAGGCTTCCTTATCTGTAAAATGATGGCATTTGACTAGATGATTTCTGAGCTCCTTTCCAATTCTATGATCTTATGACCCTCCTTCTACCAGGAAAAAACAAAATGTGATTTCTTGAGAAAGCAAGGAGGCATAAGAAAGGAAGAATCATTAACAGCCCATGTTCCTGTTACACTGATATTCAAGCTCCCAATATGTCAAATGGATTCCTCCAGGGAGGATTTACAGGACAGAGATAGAACTGCACAGGACGAGCAGCAACCTGCATTGTAGAGGGACGTCTGTGGCTGGATCTGCATCTTTGGAGAGAGCATCCATATTGATGAGATCATGAATCTATTGTCATATTGAAGCATTGGGAGTTACAGAATCTTAGATCTGTCACATTATCCCCCCTCTTCCCATCCCCCTACCTACCACCTTTCAAGGTTTAGTTCAGTTCCAATCTACTCCCTGAAGCCATCCCTGACTATTCTAGTCTTTACTGATTTCTTCTTTAGCTGATCTCCTTTAGACTTTATGGTCATTCAATTTAGATTCTGTCATGAAGTTCTCTAATTGCTTCAAGTATGCATTGTCTTCTCCCCGGTAAGAGGGTTAGCTCCTTGAGAGAGCTAGCTTGGTGTTCTATACAGAATTGGTATTCATGGAATTTTGAAATGGAAGAGACCTTAGGGATTATCTACTTTAACCCTTCCATTTCACAGATGAATAGATAGATAGATAGATAGATAGATAGATAGATAGATAAGCAGGCAGATAGGCAAATAGACAGATAGATAGATAGAGAGATAGATAGATAGATAGATAGATAGATAGATAGATAGAGTGAGTGAGCATTTTAGTGCTTACTATGTACCAGGCACTGTGATAAGTGATTGGGATACAAATAAAAGCAAACAGGGTAGATCCTGACCTCTAGGAGCTTACATTTTAGAAGAGGGGGGTGTGGAAGGGTCACACCTATAGTGGTATAGCTGAAAAAGTGCTGGAAGTGTTGTACAGTCCTGGAACCCAGCATAAGATTAAGCCAAGACAGGCCTTTCGAAGTCTAGAGTGGCTCCAGCGATGGAGTCCAATAGCTGGAAAAGCCCAAGAAGTGCTATGGAGGCTTGAAAGACAAATTAAATGACTTGCCCAAGGTCATGCTGGTTACAGGCTAAGTTTCAAACCCTAGTTACACTGGTTCCATGTTGGTTCCACTGTGCCTCATTGCCTCCTCAGAAAGTATTGTAGACTGATTGGTTTTAAAGCATATGCTCTGTCTGTAGACTGAAGGGGTCAGCTGCAGTAAAGTACGTATGGGAAGTCAGTGACTTATGGGGGCTGAAGCTCTGTTGTCAGGTGACCTTTCTCCAGAAAGGGAAATAGGAGAGTAAGTAGTGGGGAAGGCTTCCATGTTTCTGTCTTTTCTCTTCAGTTCAGGAGAGAAATCTCCTTCTACCATGTGATGGTAGAGAGTCTCTACCCCATGCCCATCCCCCTTGCCTATCCCATCATAATCAAGCTGGCACTGCCTCTCATACAACCACTGGCATTGAAGCATTAAGACAAGAAAAGAAATGGAGGAGTAGTCCCTAGGAAGGAGAAGTAGAAAAGAATGGGAGTAGGGCTGAGGGTGAGAATAGGGAAGGGACACTAGGGCAATTGATACCATTCTGAGTAGGAGAGAGTACAAGTGGGACAGAGAAGGAGAGTCTTGCTCTAGTCAAGATTGGGCTTGATCTTGGACCTCCAAACCAACTCAGAAAAGGTGACCAAGATGCCCTAAGGTGAACAATTGAAGGAAATGGAGAAGTTTAACCTAGAGATGAAAAGACTCTTAGAGAGGAAAGTAGGAAGAATATAAGAATTCTTCAAATATTGGAAGGATTGTGCTATGAAATCCACAGTCAATTTAGTCTGCGAAGATCCACAAGAAGCAGTGGGTGAAAGTTATCAGGATTCATAGCCTTTGTATCACTTTCCTACTCAAAAACCTTCTATGTCTCCACATTGCCTTCAGTAAGATTTAGATTCTTTACCACAGCATTCAAGGCACCTTCAGAATCCTACCCTAGGCCAAAACAGGTTTGTAAACAGAGAATAAAGCAGGCAATGTTCATAGGTGACATCTAAGGCAGCCCTAACATTCTTTGATAGTTGTGAGAGTTCATCCAAATGGGTACTCCTTCCAGTGGCACAGATCTCAAGCCATCCATACTTTCTCACCTTGCACGGTTTTGCCCGTGTCTTCACATAAGCCCTCTGCAGAGGGCTTCCCCCGTGGGCTAACCCAAAAGCCTTGCCCTAGGTCTCACAACATTCCATAGGGACAAGTACATCTCTCAGGCTGTCTATCTGCAATCCCTCACTAGCCGCCACCTCCTTTTCCAATCATAAAGTTCCTAGATGATGCCTTTTGCTCACCAGCCATCTCTCCCATGACCAGTAGCTCACTCACTATTGTTTTATGAACTAAAACCTCCAAAAAGAAATCCAAGGGTCCCTCTAACTCACTTTCTTCCTACTTCAGAATTTCAAACATCATCCTCCACAAAGGTTGCCTTTTGTGAACTCCGCTCCCCCTTAGAAAACAGTGAAAATTAGAACAAGAGGCTTAGTAGATTTAAAAAACACGTACACAGCAGCATGATTTAAGACCATATTGCAACAAACCACATCCTTGTAACGCAGAAATATACATACTGCTACAACTTGGGGGGAAACTGTGAAACAATCTGGGTTTGTCTTCAAAACCTTCCCACTTCTGCCTCCAGTAATCTGCTTTCTCCCTTCTGCTGCTGCTCCCTCTTCATAGGTACCCCTTGCCCTCTTCCTACTAACTCAATAAAAATTTGGTCTCCTGTAACTATTGAGACAGAAAGGGCCTGGTAAACTAACTTGCATTTGTATTTCACCAAGGGACAAAATAAGTCAAAGGAATTAATATATATAATGTTGGTATTCCAGGCATCAGTAAGACACTGAAAGAAATTTTGAAGGGTAGAAGGTTTTTGATCCCTGGGCCCTTGAAGTAGAACCTCTGCCTAGGGTTAATCTGGCATGCTGCCATATTCAGGCTTTTGCCTTACAGTTTTATAATTGGAATTTTACAATTTTACATTAAATTAATTAAATTAAAATGATAATTTTTTAAAATTGCAGTGTTTGCAGATGTTCTCAAATAAGGCTGCTTAGATATCCTCAAGTACTGGAAAAGGGCTTAGGCAATCAGAATCGTCTGAATTATAGAATTACAAAGCTGTAAGGACCTCACAGGCCATCTGGTCCAACCCACAACAGCTGAACAAGAAACCTCGCTATAACAGTGGTCATCTAGCTTTTGCTTAAAGATTTCCACTAAGGTGAGAGAGAGGGGAGGATGGGAAACAGAGGAAGAAGGGGATAGGGACCCACTCCCCGATGGGGCATTCCATTCCACCCTGGGATTGCTCTAAATATTAGAAATCTTTCCTTATATCAGATAAAAAGTCATTTTGACTATTATGAATATCCATACCAACTACAGATGATCTGTGAAGGAACATGCTATCTGCAGCTAGAGAAAGAACTGATAAATAGAACTATGCGTAGAATCATTTTACTTATACACACACACACACACACACATATATATTTGTGTCTAATGGTAACCATCTCTAGGGTCAAGGTGGGAAGGAAAGGTAAAAAAAAGAAATTTCATGTTAATTTTATTATATAATTGAAGGAATAACAATTTATACATAATAAACTTGCAATTTCATGTGCAATATTTTTTATTATACTATGTTATGAAAATGCTTGTTTTATTCCATAAATTAAAAATAAAATAAATAAGCACGATAAAAATGTTCCTCTTTAAACTTTCCTAACATTTTTTCCTAGTTCTTCCCTCTGGCTACAAACATAACAAGTTTATTCTCTCCTTCTCATGACAGCCCTTCAAATCCACTTGAAGATAGTGATCATGCCCCCTCTCTTCTTCTTTCCTCCCTCAGGCTAAACATTCTCAGTCCCTTCAAGTAAGCCTTATATGTGATCTTGAGATCCTTTACCATGCAGCTCACCCTCCTCGGGGTGTCATGCAGCTTATCAACATCCTTCCTAAAATGTGACATCCAGACCTGGCCCTAGCCCCACAGATGTGTCCTGACTGGGGCAAAGGACAGTAGGACCATCTCCTTCTCTGGCCTTGACACTATAACTCTTAATGAAACCTGTGAGAATAGGAGAGGAGCTGCAGAGAAAGGGAAAGTTTCCTGGATTCGGTTGACCTGAGTTCTTGCCCTCACTTTATGAACAAGCAGTGTGACCTTGGGCAAGTCACTCAACTTTTCAGAGCATCTATTTTCTCTCCTCTTTGTGGCACCTGCTTCACAGGCCTGTTATGAGGAAACCAATTAGTAAGAGGCAAAGCACTCAAGAAATGTGAGCTGCTGTTATTTTTAATGCATTCTCTATCCCTATAAGTCAGAAACAATATGCCTATCTGATGAGAGATGGCAGTTCTATTCCCTGGTTCACTGAGCAGTGTAGGTCACTCACTGTTCAGGGTTAAAAGGGCTCTTCTTGGTGACCCTATGTCATGTCTTATATGTCTAGAGGAGCTGTCAGCTATTCCCCTACAGTGGGACATGCCCATGCACACACACACACACACACACACACACACAAGTGTGTAGGGGGGAATTCAGAAATTTTTTTAAAAAGGGAGAGGGAATTGAATTTACTTAGACCAATTGTGGGAAATCCATTACACTACGCATCATATTTGCTGTTTTGGAAAATTGTGCCCATCATTCACCCTCTCCCTCTTCTCACAGACCTGGAACCAGAGTCAGAAGGCCCAAGGGAGTCAGGTCAGGCCACAGGAAAACCTCACAGGTTCCCTTCCCTAGCCCAACGTAGAAGGGAATCTATCAACCTCAGCTTTAAACAGTTTCGTCATTCTACAGCTAGTTCCTTTGTCTTCTTCAGTTCTTCCATCAATTTTCTCTTCTAGTCACTCAGTCATCCTCATGGACTCACTATGTGCAAAGCACTGGGGAGAGAAATGAGGGCAAAAACATGGTCCCTGCCCTCGAGGAGCTCCCAGGCTGGTTCATAGAATCCCACAGCTAGGGCTAAGAGGCCTCCGAGGCCATCAGCTCCAATGCCCTCGTTTTACAGATAAGGAGAGGCCCAGAGACAGGTATTCAGCTTCCTTGAGATCTTGTCCAAGCAGCAAAGCAAGCATTTGAACTCAAGTACTCCGCTCCAAAACCAAAGTATTCTCTACTGTCTGAGAGCAGTAAATTTTTATTTGATGTCAAGTTTACTTTCTGACCTTTGGTTCATATTGTTGTAATTATTAATATTCCTTTCAGAACGTTGGGGACAACTACCACAAGCCTTGAGAGGAGAAAACGTTCTTCCCCAGGAGGGTGATTTCATAAGAATGACATGAATATTATTGATCATATTGACCAGCCACTATTGCCACTTAGGGCCTCTCAAGCTCTCTCCTGGAAGAGCCATCTTTGATGCCACACTCACTGGGTGACCCTTGGCTCTGACCCCACCTGACTGCCAAGCCCTAGCCCATTACTTCTGAGATCTCCCAGAAATAGCAAAGCCCACTGCCTTACAGTTAATGAACCTCTGCTCCCGGCTCTGTCCCCAGCTAGGGAGGGGAAGGACAAGAGGCTGGAAGAAGAGGACAGGCTCCAGATGAAACCAGACTTTAATTTGATGGGATAAAAATAGACCTGGCCGATGTTGTTCTTTAAAAGCGAATTCCATGCCGGCACCAGACTCCGGATGAACAGAACCCCAGAGACCCTGAGTTCTCTGTTTGCTGTCTCTGTGGAACACTGCCAAGAAGGTTCACTGTCTCCTTCTCTTCCCTTTCTCCACTGTTCCTGCCCCCTCCCTCCCCAATCCACCCCCAATCCTCCATGCTGTTTCTTAGTCTCCTGCACTCATCAAAAGAACAGCATTCCTAGTACAGAGGGCCCCAGAGAGGTGGGTCAGGACCATCTACAGGGCAGGTCTGGATTTCTCAATGGTTATGTCAGGCATGCGCCTTCCGCCACCTACTCCACAAAGGTTGGAAGGTAGAAAGCGAGCCTAGGTCCCAGTATTAATGCTGTTTCAGTGGGGCTCCTTGAACTGAACTTTCAAATCCCGAACCTCACCTAAATTACTTTAAGACAAACCCCTCTCCTCTCAGGAAGAGAATCTTCCCTTTTATGTTCAATAGATCCTAGGGTGGGAGTGTGGGAAAGGCCTGGGTTCCAGTCCCAACTTGTCATGCTTTGCAGCTAGACTGCTGTACAAGCCAAGTACTCCTGAGTTCAGATTCTCCAGCCAAGGAGCAGTTGAATTTCCCTACTTAGGCAGTATATACACAGGACAGGCCAGTTAGGGCTCTGGCAGCTGGGGAGCACAGTGGATAGAGTGCCACACCTGGAGTCAGAAAGACCTGAGTTCAAATACAAACTGCAACACCTACTAGCTGTGTGACCCCGAGCAAGTCACTTTAAAAAAAAATCTGTTTGCCTCAGTTTCCTTATTTGTAAAATGGGGATGATAATAATAGCAGCAACTTCCTAAGGTTGTTGTGAGTATCTAATGAGATAATAATTGTAAAGCATTTGGCACAAAATAAGCATTACGTAGAAGTTAGTTATTATCATGGTTATCATTACTGTGGTTGTCATTCACTCATTTTCATTCATGTCAGACTCTTTATGGCCTCATTTGTTTTTAGGTTGTTTTGGGGGTTTTTTTGCAAAGATACTAGAATACTTGCCATTTTCTTCTCCAGCTCATTTTAAAGAGGTCACACAGCTAATAAATGTCTGAGGCCATATCTAAACTCACAAAGATAAGCCTTCTTGACTCCAGACCCCGCACTCTATCCACTGAACCGCCAAGCTGACTTATTATTATTAATCAAATATAGACAAATCCAAATCTCAAAGAAGGCACAGCTTACATCCTCTCTCTTCTCACTATCACAAGATGGAGAAAGACTTCTCTCTTGACCTAAACCTTTCAACTCAGACCCTGTATTAAACTGGCCACCCCCCCATGCCTAGGACTTTCTCATCTCTACTTCCTGGCTTCCCTGACTTCCTTCAGCTAAAATATCACCTTCCAGAGGATGCGTTTCCTAGTCCCCCTTAATGCAAGTGTCTTCCTCCTGTTAATTATTTCTAGTCTATCCTGTAGATAACTTGTTTGCATGTAGTTATTTTCATATTAGACTGAGAGGGATTGGAAGTTGCCTTTCTTTGTATTCCCAAAATCTAGGGCAGCACCTGGCATATAGTAGGTGATTAATAAATGCTAGTTTACTGATTGACTGACAGAACTGGGTGGTATCAGAACCACCCAAAGGCTTCACAGTCAATCCTAAGGGATATGACCTTCCCAAAGTCCTCAGGGCCTTCTGGTTGTGTGACCCAGCATAGCAATGCTCAGCTGTGTGTCTCTTGTTCTGAAATCAAGCTTGTTGGAACAGTAGGCCATTATGTTCCACCATGAGAGGCAGCTTCTTTGCCCAGAAATCTCAAGTTGTTTTTGCTCTGAACATTATGATTTATAAATAACATCAAATAACTATGTTTTGTTTTGTTTTGCTTTTTAATATATTTAAGACCACGACAGCTGACAAAACCTGGGAGATCCCACCTGTAGCACTCTGGTGGCTCCACTCAGGCTAGAGAACAGAAGCCAGGAAACAAACAGGGCTCAGCTCTTTGGAGAGGTAAAAGCTTGGCTAACTCAGTGTAACATGGCCCACCATCCCCCAATGAGCTAATTCAGATGAGCTTCTGATGTCTCAGGGAATACAATATGTGGAATTTATCATCTACCTCCCCCACAGTCCAGGAAGCCTTTAATTCTGAAGCCCTGCAGGAGTCCCCTAAGCCACTACCACATCTTTTTCTCTTCTTTCTGCTAGTCCAAATCTCAATGATTATTCAAGGCTCAACTTGCATCCCACCTCTACCAGGAAGGCTTCTAGGATAATTCAAGCACCTTTTAGTTTTCTAGGTCTATCCCTTTTAATGTGACAGCCTGTCTTCGTTCTAGAATGCCCCCTCTTCCTGCTGGATCCCCATTACTTTGCCTATATATCTATATAGATATAAGTATGTCTATATGGATATAGCTATAGATATAGATATCTATAGATATAGACAGGCATAGATATAGGTACAACCAGGTGGTATAAATTTGTCTCAACGTTCATTCTTTTCTTAATGACTCTTCTCACAGAAATTTGAGAAGCTGAATCCTCCTAAATCATACCTCTCCTTTTCCATTAGGTAGCCTATAGGATTGTGACCTTCCTTTTGGTACCTACTTCTACCCACCTAGCAGAAACTCTTCCTGGAGGAAGCTAGAGGTTTGCCAGAGACTCTCTCAGTCAAAGTAATTTGGTTTGGTTACAACAAAGAGCTCATTGACCCTAAGGACAGAAATAAAGTCTCAGATTCTGTTTAAATTCTGCCCTTTGAGAAATTTATCAAATTTTTTTTAAAAATTCATAACCCCGAAGTTTCTCTTCTTACTTTCAGTTCATGAAGTCCTGGTTCAATGGCCTAGAATTTTACAGAGATTTGAATCTCTGACCTGGTTAAATCCTGTGCATTTCCAAATAGCCACTGATATCCTCCATTAACCCCTTGTGAAGCCATTATACAGAAATATTCTGTGCTAAGTTTTTATAATTGATCATGGATTTTAGGTCAAGGGAAAGAACAGAAACACATTACAGTAAAAAATGTCTTTCATTTACAGATAGAGATAAAAACAGTGGTAAAGAGTGAACATGCCCCTTCTCTCCTCTGATACTGCTACCATTCTGGTGCAGGCCATCATTATCTCAGATCTGGACAATTGAAATAGCCTGCTGGTGGATCTGCCTATTTCAAGTCTATTCCTACTCTAATTCAATCACTAAAGGTTTGAAATGATTTTCCTATAGTTGAGGTCTGACCATGCTGCCACCTTCTTTACCCAATAAACTCTAGTGGCTCCTAATATTACCTCCAGGATCAAATACAGAATCTTCTGTTTGGTATTCAAAGCCCTTCATAACCTAGTCCCCTCCTATCTTTCCAAACTTCTTACATCTTACATACTTTTCAATCCAATGACCCTGGCTTCTTGGCTATTCCATGAACAAGATACTCCATCTCTTGACTTGAGGATTCTCTCTAGCCTTTAAAGTCCCCTCAAAAGTAAATGCAATGTACTGACCTAGGTCAGAGATGTTAAATACATAGCCTCCAGCCCCACCTAGATTAAAATATAATTGGGAAACATTTAACAAAATAAATGAAAATACAATAAAACACAGATAATGCTAGTACGTGGTTTACTAAATTAATATTCAGTAAACAAGGATCTTTATGTATGATTTAGTGGACCCCATTTCTATTTGGGTTTGACACCACTATCCCAGACCATAATCATTTACCCCTTACTGTTTTACATTATCGTTAAGTATCCTTTTCAATATGAGTACTTAGTTCCCCTGAGCAGACTGAATTCTTAGAAGGCAGGAGCCCCCTAGGATCACAGAGTCTGAGATTTAAAGCTAGCAAGGACCTTGGAAGCTATCAAGTCCAATCTGTTCATTTTACAGATAACAAACAGATGAGACCCAGAGACATTAAGTGACTTGCTCAAGGACAAATAAATAGTAAGGAAAGGAGCCACAATTCAAACCCAGATCTTTCAACTCCATATCTGTCACTCTTTCCACTATACTATATATTTTATCTTATATTTATTTTGGGGGGGAGGGGACAACTAGGTGACGTGATGTATACAGTGCCAGGCCTGAAGTCAGGAAGATTCATTCATCTTCCTGAGTTCAAATCTGGCCTCCAAAACTTACTAGCTGTGTGACCCTCGGTGTATTCATCTGTCAAATGAACAGGAGAAGGAAATGGTGAGCCTCTCCATATTTTATTTTTTTAACAATTATTTTATTATTTAATGTTTTAGTTTTCAACATTGATTTCTACAAGATATTGAGTTACAAATTTTCTCCCCATTTCTATCTGCCCCTCACTCCAAGATGGCATACATTCTGATTGCCCCATTCCCCAGTCAGCCCTCCCTTCTGTCACCCCACTCCCCCTCCATCCCCTTTCCCCTTACTTTCTTGTAGGGCAATATAGATTTCTATGCCCCATCCCATATATATCTTCTTTCTCAGTTGCATGCAAAACAACTTTTTTTGAGCATCTGCTTTTAAAACTTTGAGTTCCAAATTCTCTTCCCTCTTCCCTTCCCACCTACCCTCCATAAGAAGGCAAGCAATTCAACATAGGTCACACATCATCATTATGCAAAACACTTCCACAATACTCATGTTGTGAAAGACTAACTATATTTCCCTCCATCCCATCCTGGACCCCTTTACTCAGTTTTCTCCCTTGACCCTGTCCGTTTTCAAAAGTGTTTGCTTTTGATTTTCTTCTCCCCTATCTGCCCTCCCTTCTATCATCCCCCCTTTTTATCCCCTTCCCCCTACTTTCCTGTGGGATAAGATACCCAATTGAGTGTGTATGTTATTCTCTCCTCAAATCAAATACAATGAGAGCAAGATTCACTCATTCCCCCTCACCTGCCCCCTCTTCCCTTCCAACAGAACTGCTTTTTCTTGACACTTTTATATGACATAATTTACCCCATTCTATCTCCCCTTTTTTCCCTCTCTCAATATATTCCTCTCTCATCTCTTGATTTTATTTTTTAGATATATCCCTTCATATTCAACTCACTCTATGCCCTTTATCTGTATGTATATGTGTGTGTATGTGTATGTGTGTGTGTTTATATGTCTGTGTACATATATATATACATATATATACACACACACATATATATGTATGCATATATATACATATATATACATACACACACATACATATATATATATATATATATATATATATATATATATATATATATATTCCCTTCAACTACCCTAATACTGAGAAAGGTCTCATGAATTACGCACATCATCTTTCCATGTAGGAATGTAAATAAAACAGTTCCACTTTAGTACATCCCTTGTGATTTCTCTTTCTTGTTTACCTTTTCATGCTTCTCCTGATTCTTGTGTTTGAAAGTCAAATTTTCTATTCAGCTCTGGTCTTTTCACTGAGAAAGCTTGAAAGTCCTCTATTTTATTGAAAATCCATATTTTTGCCTTGGAGCATTATACTAAGTTTTGCTGGGTAGGTGATTCTTGGTTTTAAATCTAGCTCCTTGGACCTCCAAAATATCATATTCCAAGCCCTTCAGTTCCTTAAGGTTGAAGCTGCTAGATCTTGTGTTATCTATTGTGTTTCCACAATATTCAAATTGTTTCTTTCTGGCTGTTTGCAATATTTTCTCCTTGATCTGGGAGCTCTGGAATTTGGCGACAATATTCCTAGGAGTTTTCTTTTGGGGATCTTTTTCAGGAGGTGATCGGTGGATTCTTTCAATTTCTATTTTACCCTCTGGCTCTGGAATATCAGGGCAGTTTTCCTTGATAATTTCTTGAAAGATGATATCTAGCCTCTTTTTTTGATCATGACTTTCAGGGAGTCCAATAATTTTTTTGAGAGTTTTTATTTTTAGTTTACAATACTTGGTTCTGCATAATTTTGAGTTCCAGGTTTTCTTCGCCCCTCTCTGCACCTCCCTCCCCAAGACAGCATAGAATTCGATATATCTTCTATGTATAACACACTAGTCAAGTTGTGAAGAAGAATTATGACCAATGGAATGAATCATGAGAAAGAGAAAACAGAACCAAAAAAAAACCCCAAAAACAAAAACAAAAGAGAAAAAAAAGAGAAAAAAGGCAAGCATAAAGTGTGCCTCAATCTGCATTCGGACTCCATAGGTCTTTCTCTGGATGTACATAGCATTCTCCATCGTGAGTCCTTTGGACTTGTGTTTGCACCTTGTGTTGCTGAGAAAAGCAAAGTCTATCAGGGTTAGTCCTCACAGAATCCATATATCTGTCATTGTGTATAGTGTTCTCCTGGCTCTGCTCTGCTCATTCAGCATTATCTCGGGTTGGTTTTTCCAGGTTCTTATGAAGTCCCTATCATTCCCATTTCTTATAGCACAATAGTATTCCATTACCTTCATATACCACAACTTGTTCAGCCATTAGCCAATTGATGGGCATCCCCTTGATTTCCAATTCTTTGCTACTAGAAAAAGAGCCGCTATGAATATTTTTGTACACATGGGTCCTTTTCCCACTTGTGTGATCTCTTTGGGATACAGCCTGAGAAGTGGTATTGCTGGGTCAAAGGGTATGCGCATTTTTATAGCCCTTTGGGCATAATTCCAAATTGCTCTCCAGAATAACTGCATCAGTTCACAACTCCACCAGCAATGTAACAATGTTCCAATTTTCCCACATCCTCTCCAGCATTTATCATTTTCCTGTTTTATATTTTAGCCAAACTGACAGGAGAGATGTGGTACCTAAAAGTTGTTTTGATTTGCATTCTCTAATCAGAAGTGATTTAGAGCATTTTTTTGTATGCCTATAGATATCTTTAATTTCTTCCTCTGAAAACTGCATGTTCATATCCTTTGACCATTTCTCAATTGGGGAATGACTTGTATTCCTATATATTTGGCTCAGTTCCCTGTATATTTTAGAAATGAGGCCTTTATCAGAGATACTGGTTGTAAAGATTTTCTCCCAATTTTCTGCTTCCCTCCTAATCTTTGTTGCATTGGCTTTTTTTATACAAAAACATTTCAATTTAACATAATCAAAATTATCCATTTTGCATTTTGTAATGCTCTCTATCTCTTGTTGGGTCATGAATTCTTTGCTTTTACATAAATCTGATAGGTAAACTATTCCTTGCTCTCCCAAATTGCTTATAGTATCAGCCTTTACTCCTAAATCATGAACCCATTTTGACTTTATTTTGGTATATGGTGTACGATATTGGTCTATGCCCAGTTTCTGCCCTACCATTTTCCAATTTTCCCAGCAGTTTTTGTGAAATGGTGAATTCTTAGCTCAGAAGCTGGATTCTTTGGGTTTATCAACAACTAGATTGCTATAGTCGTTGACTTCTCCATCTTGTGTGCCTATCCTATTCCAGTGATCCACACCTCTGTTTCTTAGCCAGTACCAGGTAGTTTTGATGACTGCTACTTTATAGTACAGTTTAATATCTGGTATGGCTAGGCCACCTTATCTAGCATTTCTTTTCATTAATACCATAGATATTCTGGACCTCTTGTTCTTCCAGATGGATTTTGTTATTATTTTATCCACCTCTGTAACATAATTTTTTGGCAGTTCAATTGGTGTGGCACTGAATAGATAAATTTAGGTAAAATTGTCATTCTTATTATATTACCTCGGCCTAACCATGAGCAACTGATATTTTTCCATTTATTTAGGTCTGACTTTATTCGTGTGAAAAGTGTTTCATAATTATGTTCATATAGGCCCTGGGTTTGTCTTGGCAGATAGACTCCCAAATATTTTATAGTGTCTACAGTAACTTTGAATGGAATTTCTCTTTCTATCTCTTGCTGTTGGGCTTTGTTAGTAATGTATAGGAATGCCGAGGATTTACGTGGGTTTATTTTATATCCTGCAACTTTGCTGAAGTTGTTTATTATTTCAAGTAGTTTTTTACTTGGTTGTCTAAGTAAATCATCATATCATCTGCAGAAAGTGATAATTTAGTTTCTTCTTTGCCTATTCTAATTTCTTCAATTTCTTTTTCTTCTCTTATTGCTACAGCTAACGTTTCTAGTACTAGAGGTGATAATGGACATCCTTGTTTCACCCCGATCTTATTGGGAATGCACCTAACTTATCCCCATTATAAATAATGCTTGTTGACGGTTTTAGGTAGAGGCTATTTATAATTTTAAGGAAGCCTCTATTTATTCGTATATTTTCTAGTGTTTTTAATAGGAATGGCTGTTGTATTTTGTCAAAGGCTTTTTCTCCATCTATTGAGATGATCATATGGTTTCTGCTAGTTTTGTTGTTGATATGATCAATTATACTGATAGTTTTCCTAATATTGAATGAGCCTTGCATTCCTGGAATAAATCCTACCTGGTCATAGTGTATTATTCTCATGATAAGTTGCTGCAATCTTTTTGCTAATATTTAATCTAAAATTTTTGCATCAATATTCATTAGGGAAATTGGTCTATAATTTTCTTTCTCTGTTTTGACTCTACCTAGTTTGAGTATTAGTACCATATTTGTCATAAAAGAATTTGGTAGGACTCCTTCTTCCCCTATTTTCCGAAATAGTCTTTAAAGTATAGGAATTAATTGTTCTTTAAATGTTTGATAAAATTCACATGTAAAACTATCTGGCCCTGGAGATTTTTCACTAGGGAGTTCATTGATGGCTTGCTCAATTTCTTTTTCTGAGATGGGGTTATTTAGAAATTTTACTTCCTCTTCTGTTAGCCTGGGCAATTTGTGTTTTTGAACATATTCATCCATATCCCTAGGGTTGTCAAATTTATGGGCATACAATTGGGCAAAATAATTCCTAATTATTGTTTTGATTTCCTCTTCATTTGAAGTGAATTCACCTTTTTCATTTTTGATACTGGTAATTTGGTTTTCTTCTTTCTTTTTTTAATCAAATTGACCAAAGATTTATCAATCTTACTGTTTTTTTTTTCATAAAACCAGTTCTTTGTTTTATTTATTAATTCAATAGTTTTCTTGGTTTCAATTTTATTAATCTCTCCTTTGATTTTCAGTATTTCTAATTTGATATTTAATTGGGGATTTTCATTTTGTTCTTTTTCTAGTTTTTTCCATTGTATGCCCAATTCATTGATCTCCTTTTTCTCTATTTTATTCATGAAAGCACTTAGAGATACAAAACTTCCCCTAAGAACTGCTTTTGCTGTATCCCATAAGTTTTGGTATGTTGTCTCATTATTGTCATTCTCTTGAATGACGTTATTGTTTCTCTGATTTGTTCTTTGGCCACTCATTCTTTAGAATTAGATTATTTAGTTTCCAATTAATTTTTAGCTTATTTTTCCATGGTTCTTTATTACAAATAATTTTTATTGCATCGTGATCTGAAAAAGTATGCTTTGACTACTTCTGCCTTTCTGCATTGGATTGAGAGGTTTTTATGCCCTAGTATATGGTCACTTTTTGAGTATGTGCCATATACCACTGAGAGGAAAGTATATTTCTTTTTATCCCCGTTCAGTTTTCTCCAGACATCTATCATATCTGCCTTTTCTAAAATTCTGTTCACCTCCTTAATTTCTTTCTTATTTATTTTGAGGTTAGATTTATGAAGTTCAGAGAGGGGGAGGTTGAGGTGTCCCATTATTATGCTTTTGCTGTCTATTTCTTCCTGTAACTCCCTTAACCTTTCCTCTAAGAATTTGCATGCCATACCACTTGGTGTATGTATATTAAACAATGATATTGCTTCATTGTTTATGGTGCCTTTTAGCAGGATATAGTGTCCTTTCTTATCTCTTTTAATTAAATCTCTTTACTTTTGCTTTGTCTGAGATTAGGATTGCTGCACCTGCTTTTTTTACTTTAGCTGAAGTGCAATATAATTTACTCCAGCCTTTTACCTTTACCCTGTGTGTATCCCCCTGTTTCAAATGTGTTTCTTGTAAACAGCATATTGTAGGATTATGGTTTTTAATCCATTCTGCTCTCTGCTTCCATTTTGTGGGAGAGTTCATCCCATTCACATGCACAGTTATGATTTCTATATGTGTCTTTTTCTCCATCCTATTTCCCCCCAGTTTGTGTTTTTATTTCTCCCTTTCCCCTTCCATCCTTCAACAGAGTTTTGCTTTTGACTGCTGCCTTCCTCAGTTTACCCTCCCTCTTGATTCCCCTCCTTTATCTTTACCATTTTCTACTTGCTACTTCTTCCCTCCCTTCTGACCACCCCCCTCCCTTTTTTCCCCCTTTCCCCTCCTACTGCCTGTAGGACAAGTTAGATTTCTATACTTATCAGGGTATGTTATTCCCTTCTTGAACCATATCAGATGACAGTAAAGCTCAAATACTGCTCTTCTCCCTCCTTTCTTTCCCTCTACTGTAATGTGCTTTTGTGTCTCCTCATTTAATGTAATTTAGCTTTTTCTACTACCTCCTTATCTCTTCTCCCATAACCCTTCCTTTACATCTCTTAATTATGGTTTTTATCCTTATGTCAGTTATTTTATACAGACATCCACAGTCTATGTGTATTTCTTTCAATTGTCATGATAGCTGTACTATTCTCAAGATTGACATTATATATAACATATATATGTATATAACATACATAAGATGATATAATCCTATATAAAGATGTAAATAATTTGCCCTTATTGATTAATAAGGTTTGTGGGTATTTTCCCCCTGTTTATCTTTTTATGTCTCTCTTGAGTTTTGTATTTGAAGATCAAATTTTCCATTGAGTTCTGGCCTTTTCATCAGGAAGGTCTGGAATTCCCTTATTTCATCGAATATCCATCTCCTTGCCTGAAAAATTATGCTTAATTTTTCTGGGTAGTTGACTCTTTGTTGTAGTCCCAGCTCTTTTGCCCTTCAGAACATCATATTCCAATTTCTCCTGTTATTTAATGTAGAAGCTGAAAGATCCTGCGTGATCCTTACTATAGTTCCATGATATTTAAATTGTTTCTTTTTGGCTGTTTGCAGTATTTTCTCCTTGACTTTGTAATTCTGAAATTTGGCTATAATATTTCTTGGGTTTTTCAATTTGGGATCTCTTTCAGGGGGTGATCGGTGGATTTTTTCAATGACTACTTTACCCTCTGGTTCTAGGACCTCTGGGCAGTTATCTTTGATAAGATACTGTCAAGGCTCTTTTTTCATTGTGGATTTTTGGTAGACCAATAATTCTTACATTCTCTCTCCTGGATCTATTTTCCAGGTCAGTTGTTTTTCCAATCAGATATTTCACATTTTTTTTCTATTTTTTCATTCTTTACATTTTGTTTTACTACTTCTTGATGCCTCATAGAGTCATTAGCTTCCACTTGCTCAATTCTAATTTTTAATGAGTTGCTGTCTTCATTTTGCTTTTGAGTCTCCTTTTCCAATTGGTTGATTTTACCTCCCAGGGTGTCATTTCCTCTATTCAGATTCTGAATCTCCGTAGCCATTTCTCCAATCTTATTCTTTAAGAACTTGATTTCATCAGTGGATTTTTTTCCATTTTTTCCATTTTTTCTTTTACTTCTCTAATTTGGTTTTTAAAATTCTCCTTTAGCTCATCCAGTAATTCTTTTTGGGCTTGAGACCACTTCTCATTCCCTTTTGAGGTATCAGATTTGGGTATAGTGTCATTGCTATCTTCTTCCAAATTGGCATTTTTTTGATCTTGCTTGTCTCCATAAAAAGGATCAATGGTCCTCGGTTTTTTTGTGTTTTTCTTCATGATGGTTAGCTTTTTCCTGGCTTTACAGTGAATTTCTGCTTCTGGGGCTCAGGGATCTCTGTCCCAGGTTTCTTATTCTGGGGATTGTGAGTCTAGTTCCTGACTTTGTGTATTATCGCCTTCAGTTTCCTGAGGTGTGGGTGAGGGGTCTGGCTTCATGAAGTCTCTTCTTCCTGTGATCCCCAGCACTATTGCTCTTTAGCGATGGTCTCAGATGTTTGTTGTTTGTGCTGTTGTCTGCGACTTCCCCTGGGGGTGCAAGGGTATGTATGAGCTCCTGGTGTTGACCCCTGCTGGCTCTGCCCCTCTGGAACTCAGGAACTCCCACTGCTAGGCCACTGAAGCCCAACTTCTATCTCCTCTATTCCAGCATTTTTTCCCCGAGGAATTCTCTGGGTTGGAGGGGAAGGATTAGAGCTGTTTACCTGGACATTATGTCTCCCAGAAGTTCAAGAAGATCAGTTCCATACCTTTGGGTTGCAAGCCTCAGGAGTTGATATCTCACTGCCAGTGGCGCTGTGCTGCTACCTTTTTCCCTTCCACAGACTCCCATCGGGAGGCTTGGGGATCTCTGCCAGTTTTGGGCACCCAGCTTTCCCCCAGCCTGTCTCTAGTCCAATAATTTTAAAATTATCTCTCCTGGATCTATTTTCCAGGTCAGTGGTTTTTCCAATGAGATATTTTACATTGTATTCCATTTTTTTCATTCCTTTGGTTGTTTTATAATATCTTGATTTCTCATAAAGCCTCTAGCTTCCACTTGCTCCGATCTAATTTTTAAGGTGGCATTTTCTTCAGTGGTCTTTTGGATCTCCTTTTCCATTTGGCTATTCTGCCTTTCAAGGCTTTCTTCTCCTCTTTGGCTTTTTGCAGCTCTTTTGACATTTGGGTTAGTCTATTTTTAAGGTGTTATTTTCTTCAGTATTTTTTGGGTCTCCTTTAGCAAGTTATTAACTTGTTTTTCATGGTTTTCTCATATCACTCTCATTTCTCTTCCCAATTTTTCCTCTACTTCTCTTACTTGCTTTTCCAAATCCTTTTTGAGCTCTTCCATGGCCTGAGACCAATTCATATTTTTCTTGGAGGCTTTTGATGTAGGTTCTTTGACTTTGTTGACTTCTTCTGGCTGTATGTTTTGATCTTCTTTGTCACCAAAAAAAAGATTCTAAAGTCAGAGTCTGGGTCTGTGTCCTTTTCACTGTCTGGCCATGTTCCCAGCCAACTACTTGACCTTTGAGGTTTTTGTCAAGGTATCACTACTTGTAGAGTAGAGAGTGCTTTTTCCCAAACTTTAGGGGCTGCACTGCTGTTTTCAGAGCTACTTCTATTCCACTGTCACTGCAAGCTCTGCCACAGCAGCATTCCTCCTCACCCAAGAACCACCAACCAGGATTGTGAGCCAGATCCAAGCAGGGCAAAGTAAGCCCTGCACTCCTGCTCTGGTCTGCTGCTTGATTCTTCCCACTGGGTGGGCCAGGGACTCCAGAAGCAGCTGATGATAGAGCTCTGGAAGAAGCCACAGGAGCTTCCTCCTGCTGCTCCCTCCACTGCCACACCACTTCCACCACCCCCAGGGCTGGGTCTGCTCTGCTCTCTAACCCGATTTAGCAGTTTTCCCACTAACCTGCAATGTGGTCTTTGGCGTTCATGGGTTGAGAAGTCTGGTAACTTCCACAGCTCAATGATTCAAGGCCCTACAGCCTGCTTCGGCTAACTCTTGGTCTGGTCTGTCCTGGCACAGCCCGCACTGGGCTGCACTCTACTCCCAGCAACATGTGATAGACCCTTCCCAGTGACCATCCAGGCTTTCCTGGGCTAGAGATCTGCTTCCCTCTGCTATTTCATGGGTGCCACAGTTCTAGAATTTGTTCAGAGCCATTTTTTATAGATGTTTGGAGGGATTTGAGGGAGAGCTAACGCAAGTCTCTGCTTTCTAGCTGCCATCTTGGCTCCACCCCCCTCAATACCTTTTAAGAATGCCACTCCATATTTTAGCTAAGAAAACCCCAAATAGGGTCACAAAGAGTCAGACATGACTTAAATGACTAAACAAAAAAATATTTATTTTTATTTCCCAAATGCAGGCTTACCTTAGCTCTTATTGTATGCATAATATTTACTAATTCATCATCCTCATCATGGTACCACCACCAGCATCATCATCATTGCCTAGAATGATGGTGGGATCCTCAAGCAGAAGCCAGAGAACCACTTATTAGGTATGTCATATAGTGAAGATTCAGATCATGAATGAGTTGGACTACATAGCTATTGCTGTTCCTTCCAACTCAGATTCTGTGCTTCTGTGATCATCATCATTGTAATAATTATTAACAGCTTTCATTTCTCTAGGATTTTAGTTTTTACAAAGTACTTTCTCTACAACAACCCTGTGAAGCAGGCAATCCTTATAAGGTATAATCCATATGGGATTTTAGCCAACTAGGTTGTCTGGGGGGAAAATGATGCAGGGAAGTCCCTCTAGACCCAACCAAAGTTAGTCATCTACAAAAAAAGGAATGTTTGAGATGCTTTTTATTATTTTTGTTTCAAGGCATGCTTTCTTTGAGGGAAAGCATCACCTTTGCAGTGTTTTTGTTATAAGTTGTAGCATCTTAAGCCCACCACATAGCAGATCCAGAGAGAGAGAGAGAGAGAGAGAGACAGAGAGAGAGAGAGAGTAGATCAACAAGGGAAAAAATATCCATGATACCCATGAAATTAACAATACATTATATTATATGGCAGGAGCTTGGGGGAGAAAGAGTTCAAATAGCAGACTCTTGTGAGATGGCACATTTCGTTAGCAGGCATGGGGCCTTATAGAGATTTGTTGTTCAGTCATTCCAGTCATGTCTGACTCTTCATGACCCCATTTGGGGTTTCCTTGGCAAAGATATTGGAGTGGTTTGTCATTTCCTTCTGCAGCTCATTTTACAGATGAGGAAACTGAAGCAAACAAGGTTAAGCGACTTGCCCAAGGTCACACAGCTGGTGAGTGTCTGAGGTCAGATTTGAAGTCAGGTTTTTCTGACTCTAGGCAGAGTTCTCTATCATTGCATCACCTAGCTGTCCCACAGAGGTAGAACCCCCTTTTTCTGGTATATCAGAAGATAAAACATTGGTACTTTTTAACCATTCAAACTCTTTGGAGATAAAGAACAGGAAGAGAAAATAGCCTTGAATAAGGTATTAAAAAAGAATGACTTGGTGTATATTTTTAAAGACCTTCAGAGGCCTAGCTAGTTACACAATGACAAAATTGTTTGGCTCAACCAATTTTTCCTGCAAATACTTCTAAATGAAATACAAACCACTTTCAGTGAGTAGTTGTCCAGCTATGCCAAGGATAATATTAATGCTTCTAATCATATAGGGTGAGGAAAGAGTCATTAGGGATACCTATAAAAACCTTTTCTTTTATCCCCTATTCTCTCCTCCTTTGATCTGATCTCTGAGAGAGAGGCAGTCCTTCTCTTTGCCAAGGCCATTCCCTTTCTACTTATATCCTTGATCTCATCGCTTCCCATCTTCTTCAACAAATTGTTCCCACAATCATCATTTTTTCTCTCTCATGTTCAATCTCTCCCAATCTATTTGCTCCTTTCCTGTCACCTACAATCATGCCCAAGTCTCCTCCATCTTTAAAACACACACACACACACACACACACACACACATACACACAAACACACACACACATACTCCAGTAGATACTGCCAACCCCTTGAGTTAGTATCTTTTATTTCTCCTTGCTTTTACAACCAAACTCAGAAAAAGCTATCCACATTCATTGACTCACTCCTCTCACTCACTTCTTGACTCCTTCAACCTCCTTCATTATAATTTCCAGCCTCATCATTCAACTGAATTTGCTCTGCCAATTTGTCAATGATCTTTTAATTGTCTAATGCAATGACCTTTTTTCAACCCGTATCCTTCTTGGCCTCTCTGCAGTATTTGACACTGTATATTATGCTCTTCTGGAAATCTCTCCCTTCTGAGTTTCTCTGACTTTATCTCTTGGTTCTCCTCTTACCTTTCCATTCCTTCTCCATCTCCTTTGCCAAATCATCAACCACATCCGATCCCCTAATTGTGGGTATTCCCCAAAGCTCTGTCCTGGATATCTTCTCTCACTCTCCACACTCTCTTTCCCTGACCTCATCAGTTTACATAGTTTTTAATTATCATTTCTATGCAGTTAACTTCCAAATGTGTATATCCAGTTTTACTGTCTCATAAAATGTGGTCCCACATCATCAACTGTCTTTTGGACATTTCAAACTGAATATCCCCTTGACATCTAAAACTCAAGTTTGTCCAAAGCAGAATTCATTATTTCTTTCTTCCAAAACCCCATTCCTCTTTTTCACTTCCCTATTTCTGCTGAGGGTACTACCATCTTCCTCGTCACCCATTCTTGATTTTTCACTCTTCCTCATCCACCATATTAAATCAATTGTCAAGTCCACCACATCTCCTCCATTCATGCCCTGTCTTTTTATATCTTCTTCACCGAAAGTCGTCAACCAGGGGCTAGTTGTTCACTTATTGGGTATGTTATAGGGGAAATTCATTTTGTCTGCTGGTTGGACTAGAGTCAGAGCTGTCAGCTTCACATTCGGAGCAACAAACAGCTCATAAGACCCCCAAATGCAGCCCAAACCAGATTAAAATGTAATTGGGAGATGTTTAACAAAATAGATAAAAATATAATACATCACAGACAATGTTAATTTGTGGTTTTCTAAGTCAATAGGAGGACCTCAGGAATCTGTTTCTCTTTGAGTTTGATACCACTTAACTAGATGACTGGTGAGATCCCTTCCCACTCTCAAACTCTGTGATTGTGTGGTTCTGAATGTATATGGCTGCCATCCTAATTAATACAGGCCTGCATTAACTACTTCCTGGAATTGTTCAACCACCTGCCTCAAGTCTCTTCTGTATCCAATCTAATCTTGTCACATACAAATCGCTATCCCTAAAGCACAGGCCTGGCAGTATTATTTTCCTATTTAAGAAGCTCCAGGGGCTTTCTCTTGTATCTAGGATGCATGTCTGATGTTTAAAGCCCCAGTCTGCCCCCCGAGCTCTTTTCCAGACTTATTCCACATTGCTACTTGTCATCATGTATGGTCTGTTTGTTGATTCTCCCCCACTACATCCCATCTTCCATCTCTGTCCCTTTTCAAAGTAGTTTCCCACACCTGGAATTCACTTACTCCTCATATCCCTCTCTTATAACCTTTAGCTTTCTTCACTATTGTTGTTGTTCAGTCATGCCCAATTCTTTGTGACCCCATTTGGGATTTTCTTGGCAAAGATGCTGGAGTGGTTTGCCATTTCCTTCCCGAGCTCATTTTACAGATAAAGAAACTGAGGCAAAGAGGGTTAAGTGGCTTGCCCAGGGTCATATAGCTAACAAGTGTCTGAGGCAAGATTTGAATTCAGGAAGATGAGTCTTCTTGATTCCAAGCTGAGTGCTCTATCCACTGTGCCACCTAGCTGCGCAACTTTCTCCATAGCGCTGTTCAAATGCAATGTCCTACATGAAGCCTTTTCCAGCTGCTGGTGCAACCTCACCCCACAAATTACCTTGTATTTACTTTGCATATATTTGGCATCTACTTATATGAGTATACTGTATTTCCCTATGTATAAGACGTACACTTTTTCGAAAAAATTTGGGGTCTAAAAACTTGTTGCATCTTATACAGTGGTTGTAGTTTTTTTTACTTGCATTTCCTGCTTTTTCACGCTTGTTGTCTTTGTGCTCATTGTTTTGCATTTGTTACTGGTATATTAGGTTACATTTTGCTACATTCTGTCCAGAAATGACTCAGAAAAGATTTTCATACAGTGCTGAATTCAAGTTAAAAAAGTGATCCAGTTTGCAAAAGTGAATGGAAATCGTGCTGCTGAACATAAGTTTAGTCCTCCTCCAACTGAGAAAACAATACAAGACTGGCTACGGGAAGAAGAAACCCTACTAAAAACGCCATGGCAGAAGACCATGAGAGGCTAGAGTGAAGAAACCAACTATAGGAGAAGTTTGTACCCGAGTGAAAAGATCCTGGGATAATATCAGGATTGAGATGGTTGTCAAGTCATTTAAGAAGTGTGACATTTCAAAAACCATAGATGGAACTGAGGACTAGGCAACATATGAAGACAGTGATTCACCATCAAACACAGATGAGGACAAGCTAATGGATGGGAGTTTTGACAGTGATGAGGAGTTGTATAAATTTTATGATGAATAAAATTTGAGTTCAGTAACTTTATGTAATACATTTTTTTTCAAATTTCAGGCCCCAAAATTAATGTGCGTCTTATACGTGGGGAAGCACAGTACGTTCTTTTCCTTTATACAATGTAAACTTCTTGAAGGCAGAGACACTTTCTCCTTTTTACTTTGTATCTCAGGTACCTAGTATAGTGCCTAACACATAATAGGTACTTAATAAATAATCAATGAGTGATTGATCTAGTAGAAAAGACATGTGTCTAGGCAACAAGAGATTAGAAAGCTCCTTTCTCTGTCTGCATCCCAGATTCTCTATAAGTAATCTGAGAGAGTTCATCTAGATGATCCCCAAGGCCCCTTGGAGCTGGGACATTTTTAGGGTTCTCTCCAACCCCAGAGAAGCTGGGAACCTTGAGCACTTGCCTTTTCTCCCAGACTTCAAGCCATTTGCTTCCTCTTATCAAGGTCGCTTTGGAAACTGCTTTCAAATTGTTTCCCTCCTTCAATCAACTTTCACATTCATAATACAGCAGAGATATGCTGGCCGCTTAGCCGAAAAGCGTTTGTGGCTTTTCATTTCCTGGCATGATTAGGAGGATAATCACTGTACTTGGGAAAAATAATAAAGCCAGGGACTGATGTGGGATCAAAGTGAAGAGACCAGCTCCGCAATAGGCCAGGAGACATAGCGACACATAGGACTGAAGCCTTCACAGGGGAAGGGAAGGGAAGGGGGGAAGGGATATTTTCCATCAGAGTACTCCAAATCAGATTCACAATTGAGTGCTCAGCAGCTCTGGCTGATTATGCAGCAGGAACATGGCTGGCTCTGTGTATGGCCCTCAGGCCGGTCCAATGCTTGGTGCTTGATGGGGCTGGAAAAGAACTTGCCGACTCATGTATCTCAAAGTGAGATGGGAGAGGAGATGTGGAAGAAGCCAACTGCCATCTGGTTCACAAAGCACCCCCCCACACCCCAGGCTACGGGTGAGCTGCGCTGCAGGAGCCTACAGTGGTGCACACTCATCTGACAGGGCTCAGGAGGGTGGGAGTCTCAAACAAATGCTGAGCAAAATGTGTGGCTATAACATGGAAGAGGGCACTGGGCTGGCTATGCAGGGCTATGGACATCAAAAATCAGAGAGCAGGGAACAAATGAGGAAAAGTCAGAAGTCTGCAGTTAAGTGTTCTGTTTTACAAACTATTATATTTTCCTTGCATGAGGAAGAAGTGCTAGGAAACTCCTACCTCTTTATAAAAGTGTTAGAAGCAGGGGCTACATGGATGGATCAGGGTGGAGTCTTATGAATGGAGCAGGATTGGCTAGGTCATGGTCCCTGGAAGCTCTAAGTCTCTAAATTTGTGGGGGATACCAGGAGCAGAGCCAGATTGGTTAGAAACAACCAGTCACCTGGGATTGAAACATAGGTGAGGGCAAAGATGTGCCAGGGACAAGATGGTACCTGGCCATGTTTCCACGTCAAGATAAGAAACTGTCTGTGTGGGAGCAAAGCAGAAAATTCATCATCAAATTTGTTTATAGGCCATACATGACCAGACTCAAGGTCTCGTAGGATGAGATTCTCAGGTTAAGTAACTTGATCCTTCTATATTGTAAGTTGGTTTTATTAAGAGCATTCTCCGTACCCCCCACCCACCCCTGCCCCTAAATACCTTCTGAAAATTCATTTCTGCCTTAAGTACATTAAAGGAAAACAGGCTGGGTCCATATGATGGCAGCAGGATTATAACTGAAGAAGGGGCCAGATTGAGGTTGGGACATCCTAGGTCTGAGTCCAAGACAGTCAGTCAGTGAGTCAGTCAATAAACCCTGATTAAACACCTATCATACTCCAGACACTGTGCTAAGTGCTGGTAACAAAAAAAAAAATTAAAAGACAGTCTCTGCCCTCAAGGAGCTTAAAATCTAATGAAGGAGACAAGAAGCAAACAAATACATACAAACAAGCTACATACAGGATAAATAGGAAGTAAATAAGGGAAGGAAGGCACTAGTCTGGGAAAGGAATTCACCTTCATGGGTGATAAGGAGAAAAACATTCCAGGAGTATCGCCTGAAGATCCAGGATCCCAGATGCAAGTAGGCATCTCATCTTAAGCTATTGTGAAGTCAGAAGTCGAAGTCAGAATCTTTTGCTGGACTTTGAAAGAAATCTATAGAGGAAATCATTGGCTCATATTGCAAGGAGGCACCTGGTACCTCACCTAAACAGACAGGGGTGGTGAACCTCAGGTGCTCCTGACAAGGACCACTGCACACAATTCAAGGTCAGGCTAGCACTATTGTGGTTGTTGTTCACCTTCATTCTCACAGAGGACCAATGACATCAGGAGGGTGATGTCTTGGATTGGAAGTAAATTGGATTTAAGTGAGGCAGAGCTGTGCAAAGTCATCAGCCTCACGCTCTCCTCCAGAGTCATTCAGAGTCCAGTGGCAAAACATAGATGAGGACAATTGGTGATGGCCCCAGATGCAGGGGGAGACCCTGGCCTTTTAAAGCTAAGGTCTTTTGAGCGGAGCCAAGATGGTGGCTAGAAAGCAGGGACTTGCTTAAGCTCTCTCCCAGGTCCCTCCAAACACCTATAAAAATGGCTCTGAACAAATTCTGGAACTGCAGAACCCCGAAATAGCAGAGGGAAGCAGGGCTCCAGCCCAGGACAGCCTGGATGGCCGCTGGGAAGGGTCTATTGTACAGAGCTGGGAGCGGAGTGGAGCAGAGCCCAACCAGACCAGGAGCCGGGCAGAACAGGCCATAGGGCCCTGAATCATTGAGCTGTGGCAGTCACCAAACTTCTCAACTCACAAACAACAGTGACAACAGAGCAGGTTAAGTGGGGAAAACTCCTGGGACAGAGTGAAAAGAGTTCATAGTGGCCACTGCCCCAGGGTCGGTGGAGGTGGTGAAGCTCTGAGGCTGCTTCCAGAGCTACAGCTGCAGTTGCCTCTGGCCCCAGGCCCACCCAGTGGGAGGAATTAAGGGACAGATTAGTGCAAGAGTGCAAAACCTGCTTTGCTCTGCCTAGATCTGGGCCACAATCCTGGATGGCAGGTCTTGGGGGAGAAGGAGCACTGGTGTGGCAGAGCTTGCTGTGTAGAAGTAGCTCTGAAAACAGCAGCACAGCCCCTCAAGCTTGGGACAAAGTACTCTCTACTCTACAAGCAGTCATACCCCAATGAAAAGCTCAAGGGTCAAGTAGTTGGCTGGGAACATGAACAGGCAGCGAAAACAGACTCAGATTCACACTCAGACTCTGGAATATTTTTTGGCGACAAAGAAGACCAAAATATACAGTCAGAAGAAGTCAACAAAGTCAAAAAGCCTACATGAAAAGCCTTCAAGAAAAATATGAATTGGTCTCAGGCCATGGAAGAGCTCAAAAAGGATTTGGAAAAGCAAGTAAGAGAAGTAGAGGAAAAATTGGGAAGAGAAATGAGAGTGATGCTAGAAAACCATGAAAAACAAGTCAATGACTTGCTAAAAGAGACCCAAAAAATACTGAAGAAAATAACACCTTAAAATAGACTAACCCAGAACGTTGTGCACAGCCACAGATATGTGGATTCTGTGAGGACCAACCCTGACATACTGCGCTTCTTTCAGCAACCTAAAGGGGCAAGGACAATTCCAGGGGACTCACGATGGAGAATGCTATCTTCATTCAGAGAAAGAACTGCGAAGTTTGAATACAGACTGAGACACACTACATGCTCGCCTTTTCTGCTTCTCTTTTGTTTTTGTTTTTGGGGTTTTTTTTTCTTGTTTGTTTTGTTTTTTTTTTTTTTGGTTCTGTTTCTTCTTTCTCATGATTCATTCCATTGGTCAAAATTCTTCTCCACGACTTGACTAGAGCATAAATTAATTCAATGCGAAGTTATACATGACAGTTATATGAGACTTCATGCCGTCTTGGGGAGGGAGGGGGGAGGGAGGGGAGAAAAACTGGAACTCAAAACTATGTAGAACCGTGTGTGGTAAACTAAAAATAAATAAAACACCTTTTAAAAAAAAATAGACTAACCCAAATGTCCAAAGAGCTCCAAAAAGCTAGGAGAAGAATGCCTTGAAAGGCAGAATTAGCCAAATGGAAAAGGAGGTCCTAAAGACCACTGAAGAAAATACTACGTTAAAAATTAGATTGGAGCAAATGGAAGCTAGTGGCTTTATGAGAAATCAAGATATTCTAAAACAGAACCAAAGGAATTAAAAAATGGAAGACAATGTCAAATATCTCATTGGACAAACTACTGACCTGGAAAATAGATCCAGAAGAGACAATTTAAAAATTATTAGACTATCTGAAAGCAATGATCGAAAAAGAGCCTAGATATCATCTTTCAAGAAGTTATCAAGGAAAACTTCCCTGATATTCTAGAACCAGGGGTTAAAATGGAAATTGAAAGAATCCACTGATCGCCTGCTGAAAATGATCCCCAAAAGAAAACTCCTAGGAATATTGTCACTAAATTCCAGAGCTCCCAGATCAAGAAGAAAATACTGCAAGCAGCCAGAAAGAAACAATTTGAGTATTGGGGAAACACAATCAGGATAACACAAGATCTAGCAGCTTCTACATTAAGGGACTGAAGGGCTTGGAATATGATATTCTGGAGGTCAGTGGAGCTAGGATTAAAACCAAGAATCACCTACCCAGCAAAACTGAGTATAATGCTCCAAGGCAAAATATGGATATTCGATAAAACAGAAGACTTTCAAGCTTTTTCAGTGAAAATACCAGAACTGAATAGAAAATTTGACTTTCAAACACAAGACTCAAGAAAGAGAAAGCATAAGGGATGTACTAAAGTTGAACTGTTTTGTTCACATTCCTACATGGAAAGATGACGTGTATAATTCATGAGACCTCAGTATGAGAGTAGCTGAAGGGAATATATATATGGAGAGAGAGAGAAGAGAGAGAGAGAGAGAAGGCACAGGGTGAGTTGAATATGAGGGAATGATATCTAAAAAAAAATCAAATTAAGGGATGAGAGAGGAATATATTGAGAGAGGGAGAAAGGGAGAGATAGAATGGGGTAAATTATCTCACATGAAAGTGGCATGAAAAAGCAGTTCTGTAGGAAGGTAAGAGGGGGCAGGTGAGGGGGAATGAGTGAATCTTGCTCTCATCAGATTTGATGAGGCAATTGAGGAGGCAATAACATACATACTCAATTGGGTATCTTACCCCACAGCCACTTAAGATAAGATATACAGCCAATGGGGGCATAGAAATCTATCTTGCTCTACAAGAAAGTAATGGAAAAGGGGATGAGGGGAGTGGGGTGACAGAAGGGAGGGCTGACTGGGGAATGGGGCAATCAGAATATATGCCATCTTGGAGTGGGGGGAGGGTAGAAATGGGGAGAAAATTTGTAACTCAAAATCTTGTGCAAATCAATGCTGAAAACTAAAAATATTAAATAATAGTAATTATTATATATGTATATATATGTGTATATATATATATATGTATATAAGCTATGGTCTTTCCCAGGTCTCAGTTTGTCTGAGGCAACACCCATTCAGTGATTAAAGGCTAGGTTAGAATTGAGGCAAAAGATGGTCTAGTTTGACTTTAGAAAAGAATCAATCTGAGAGGGGAAGACCTTCAGGGTTTCTCGCCCAAAAAGAAATAATTGCTACTTACACTCAGTCTGAGCCATCAAAACCAAACAACAAGGAAGTGAGGTTTGAGCTGAAATCTATAATTGACCAATCAGTGAGAGCCAGAGTGATTTGGGTTTAAAAGCATAGTCAAGCAGCACCATTTCAATCCCAATGGGCTTTATCAAGCCTGTATTTCAAGAAATCATAAATTAAAACTACAAGAGACAAATGAGTTAATTGTCCCAGTTTGGAGAGGTGGGGATGATAGATTAAAAAAATAGGGAAGAAAAATCTAGCCCTCAAACCCCAAGACATCTTGTAAAATATATGTGATTACAATTTATATTCTATTAGGCAGAGCATCCACATGTAAGGGTGTGACTCCGCACATAGAGAGAGGGAGAAAAGGAGGAGGAAGAGGATGAGGTGGAAGAAAAAGAGGAGGAAAAGGAGGAGGAGGAGGGAACTTCTTACATGGCTATTGCAACTCAAGAAGGTGATAATCTACAAACAATTTGTCATATCAGTTCTTCCATTGGCAAGACAGAGAGCAGTGCACTGAGGTACCGTGAAAATCTTGGTCCTGGTCGAGCAGAGGCCAGCTGGAGTTTTCCACTCTCTTTTATGATGTGATCAATAAACTCTTAAAATCCTTAAAAATGAGTTCAGTGAGGAAAATTGAGAATCATGGGATAGAAAAAGAGAGAAAAAAACTGCAGAGCCTGGAGGAAACACTATAAATGTGATTCTGGCATTAGAGAGTTTATCAATACTAATGGTGGTATTCGTGCCAGCAAACAAGAGACACCACACTCTGCAGCATCTTACAAATGCCTCTAGTGGGAGATAACCATCAGGGGTTTCCTGATGGTCATTCTGTGATCTGAGAAATCATTGAAGAAGCATTCTTCTCTTTCCAGTGTTGTCAGCTTCCAGGTTTCATCCTTACCCCCTGCCCCCACCTCCATCCCCATTCTCTGTTAACCTAGAGGCGGCTAGATGGCACAGTAGGTAGAGTTCAGTACCTGGCATGTAGTAGGCTTTTTAACAAGTGTTTGTTCCCTACTCTTCTCCCCCTTCAAGCAGACACCACCTTTTCTTTAGATCTTCTAGATGGGCACTGTGTATATGTTATGAAGACCAAGGTTATAGACCTGAAGAATCTGTTTCAGACTGGAAAGACAAAAGGAGAAAGAAAAAATTTGGACTCTGGCTGAGTCCAAATCTCTGTGCTCAGAGACCCTCAGGAGACACAAAGGTAAGTTGTACTTCTTGAGTCGTGCCCTCAGAGAGCTCACAGTCTTATGAGGGGCTAGAATGCACACACAACTAACTATCACACACACCAATTAGATCCTGGTTATAGCACCAAAGAAGGAAGGTTCTAGCAAACTGGCCAAACGATTCCCTCTTTTTGGTGCTATTCGTTCATTCTCAAAGAGGATCAATGACATCAGGAGGATGATGTCTTATGAATTGGATTTAAGTGATGCAGAGATATGCATAGTCATCAGCCTCACTCTCTCTAGTTGTCCTGATCTCTGTCTTGCCACTGGACTCTGATGACTCTGATGATTTCCTCTATAGATTTCTCTAGAAGTCCAGCAAAAGTTCCTGACTTGGGTTTGACAGTGGTCCTAAGGTGAGATCCCTCCTTGGATCTGGGGATCCTGGTTCTTCAGGGGATACTCCTGGAATGTTTTTCTCCTTATCATCTGTGAAGGTGGACTCCTTTCAAGGAGCAAATGAAGTTTTTATCTGGGCCCTGAAGGTGGAAAGGAAAGAAGAGGAGAAGACATTCCATTAATAAGGACACAGTGCATGTATGGAAGTGGGAAAATGTTGAGTGTGTATAGGAGACAGAAAGTAGATTAGTTGTACCATAGCACACAGAAGCAAGTAGTATGAGATAAGACCAGAAAGGTGGAGAAGTATCAAGTCTTGAATGTCCGGTTAAGGAGCTTGGACTGTATTCAGTAGACAACGGGGAGCTATTACAGAAATCTAAGCAGAAGAATGATATGCTCAGATGGGTGCACAGGAAGATTAACTTGGCAATTTCATGTGGGAGAGGCTGGAAGGAGGAGATGAAAATTGGGGAGCTGTTTAAGAGATTGGTTAATAGTCCAGGTGGAAGGTAGTAAGGGCTTGAATTTAGGTGACAGTAGGGGGAACAGAAAAGAGAGAATGAAAGAGATAAAATGTGAAGGTAAAAATCACAGAACTTGGTAATGGATTGAATGTGGAAGGTGAGAGAAAGAGCAGACTCAAAGATGACACCATCAGTTTAAACCTGGGTTAATGGTGGTGCCAACAACAGAAAATGAAGAAGTCAGAAAATGGGATCATTAAATTCTTAATACCTCTTATGCATATCTTAAAGGGAAGGTCTGATCTCAGAAAGAGCTAATCATCTCTATTGCTTCCACTGAGCCTGAGGGACCATCATTATCTTCCATCAAAGTCTAATAATATAGCCATGGGACACCCTGAGAGACCCAGAACCCATCCCCTTGTAGATTTCTCTTGGGATCAGGAGCTCCAGTATTATGCATAAAAAGGAAAATACCCCAAGACCCCAATCCACTGAAGATGTGCTAACACCCAGCAATGAGAGTCCTATCTGACTCTTCCCTATTGTCATTTTCCACTTTAGTATTATAATGGAAAAATCTTATATACAACACCAATATTCCCTCTGTGATACATGATGCATGGGTAAAAACTCAGAGACTTATCCCAGCACAAATAGCCACCCCTTCCCCCATGATCCCTTCAAGACCATGCAGTCCCTCTATGTTGCTTTCTCTCATGTCATAACAGGAACAATTTTGGAGAATTCAACAATTCAATTCAAAAAATGCTATACGAAGCATCATCCTAGGCACTGGAGATACAAGACATAGGTAAAATAGTTCTGTCCTCAATGAACTTACATATTAGGGAAGAAAACGTGAAAACAGATATATAAACCCAAGATAATAACAGGAGATAGGGAGATAAGGAAAGACTGAACAAGAAACATCACCTGAGCTGAACCTTGAAGGAGATGCAGAGGGGAGGGGAATGAATTCCAGGAATTGGGACAGAAGCACAGAGATGGAGACAATCAAGTCTGCAGAACAGCTGGTAAGCTAGTGTGGTTAGAAGGTAGAGAGCATGAAGGCAAGTAATAGGAAATTAGTCCAAAAGGTAGATGGGAGGTAAATCATGGAAGGCTTTAAATGCCAGACTAAGCAATCTGCAGTTTATCCTAAAGGTAATAGGGAGCCCCTGCTGATTTTTGAGCAGGGGAATGACATGGTCAGATTTGTGTTTGGGGAATATTAATTTGGGAGCTATGTGGAAAATGGTTTGGACGGGGGAGAGATCACAGGTGTGCATAGAGTGTATATACCTACGGGAGCAATTGAAAGCAGGGAGACAAATTAGAAGATTATTTCCCCAGTACAGGCTAGAGGGAATGAGTCTGTGTGCGTGGAGAGATAATAAGTTTAGTTTGGGACATTAACACCATTCCTAGGTACTGTACAAACAAGGTGGCAGATGTTCAGCTGATTTAATGTTGTGGATACAAGTGAGGCTACACCTCATTTTGCACAAGTGTTTTCCTATTTTAAATACATTAGGGGAACGTGCTATTAAAAAATAAAACCTGAAATGATTCCTTTTGCAAGTCAAAGAATCTTTTCATAAAATGAATATAGATATGCTGAGCTTTATGCAAAACCAATAAATTCAAATCCAGATTATTAAAAGGGACCAATTCAGAGATAGCAATTTTCTTTACAAACTCTTTTGCATCAACATGGAATTCCCCATAGGATTCCTTCAGATGATGATTTCCCCTCTGGCTCAATTTAACCCCCTAATGGATTTATATATCTAGCTATAATTTATACCTATGCCTATACATTTATCTATATGCTTTTGAAAGCATTAGTATGACATAGAGGAGAAAGGGCTGATCCAAGATTTGGGTTCAAGTCTTGCCTCTAAAACATACTGGCTGTGTGATCATGGTTAAATCATTTAACCATGTCAAGAGGTGGCGCGATGGATAGAGAGTTACAAAGTTCTGGAGTCACAAAGTTGTTGTTGTTTATTTGCTTATTTCACTCGTGCCTGACTCTCCATGATGCCATTTGGGATTTTCTCGGCGGAGATACCAGAGTGGTTTGCCATTTTCTTCCCCAGCTCATTTTACAGATGAGGAAACTGAGGCAAATAGGGTTAAGTGACTTGCCCAGGGTCACACAGCTAGCAAGTGTCTGAGGCCAGATTTGAACCCAAGAAGACGAGTTTTTCTGTGTCCAGACCCAGGCCCCTCAAATCCAGCCTCAGACACTTCCCGGCTGTGTGATCCTGGGCAAGTCTCTGAACTTCTGATTACCTCAGTTTCCTCAACTATAAAATGATGATAATCATAGCATTTACCTTGTAGGGTTGTCGTGGAGATCCAGTGGAACAATATTTGTAAAAAGTGCTTTGCATAGTGCCTGGCACATAATGGCTATAAATGTTTATTCTGTTCTATTTAACCTCATAGTGCCTCAGACAGATCTCTAACACCATAATCCTACACTGGTAGAGGGAACTTCCACACCAATGAAATTGCAGTTCTTGGCCCAAACAAACACTCAAATAAGATATGGTTTCCAAGAACACCTTGGCTGCCTGCTTGAAAGGAATGAGGCGTGTCTGTGCACAGGAGAATCCCTGCGTCTGAGCATGGATTTGGATCTGCTGAAACCAGCCAGCAAAAGAAAGATTTGAGTTCTCCTGTATCCACAGGGAATGGATTTCAGTTTTAAGAAAAATGCAGTTGAAGAGAAATTCATGTGGATGTGTGAGAGTAAAGTTCAGAAAGGAGGTGGCTGGAGTACCTCTCTAGGGAGGCTCACATTTCTTGCTTTAAAAGGAAGAATTCCACAGTGCTCTGTGTTCTCTTCACAGTGAAGTCAGAGGACTGGGGTTTCCCAACCATTCCCAACCCCTCTCAACCATTGGGAATAGATCCATTTCCTAACCTGCTATATGGCTCTCCTTTTCCCACATCTCTCCTATCCCCCTTTATCTAGATTTCCAAGGAGGTTTCCCGTGATGAGAAGACAAGCAGAACAAAGATAGCTCAGCAGCACCTTTAACCAGTGTGGTCCTTGAACTCAACTACACAATGTGACTAGAGGGACATCTTGCCTCTGTTCTTTGTCACTAGGAATGAAGCTTTATCAAAGCCAGTAACCCAATGCTGAGCAACCTAGCCCTAGGATAATGGTGCAATCCTGGATTTCCAAGTTGGAGCACTTTCCTTTATGCCCAATTAATGTTAACAACAGCAATGATAATAATATCCAAGCATTTATATAGTATTCTAGAAGCTAGGTGGCACAGTAGATAGGTTGCCAGGCCTGGAGTCAGGGAGATGAGTCCTCCTGAATTCAAATCCAGCCTCAGACACTTAGTAACTGTGTGACCCTGGGTAAGTAAAAACTTAACCCTGTTTGCCTCAGTTTCCTCATCTGTAAAATGAGCTGGAGAAAGAAATGGCAAACCACTGCAGTATCTTTGCCAAGAAAACCCCAAATGGGGTCACAAAGAGTCAGACATGACTGAAGTGACTGAACAACAACACCAAATTTACATAGTACTTTAAGGTTTATAAAGAGTTTTACAAACGTTACCTCATTTTATCTTCACAATAACATTTGAGATGGGTGGTATTATTTATCCCCATTTTGTGGCTGAGGAAACTGAGGCAGACAGAGATTAGGTGACTTGCCCAGGGTCATACAGCTAGTAAGTGTCTGAGTCCAGATTTGAACTTGGGTCTTCTTGACTCCCAGTCCAATGCTCTATACGCTGTCTTGCTGAGTTGTCCCTATATTCCCTAAGTTTATCTCTTATCCCTATCCTTGCCTTCCCATCCCTTCCCTTGTCCTTCTCTTGCCCGTCCCTTCCCCTTCTCTTGCCCTTCCCTTCCCTTTCCCTTCCCTTTCCCTTTCTTTTCCTTTCCTTTCCCCTTCCCCCTTCCTCTCCCCTTTCCCTTTCTTTCCTTTCCCTTTTTCTTCCCTTCCTTTCTCTTTCTTCCTTTTCCTTCCCTTCCCTTCCTTTCTCCTCCCTTCTCTTCCCTTCCCTTTCTTTTCTCTTTCTTTCCTTTCCCTTCCCCTTCCTTTTCTCCCTCTCCTTCTTCTCTCCATTCCCTTCCCTTCCTTTTCCTTTCCTTTCTCTTAACTCTCTTTCCCTTCCCTTTCCATTTCCCCTTCCCCTTCTTCTCCCCATTCCCTTTTCTTTCTTCCCCCTCCCTTCTTTTCCACATGTTTGTAATCTCGAATTTAAATTTTTCTCTTTCTTCTCTATAACCTCTCACCCATTGTTGCTTACCAAGGCCTATCAACCCCATCTTTACAAAATCTCTCAAATCTGTTTCTTATCCTATCTATTCCCCCTGCCACCTCCCAGTTTGGCCCCACATTACTATCTATCTTGAATACTGCAGAAGCTTTTTATTAATCTTCCCACCTCTACTGTCTTCCTTCTCCAATCCATCTTTCAAGCAGAATAATCCTTCTTACACAGAGATTTTATGTCATTCCTCTGCTAAAAATTTTCTGTAGTTTCCCTATTACCTTCCAGTTTCCTTTGTCTGACAAGCAAGGCCCTCTGCAACCTGGTTCCTGCCATCTTGTGAGCCTTATGTTATTCTTCTCTATACTGCACAGCTCTCTGACCCCTGGCACACAGCTGTTCCTATGTCTAGAATGTTCTTACTCCCTCTCAAAGTACCCAATTCCCACCGCTCTTTTAAAATCCCACTCAGACATGAACTTCTCCAAGAATCTTTCCCTGATTTCTGAGGCTGCTAAAAAGTTTCCCTCTCAGATCCCATACAGTAGCTTGTCAACTCTCTAATACACTTAGTTTGCCTTTATGTTTACTTTAATTTTATAGCATTTGTTTTATCAATGACTTGGATGAAAATATAGATAGCATGCTTATCAAATTTGCAAATCATACAGAGACAAGATTCAAGAGACTTCTACAGGTTAGTTGAATGAAATTTAATAGTGTTCACACTTGAATTAAAAAATCAACTTCACAAGTATAAAGTAACAGAGGCATGGTTGTTTTGAAGATGTTGGGGAGTGGGGAAGGGATATGTAGTTAGTGGATGGCAATATAAGTCAACAGTGTGAGGTGGCAGCCAAAAAACTTTAATTCAAAGATGCAATATGAAGAGCTGTGGTATCCAGGACCAGGAAGGTTAATATTCCTATTGTTCTCTGCCCTTGTGAAATCCTATGAGCAATACTGTGTTTAGCTGCAGTTCATGGACCGCCCCCCCTTCTTTGAACTTGGAATGAGGGAAAAATCATCTTTAGTTACCCTAGTCTCTAACTGAAATCTAGTGTTTCTGTCAATTATGAATGTAGGCAACAAATATCATTCTGAGAAGGGGTCCATAAGCTTCACCAGATTGTCTGAGGAGTCCATGACCCAGAAGAGTTGAAGAATCACAGCTGAATTCCAAAAGGTCCTCACTAGACTGAGAGCATGATGACAGTTTTGTTGGCCAAGCAACTCTCAAGACCATCTAAAACAGTGGTTCTTAACTCAGAGTCTACAGACTCAGACTTCAGGAGGTCTGTGATATTGGATGGGAAAAAATTATATCTTTATTTCAGTATAATTGGTTTCCTTTGTAATTCTATGTATTTTATGCACTTAAAAACATCATTCTAAGAAGAGGTCCATAGGTTTCAACAGACTAACTACCAAAGGTGTCCATGACAAAAAAAAAATTAAGAACATGTACTCTATAAAATCATGAAAAAGTTGTGAACTACAACAGGTGGAGGGGGTGCCCACACTGCACAAAGACCCATCTCCCTATGGTACTAACACATTGCATATTATAGTTCTCCATATATCTTATCCTCCTCCCAAATTATAAGGCCTAGAAAGGCAAAGATATCAGTTACTGAGTTTTGAATCTATTTTCCTCAATTTAACATACTGTAGGCACTTAATAAATGTTAATGTGCAGGTCTCCTTCTTCTGTGCCTCCAACTTCTTTCCACATTGGTCCCTTACAGAAGCTGGAGATGTGCACATTTTGTGGATCCAGCTCAGGCACTTAGAGCCTACAGAATACATGAGAAGAGGTGAGATATTTTCAGCAGTCTTTAACTTGCCAGCAGGGCATTTTCATGCCAGCATATGAGCTTAATAAAGATGGGGCCCTCTCTGCCATTTCCTAGCTTCTCTCTTGCCTGACCCTCTACTGGACCAAAGCCCTTCCTCCAAGAGTCCTGGACTCCAAACCAAGACACCCATCCCTCCCCCAACCTCCTCCCCACTCTCTCCAGGAAACTTTTTTTTTCCAGAAGTGTGCTGGTCATCAGACCCGATTAAAAGAATTCACACTCAGGTGTGAATGAGACTGAACTTGAACCTGGGGTTGTAGAGAGTTCTTAAATAAGAAAAAATAAATAACTCCTTTAAAGGAATCTTATAATTGCTTCAGTGTCTGCTAGAGATCTTCATCTCTAATGAGGATGTTAGAAATACCATGGGCATCTTGTCATGCAGCTGTTAAAAGGTAGTTCACCTGCATCTGACTCGCTAGAAATAATGTCACACTTTAAGTTGTGCTTATTTATCTCATCTTAAAATTTCACATTATTTTCTAAATATATCCTTCCTCACTCTGATCAACCACAATTTCCAGAGGGCTCACAATGAGACATGCTACCTATTTTCTGATAAAGAGGTGATGGATTCAGAGTGTGGACTGAGACTTTGGTTTTTGGGGGTCTGGGTTTTTTGGGGGATGGAGGCATTGGACATGGCCAATTTGAGAATCTGTTTTGCTTTATTCTTCCTGTTTTTAATATGTTTTCAGAGGAGTTGCTTTTTCAATGAGGAGGAGGATGTGGTAGAGAAAGAATGAGGACATAAAAAATAAAATCGAATATTTTAAAAAAACAAATATACTCTTCCTTCCAACCCCTAAAGAGTTAATATTTTTTTTAAAAAAAGATTATTTTTCTAAATAACTCAGCAAAATCAACATATCTGCCCTATAGCGTACGCAACATTTCTCAGCCAGAGTTCCTCGGCCCACCAAAAAAAAAGGAAGTGATTTTATTCTGGGGACCAGTTTTCTTGGTCATTAAATTATACAAGGTTCAGTTTTTATGTTTGTGGTTGTTTTTCTTTCCATCTCCATTGTTGTAGTCATTGTGCATATTGTTTCCCTGGGTACTTTACTATGCATTAGTTAACAGGTCTTCCCACATTTCTTCAAATTTCTCATATTTGTTACTTCCTGGAGAGCAATAATATTCTATTCGGTTCATGGATCACAACTTGTTTAGCCAGTTCCCAGTGGATGGAAATCTACTGTGCTTCCAATTCTTGACTGCCATTCTTTGTATCTATTACCCCTTTGGTGATCACACAGCCGTGTGATCTGACGCTACATTTGAACTCACTAAGACGAGTCTTTCTTACCCCAAGTCTGGCATCTTATCTGCTGCACCACCCAGCTCCCTCATAAGAGGCACTTGATATTTCCCAGTTGACTGTCTTAATTCATTTATTCATTCATTTATTCATTCATTCATTAATTTTTCATTGATGTATAAATTTACATTCAATGAGCTCTAGCAAAAGTTTATTTCAGCCCCCATAATGAACTGGGGATAAAATTGGGGGTAAATGGCTTATTGGGTATTGTTTGCCCCTGACAATTCTGAGTCATACATCTAAGTTGTGCACTAGTCTCTATGTTATCCCCATAGCACCACTTTTATAGTAGGCACTGGAGGTGGTCTTATCACCTCCATGAGTTCTTGATACGTGGAATTTGTGTTCTTCTTGCCAGTCTGTTCTTAGCTAGGTCCACTACAACAATGACTTGTGGAAGACTGGACAGAAGCAGAGTAAAGGCGCTGATCCTGTCTGGAAAGTTGTGGAGCTCATTCCCTGTGTGTTGAGAAAGGACTCCATCTATTACTCCATTTGTCAGTTTCTATCGTGCAAATTTGGGACCAACAGCTAAACTTGACCATTAGCACCTGAGGACTTGACGGAGTTGTGGTGTCTGTGTTTCCATTTATATTTCACTTTGGCTGTCCATAGGTTGAATAGCAAGTCATATTGGACAGCTTTCCCCATCCCTCCAAGCCATTTATATTAGGAAGTCTAGTGAATATAGGGCAAAATGGTGGGGCAGAAGCCCCAGTTTGTGTAAAACAATATGTTACAGGTAGAATACTATGATACTATGGTAACAGAATTCTTTAGAGGGCAGTAAGACTCCCTTTCCCCCAGTGTTCTTGACGATGGGATGTATAACACCTGAGATACTGTAGAACGTTCTCTTTCCTGTCTTCCTTCCATCCACTGACCTGGGGAGGATATGCAATGGAAGGGCAATTCCTGGAGATACTCAGATAGAATAGTCTGTAAATAAGAGAAAAACTGGAGATACGTGGAAGGAAGACCCTGTAGTCCCAAGTTTTATTTTGGAAACTGTGTGCTGCTTCAGTGATTATGGGAGGCCCAGTACAGGAAAAGAAGTGAGCCATCTTGATTAGGATGTTGGCCACCTCCTGAATAGCATCAAGTAACCAGGATGGGCCAATGACCATTGCCTCTATTGCTGGTGTTCAGGAACGTTGGGGAGTTACCAGGAATTGAGCTAGCCTAGGAGGTGGCTAAGTGCTATAGTAGATAGAGTACCAGACTTAGAGTCAAGAGCACCTGAGTTCAAATACTGCCTCAGACACTCACTTGCCTGACTCTGGACGAGTCAACTAGCCTTTCTGCTTTCTCAGCTATTAAACAGAGATAGTAGTAACTCCTACTTCACAGGATTGATGAACTAATATGTGCTAATTATTTTGTAAAACTAGATATTATTATTAGTCCTAATGCTCTTCCATAGGAAGGGCTAGGGCCCTTACTTTGTTTCAGAGGTTGTACACTGGTAGACATTATGTCGTATTTATGAACACCCAAGTCTCATGCAATAGTCTATAATGTTTTGAATATGACTATATGACTATAAACAACATCACTTGGCTGTCACAGGAGAAGCAGAGGCAGAGTCCAGCAAATATCACTGGAGGAAACGTCCAGAAACGTGGGTGTCCTTTGGAGATTGAAGCTACTTTGGGTGCAGGACTTGTGTCAACTTAGAGGATGAGCAACTCGGCCTGGGTGTAGGTGTCTCATGCCTGCAGTTGGCACATAAGTGACTACCAAGCTTATGTGTTGTGAGGGGGATTAGCCTGTCAGGGTAGCTGATCCCTTGGTAGTGCAAATTCCACCTCTTCTATCTGCCTGATCCTTATGATAACCTGGGCCATGAGTGATGATGAAATATTTCCCTCTTTCTCATCCCCACTGGTCTTATAATTTCATTTGTCTAGGGATTCTCTCCCTCTCCCCATTAATTCAAATCAATACCTTGTCTACAACTAACAGGATTAGAGTTTCCTGGGGGAACTGAGAGCTTAAATAATTTGCCCATGGTTGAACAACTAGTATGGGTCAAAGGTAGGACTTGAACCCAGGTCTTACTGATTCTAAGGTTAGCCCTCTAGCTACTAGGCAACACTGCTTATGATGAAGTGAAACCTTCTAAAGTAATTCTCAGCTTATTGAACTTGGCTGAGCCATTGGTCAGTATTAAGATGATCTAAGTTTCATTGGTGGTGTAGCTTATTAAGGGCTGCTGAACTGCCTCAAAATATCATCCCCTTCCTTACTATTATTATCAGTATTATTACTTATGCTATAAATAGTTCCTCCATTAGGATATAAGTTCCTTGAGGGCAGGGACTTTCTTTTTTTGTTTTTCTTTATATCCTCAGCATTTAGTCCAGTGCCTGGCACATAGTGAGCACTTAGTAAAAGCTTATTGACTTGACTTCTCCATTTTTCTGGTGTGGTGAGCTACTGGGAGCTGCATGGGCAGGGCCATGGCCTATGCGAAGCCTCTTTGACCTATGAGGGGACAGCTCTTTCTCTGACTCTCTCTCTCTCTCTCTCTCTCTCATTCTCTCTCTCTCTCTCTCTCTCTCTCTCTCTCTCTCTCTCTCTCTCTCTCTATCTTTATATATAATATACATGCACATATACCTACACATCTATATTTATATACTGTGAACAATTTATGAGGGTCATGGGAGATCATTGTGGGGGCTGAAATAAACTTTTGCTTGAGTTCATTGAATGTACCTTTTGCTCCCCAGTGTCCAGCTGAATCCATTGAGATGTTTCAGGAAGACCATGAGAGGTGCTGTTTGGCAGAAAGCGTGGGGGTAATGCAGCAGCAATATCCTGAGGCTGGAGTGAAGGTCTCTTGCTGATGTTTCCTGCTGTAGCACAGCTTCTACATTATGGATCCATATGGACTCCCCATCAGCTTATTATGTGCTCTAGAAATTTCACCTCCTCCTCCTCCTCCAGTTGGAACTTCTCCAGTTTGGCAGATAGCCAAACTGTTGGCTAGTGTTGGCATGGGTGCTGGAGAACAGCCCGGATCAATTTGACACATGCTAGACAGGGTCCTCGGAATAGATTAGCATGTCATCAAGATAACTGTGTTCTCCCTCCCAGTCTAGCAAGTGTTGAAATATAGAGTTCACAAACCTCCAAAAAACCACAGAGGAATTGTACGAGCTGAATGACATAACCTGGTGTTCATACAGGCCATATGAGGTCTGTAAGGCCTTCTTTCATTCATCACCTCCCCATATCCAGATAAGATTATAGGCTGCCCTCTTTCCCCACTCTCCTCACAAATTGGTCCCTGCTAGCTGATTCAGCAGGTGGTTTATCAAGAGTATATCCTAGCTGGTAAAGGAATTCAGGGCTCTGTGCTTATGGAAGAGTAAAATTCCCCAACTTTTCTGCTGTATAGATAGTACCAGGGCTCCAGTGGGAGAGGTAGAGGGCTGGACAAACCCCTCCTACCATTTGTCTTCAGATGGGATCAGGAGCTCATGGCACTTTGCATTGGTGAGGTCTCTGGCTTCCCCAGAAGTCTCTTCTCAGCTGGCCCTCAGGCCCGGGTCTTCTGGACTTGCTTCCCACTCTTCCATCAGGAGAATGACAACTAGGAAGTATCGCTAGAGTGTAGCGGTAAGTGCTGCAGCTAGTTCATTTTGGGGTCAAGTTCTCATTTTATCCCCTCTTCCCCAAACCCTGATTGAGGGCTCTCAGTTGGCCCAAGAATGGTGTCCCTATGGATGACCGAAGAGAAGATTCCAAGTCGAGTAGCCCAGATTTTACTAGATAGACAGGAAACATTCACCATTTTATAGAGACAGTGTCATTGCCTTTCTGGCTGTGTGTCTGACTTCCAAGGCTTTGCCACCATGACTGCCGCAATCTCAGTCTTGAACATCCCCCAGAGCTTGGGGCTTTCTTACCCTGGGACATACATCTGCTGCACCCTTTTTTCTTTCTGACATCTCCATTTTGAAGAGAGGCCCAGACTGGCCAACCTCCTCTCCTCTTGGCTATGCTTCTGACTTTCCAGACATCGCCTGCCACCATGACCCTTCATGTACCTTCATCCTTCCTCTTTGTCGCCTTCCTTCTGTGCTACCTTCCTCCAGTAGAATGTAAACTCCTTGAAGGCAGGGCCTGTCTTTCTTTTTTCGCTTTGTAACCCCTTTTATATTTGTAACCCCGGCTAGTACCAGGGTGTTTGTTTGGCACATCATAAGCGCTCAACGACCGTTGCCTTGCCTTGCAAGTGTCGTCTGGTGTTCACCCTTGACTTTTGCTCCACTTATGTCACTTATAAACTATATGTGACCATAGATAAGTCACTTAAATTTTTTGAGCTCCAGTTTCTTCACCGATAAGGCAGAAATAATATTTGTAATCCCTATCTCACATTATTATTGTGAGAAACATGATTCGTAAAACTAAAGGGCCATTCCTCAACAGATAAAGTGATCAAAATACATGAATAGGCAGTTCTTAAAAGAAGAATAGTCAACTATTAATGAACATATGAAAGATATGGAGACAAATTAAAACAACTTTAAGAGTTCACCTCATACCCAGCAAATTGTCAAAGATGACCAAAGATGGAGATAGTCAATACTGAAGGAGCTGTGGGAAGATAGGCCACTGACAAAGCTGTGGATTGGCTTAACACTGTTTGCCTCAGTTTCTTCATCTGCAAAGTGATCTAGAAAAAGAAATTTTAAACCACTCCAGCATCTTTGCCAAGAAAACCACACATGGGGTCAAGAAAAGTCAGACAAGACTAAAAAGCAACTGAACAGCAATCCGCCTGTATGCCAGGCATTGTGCTAAGCTCTGGGGATACAAAGAGGAAAAAGACACCCTTTGCCCTTGTGAAGCTTCAAATTTAATGGAGAAGACAAAATATAAGCAGTTATGTACAAACAAGCTAAATACAGGATAAATAGGAAATAATCAACAAGCAAGGCACTGGAATTAAGAGAGATTAAGGAAAGTCTTCCTGTCAATGGTAGTATTTAAGCTGGAACTTGAAGGAAGCCAAGGAAGCTAAGAAGCAGACAGGAAGAGGGAGAGCTGGAGGGAGATAGCCAGTGAAAATGCCCAGCGTTGGGAGATGGAGTATCTTGTGACAGGAATAGCCAGGAGACCAGTGTCACTGGATTGGAGAGTATATAGTACCTTGTGTTTAGCTCCAATGATACAAACAGAAAAGTGAAACCTTCTCATCTCAAGGATCTTATATTCTAACAAGGAGAGACAACACATATGGAGGATTAGTCACTCCCTAGGGGGAGAAATGGTGTTCAAGCACAGCATACCACAGATGCAGCTGAGGCAGGAAGAGGCTTTTGTGTAAGATAAGAGACAACCTGCCAGTTCCATGGAGTGATCTGACCTACTCCATGTTGAGTTCCCCCTAGCTTTGGACCTCTGTTCTCATCTCTGTTTCATGACTTCTACCAAGTCCTTTGAGCTTCTTTTGTTGTTCTTTTTTATGCAGGTGAACTCTTTGGCTTGACTCCCGCATGACATTCTTCTTAATTTTTCAGATCACAACGTTCTTTCTGCCTCCCTCCACCCTGGCACATTCTCTGCCTTGGGACCTGCTTATTATTCATCACCACCAACACATAGTGCCATGCTCTTAAGAACCTGGGACCTGACATTAACAAATTCACAGTTCTTTTAATAAAGAATATCCCTTTTTATAAAGAAAGCATACTCAAGGGTAGCAACATGTATTTTATTGTCTCTTCTCCATAATCCATTTCTAGAGTAAAGTCTTGTTTGGGGACTATCTTTTCCCCAATTACTTTCATTTCCTTTAAGAAGCAAATAGGTCTCTGAACCATATTCCAAGATAGCTGTCCAGTCAGATCAGTCTGGAACCAGTTCTAAGCAGTACAGTGACTAAATTCCTGGATTTGGAATCAGGAAGACCTTCAAGATCAAATCTTACCTCAAGTACTTTTTAGGTGGGTGACTGTGGACAACTCGCTTAACCCTTTCAGTGTCAGTTTTTTTTTCATCTGTAAAATGGGAATAATGGTAACACCTACTTTGCAGGGTTGTTGTAAGGATCAAACAAGACAACATATGTTGTCCACAGTTCTTTGAAAATCTTAAAGTACTTCATTATTATTGATTATTATCATCTTCACTGATGACTGCCACCCTCAGCTACTTACCCACCTTAGACCAAGCCAATGTATTCAAAGACCAGCAGGACCCTTCCAACGATCCTTACTTTTCTAAGGTCATAGAAAATGTTACAGTTCCCCCAATAAATGCCTGAAGCTCTGATAAAGAGGAAAAGACACACCTTCACCCATCAGGTAAGGATTGGTGTCAAAAATGGAAAAAGTGATATTTCTCAGCTACTAGGTCCTGCAAAAACCTCCTCCATGGTCTATGCACAAGGGTATCATTCTGCCAAGGATCCCCAGTAAATCTGGAGCCAGTTAGAATGGCCAGCCAGATGCTTCTAGGTTAGACCAGTGGCTGAGCTGTGGGGTGGGCTGCAGCTGTGACACGGAGAAGAATGTTTATAACTGGAGTTACAGCATGAAACCTAGGCGCCTCAGCCACGAGGCGGCAGTCAGAAAGAAGCTATGAGAATGCTGAATTCCTGACAAGCCTAATTGCTTGACCTGTGCCCCAGTACCCTAAATAAGGACCACTGTCCACTTGTGAGCAGTTACAGAAATTAAAAGCTTTGTGCTTCGAAGAGTCCTCCTGACCAGTATCTAGAGATTTTGTGTGGCAGCCCCGTGCGTATGACTTTGACAACAAACATCACCCTCCTTCTCATGTTTAATCAAAGAGCCATGCCGCTGGTCCCCCTGCCTGCCTGCTATCTCCTCCCCACTTCCTCCCCCCTCCCCAAGGCATCCAGTTCTGCTTTCTGTTGGGGATCATGCTTTCCTTTCACCTTCCCCATGCTGACTGTTTGGCTAGATTCCTCAGGAGCTGGCCCTGTCATCCAGTAGCTGAGTGAGTCATCTCTGCAAAGGCCTCCCGGCAGCCATACCCCCTCCCTCCCTCACCCACCTCATTTCCCTTTGACCCCTCCTGCTTCTTCAGCATGTTTATGGGCATAATTACAGTGTGCTATTGATTTCCTGACAGCCGCCGTGATGTAACTATTTTACAGAATCAAGCTAATTTCATACATGGAGGTTTTTATGGTCTCTGGCAGGCTCAACTGGAGAAGTAATTGTGCCTCCTCAGATAGCAGTCCTTACCCCCACCCCCAGGGTCCACTTCTTACTATGCCCCATTATTGCCCAGCTTGGCAGGGTTGGAATCCCAGCATGCCCAGTTCGGGTCACCTCAATTCAACATATGTATTCAGTGCCTACCTCCTATGCCCATGCAGTTAGGTAGCACTTTGGACTTGGAGTTAGGAAGAGCTGAGTTCAAATCCTGCCTCAAACATTTACTTGATTGGAAACTTTCTTCTCTCTCTAGGTTTTTATGTAACCATAGAGACAGTTAGGTGGCATGCTGGATAGAGCACTGGGCCTAGAGTTAGGTCAGCCTCAGACACGTACTAACGGTGGCCCTGGGCAAATCACTTAAAACTGCTCTTTGACTCAGTTTCCACAACTGTAAAATGGGGCTAATAATGGTACCTACCTCCCAGAGTTGCTGTGAGGATCAAATGAGATGATATTTGTAATAACATAGTGCCTAGCACATGGCAGGTGCTGTATAAAAGTTTGTTTGTTCCTTTCCCTACTCTTGCCCCTTGGACTCTCCCCTACTTGTCTGACCACTCCAATCTCTTTGTTAGATCTTCCTCCATGTCACTCTAACTCTGCGTGTGCCTCGAGGATCTAGATGGATAGATAGAGAGATGGATGGATGGATGGATGTTTGGACGGATAGATAAATAGATACATAGATAGACAGACAGACAGGCAGATAATGATAAGATATAGATAGATATATACTCAGTTGTCTTGTCAATTTCTATCCCTACAATTCCTAGATCTAGACACTGGCATTTCATGAAATCGACCAGCCTTCCATGTGTCAATAGGGAGAGATGGGGAAATTTCATGTTCAATGTTCCTTCTTTCCTTCCTACCTTCTTTCATTCCTATTTTTTCTTCCTTCCTCCCTTCCTTCTTTGCTTCCTTCTCCATCTTTCTTTCCTTCCTTCTCCTTTCTTTCTTTTCTTCCTTCCTCTTTTCCTTCCTTTTCTTCTTTATTTCTCTTCTTCTTTCCTTCCCCCAATTAGTGACAAACCATGCTGTTTCAACAATCCGGCTAGCAGCCGTTGTGGGGGTGAAAGCCCAACAACAAGAACCCTACCAGCACTCTGCAAAAGCACAGGTTCTTTTGATCCGCTTAACTAAGGAAATCTACGTGAAGGGGTTGACAAGCTTACTTTAATTCAGCATACAAATATCATTCACTTAGTTCAGGGGAAGATACCAGCACACTGAACTTCAGAGCAAATTACAAACAAATTACAAACATCAACAGACAGACCTAATACAGATTCATAGTTACCAACATCTAGGTTCAGCCCGGGAGCTCAGAACAAGGGCTGACCCAGAGTCACATATGCCACCACTGCTGTGGGTCAGAGCTCCAAAGAAGAGAAAGCCAACCCCTGGTTTTATATCTTTTTCAGCGTCAGGGGTGAGTCACACATGCGACTCACCCACGTGACCTAAAATCGTCACAAAGAGGCGACTTAAACCCACGTGGTCTAAGAGCCTCTGATGTCCCAAACCTATCACTCAAACTCATTTGTAAACTAGGCCCTCCCCGAGTTAGCCCCACATTGGGCCCCACCTTAGTTACCAATCCACACCCACATAGGTTTTACACCTGATAGGGGCTTGGGCCTGGGACTTAGCACCTAGTAAGGCTCAATGAAATACACTGAATTACTCAAAGGAAACAAACCAAACTTTTCAAGGGCACTTGTTGAACTAAGTGCTAAGAGCCCATTTTGCTTACCAACACACATGCCAGCCTGTTTCACACATTCCTCTGTCCTGACACTGGACTTCATGCTGTTTCTCACACATGATATCCCATCTCCCACTCTCACCTTTGCACAGTCTGCTCCCCATTGTCTGGCAGCTACTCCCTACTTACCTCCACCTTATAGAGACTGGTTTCCTTCAAAGCTCAGCTCAAAGGCCACTTCTTAAATATATCTTTTCCTGATTCCTCAAACTCCTAGTGTCTCCCTCCAAAACTACCTTGCATTTAGGCTGTGTCTGGGTGGCTTCCGCTTTTATATCCCCAGCACCTAGCATTACACCCACCATAATGTGATGGATTGATTAACTCCTATGTGTAGAAGCTAGGAGTTAGTAGAGGTACAAAGTGCACATATAATATACACACATAGTCCATGCCCTCATAGAGCTTAGAGTCTAATAGGGGAATAAGACACAGATATAGACTACTAAAGATATTACATGATAAGTATATTAAATAGGTACAAAATAAAGTGCCATATGAGGTCTGAGGAGGAAGATGACTATTAAGAGAAGATTCAAGGAGGTGACATTTGAATTGGACTCTAAAATATGGGTAGAAATGTGGGTAGGAAGAGTGAAGCCATTCTAAGAATAGGTAACACTATAATCAAAGGCATCCAGGAGATTCTAGGCCGTGTTTGGAGAGCAGAAAGTGGTCCAGATTGGAGAGCAGATAGTATCATAGGATGGGTTTGTATTGGGAGGGCCTTTTAAATGCCAGAGAAGGAGAATGAACTTTATTCCCTGATCAGTAAAAAGCCAAAAGAAGATTTTGAAAGGCATTATTGGATCTGTACATAAAGAAAATTAGCATGATGTGGGTTTGAAGCATGAATTGAAGAGGGGAAAGTGGATGTCAGAAGACTAGTCAGGAAGCTAATACAATAGAAGAGGCAGGCAGTAAAGTAATAAGGGCTTGTACAGGGATGATAACAATACAAACAGAGAGGAGGCCACAGCTCCTATGGAAATGGAATTCCCAGGACCCAGTAACTGATTGAATCTGAGAGGTAAAACAGAGGAAAGAATCAAAGTCTCTCCTCCCTCAAAAAAAAAGTTCAACAGTAAAGGTGACGCAAGCTAGAGGAGGCAAAAGGAATTTTGTTTAAAAGATTAGGGATACCTAAGATTATTTTAATGAACGCAGGAAGAAACCAGGAAAGAGGAAGAGACTCAAGATGAATGAGAGAGGGGATGATGGATGAGAATTTAGGAGGGGGTGGCATCAAGGGCATAGACAGGATCGCAAGATCATAGATTTAGAGACAGAAGGGACCTAAGGTTGTTAGCTTCGGTGCAGTGGGAAAGGGAAAAGTGGGTGATGCTGCTGAGAAGTTTGGAGAGTTGGAACAGGGGTACTGAGGGAGAGCTTGACAAATGGTTTTAATGAAGTAACAGGCAAAGCTGCCTTCTATATATAGGAGAAGAGGAATAGTCTGAGGGGGATTAGGAAAGGAAAAGGTTCAGAAGCCTCTCCGTGGGGGATAGGATAGGGCCTGGATACCACCCAATAGAAGGCAGCACCAAGCAGCAATGAGGGCCCAGCTGTGTGCCATCAACGTGCAAAAGCTGTTCTACTAGCAGTGCTTACTGGCTCTGGGCTTGGAGTGAGGAAATTAGGAAGATGAAGGTTACTTGGAGGCAAGGATTCACAAGTCACAAATGGTAGAAATGGCATTCTAGGCTGGTAGCTCCTTAAGCTGCCCTTCCTAACTCTGAGCACAGCAGAAGGCAGTGCCCCCAACTGCCTCTGTCATCCAGGGCAGCCTCCTTAAATGAACAGTTCTCAGTGTATTTCAAATTTAGATTTCAGGTAGTTTTTTTTTCTTTTTTTACATTTAGCACTAACTCATCGCTAAGGGCCTTCGGAGAGAAAAGGAGTTTCTGCTGTGATCAGTACACTCAAGCTGGGTGATATCTTCTCATCAAACAGCTCTTCCCTTACCTCTTGGGAAGCCCAGATCCCCTTATGGGTCCCTTTGCTGCAGGCACCCATTGGCATCCAGGGCAGGGAAGTGTTGGGGTCAGGCTCCCGGGCCTGCAGTGAAGCGTGATATAGTGAGAGGAAATGTCAGGCTGTCAGCTCCTGAGCTCCAGGAACTGACAGCGTAACATGTGATCAAGGTGGCAGGGTGACAGGAGGCATCGACACGAATACAGGCCAGAATGTAATGAGGATATTGCCCAATACACCAACAGCATCCTGGGTGAGGGGCCTTCTGGGACACAAACTAAAGATCAGACAAGTCTCCACCACTGATCAAGCTGAGGCTGCTTAGGAAAAGAGCCAGACTCTTGAGTCCAGAGAGATGGAGCAACACAGAGATTTCAGGAACATGGGATCTAGCTTCAGCTCGACCATAAATAAACTAATGATATGACCCTGGGAAGCCATTTGCCCATACCTAAAGGTTGTTTCTCAAATGCACAAATGGATCTAGGACCTCATCACTTTGGAAGCTCCCTCCAATGATGCAGAATGCAGCCTATCCCTCTAGGCCCTTAAGTTTGCCACAGAGGATCCACCTAGGACGCTAGAAGTCTTTCTTGATTTCTCCTTGCATCAAATGGATTCCAGTGGAGTACTTTCAGACTGTCCACCTGTCATCACTCACCCTTGCCACACGACCAGCCCATCTTCTCTACCAAGCACACAATTCCCTAATAACATCTTTTACTCTTACTCTTCTTTGAAATTTCTCATTGGTTCTGTGTTACAGCTTGCTCACACCCACCATGTGTCTCTCCAGTGCCTTCTGTGAGATGTTCCATTTTAGCTCTTCAGAGACTCTTGGATTCCAAATCTTGCTGATATATATATATATATATACATACATACATATACACAAGTGTATATACATATAGTTTGTGTTGTATTTATAAGTATGTGTATATGTGTATACATACATACGTGTGTATGTGTGAGTGTGTATGTGTGTGTACAGCTTACTATGTACCAAGCACTGTGCTAAGCCCTTTGAAAATGACTTGTCCATGGTCACACAGCTAGTAAGTGTCTGAGGCTGGATTTGAACTCAGGTCTTCCTGACTCCATGCCCAATGTTCTATCCACTATGCCACCTAGATAGACATACACGTCTATGGATTAAAACTCTTTGAGAGGGTCAAGTCCCACACAAAGATAAAGACGGAGTGCGGGTAGAGCAATGTTAGTAACTGACAGTTAAATAAAATTTAAACTCCTGCTGTGTAGTACAGTTTAATATCTGGTGTGGCTAAACCACCATCTCTAGCATGTCTTTTCATTAATATCCTAGATACTCTAGACCTCTTGTTTTTCCAAATGAATTTTGTTATTATTTTGTCCAGCTCAGTAAAAAAAAATTTTGGTAGTTCGATTGGTATGGCACTGAATAGATAGATTAATTTAGGTAGAATTGTCATTTTTATTATATTAGCTTGGCCTAACCATGAGCAACTGATATTTCTCCATTTATTTAGATCTGATTTTATTCGCGTGAAAAGTGTTTCATAGTTATGTTCATATAGGCCCTGGGTTTGTCTTGGCAAATAGACTTCCAAATATTTTATAGTGCCTTCAGTAACTTTGAATGGAATTTCTCTTTCTATCTCTTGCTGTTGGGCTTTGTCAGTAATGTATAGGAATGCTGAGGATTTATGTGGGTTTATTTTATATCCTGCAACTTTGCTAAAGTTGTTTATTATTTCAAGTAGTTTTTTACTTGATTCTCTAGGATTCTCTAGATAAATCATCATATCATCTGCAAAAAGTGATAATTTAGTTTCTTCTTTTCCTATTCTAATTCCTTCAATTTCTTTTTCTTCTCTTATTGCTACAGCTAATGTTTCTAGAACCAAATTGAATAATAGGGGTGATAATGGACATCCTTGTTTCACCCCTGATCTTATTGGGAATGCATCTAGTTTATCCCCATTACAAATAATGCTTGTTGATGGTTTTAGGTAGATGCTATTTATAATTTTGAGGAAGGTTCCCCTTATTCCTATGCTTTCTAGTGTTTTTAATAGGAATGGGTGTTGTACTTTGTCAAAGGCTTTTTCTGCGTCTATTGAGATGATCATATGGTTTTTGCTAGTTTTGTTGTTGATATGGTCAATTATGCTAATAGTTTTCCTAATATTGAACCAGCCTTGCATTCCTGGAATAAATCCTACCTGGTCATGGTGTATTATTCTCGTAATGAGTTGCTGCAATCTTTTTGCTAATATTTTATTTAAAATTTTTGCATCAATATTCATTAGAGAAATTGGCAGATATTAAACTGTACTACACAGCAGCAGTCATCAAAACTGCCTGGTACTGGTTAAGAAACAGGGGTGTGGATCAGTGGAATAGGATAGGTACACAAGTAGGTGAAATCAACAAGTTTAGCAATCTACTCTTTGATAAACCCAAAGAAGCCAGTTTCTGGGCTAATAATTCACTATTTCACAAAAACTGTTGGGAAAATTGGAAAATGGTAGGGCAAAAACTGGGCATAGACCAATATCTTACACCATATACCAAAATAAAGTCAAAATGGGTTCATGATTTAGGAGTAAAAGTTGATACTCTAAGTAATTTGGGAAAGCAAGGAATAGTTTACTTATCAGATTTGTGGAAAAGTAAAGAATTCATGACCCAACAAGAGATAGAGAGCATTACAAAATGCAAAATGGATAATTTTGATTATGTCAAATTGAAATGTTTTTGTACAAAAAAAGCCAATGCAACAAGAATTAGGAGGGAAGCAGAAAATTGGGAGAAAATCTTTGCAACTAGTATCTCTGATAAAGGCCTCATTTCTAAAATATACAGGGAGCTAAGCCAAATATATAGGAATACAAGCCATTCCCCAATTGAGAAATGGTCAAAGGATATGAACAGGCAGTTTTCAGAGGAAGAAATTAAAGCTATCTACAGGCATATGGAAAAATGCTCTGGATCGCTGCTGATTAGAGAAATGCAAATCAAAACAACTCTTAGATACCACATCTCTCCTGTCAGATTGGCTAAAATAACAAATCAGGAGAATGATAAATGCTGGAAAGGATGTGGGGAAATTGGAACATTGTTGCATTGCTGGTGGAGTTGCGAGCTGATCCAGCCATTTTGGAGGGCGGTGTGGAACTATGCCCAAAGGGCTATAGAAATGTTCATACCCTTTGACCCAGTAATACCACTTCTAGGGTTGTATCCCAAAGAAATCACGCAAGCGGGAAAAGGACCCATATGTACAAGAATATTTATAGCAGCTCTCTTTGTGGTAGCCAAGAATTGGAAAGCAAAGGGATGCCCATCAATTGGGGAATGCCTGAACAAGCTGTGGTATATGAAGGTGATGGAATACTATTGTGCCATAAGAAATGGGGATGATGCAGACTTCATAACAACCTGGAAAAACCTACACGACATAATGCTGAGTGAGCGGAGCAGAGCCAGGAGAACGTTGTGCACAGCCACAGATATGTGGATTCCGTGAGGACCAACCCTGACATACTGCGCTTCTCTCAGCAACCTAAAAGGGCAAGGACAACTCCAGGGGACTCACGATGGAGAATGTTATCTTCATTCAGAGAAAGAACTGCGAAGTTTGAATACAGACTGAGGCACACTACATGCTCGCCTTTTCTGCTTCTCTTTTGTTTTTGGTTTTGGGGTTTTTGTTTTGTTTGTTTTGTTTTTTTGGTTCTGTTTCTTCTTTCTCATGATTCATTCCATTGGTCAAAATTCTTCTCCACGACTTGACTAGAGCATAAATTAATTCAATGCGAAGTTATACATGACAGTTATATGAGACTTCATGCCGTCTTGGGGAGGGAGGGGGGAGGGAGGGGAGAAAAACTGGAACTCAAAACTATGTAGAACCGTGTGTGGTAAACTAAAAATAAATAAAGGAAAAAAAAAATTTAAACTCCTGATTCTGGTATTCAAAGTTCTTAGTAATCTGGCTCCAACATCCCTTTATAACTAGCTCACATCCACACTGAATGGCTCACTATCCCCCATTCTCATCCCATCATCCACCTCCATGCCTTTGCTAGTCCCTTCCCCCATGCCTGGAATGGAGTCCCCTTTCCTCTTATCACTGCCTCTTCAAAGTCTTCCCTTCTTTCAAATCCTAAATCTGGTGCTACCGCTTCCATGAAGCCTTCCCTGATTGTCCAGCTTCAAGTGATCCCTCATGCCATAGATTTCTCAAAGTGCTTGTCCGGATGTCTTTTTTGCACTTATTACACTGTATCTGCTGGTATAATAGTTAATTGTATACATGTCCCCTTTGAAGTTAAAGGTAGGAGCTGTTGTCTTTTTTATATACTTTATATCCTTGGTCTCCAGCACTAAGCCTTGTATGTAATAGGCACTTAATCAATGCTTGATTAATTGCTTGAACTGAAGTATGGTGATGTGACCCTACTCTGTTTGGTAAGTGAAGGGAGCATGCTCGGCTGTCACTAGAAAGTAGGTTCCATCCATGGAGGTATGTGGACTTAGAAGAGCTGGTTCAGCCCTTTCCCAGCCCCTGCATGGAAGGGGAACTGTTAAATGAACCAGTATGTCTGGCTTTGCCCCTCCCCCCATCCAAGCAGCATAAGGTAATACAGAAAGGCAGATCAGTGGCCTGGGGAGGAAGATGGGAGGCAGAAAGAGCATCCCAGAGAAGAAGACTGGAAGAAATTGGAGTCACATGAGTGTCTGCCGGATGGAGCTGGGGATAGAGAAGCAAATCTTGACTGCTTTCCAGGGCACCATGTAGGATAAGTTATGAAGACTACACAGTAAACTAGGGAGGGGTTGTTCACTGGAAGGGAGAGAAGAGGTCTCTTGACTATCTATGGGTGTATAGGTGAGTCACTTCTCTTTTACTGTATAGACAAACCAGATTTGAAGCTTTAAGAACTTGAATACTTGTAATGGCTGCTGATGCCTCCTTTGGGTAGGGGGAAGGGGACCAGGGGAAGAGCCAGATACTTAAAATCCTGAGTTCCATCTGGATAAGGACTATGTGCTGGATAAGTAAGAGGTTCCCAAAAGTTTACTTGGTCTCTTTATGTCAGGAGAGAGTAGAATCTGGTGAAGCTTCTCTTCCCAGCTTTGTTTCCATTACTATACCGTTTGTGCTTCCTCACGTAGCATATCAGGAATTGTGATATTGGAGTCCAACTGCTGTGGCTCCATTGTCATTGATGGAGAAAAGGTAATAATTACTACCTATCTCTGCATTTTCCTGTCTTTTGTCATTGGACTTTGACTTCCACTTATCCTATTCTGAGACAGATAGGTGACTAAATAGATTGAGAGCTGGGCTGAAGTCAGGAAGAGCTGAGGTCAAATCCAGCCTCAGAGATTTACTAGCTGTGTGACCCTGGACAAGTCACTTAACCCTGTTTGCCTCAGTTTCTTCATCTGCAAAAATGAGCTGGAGAAGGAAATGTTAACCAGTGCAGTATCTTTACTAAAAACAACCCTATGGACAGTATGGTCTATGGGGTCACAAAGAATCAAACACAACTGAATAATTAACAATCCAAATCTAATGCTTCATTGTGGCATGTGAGTGATTCTCAAAAGCTATGCCAGTGCAAGCCAAGCTCTGGAAGCTGCTATGATGCTGGAAAGACAGTGAGTAGACAATAGGCTATCGATACTTCCTGAAGACCAATTTGGCTAAGTAAAGAGGGACTCATGACCACAAGTGTGGATATTTGGTGATCAATGGTTTGGCCATGGAAATTTGTCATTGCCGTAGTACTTGTTGTTTAATTATACAAAGGAGGAAATTTGGTGTGCATTTAGAGTCAGTTATAGTCCAACCTAGCTAAACTAGGCACTACAAATGAAAAATTTGAAATGAACAAAATCATAAAAATCAACATGGACTCTCACCACATCCTAAGGAAGATGAATGCATGAAAATCAATTGCCACTCTGAAGAAACCAAAAACTGGAAACCATCTCAGCCAACAAATACTTGAATTACTTGCCAAGTGTAGAATTATGGTGCTGAAGGGCAATGCTGGCTCACAATAAAAACTTCCTTGTAAAATCTTATCAAGGAGGATGGTAGAAGATTATGAGCCATATTACCTCATAAAACAGCCAAAAGCAGTGGCAAGAAAAAACAAGTTTACAGAGAGCTTGACAAAAGACCCAATTAAGTCAAGGCGTCCAGGGGCATTTACAGATAAAATTGAAAGGAGGACAATGAACAGTTGAAAAATGGTACCTATCTCTCCAGATTTCTAGAACAAACTCTTTTCTCCATCAATGACAGTGGAGCCACCACAGCTGGACTTTAATATCACAATCTTTGGATGTGCTACATAAAGAAGCACAAGCAGTGCTACGAGAAACAAAGCTAGGAAGGATAGCTGTACTGAACCAAGCAGATACATATGAGGTCCATGTTAAAGGCAACAGAATTTTGAAGGTGTTGAGGGATCTGTTCTCAAGATACCTGAAAGAGAAGTAGATACCAAAGATTTAAAAAATGTTTTGGACCTTATTATTATCCCCTCCAAAAGACAACAGAGAAATGGCAATAACTACTAGTCTATACACCTAATTTACCCATCTCTATAACATACTCACGAGAATAATTTATACATATATTCATCTTTGGTGACGGTTTGAGAAAAGAACAGAAAAGGATTCCACAAATTATATCCTACACCAGACTGCATGTTAAATCACGCAATTGACAAAAACTGTAAAGAACAGAAAATCACACTGTAATTAGCTATAAAAAAGCATTTGATTCAGTAATGCAAAATCCCTCCATACAGGTTGTCTTCTGGGCAAATATTAAAATTGACCAAGATTACTTGAAAGATGCAACAACAAAGATCACTTCATTAGATGACCCTCTGGTTATTAATGTCATGCAAAGCATAAACCAGGGAGGCCTTTGCTTGCAGAGATAGTGGCCTCTATCATGGAGAATGTCAAGTGAAGAATTCAAGTCAAGGAAGTATTCAGTATATCTGATGGTCAGGTCCATCAGATTCTCCTCTTTGTAGATAACGCCAAGATTGCACCAAGCCCCATCACATTGCAAAGTTTCTGAAATGAGAGTCACAATTCATCAAAAGAATTTGGCTTATCTTAATCCACCTGGAAAAAAGTGAAGGGGATGAAGAGTGTCCATTGTCCAGATTATGATTTGCAATCAGATGGGCAACCTACAGAAATGGTCCATGAGTACATAGATCTTGGATAGATATCACAAATGGGTAATGAGCTGAGTCCATAACTGATGAAGAAGAGAATCACCACTTGCACAGTGCTTTTAATGATTGTCAACTTGTCCCTGAAACAAAGGTCAATTTTAAACATCAATATTCTTTTTGTAATGTTATGTGGCTGTAAGTCATGAAACATTACTGTGTCCAAAGAATTTAAGTTATGATTTACCCAACAGCAATGTAGAGCCTAGTGGTGAGTGGGAGTAGGCTACACCCTCTTACTAAAAAGAAGTTTTGCAGGAGAAATGACATAAAGGATGTAGTCAGAGGCATATAACTAAAAAAGGAGATGGGCTGATGGCAGCCAGAGCAACTGACAGAGTCCACATGGTGTATTGGCATCTACAAGATGTCAAGGTGACAAAATGGCCCAAGAACACTGCCTGCACTCACTGGATAGGATTTATAGGAAGACTTAGATTAGCATCCTAGAGAATGAGAAAATGAACGTCACTTGCACTATTGGAGGAAATCTCCATATTGATAAAATGGTAATCCTTAGGAGTCTCTAAGTAATTATAATATAAAGGAACTTCAGTGATGGTCTGCTCAAGACTCTGGTTTTAAAGATGAGGAAACTGAAGCTTAAGAGGGGAAAGTGACTTATCCAAGGCCATGCACAAAGCAAGAGGACCAAGACTCAAGTCTTCTGACCTGATTTTGAGTTTTTTGACTCAAAATCTGCTGTTCCCTCACCTGTCACCACCTCTAAATCTTTGATCCTAGGGATATAGTACAATGCATTGGACAGAGTGCTGGATTTGAAGTTAGAGGACCTGGGTTTGAATCTCAGTCCATGTACTTGGGGTCAGTCATTTTTTTTCTTCAGGTTCCCCATTTATAAGGGGAAGAGAACAAGCATTTATTAAGTACCTACTATGTGCCAAGTACTTTACAAATGTTATCTCATTTGATCCTCACACTATCCCTGGGAAATAAGTGCTATTATCCCTATTTTACGGTTAAGGAAACTGAGGCAGGTGGAGGTTAAATGATTTGTGCACGGTCACAGAGCTAGTTAAGTGTCTGAGGCTGGATTTGAACTCAAGTCTTCCTGACTCCAGGTCGAGTGCTCTATCCACCACACCATCAAGCTGCCTCATTTATACAATGAGCAGTTTAGACCAGATTACCTCTAATGTCCCCTCAAGCTCTAAATTAATGATACTATTCTTTAAAAAGGCCATCTGAAGGAAACACTTCCAAGGGAATGGGGTCCAAGCTAGAGGATATGCCCATCACTCGGAGGAGAGAATGAAAGAAGGAAGGGTCAAGATGTTGTGTCCAGTGGAATTTTTCTCAAGCATGTGCCTGTTATCACAGCACTATGAGTGAGCAAGGTGGAGAAAATGGGAAGGGCCTGATGTTCTAGAAGAAAATAAGGTCAATCAGAAGTCACCAGGATGTTTGGGACAATATAGGGAGGAGGGTAGAGGGAATCGAGCTAATTTAAACCATGTGGCCAGATGCCAATTGAAATTGCAGTTGGAATGGCAAATGTTAAAAGAGGGCAATGCTGATTGGCAAGTGGCCAGAGGAATGGCTCCACGCTAACCACAATAAAGAAAACAACATGCACAAGAGAAACTACATTCCCAATTAGGGGTCCTTAAGACCTCAAGAAAAGGCCTGATCCAGATACTGTCTATTGGGCAGTCGGTCTGGGGCCCAAAGAGAAAAATTCTTGGAGTAGGCAGAAAATGGAGAATAACTTTCTTAACCCAAGAAGCCAGTAGGGCCAGGCCCACAGCTATTGAGTCTGGGGAAGGAGTGAGGAACCTGAAGCCTTGAGGCCACATGTAGCCTTCTGTGTCCTTGGGTGTGGCCTTTTGACTGAGTCCCAGTTTTACAGAACAAATCCTTTTATTAAGGGGATTTGTTCTGTGAAGTTTGGATTCAGTCAAAGGGCTGCACTTGAGGACCTAGAGGGCCACATGTGGCCTCAAGGCCTCAGGTTCCTCACCCTGGGCTAGGATAAAGCAGGTATAGGCAAAGTGGGACAGAGGGCATGAAGCTCTAGAGAACAGACTATGTTATATGAAGAAAATCAGCCCAGGAAAAATAGAACAGAACTTACAAGAATAAAATTCTGAAGACACAAAAACAGAAACAATTTTGAGGATAAAAAAAAGAAGTTATCCCACAAAAGTGACAAGAGGAACTCACCAAACAGCTTAGATGTTTTTAAAAAATGGGTAGAAAAGATAGAAAGAAGGATCCATGGAGGATAGATATAAAAATGTAGGACCACCTTGCTAAAACAGTGCCAGGAGTGCAAATCCCAGAAAGAGCTGAAGTCGGCACGGGGGAGCTAAGTACAATGAACAAGTCGGGAGTGTTTTTGTTTGTTTAGTTTTAGCCGTCGGGGGTGGGGGGGAGAGAAAGCTCAAAGAAAGGCTAAGATCACTGTCTGAGGTGGTCAGGGTAATAATAACTGACAACAAAGAAAAGGTGAAGTGCTGAAATTCGCATTTACTTCAGTTTTCTCAGCCATAAAGAAAGACCTTCGGACTGAAAAGGAAAGAACAGAAATAGCTAATATAGAAGTCATTCCAAGATAAGTAAGGTGATGGTAAGAGAGCACCTAGGGCCTTAATGAATTCAAGTCACCCGGCCCACAAGAACTACATCCTAGAGTCCTAGAGGAGCTGATATATGTGATGTTGAGCCACCATCAATCATGTTTAGAAGACTGTGGAAAATGATGAAGGTGCCACAGAAGTGGAGAAAGGCCCCAAATGGGAAGAGAACAGAGTCTGCCAACAAGAGGCTAGTGAACTGACTTCAATTCTGAGGAAAATTTGAGAACAGATCAATAAAGAGATGATCACTGAAAATCCAGGAAAGGAGGTAAGGATTCCAAAGAGCTGACATGGTTTCATGAAAAATAGGCCGTGAGAGACTATCTTTGTTTCCTTTCTATCGTAGAGAGACTTGGCTGAGCTTACAGGGCCGGAGGGTCCTTGTTGCCCTCCTTGCTCTGTGCCTAGCCATCGCAGTTTGGGCCAGATTCAGTTTTAAGGAAATCTGGCCTCTAATTACGAGGCTTAGACTTCCCATGCTCATCAGCTGGTTTACAAACCACCAGCACAGGATGATGCTAATTATCCTAATAGTTGTGGTTTATCAATCTAAGAGGCTCCCAAAGTGGGTAGGAAAAAGAATGGTACCCAATGCAAAAACATGAAATGTATATGGGATAGATAATTTATTATTAGATAGAAATAACTGATAAGCAAAAAATAAATAAAATAATTACAGCACACGTCAACAGAATAGTCTTCGGTAATATAACTTAAAATTAGTTGCAAGTGGTTGATAACATTTAAACCTCATCAGAACATAAAGCATTTTTGTATTACTGCTAATTAGACGGTTTACATTTCACCTCAATAAGTACTGTCTGATCGAACAGTTAAGTTTGGTTTTTTTCTGGTACTGGACCTCTCAGATGTGAACACTTCCCCTGCCAATAGCTATTGCTGCTCCCAGGAGCGTATACCTTCCTTACCTCCCAGCTCCCCAGGACTTGAAGATCTTTTGGAATTCACCAGGTCACCACCAGTCCTAGACACATCCACTGTGGTATGCTCATTCACCTAAGACGAGAAAGCACGCACACAAGTTTGCCTCTTGAGTTCATATTCCACTGGGGAATGATGGAGTGGAGGAGTATTTATTTTCCATCTCTAATTAGAATCACATAATGCCACCCGTACAGAGCTATAGCTGGGAGGACCCAGCCAGAAGCTAGTGCTCTCTGTCTCTCTGTCTCTCCCTCCCTCCCTCTCTCTCTCTCTCTCTCTCTCTCTCTCTCTCTCTGCGCACGTGTGCATGTGTGTGTGTGTGTCTGTCTGTCTGTCTGTCTCTCTATGTGTGTGTGTGTTCGTGTGTGTCTCTTTTTCTTTGTCTCTCCCTCTCCATCTCTCTGTCTCTGTCTATCTCTGTCTCTCTGTCTCTGTCTGTATGTCTCTGTCTCTGTCTCTCTATGTCTCTGTCTCTGTCTCTGTTTCTCTCTGTCTCTCTGTCTCTCTCTCTGTCTCTCTCTGTCTCTCTCTCTCTCTCTCTCTCTCTCTCTCTCTCACACACACACACACACACACACACACATTTAAACTTTAAAATTTTATTTTTTACAAGATTTATTTTTCTGACCCACCTGCTGCCTTCCGCCTTCCACCCACCCCCACCAAATTGAACAATGAAAAAGAAAAGGAAAAATTCCCTCAACAAATGCACATGGTACAGAAAAACAAAATCTTCAGTTCTCTGCATACATATTATATTGTGCCATTGTATTAAACAGAGTTCTAAAGTCTTTCAAAGCTGTTTTTCCTTTCTTGTTAATGTTACTGTCTAAATTGTTCTCCTAGTGGTGTTCATTTCTTTCTTCATCAGTTCATAGAAAACTTCCCAGTTTCTTGAGAAACTGTCCATTTCATCATTTCTTATGGTACAATAATCTTCCATTACATTTATATAGGCAACTAGGTGCTGCAGTGGATAGAGTACCTGGAGTCAGGAAGTCCTGAGTTCAAATCCTGCTTCAGATACTACCTGGTGACTCTAGGCAATCACTTAATTTCTGTTTGCCTCAGTTTCCTAATCTGTAAAATGAGAATGATAATAGAATCTATCTTCCGGGTTTGTTTTGATTCTCCAATGAGATAATAATTGTAAAGTACTTAGCACAGTGCCTGGCACATAGTCTGTGCTACATAAATGTTGGTTATTGTTACGATATATTTAGCCATTTTTAACTATAATGTTTTGCCATTCCCTAGTGGGTAAACTCCTCCTTAACTTTCAGATTGGAGCTACTACTAAAAGGGCTGTTATAAATATTTTAGTACATATGGGTCCTTTTTTTTATCTTTCTTTACTCTCTTTGGAGTACAAGTGTAGTATTGATATTGCTGGGTCAAAGCATATGGATATTTTAGTGATTTTAGGGGGCCATAATTCTTTTAAAAAACCCACTGAGTCATCAGCTCTTTTACATTAGCTGCCAATTAGGGGGCTCTTTACTACTTCAAATTGCCATTCTGTTATCTCATGGCCAGAAGCTGGCTGCAGAGCTCCCACACGGTCCTGGGAACCAGGCAAGGAGTACCTGCAGGTTTGTTAAGGAAGCACTCCATCCTCACTACACTCTTCACCCAATTAAATATTTGCTTTCCTCAGCAATTTGGGTGGGGAGCATTTTGCACATTTGTCCATATCTCCAATCCATGAAAGTCCTTTGGAGTCCCATGGAAGCCCAAATACTGTCCCTTCAAGCGTTGTCCCTAGTGCCTGATAGCAAAGAGTCTCACAACAGTTCACACAGCATAATTCTTTTTTCTTTCTTTTTTTTAGCATTCATATAGCACTTTAATGCTTGCAAAACACTTCACAATTATTTTCTCATGCTCACAACAACCTTGGGAGGTAGGATCTAGTATGTTCCCCATTTTACAGTTAGGGAAACTGAGGTAGGTGGGTTAAGTGACTTACCCAATATCACACAATAAATATTTGGGGCTGGATTTGAATTTGTGTCTTCCTGGCTCCAGGCCTAGTGCTCTATCCACTGACCTACCTAGCAGTTCTAGTGTGTTGTTTTCATTGTGTATGTTTTCTCAAATTTTTTAAATAGTATTTTATTTTTTCCCCAATTGCATGTCAAGACAATTTTTAGCATTCCTTTTTACAAGATTTTGAGTTCAAACTTTTCTCCCGCCCTCCATTCCCTCCCTGCTTCCAAAAATGGGAGGCAATTTGATATATGTTATACATGTGCTATCATGCAAAACATTTCCATATTAGTCACAGTTGTGAAAGAAGAACTACAAAAAAGAATAAAGTGAAAAAAAGTATGCTTTCATCTGCATTTAAAGTCCATCAGTTCTTTATCTGGATGTGGATAACATTTTCTTTGGTGAGCTCTTTTTTACATGTCTTGAATCACTGTGTTGCTAATAAGAGCTGAGTGATTCATAGCTGATCATCATACAATGTTGCTGATGCTGTGTACAATGTTTTCCTCATTCTGCTCCTTCACTTTGTATCAGTTTATACAAGTTCTTCCAGCTTTTTTTCTGAAATCTGCCTGTTCATTTCCTATTGCACAGTAGTATTCCATAATATTCATATACCACACCTTGTTTAGCCATTCCCCAACTGATAAACATCCCCTCAATTTCCAATATTTTGCTGTCATGGAAAGGGCTGCTATAAGTATTTTTGCAAGTGTAGGTCCTTTTCCTTTTTTATGATCTCTTCAGGATACAGACTGAGTAGTGGTGTTGCTAGATCAAAGGGTATGCCCAGTTTGGCTGTCCTTTGGCCATAGCTCCAAATTGCTCTCCAAAATGGTTAGATCACTTCACAACTCTACCAACTGTGCATTAGTGTCCTAATTTTCCCACATCCTCTCCAACATTTATCATTTTCTTTTTTTATCACATTAGCCAATCTGATAGGTGTGAGGTTGTACCTCAGAGTTGTTTTAATTTGTATTTCTCTAATCAAAAGTGATTTAGAGCATTTCGTAATTTCTTCGTCTGAAAACTGCATGTTCATATCCTTTGACCATTTATCAATTGGGGAATGGCTTGTATTCTTATAAATTTGACTCAGTCCTCTATATATTTGAGAAATGAGGCCTCTATCAGAGACATTTGTCATAAAGACTGTTTCTCAGCTTTTGGCTTTCCTGCTATATTAGTTTCATTGGTTTTGTTTGTGCAAAAGCTTTTTTAATTTAATATAATCAAAATTCTCTATTTTACATTGTGTAATGCTCTCTATCTCTTGTTTGGTCATGAACTTGTAACTCACTTACCTTCTCCTTTAAGAATTTGGATACTATACTCCTTGGTACACATATGTTTAGTTTTGATATTACTTCACTGTCTATGGTATCTTTTAGCAAGATGTAGTTTCTTTCCTTATCTCTTTTCACTGGGTTTATTTTTGCTTGTGCTTTGTCTAAGATCAGGATCGCTACCCCAGCTTTTTTTTACTTCAGCTGAAGCATAATTGATTCTTCTTGTCCATTACCTTTACTCTGTGTGTGTGTCTCTGCTTCAAGCGTATTTCTTGTAAACAACATATTGTAGGATTCTGTTTTAGATCCACTTTGCTATCTACTTCTGTTTTATAGGACAATTCATCCCATCACCTTCACAGTTAGGATTACTAACTGTGTATTTCCTGCCATCCTATTTTCCTCCTGTTTATCCTTTTTCTTTTTCCACCTTTTCCCTCCTTAACAGTGTTTTGTTTCTGTCTACCTCCTCCCTCGGTCTGCTCTCTCTTCTCTCAGTGCCCCCCCCCCCCGCCCACTTTACTTAATCTCCTCCCCTTCTACTTTCCTGTCAGGTGAGATAGATTTCTATATTCAACTGATTATATATATTATTCCCTCTTTGAGCCAATACTGATGAGAGTAAGGGTCAAGTGATGCCCGTCGTCTACCCTCCCATATTTCCCTCTACTGTAATAAGTTTTTCTTGCCTCTTCACGTGAAATAATTTACCCTATTCTACCTCTCCCTCCCTTCTGCACCCCAGTGTACTCCTCTTCCTTATCCCTTAATTTTTTTTAACATTCCCGCAAATTCACCTTATACCTATACTCTCTGTCTATGTGTGTTCCTTCTAGCCGTGCCATTAGTGGTATAATTTCTAAGAATTTAAGATATCATCTTCCCATGTAGGAATGTAAAGGGATGGATACTTTATGTTTTCTTTTCCCTTTTTACCTTTTTAGGCATCTCTTGGGTCTTGATATTGGAGATCAAATTTTTTGTTCAATTCTGGTCTTCTCCTTATGGAAGCTTGACATCCTTCTAATTCATTGAATAAGCATTTTTTCCCATGAAGTATTAAGTTTAATTTCTCTGAGTAGGTGATTCTTGGTTATAGTCCTAACTTTTTTGCCTTCTGGAATATCATATTTCATGACCTCTGATCCTTTAATGTTGCAGCTGCTAAATCCTCTGTAATTCTGATAGTGGCTCCTCAATATTTGAATTATTTCTTTCTGGCCACTTATATTTTTTCCTTAACCTGACAGTTCTGTAATGTGGCTATAATATCCTTGGAATTTTTATTTTGATATCTCTTTCCTGTGGTGATCAGTGGATTCCTTCAATGCCTATTTTGCCCTCTGATTCTAGGATATCAGGGCAGTTTTCCTTGATAATTTCTTGAAAGGTGCCATACAGGTCCTCCTTGTAATTATGGCTTTCAGGAAATACAATGATTCCAACATTGTCTCTCCTGAATCTATTTTCCAGGTGAGTTATTTTTTTTCATGAGGTATTTTCTTCTATTTTTTATTTTTTTGAATTTGATTAATTCTTGATGTCTCATGGAGTCATTAACTTCCACTTGCCCAATTCTAACTTTTAAGGAGTCATTTTCCTCAGTTTGTTTTTGTACTTCCTTTTCCATTTGACCAGTTCTAATTTTCAAGCAGTTGTTTTCTTTTTCCAAGCTGTTGACTCTTTTTTTTCATAATTCTCTTGCATCACTCTCATTTATTTTTCCAGTTTTTCTTCTACCTCTCTTCTATGAATTTTAGGCTCCTTTTAGAACCTTCCATGAGTTCTTTCTTGACTTGAGACCACTTCCTGTTTTTATTTGGGATTTTGCCCATAGGTGTTTTGATATTTTTGTCCTCTTATGAGTTTGTGTCTTGATCTTCCCTGTCACCATCATAACTTTCTATGGTCACATTCTTATTTTGTTGTTTTTTGTTCATTCTTTTTGGCCTTTTTCTTTTCTTTCAAATTTGAGCTCTGATCCCAGGGTGGAAGAGGCACTGTCTGAGGCTTCTTGTGCTAGTGGCTACAGGCCCCAGCTGTTTACCTGGTGTTACACTGGTGTTGCTGTGAATCCCATGGGGAACCCTCGTGTCTGGTGCTGCACTGTGGAGGTGGGGAGAGGGGTGGCTGGCACTGCTGGAGGCTGTAGGGGTCTGGCAGCTTATCTGGTGCTGAACCTAGAATGTGCTGAGGTTGGCGAAGTGTTTCTGCATTTAACTGGGGTTACACTGAGCATATGGAAGTCTGGCCATTGGAAGTTGCTTGTTTGCCCAGGACTATGCTGAAGCACATGGCAGTTCTTAGAGTTGCAGTCTTCCCATTCCCCTACCTATGCTGAGGCATGTGGGAAGTCCTGGTGTTGCCATTTGTCTGCTCCACTGCACTGGGGCTCAGGATCTCCCACTGGTTTGCTGAGGTGGGGATTGCTGCTGGCTTGCTGGGATGCATCCTGTCCTGGACCATGTTCCTCTTTTACTTAAGTGAGATAGACCTTTCTTGCCAATCTTCCAAATTTTTTGGGTTAAAAGATTGTTTCACACTGTCTTTTTGCTGGTTCTGCTGTTCCAGGATTTATTTTGGGGTGCTATCTTATGGTTGTTTGGAGATGAATAAGGGAGAGTTATGGTGATTTACTACTTACTCTGCCATCTTGGGTTCCAGAAACTTCACCATCACATGGCATAATTCTTAAGCAATCCCAAACTTACAAATAGATATCACAATCACCCCCTGAAATATAGTTATACAAATTCAACAGAGAACATTCTACAACATTTATCAGGAGTTATCATTTGCCTTGTGCTTAAAAGAGACATATCCCAATCCAGGCAAATAAAGAAATAGGAAAAAATGGAATAAAACAATTAACAAAAAGGACAAAGAGGAAAGGAAATATAAAGGAAAACCAAGTTTTCCATTTCTGAAAAGGTCTAGACTGGGCTGAGTTCCCAGAATAGGTAGGGCTCTCCCCACAGAGATTAGGGGAGATTAACTTGAAATGACCCTTGGTACCTCTATAACTACAAAGTTCTACTTTAATTGAGCCAGGAATTTGTCCACCCTCTTTCTCTTCCACCAAGGGAAACACACACAGATCAAGTTTAATCCAGGTACAATGAGAAACCAGACATTCTTGGGTGGAAACTTTTCCATCATTATCTTAGTACATAAGATAATTCCCCTAAAGGTCCAGACAGTATCTGCCCAAAGGATTCCTATCAATGCAAGGGATAAGCCAAATGGAGTTCCAAGCTTGCTCAACAATGGAATCAAGTGGGTTTGTTTCAAAAAGAAAGAAAATAAAGTCAAATGATCCCTGAACATGTGTGAGACTCCCAAAGGGATTAAGTCCTCAGGGTTGATTAGAATGAGCCTCTAAAAAACTGGACAAGGTCTCTCAACTCTAGTATCAAGACACAGAGGCTTGGCCCCTGGAAATTTAGGCTGGGAATCCTGTGCCATTGCCTATTCTCTACCCAGTGGTGCAGTTCGAACTAGGCTTGATCCAGGATAACCTGCCTCTGGTGAGAAGGGTCTCTCTTTTCTCATATTCACTGGATCATTAACAAACCCCAACCATTCATCCCTAATAGGCCCATTCAACCTTTTTAAATGAGGTTACCAAGCTAGTAGATTAGAGGAATGCTATAGCTATAGATTATCTAAATTTTAGCAAAGCACTTGATAAAGTATAATTTTTTTAACCAGATTTGTAATTTCATTCATATAAGGAAGTCCCAGGGAGGAAAACTCCCTCGACTAATACAGATGAGCAATTCTTCTCCAATTTGTAGTCTTAAAGAGTTGCCTGGGGATGCTGAGTGGTTAAGTAACTTGCCAGGGTCATGGAATCAGAGCGTATTAAAAGCAGGTCTCAAGGTTTTCCTGATTCTGAGTCCTGGCACACTTTCCATTATACTACATTGCCTCTCATCTTATCTCATAGGACTCTTACATAAATGAAGAGAGATATGTATTAAACAATAGTATGATATGCTGAATTCAGAACTGGTTGAGTGACCAGACCCAAATGTCATCATTATTAGCTCAACGCCACTTTGTATGAGGTCTCCAGTGGTGTGCTCTGTGTTTAGCCTCACGCTGCTTGCCATTTTTATCGCTGACTTGGCTAAAGTCAGTTGGCATGTTCATCAGATTTTCAAAGGCAAAAATCTGGAAGAGGTAGCTAACTCAGTGGACACCAGATTCAGGATCCAAAAGAATCCTAATGAACTAAAGAATTGAGTTGAATCTAATAAGATTCTGTGAAATTGTTTGATGACTTTGAGGAATTCTATAGAAGGGGGTTATGTGTCAGGACAGAGCTTAGATTCAATGACCTTTAAGATTCTGTAAGTTTTGAGACAGAAGACTCCAGGTACTGCCACATGATGACAACTATCACAGACATTCTATTGCCAAGTCCAGAAGCCTGGGAAAAAAAAAAAACACTTGAATCACCAAGCCTTGGTGGTAATCAGTGAGGAGAGGCCTAAGGTAATGGAATAACCCTGATGCAATTATATATTGATTGGGAGCATTATAGCCACTTCTGATTGTCTCTTATTGATACAAATCCACTGGGCAGCCTGATCAGATACAGCTGAGCAGGAACAAGGAAAGGGAAAGAGGAAGAAACAGAAAGAACAAGACAGAGAAAGAGGGAGCCAGACTGCTCAGTCACTTCAGTTGTCTGGCATTTAAAGCTCTTCTACTACATTGCCTCTCATGCCAGCCCCTTGCTATCTTTCTAGTCTTCTTACGTTCTACTTTATTCTCCTTTTGTGTAGTCTGTGATCCTGCTGAACTTGCCTATGTGCCCTTCCTCATACATGATATTCCAACTCTCATTTACGTGTCTTTTTTTTAAATTTTATTTTTAATTTATGGAATAAAAGTCATCCTGGGGAAGATGGAGGAGTAGGTCAGAAATTTCCAGGCTCTCCAGATTTCCTCTACAAACAGATAGAAAATCAACACAAAATGAACATAGAGCTACAAAAAACGAGGGGGTGGGAGGGTAAAGTGGTTGTCCCCCAAGACAGCTTGAGAGGACCTCAGAAAAGACAAGACCTCCATGTCTTTTCATTGGTTGTCCCCCATGTTTGGAATGTTCTCCCTCCTTGCCACTTCCTCCTGGCTTCCCTGGCTTTCTTCAAGATTCAGCCCAAATCCCACCTGTGGCAGAAGCTTTTTCTGGTCCCCCTGCTGCTAGTTCCTTTCTGAAGTTACCAACTTATGCATGATACATACATACGTACACACACACACACATATATATATATATGTATGTATGTATGTTGTGTGTGTATCTTATATATATATATACACTTATAAATATATAACTACTTAAATACTATCATTTCATTTGGCAAATATCATCTCATTTGATCCTCATAACAATACTGGAAGGTAGATTCTGTTATTATCTTTATTTTACAATTGAAGAAACTGAGGCAGACAGAGGTTAAGTGATTTGTCTAGGGTCATGCAGCTAATAAGTATCTGAGGCCAGATTTGAACTCAGGTCTTCCTGCCTCCAAGCTAAGAGCTCTTATTCACCACTCCACCTAGCAGCCCCATAGCAGTTCCACTCATCTGTTGTAGACTGTCTACACCTGCTCTAGAGCCTAGAGGGGGATCAGTTTGGGGACAGAGTAAAGGACAGTAGATCATTATTGATGACTGTTGTATTTTCTTTCTCTCTCATTGCAAGCTTCAAACTATACCCTCTCCTTTCTTTTTCTCCCTTCTCCCTAATTCACGGAAGTCTCACAGAACTTGTATACTGGAACAGGAACCATCAAAAGAAGAAAAAGGCATAGGGAGGTTTATGCATAATTCATATAGGACTGCATCACACCTCCATTACCCCTCCCATCCCCCCCTTTTTTCTCCCTTTTTTTTTCTTTCTCTTAAGAGATTCCCAGGAAGGACACTCTTGGTGTTGCCACACAGAGAGCAAAGAGAAATGCTACAAGGGACTTAGGAGGTTTTGTAATGGACAATGGCAGCTTTTGGAGGTCAGGCGTTGCCAGTAGACACAGACACATCTTTGTCCACTATCCCCAAGATTGGCAATAGGAGAATGGAGGCCAGGTGGTGGTCTGTCAGAGGCCTATTCCAGAACTAATGTTGAGGAAGTGAAATGAGAGCATGGGACTGGACTGAGACTGAGTCCAGGGTGTCAGAAACTATCAGCTACAATAGAGAAGTGAATCCCAGCCTGGGAAACTGGATTCTCTCCCCCTATACTGGCTTTGCCTTCTAGGAAAAGGTCTGAAGTCCAGAACTTGGGCCTGAGGACACAGAGTGTCTCCCTCTCTCTTTCTTTATCTCTCTCTCACACACGCACACATACATACATACACGCGCGCACACACACACACACACACATACACACACCTCATCTTGCATGAAAAAGCTCCTGCCACAGGCCTGTTCTCCAAGAACCCCAAAGAAATGAAAGGGTAAGAAGTTTTGAGACAACCAGGCAAACCACTCCCCTGCAGTGGCGCACTTGATACTTTCTTTGTAATTTTGCCTATGTCCAATAAACCATGAAGTCGCAGAATGTCAGACTGGACTAAGAAGAGCCTAAGATGCTAAAAGGGGAGTAGAAACTGAATTTCTTACAATTCTCATAGTTTAGAGCCTTATCTCATGTTACCCTTAAATCAAACCTGAACCCATATTAATGAGACTTTTCTTCTTGCCCAGCCATCTGGTGTGTGGTAGGTGGGTATCTGACATAGCTACACTAGAAAAGACCTTCTGTGGAGGTGTTGGAGACCTCAGAAGGAGAAGGCTCTATGAGGAAATTTTCCCCCAAACCTTCCTGACAGAGCCCTCTTCCTCTTCCTCAGTCGTGGTTGGATATTGACTCCCTCCCCCATCCCAGTTCCTATGGAAGGGAACCCAAAATTTTTGCTACTCTCCAACCCTCAGGTGTGCTCCCCACCTCTTCCAAATGGCTGTGCAGCCAGACCCTTCCCCCAGTCCCTGTAAGCCCCAACTGGCAGCCACACCCATTACTCAGCTGAGCAAAGAGTCACCAAATACAGTCCTTCTGGTAAGACATAGGACCACAAAGATTTACCATTGTCCACTGCCATTATACACTTCAGATCCCCAGCATTGCCATCAAACCTTCTGATATGCACCCTAAAAAGATGGACTTTACCATCTACTCTTCTGCATTACCCTTAGTCCCAAAGGGCCTTTCCATCTGACCTGCAGCTAAAACCCTCCTATGTCTACTGCCTCCTCCAAATCAGATGTGAGGTCCTTGAGATTAGGAATTATTTTGCTTTCCTATTCGTAGCCCCAAAGGCAGGTAGGTAGTGTGGCAGGTAGAGTGCGTGCTGGGCCTGAAGTAAAGAAGATTCATCTTCCTGAGTTCAAATCTGGCCTGAAACACTTCCTAGCTCTGTAACCCTGGGCAAGTCACTTAACCCTATTTGCCTCAGTTTCTCATCTATAAAATGAGCTTGAGAAAGAAATAGCAAACCACTCCAGTATCTCTGCCAAGAAAACCCCAAATGGAATCACAGAGAGTCAGACATGACTGAACAACAAAACTTGTATTCCCAGAGCTTAACAAAATGCTTCCAACATAGTAAGTGCTTGATAAATACTTTTTATTTCATTCATTCAGGCCCAATGAGATAGTTTTCCATACTGATTTCATTTCTGTCAGTTTACAAGAGTATATTAGGCAGGGATGGTCTTCACTGCTAATTCAGTCCATCAAAAGTTACCTAGGACGCCCACCCAGTACACACACAGCCTACACTAAGTTTGTCCCATAAATGCAAAGTAATTTCAGGGCAAAGAAAAAACCAGCAACTGGTGGGATTAGGAAAATTTTCACGTAGAAAGTAGAATTTTAGCTGATACTTAAAGGGATTTCAAGAGACAAAACTGAGGAGGGAGAATATTCCTGGCATAAGGGATAGCCTGAATAAAGGCATTAATTTGTTAGATCTAATATTATATGCAGGAAACAGCAAGTCAGCTGTTTAGCTGAAGCACAATTTCATGAAGATAAGTAATGTGAACTCAGTCTAAAAAGATAGATTGGAACTTCATTGGGATGGGCTTTAGATGTTAAACAAGAGAGCTTTTATTTTGTACTAGAGGCGAGAGGAAGCCATTGGAAGCTTCAGGAGCAAGGACATTCAAATTTCGCCTCCCTAATGACTCAAGAGGTTGGTTATTTAATGAAGACCAAATGGGGATCTATTGACATTCAAACAAAATAACATTACACAGAGGAAAAAAAAAATCTGTTCAGAGTTCAATAGCCACAGACTTCACCTCTAACATTGATTTATCATTTTGATGATTCCAGCCTGATGACCACACAAGAAAATAGCTCTATGAAACTTCTGACAGATGTACCAACATGGGAGGTGGGGGGGGTGAAACAACTCAAAGCTTACAACCTAAAGATAACAGGTCAGGAGCACCATCTTCTTCACTGAAAGGGAGCACTTTAAAAAAAAAAGCCAGAGGATTACATTCAAAATCTGGCATAATAATACCTTGATTAGTAAACCACTTAGAAACAAGATCTTCCAAAGCTGTGGTAAATAAATGAACCAACAGGATTTTCAGAAATCATTTGAATCAGAGCCACATAGATTAGCAGCTACATGAAGAATAATTCTGTTCACAGCTTTGATTTCTTTCTTACCAAATAAAGTTAAATTGGGCCTGCCTTCTATGAAGTCTGTCTTCTGTCCCCAGAAACCTTCTTCTCTATCCTACCCTACTCCCCTTAACTCCAGGTGCCTTCTTGGTCTCTTCAATCCCCTCTTTCTTACTCAAACTAGGAAGAATTGGACATCAATTCATTAATATTTGAGGATCAATTTATACTTTGACTAAAAATCATTCACACTACTACTCCATAACAAACAAACATATTTCAAGCCTTTTATGAAAATGCATCATGATGGTTCTGAGCTTTATTGAAGACAGTTCCTGTATCCATAAGCAGTCAAGATTTGGTGAGATTATCACAGGGACCTCAAAAACACTCTACACTCTTTGTTAACCTTTCTTCTATCATGGGCCCCTTTAGCATTCCAGTGAAAGCCTATCGACTTCTTCTCAGAAAATGTTTTTAAATGCATAGGGTTGCAACAGAAACCAATCATATTGAAATAAAGTTACCATTTTTTTTAAAGCTCATGGACCCTGAAGTTAAGAATCCCTGCTCTAGATCTGTTTGACTAGTCCTGCAGACCACTACAAGTGGCTAAAAAGACACAGTGTTGCAGAATATCAATCAGAAAGAATGTCAGAGACCATATAAATAAACTGCATTTGAACAAGACTCCTCTCTATCATAAGTCCAACAAGTGTTCATCCAGTCTTTTCTCGAAGACCTCTAATAAGGAAGAAATTACTAACTGCCCTCTGGGGCAAGCAGAGTGACAGCTCTTCATGCACCTGAACACAGCTCTCATGTCCCTCCCAAGTCCAATTTTCCAGGCTAAATAGCCCTGTTCTTTTTTTTTTCTGATCTTTGTTCTAAGCACTCTTCTAAATGCCTAACTTACTATGAACCCTAAAATTGTGTTGACTTTTTGATTATCAGGCCACATGTTGACTCATGCTGAGTTTTCGATCCACTAAAATCCCGGATCTTTTTCAGCTCAACTGTTATCTATGCCTCCCCGATCCCCAACCCCAGCCTTGGAAGAGAATTAGGGTTTTATATTTAACTCTCAAATTTCATTATAAGTAGAGTTGGCCAAGTGTTCCAGCCAGTCAAGATCCTATTGGACTCTGTCATTCAGTACAGTAGCTATTCCTCTCAGATGCACATGATCTGCAAATATAGCTTATGTTATAAGCTTACATGGCTATATAGCCTTCATCCAAGTCTTAATAAAAATGTTCACTAGAATAAGACCAAGAACAGATTCCTGTGGGACTCCTTTAGAGAGATCACTTCGAAGTGATATAGAATTATTAATGACTACTCTTTTTAAATTAATTTATTTATTTTTAGTTTTCAACATTCAATTTTACAAGTTTTTGAGTTTTAAATTTTCTCCCCCTCCCCAAGACTGCCTGCAATCTGATATAGGCTCTATGTGTACATTCTTATTAAACATATTTTCACATTAGTCATGTTGTAAAGAAGAATCAGAACAAAAGGGAAAAACCATGAGAAAGAAAAAAAAGAGAGAAAAAATGGTATTCTTCAATCTGCATTCAGACTCCACAGTTCTTTCTCTGGATGTGGATAGCATTTTCCATCATGAGTCTTTTTAGAGTAATGACTTCTCTTTAGGTCCAGTTACTCAACCAGTTCAGCTAACTGGACTCTCATCTAGTCCTCCTTTCTCCTTTTTCACAAGGAAATCTGTTTTCACTATCCCGAATTAATTCAATTTAATATACCTTTATTACATACCTGCTGTTACATAGTAAATACCAAGGGCTTAATAAACTACAGGGAATGCTGGGGCCTGGCCTTATTTGAAGACTATAGGGCTCTTGGCTTAGCCCCACAGGTTGTCTTCATAACATATGCTTGCCAAATCTTCCCTGACTGACAAAGCACAGTTTCTAACACAGTACATCATCCTCACATACTAAGGATCTGATAAATGTTTGTTGAATTGGTCACTGGAGGAGACCATTGGTCAGAGCTTAGATAGAAGTATGACTATATTAAGTTAAGCATCTATCAGAGTAATATACTGAATGGAGATCTTGTAGCGTGAAAGGGTTAAGGTACCCCACACTCTACCAAGGATGGAAGGAGACAGCTGGGAAGATTTGGCTCCTAGGGAGAGAGAGACTATCACTTCCTTACCCATCTCCTCCTACCTGTAAAATGGAAGAAAAAAAAGATACATCCTTCCTCATCCGTTTTGAGCATGACTGAGCTTATTTCATTATCTGCCACTTTCTTCCTTTTAATTCTCTTAGTATAGCCTAAGGCCTAACAGCAAGTGGAGCATGGCTGTAATAAAGCGAATAAATACACAAATAAGCTTGTGAAGTATTTTGATTTACTGGGAAAGAAAGATACCATATAAAATTCCAGTGCTGTTTTTGGCATCACGTATTTGGCCAGAGTCACTTCCTTTAATCATTCACCTCTTTGAGAATAAAGGTGGCTTCCCTGTAGAAAAGAGATAGGGAAAGCCTGGAAAATACAGTCTCAGACAAAAACTTAGCCTAATATAGAGCCAGTATCTTCAACGGATGCCCCTCTGGAGCTAGTCAAGGCCAGTTCCTGAGTCCATGCTGCCCTCAGAGAGACACCAGCAGACAGGATCTCTAGAGAGCAGTCTCTGCTTTCCTAGGAACCCAAGGATAGGGAATCATCTGTCTTGTGTCAATTCTGAAAGGACTGGGTGATCTCCAGACTCGTACTACAGATTAACTGGGGAAAGAATTCTAGGAACAATAGGAGAGAGGAATCTCCTGGTTCCCATTTTGTTATTTTGAAATTTCTAAACTTCCTTCTCTGTAATACTCTCTCCTCTTATGTTATCAACCCTTCCTCTCTTCTCTTTCACAGTCAGCTTCCTAGAAAAATTTCTTGCTACTCAGTAATCCTCTGGTTCCTTTCCTGACTCAAATAAATCTGCTCCCTCCAAAAAGTTACTAATGATGTCATAACTGGAAAAGCCAACAGTCTTTCTTTCACCTATCTTTATCATTCCTTGATTCCTCTATAGTATTTGACATTGCTAACCTGTTCCCCTCACTCCCCTAAATGTGCTCTTCTTTTGCATTGTTTGTGGCACTGATCTCTCTTAGTTTTCTTCTTTGCTGTCTGACCACTCAGTCTCATACTCTACCTACTAAATTTGGGTGTACCCAAGGCTTTGTTCTGGGCCCTCTCCTCTTCTTAAACTATACTCTATTAGTGATCTCATCAGCTGCCCTGGGTTGATCTCTTCATAGAAGACTCCCAATTCTAGTCTTTCTCATGAATTCCCATCCACTCCACCAACTGTCTATAGGACCTTTCAGATTAGATTATATCACATAAGCATCTCAAATTTAATGAGTCTAAAGCAGAATTATCTTTTCCCCAAATCCATCCCCCCATTCCTCTTCCTAATCTCTCCCTCTCTCCTCCTCCTCCTCTTCCTCCTCCTCCTCTTCCTCCTCTTCCTCCTCTTCCTCCTCCTCCTCCTCCTCCTTCTCCTCCTCCTCCTCCTCCTTCTTCTTCTTCTTCTTCTTCTTCTTCTTCTCCTTCATCCTTCCAATTACCCAGCTTTGCATTATTAGAGTTACTTCCAACTCCTCACTTTTCCTTACCTCCCTCATCCATTCAGTTGCCAAATTTTAGTGATTGTTCCTCTACAACATCTCTTGCTTCCTCTCTCTTCTTTTTACTCATATGGCCAATAGCCTAGAGTCAGGCCAGGGGTGCACTGGAGTCAGCTCATACTGACTCTCCTGAAAGCGAATTGTTAAATTTTCAGTGTGATCATTTACAATTCAGAAGTCATCAAATGCTACAAATCAGGGTTGGATTTATTGTTTTTTGACTTGTCTAGACTTAAAAAAATAGTGGAGAAAGTATTAGTAGTGAAGATTAAACTTAAAAGTGTATTATGTGTATATTGGGGGTGGGGGAAACTGGTTGTTAAATATTTGCTCACATATCACTGGTTCGGGTCATTACCATTCACCTAAACTATTGCAAAAGCCCGCTAATTGATCAACCTGCCTTGCCTCCCTCCTCTCTAAGCCTTCCTCTACATAGTTGCCCAAGTGACATTCCTGAGGCAGGTAGGTGGTGCAGTGGATATAATGCTTGGCCTGAAGTCAGAAGGACTCATCTTCCTGAGTTCAAATCCAGCCTCAGACACTCACTAGCTGTGTGACCCTGGGCAAGTCACTTAACACTGTTGCCTCAGTTTCCTCATCTGTAAAATGATCTGTACAAGAAAATGGCAAACCACTCCAGTATCTTTACCAAGACAACCCTAAATTATACATCCAGCCCCATCCCCTCCCTGCTCAAAAAGCTCCAGTGTCTCCTCCTTAGCTCTAGGATAAGATACCAACTCTTCTGCTACTCATCTAAAACCCTTCACAATCTGGCTCTAGCTCATCTCACCAGACTTATTACCCAGTACTCCCTTCTGCTAACGCTATCATCCAGCCCACACTTGTCTACTTGCTATGCCTCTAACACAAACCCCATCTCCCTTCTCCACATGTCTGTATATGATCTTCTCCGTGTCTGGAATGTACTTCCTCCTCACCTCCACTTTCTAGAATCCCTTGCTTCCTTCAAAGCTCAACATAAACAGTATCTCTTACATGAGGCCTTTCCTGTTCCTCTAGTTGTAACTACTTCCTCCATCTAGAAATTGCCTTCTGTTTAATTTGTGTGTATTTTACATTTATTTATATGCAGGGGTATGCTAGAGCCAGCTCAAAGGGGTAAGAGCCAATTGTTAAATTTTCGATGTGAGCATTTATGCCTCAGAAATCCACAAATGCTACAAATCAAGGATTGATTTTATTGTATTATGGGCTGTCTAGACTTAAGAAACTAATGAAGAAAATGTTAATAATATAGATTAAACTTAAAGTGTGATGTGGGTACATTTTTCCCCCAAAGGGTCAATTGTTAAACATTTATCAGCACACCTGTGCTTACGTGTGTGTACAGTTCCACCCCCACCCCTACAGAACACAAATTCCTTGAGGACAGGGATTTCATATATTCTTGTTATTCCTAGCACCTAGCACAGTGCCTAGTGCATAGCTTGCCCTTAATAAATGCTTGTTGAATGACTGATCGATCTCTTTACTATAATGACAAAGTAGCCAGAATCTATCTGATCCCCATCACCAGAGGCATCTCTGATGCTAATGTTCATTGGCACCAGCTGATTGCCTCCAATAGGTGTAGCAGATGATAAGAGTATGCTTCAGCTTACAGCAAATGAATTGACTCAGAGGGAAACAAACAAATAAGCTCACACACCAGGACAGCCAGGGAGGGATCCCAAATTCTGCAAGAAGGAAAGTCTCTGATTGCCCCAGTTCCACAAGAGCATCCTAGCTGTGCAGCCCCCCAAACTTCTGGCTCCGAAAGTGTGAGAAAAGCAGCTGATGAGCAGCCCAGTGTCGGGGGAGCACCCAATGCTGATACGGACTACATAGTTCCAAGATGGCAGCCAATGAAGACTCTCAAGCTTCTGGTGCAGTTGCTCTCCCTCTGCTGTATGCCTGTGACCTAATTCTCCCTTGTTCCTCCATGATAGCTGTTCCTTCTATAACCTGTGACTGTGGTGGGTGGGCATGGATTTATTTGCTTCCTGTCAAGCACTAATCCCAGAGCCTCAGGACATTTCCTAGAATCAAAGTTATCAATGTCCAAATAATCTTATAAAATCCCACCTTTTACAGAAAGCCTGCCCCAACCCCTCTTAATTCTAGTGCCTTCCCTTTGCTAATTAGTTCCTATTTATCTTGCATCTAGCAGGTTCTGTATATATTTGCTTGCACGTTGTCTCCTCCATTTGATTGTAAGCTATTTGAGGATGGGGACTGTCTTTCTGCCTCTTTTTTTCCTCTTTGCTTCCTCTTGAAACTCTTTGAGGTGAAACACTCTTTTATCCTTTTATACTGCTTTTATACTTACATTTCCAGAGTTTAACGCAATCCCTGATGCATTTTGTTGTATCCTATTCTTTATGACCTCATTTGGAGTCAAGGGTACTGGAGTGGTTAGTCATTTCCTTCTCCAGCCCATTTTGCAGATGAGGAGACTGAGGCAAGCAGGGTTAAGTGACTTGCCCAGGGTCACACAGCTAGTCATTGTCTGAAGCTGGATTTGAACTCAGGAAGATGAGTCTCCCTGACTCTAGGCCCAGCCTGAAGTGCTTAATAAATTTTTTTTCATTCATTTATCCTTGTCCCAGGTCTACCCATAAGTGCAAAACTAACCCAATATACCAAAACTGGTTCATCCAGGCCCAACAGGCCATTGGGAGTAGACAGGCTGACACTAGAGGTGCCCTAGACTAAGTAATTCTGACATACTTTGGGAATAATGATAATGTTCCCTTACGTTGTCAAGGAATTTTTAGGTTTCTTTTTCCAAAACAAAATTATTACATCTATTTACAGATCATATTTTAGAGCTTGCAGAGACCTCAGAAGCCATCTAATCCAACCCATCATTTTACAGATGAGGAAATAAAAGTCTAGAAAGGTTAAATGACATCCCAGTGTCACACAAACAGTAAGTATCAGAAGTGGGATTTGAACTCAGGTCCCCTGACTCCGTACCATGCTGCCTACCTTAACTTACTTCATCTTCACAACAGCTGCACAGGTATGCTAAGACAGATACTATATTCATTTCAGAGATAAGGAAGCTGACACACAGAAAATCAAAGTTATTTGTCAAGGATACAGAACTGCTTGGTGTTGGTACTGGATCCAGAATGCAAAATTGTTATGTCTGTTAAGTGAAGCTAATTACCTGGACCACTGAGTCATAGAAAAAGAAGCTAAGTGACTTGCCCAACATCACAATGAGACCACAAGAATCATACCTTGCAAATCCCCAGCTTGGTAGCCATTTTAATCAGGTACAGATTTCAGAGATGTCAAACACACCTCCCAGGAAAGGGGGTGGGCAGCCTTCAACACTACCAAGTGAGTCTGAATCAGATCAAAATGTAACTATAATATTTAACAAAATAAATAAAAATGCAATAGAACATAATATTAATATGAGGTCTTCTAAGTCAATATGCCACCCACAGGGACCCTTCTATGTATGGGTTAGTGGCCCTATTTCTGCTTGGGTTTGACTATGACCTTAGAGATCCCTTCTAAATCTTAAATCTTTTGGCTCTGTGATCTTAAGTTTGTGTCCTTTGAGATAAAGCAAAAGGGAGTCCTGAGTAAGTCTTGGCCCAACTAGGGACTATTGTCCCTCGAACCATCCCAGCTCACATGGGAACAACCAAATCCGCTGCCTGGTACTATTTCTGAATTCATCAAATAGCATACCATTTGTCATTCTGTGTCTTTAAAGAGAGTGGAGCTATAGCTAATGTTCGACAACAGGTACAATTCCAAACATTACAGTAGCCTACAGGGCTGTTTAATGTTCAGAGTTCTTTGCATACACACACACACACACACACACACACACACACACCCCAAAACCAAAAATCTAAAACAAAACAAAACCAAAAAACCCATTCCGGAAACAGAGAACTGCAGGTCCCAACCCCTGTGAAGTGTGAACAGTTTAATTTATCAGGTAGGTCAACCAAGAAAGATACAATCACAAAATCAAAAGCGCAATCACCCCATCAAGTGAGTATTTTCTGGTGTTCTCATTTCCACTAAACATTAGACAAACCCTCTGGCCAATGTTAACATTAGCTGTGACACAGGTACAAACTTAGTTGGACACTAGCCTGTTGACACATTAGCTTGCTATCGAACATTAATTTTAACATTGGCATAAGCAAACGGAGACGGAGGGTGTTCTATTATGAGCTCAGTTACTGAGTTAACAATCCACATAATTCAGGCAAAGGGGAAAAAATCCTTTTAGCACCATGTGATTGAGGCTATTGATCTGAAGAAAATCCAGATCATCAAATTCACTGGAAAATTGTTCACCTCTCAACTTTCCTTTGCCTACTTAAGGCAAAACTAGGCATCTCATCTGTCTCTACACATACGGAGGAAGGCCACTCCATTATCATCTTCAGGAGGTGCTCCTCTTTCTTACCAACCACAGGTTGACTTCCATAGGCAATCTCGAAGCAAAGCACCTAGGAGAATATGGACAAATATTACCGATCCTAGACAAAATTGTGAAGAGGGTCAAGTTTGCCTTTGTGTCCCTGTGATAGAACTAATATATCTACCAATATTTTCCCACAACATGGATTAGGTCCATTCCTCTTCCTTCCTTCCCAACATGAATTAACTTTCCTTAAAAGGAGAGAAAGCTGTCCCTGGGACCTGACTGGCCTCAACTTCCCTGACACACCTTCTTGATCACTCATGGACATAAAAAGTCCCAGCCATGCAGAGTCTGGGTACCTACTTGATGAATTTTTTTAATTTATTTATTTTATTCTGAACTTAAGAAATAAAATAAGCATTTCTGTAACAGTAGAATAGGAAAAAAAAAAGACGATTGCCCATGAAACTACAAATCTATTATGAACTACTTGCTATTCCTTCTAAATATGTAATAAAGTTATCATGTAACTTTCTTTTTTTTCTTTTTCCCCTCTTTTATCTTCCTTCCCCTCCCCCTGCCCTGGAGCATATATGTCACCATGTCCTTCATCATGTCCTGCCCTGATAACCAGATGCATTTCCATATCAAGGGGTAGCACATTCAGGGAAACTAAGTGCCACTATTATCTTTGCTGCATGTCCTTGCTGTGCTAGGGCAAAGTAATCTTCCTTTTATTAACTATTTCATGATTTGTTGTGCTCATTTAGTCCCATCATTGAACATGAACCTAAGGAGTGCTGGCATTTGAAACAATTCCAATACCCCCCATTTTCCTCTTTTGGACATTTTTAGGGAGATAACTGGAGACCAGACCAGTGAGCTCTGGTTAAAAAAAAAAAAGAAAATGTGTATGGTTAGCCTGGAGGAAGCTTGATCAGAGACCAGAGGGACAGTTTATCTGTTTTCAAGTATTTGTAGTTCTGCCATGTGGATTTGGAATTGGACTTATTCTGCTTGGTCCCAAAGAGCTTCCCAATCCATTGTTTGTTCATCCTATCTCTTGCACACATCCCCTCCTCCTCACTCACATCAATGCCCTAATTAATTCAGACCCTTTTCTCCTTTCACTTAAACATTCTAATAACCTCCTAATTGGCCTCTCTTTTTCTAGACTCTTCCCATCTCCAACTCATCCTCTATGTAGGTTCCAAAATAATCTTACTAAGTCACAGAATACTCACCTTCTCAAAAATATTCCTTAACTACCTATTGCTTTGGGATGAAATACACACTCCTCCTCTTGGCATTCGAGGTTTTCCATAATCTAGCTCCCATCTGCCTCTCCATTCAGTCGTATTCCCCTTACTTCCCTCCTCGTGTTCTCTGTTCCAGACAAACTGTCATGTTAGCTGTTCCTCAAACTCAACATTCCATCTCCTTCCTCCAGGCATTTGTATAAAATGTCCTCAAAGCCTAGAATGCACGCTCTCCTCCTCTAAGTCCCTCAGAACCTTTACCTTCCCTTGATCTGTTTGGGCCCTCCGTCTTCTATGAAGGATTCCGCCTTTTTCTCAGGCATTTAGAGCTGACTTTCTCCTGAAGTTACATAGTATATGCATGTTGCATTTTCCCTTCTAGAATGCAAACTCTGTGAAGGGCAATAACTATTTTGTATCTCCAGGGCCTCAGCGCAATGGTTGGCACATAGTAGGTGCTTAATAAATGTTTGTTGAACTCAATAGAATCGAGTTGAATGAAATTAAGAGGTACAGTGCAAAGACTGGTGGATTTGGAGTCAAAAGACCCAGGTTCAAATCTTAGCTCTGCTCGGTACTACATGTCTGACCCTGTACAGATCACTCTCTGGGCCTCATCTGTAAACTGAAGGGGGAGACTAAGTTACCTTTGAGGTCCTTTCCAGTTCTAGATGTATGTTCCTGTGAATCACTAAGGATGTTTTTATTCAGGGATATGTTGGACTAGGTGACCTCTCCAACCCTGAGACTTCTGTGGTTTCATGATTCTTTATTCCTCCCTCCATTCCTTCACTCCCCCATGACCATTCTTGGGACACAATGGTCTCATACTATCTTCTGATATCATCAATAGGAAAAAATCTCTGATAAAATAATTGAAACTAAAGTTTAGTGACTTAAAGTCTTACCTGTCCCAGGAACACTTGCAGCTAGGTGACACAGAGGACAGAGAATTAAACTTGGAATCAGGAAGACCTGAGTTCAAATCTTGCCTTAGACCCTGGGCAAGTCACTTAACTTCTGTGTATCAGTTTTCCCAACTATAAAATGGAGATGATTATAACACCTACTTCTCAGGTTTGCTGTGAGGATCAAATGAGATAATCTTTGTAAAATACTTACCACGGTGCCTGGTACACAGTAGGCACTTAACAAGCACTCTTTCATTCATTCACCTAAAGATGATTTACAGGGTAAAGGTTTCAGGAAAAGGAAGGAGCACTGAACCAGGAATCAGAAATGACCTTGACCTTCACCTTCACCACTCTGAACCTTAGCTTCTCCATATGTAAAGGAAGGGCAAAGTAATTGAACTACTAACATTATAGGAATAGGATCAGACCAGGAGATTTCTAATTTTCCTTCCAGCTCTAAATCTACAGAGTGTGCAATGCTGTTAACTGTGCCCTACATAGACGGGCGAGGTGGTGGTGGTGATAATGGTGGCCATTATAATTATCTTGGCACTTTGTTAAGAGAGATATTTGCAGGCAAACGATTCTGAACAGAATGCCTGCTATCACCCCACAAAGCCGACCCCTAATCTCCCTATATTCAGGCAGCCCAGGGAGCAGACAGATATTGCATAGATATACCTGCTGGGCAGGCCATACACTGAGTAAATCAGCTTCTGCTTCTTCTTCTTCTGTTTTTTTCTCTTACCTCTATTTATTTTGCCAAGGTCTTTGCTGAAAGGATCCCCGGCAGCATCAGCAATTTCATCTAGAGGAAGAGGGTTGAAAAAAGGGAAGCTGGGAGCTCCAGCATTCCTCTGGCACACTCTGGCTTGCTCGCACACATACACAAACACACACACACACACACACACACACACACACACACACACACATGCACACACACCCACAACCACACTGCTGAGCCCATGTGCACCACAGCGATAAGGAGCCTTTTCAAACGCTGCAATTCATCACCCTGGCCCAGGCAGAAGGAGGCTGCCTCTGTGTGCATGTGGGTGTGTGCACTCGGCGACAGGGGCTGCAAGTCTGTGTGGGAATGTGAGGGGCCTATTAGCAACCATTCACAGGCATCAGGATTGAGTCTGTTGTGCCACAGGGACAACGCAGAACTATGGCAGAAAGATTACAAGCAAGAAGGGGGAGGGAGGAAGAGAAGGAAACAGAAAGAAAGGCTTTCATCCTCTGACTCCCTGCCCCCTTCAGTAGGCCCTCGTTCAGTCACCTGGAAGGTAACATTGGCAGAAGGAAGGATGGGGAGGGAGAGAGAGCCTCCTAGCTATACCCTTGAGACAAGAGGAAAATCAAAATGAACCCTCGAAGAATCATAGAGTTCAGGGCTGGAAAGACATTAGAGGCCCTCTAACCTAGTCCTTTTTCCCCCAGTTTCCAAAATGGAAAGTAGTTGTAGTGGTAGTGAGAGGGGTAGCAGCAGCAACGGCGGCAGTGACAGTAGCAGTAGTAGCAGCTGTAGTAGCAGTAGTAGCTAGCATTTATGTGACACCTACTATGTGCCAGGCAGGGAAGATAGGTGGCACGGTGGCTGGAGCATCCGGCTTGGAATCAAGAAGCCTCATCTTCCTGAGTTCAAATCCTTCCTCAGACACTCTCTTACTAGCTGTGTGATTAAATGGCTGAACTGGATCAAAATTGCTTTGGGGAGCTGCAAAGTTGGAGCCAAATTGGCCCTCTGACAAAGATCAGCTGCGGAGACTCACCCTCTCAGATGGCTGGCTGATAAGCGGCGCTGGATAGAGAGCAGCCGTTATCCAGGACCTAGAGTCAGGAAGGCCTGGGTTTGAATCCCGCTTCCAATATTTATAGCTATGTTAACATGGGCGAGTCATAGGACCATAGAGGGAAAATTGGGAGTGATCTCAGAAGTCATCTAATCTGATCGCTTCGTTCCATAGATGAGGAAACTCGAGGACCCTCCTCCCCCAAAGTTAAGAGACTTGCCAAAGTCACACAGGTGGTAAGTGTAAGAAGATCACTTACCTTCCCCAAGCCTCCACTTTCTCATCTGTCTAATGGGATAATAACAATGATAAATCCCTGTAGAAGCTTCCCCGTAGGGGTGTTATGAGACTCAAAGGAGAAAGTTTATGTAAAGTGCTCTGTAAATCTAAAGGTGCTATTAAAGATACCAGTTATCTTTAGTATCCAGGGGACATTCCCCTTCCCTAACACACATGGATTGTAGCATCCTCATCCTCGGAAGGACTCGAGAAGATGGAAGGGATAAGATGAACACCTGTGAGGATGAGAAAGGGCAATAGGCTCAGACTCTCAATCCCAGCTGGAAATTCACTCTCTTCTCTCTTGGTTTGCTCTTTTCCTGGGAGACAGAGAGATGTGGCACAAATAATACCATCTCAGGGGTCAGAGGATGGGGCTAGAATTTCTGCTCTGCCATTTCCTACCCGTGTAACCTTTGGCAAGTCTCCTTCCATGTCTGAGCCTTATTTTCTTCACTTCATGTTTCTACAAGAAGCCCTTAGGGCTGGTGCCTTCCCTTCACTGATTGTCTACGATTTATCCTGTAGACATCTTGTTTGTACAGAGTTGTTTGCATGTTGTCTTCTTCCTCCCCTCATTAGACTCTGAGCGCGTTGAGGGCAGGGACGATCTTACAGTATCTGGCACACAGTTTTGTTGTTCTTCAATGGTTTTTCAGTCATGTCTGATTCTTTTTTCCCCCACTTATCAGTGTTTTATTTTTTCCAATTACATGTAAGATAGTTTTCAACATTTACTTTTATAAGATTTTGAGTTCTGAATTTTTTTCTCCCTTCCTCACCTTCCCTCTCCCCAATACAGCATGCAATCTGATATGGGATATACATGCACAATCCTATTAGACATATTTCCACAAGTCATGTCTGATTCTTCAGAATCCCATCTGGGGTTTTCTTGGCAAAGATACTAGAGTGGTTTGACATTTCCTTCTCCAGTTCATTTTACAGATGAGGAAACCGAGGCAAACAGGACTAAATGACTTGCCCCGGGTCACACAGCTAGTAAGTGTCTGAGGCCAGATTTGAACTCAGAAAGATAGATTTCCTAACTCCAGGCCTGGTGCTCTACCAACTGTACCACCTAGCTGCCCAAGTAGTAAGGAACTTAATAAATGTTTATTGAGTGCCTGACTGACATTGGTAAAATGAGCTCTAAATCATATGGACAGTCCACAGGCCTTGGGATCTAGGCACCCTTTCTGGATTTCTCTCTTGTCACCCCACATCAATCTATAGCCCGTCTGTGCAAATATTCTCTTTTTGCTCTGCAAGACCCAAGTGAGAAATGGGTTTTCAAAATAGTTCACTGGTCTTTAAGGGAAAGGGTAAAAAGTGACCAAATAATACTTCATAGAAATACAAAAAGGCTGGTAGAGAAAGAGATTGATCAACCGATCTCCCTCCCCCTGCTCTGGCCTAGCTGATGTAATCACAGATGGCAAAGGCAGAAGTAACAGAGATGATGAGGTATTAAAGTCATAAGTGAAGTTGAAATCAGGTTTTTCTACTTTATTATCTTTTTATGAACCATGAAGAAGTTGTCGTGGCCACACGTGTTCTGTGAGCACGTGCCTCTCTCATAGTAGACTTTATGAATTTGTCCACTCTTCCTATTGGTATGGAGTCTATTTGTGGGAGAGTGTACCCCAGGTTAAGTGGGAGAAATTTTTTGTTACCATGGTTCTTATGATGTCATCTCAGCAAATGCCTTTTCTTTGAATTAGCTGTGTCTACTAGCAAATTATTACAGAGAAGCATGCTGGTAAGGCCTTGTGAGCTATCATTTTAAGAGCACAGGTCCACAAAGTACTGTGAGCCGAAGGTAGCGTTCCCTGGAAGATCCAACCTGCAAATGTTATTAAGTTGTGGGGAGGCAGCTCCCATGGGGAACAATGCACTGAATTATGGAGTCTAGAAAATCTTACCCTACAACGATCTGCCATCTGTACTCATATCCTAATACAAGCAGAGATCTGCAAAAGTCAGCCTCTGACATGGCAAGAGGGTTAGGCCCTGGCCCCACACCTGCTTTCTTCCTTCTTGGCCTACCCAACTCTCCCTAAATCCTTCTTGTTACCAACAACCTCTTACATACTAGAGTACTGTCCACATGATACAGTCAATAAGAAAACATTAATTACATACTTCCTGTATGCCAGGCCCTGGGCTCAGCACTGAGGACATGAAGGCAAAAATGAAAAAGTCTCCACCCTCAAGCAAACTACATTTTATCAGAGGGGCGCAACATGTTAAATTAAAGAGGTGACCAAAATATATTCAAAATAAACATAAGTCAGTACAGAGAGGGAAGATGCTAGCACTTTGGGAGCTTGGGAAGGCTTTGAGTGATTATTGGCACTTGAGCTAACTGTTGAAGGAACCTAGGGATTTTAAGTGATAGAGGTGATGATGGAGGACACTGTAGGAATGGGGGAAAACAAGTGGAAAGACAGAGGAGTTAGATGGAAGAAGGCATTCTGGGTATAAACAGCAACAAGAAAGCAAGTTAGACTGAACTATAAGATTGTGAGGAGAAATATATGTAATATCTGGAAAGATAAGTTGGGGACAGATTTTGGAGAACTTTAAATATGAAACAGAGGAGTTTATATTTGATCTCAGAGTTGATAGGTTGTCCCTGGTGTTTATTGCAAAGGTGAGTGACGTGATCAGGCCGATGCTTCAGGAAAACCATGTTGACAGCTGTGTGAAGTTCAGATTGGAATGGCAAGAGATTTGAGGCAGGGAGACCAATTAGGCATCGACTGCAAGAGTTCAGGCAAGAGGGCATGAACTAGAACAATGGCCATGTGAGCGGAGAGAAAGAGAGAGAGGCAAAAAATATTAGGGAGGTAGAAAATGTAAAACCTGGCAATGGGTTGGATACGTGCAGTGAGTGAGGATGAGGAGTGGATGATGGCACCAAGGTTAGGAATCTGGGGGATTGGAAGTATGATAGTGCCCTTGACAGAAATGGGGAAGGTAGAGAAGTGATGGGTATGAGGAAAAAGACCATGAGTTCTGGTCTAGATATGCTGATGTTGAGACACCTCTAAGACATCCAGTTAAAAATATTCAATTGGCAATTCATGATGGGAGACAAGAACTCAGGAGGAAAGCTCCAGCTCCAATCTCTCCTCCTCCTCCTCCTCCTCCTCCTCCTCCTCCTCCTCCTCCTCCTCCTCCTCCTCCTCCTCCTCCTCCTCCTCCTCCTCCTCCTCCTCCTCCTCCTTCTTCTTCTTCTTCTTCTTCTTCTTCTTCTTCTTCTTCTTCTTCTTCTTCTTCTTCTTCTCTCTCTCTCTCTCTCCCTTTTGTCTCTCTTTTCTTTCTCCTCTTTCATTCTGTCTCTCTCCTTTCCTTCCCTCCCTCATCTCTCTCCTCATTCTCTCTCTCATATATATATATGTATGTGTATATTATATATGTGTGTGTGTATGTGTGTGTGAGATTTCCTTGAAATGTATTTGTGTATACACATATATGCATACCTGGGAGTCATCTGCATAGAGAAGATAATTAAGCCCGTAGGAGTCAATGAGGTCACCAAGTGAGAGAAGATAGAGAAAAGAGAAGAGGGCCAGGACAGACCCATGGGGCACAGTCACAGTTAAGAGACGTGATATGGATGATGATCAAGCAAAGAAAACCAAGGAGATGTCAAGTAGGAGGAGAACCAAGAGAGAACAGTTCAAAAACCCAGAGAGGAGAGAGTACCCAGAGAGGGCAATCAACAGTGTCAAATGCTGCAGAGAGATCGTGAGGAATGAAAAATGAGGAAAAACCTTTAGATTTGTCACTAAAGAAATCATTGGTTGCTTGTTGAGTTATGAGGTCAAGAAGCCACATTGCCAAGGATTCAGAAGAGAATGAGAAGATAGGAAATGAAGGCAGAAAATAAGAGACAGGTTTTTCAATGAGTTTGACAGAGTGAAATAGGAAGGAAGGATATTGGACAAGAACTTAGAGAGATGGTAGAGTCTAGTGAGGGAGTGTGTGTGTGTGTGTGTGTGTGTGTGTATGTGTGTGTGTGTGCAATGCTGGGGAGATATGTGAGCATTTGTAGGCAGCATGAAGGAACAAAGAGATAGGAAAAGAATTGAGATTAGAGAAGGGGGGATGATTGTGGGGGCAATCTGCTGGAGCATAAGGGAAGGGAAAGTTGAAAGGTTGCATGTAGAGAGGTTAGCCTGGGCAAGAAGAAGGGTCACTCCTTCATCAGACAGTGGAGCAAAAAGAAAAGAATGGGTGATGAAAAGTAGTGAAAGTAGTAGAAAGAAGGGAGCACATGATTTTTCTCAGTAAAGTGTAAAAAGAAGTCCTCAGTAGAGAGGGAGAGGCAGGAGGAGAGGAGAGAAGGTATGGAATAGCCACTGGGAGTACCTACCACAATAGAGAATGAGAGGGGAACAAAAGGACATCATTGAAATTGGAAAACATTAATTTACAGTGGACCCAGTAAGCTCTTTTCAGAATTCCACATCCCAATTCCTGCCTTTAATCCCTAGAATGAGCACCCTCTTGAATCTCTCACTTCCTTCAAGGTTTAACTCATTTTCTACCTCCTACAGGAAGCCTTCCTGGATCCCCCTATTTGTTAATGGTCTCTCCTCAAATTATGTTTTATTTCTCTTTTAAAATATTATACCTCAAATAAAATGCCAGATCCTTGAGAGCAGGGACTAGGTGGCATAGTGGCTGAAGCACAGGACTTGGAGTCAGGAAGATCTGAGTTCTAATCTTGTCTCAGACATTTACTAGCTATGTAACCCTGAGAAAGTCACTTAAACTCCCTTAGTCTCAGTTTCTTTGTCTGGAAAATGAGGATAATAATAGTGCCTACTTCATAAACATATGTACAGTGCTTTGTAAACCTTAAAGCACTTTCTTCTCCCACGTGTTATCCAGGTGAAATCATATTAAAATAATAAAGGTTAAGGGCAGCCCTAGAGAGGGAAAGAAGACACCAAACGGGAGCCTAGCAAAAAGAAGGGGTAAAGTTTTCTGTCATTAACCCTGTGTGTGTGAGCTCAGCACTTTGTAAATGCTAACTATTATTGTTGTGTTTTTATACCCCCAAATGCCTAGCACAGTACCATGTGAGCGCTTAATAAATGCTTATAAATTGATGTTGGATTTGAATCTTCCACATAACCCGTGAGTGTAAGCTTCTCTGTCCCACCACCTCTCACACTCGTATGCTCTAGGATCTTTGACTCTGCCCCAATGCCCAGATGATAGTGTCCTTACTGTATCTTACCTTAGATACAAAAATTCCAAGTTATGACTTTACATCTACTAAAGCCATGAAATTAGAGAAGGCATCTTTTTTATAAGATTTTTCCCCAATTACATGTGAAAACAATTTGTAAACATTTTTTAAAGTTTTGAGTTCCAAATTCTATCCCTCTCTAAGAAAAGCCATCTTGATTGATAGCTTCTTTGGTGGAAAGGAGAAAGTCTATCAGGAAGGTTATACCTCATAGAGAATTAAATTTGGGAGAGATTATCTAGGCCCTTAGGATGGACCTGTTCTTCCCTGACTCTTGTAATCAAAGGAACATTAAAGTCTGTCCTCCACCATTTATGACTAGTATGATCTTGGGTGGAGATCAACTCCTTAAGTCTTCCTTTCTCATCAGCAAGACAGGAATAATAACCCTCATCCTGACTACCTGATGGAGCTGCTGTGCTAATCAAATATGATGATGGATATAAAATAATTTACAACTATATAACAATGTTTACAATTAAGATCATTTTTTTCTTCCTCAATGTTCATCTCCTCTTCCTTTTTTCCTTTTCCCCTTCCTCTTCCCTCCTACCTTGTTTTGTTCCTTTCCCCTTCTTCCTCCCTCCTCTTTTTCTCTTTCATCCCCCTTTTCCTCCTCCCTGCTCCTTCCTTTTCTTTCTTCCTACTTGTCTACTCCTTCTTCTTTCATATCAGCAACCATTCATCTTTAAGTATACACAGATACACATAGACGTCAACATTAATATCTGTGATTAGAGAATCATCATGAAACTGTTGCAGACACAGAAATTCTGACTCTTCTATACTCTGTGTGACTGCATATCTTATCTGGGTACCCTTTGTCAGGAATTTTTCCTCGATTTTTTTAATAACCTGTAAAATGTAAAGACAGTAACAGAGAAAGGCTGGTAGCCCTTGTTCAGAAATGGATTTGTCACTTGTAGCCTTTTTCTATACCTGGGGGCAATTTAGGATCAAACCCATTTTTCAATGCTTCATTTATTACCATGTTTTAAAGAATTCACCCTTTGATCAAGAGCCTGGGGATTCCACACATTCCCTACTAAAAACAGGCCCCCACAATGCAGATCACAAATGCTGTTTTTGTTTGGTTTGAAAGTAATGTTTACCTTTGAAATGTAGCAATCGCTCCTGAACTTCCTTTGATGTCTGGTGAATTTAATATATTTTATTGCATTATGGAAGAGCTATTTCTGCTTTCTGGATCAGCATCTTCTTGATGTATTGAATGTTTGGGGGTGTTTGCTATTGTTGGGTGTGTGTGTGTGTGTGTGTCTGTGTGTGTGTGTGATTGTTGTTAACTTGAGGATGTTGCATGATTTGAGGGTGGGGATGTTATTCTGTTTTTTGTATTATGGTTTTGGATTTGTATGTGTATGTGTATGTGTGTTTAGGGGGTGAGGGGCTAAGAGGAACCAATGCATAAGAATGTGGTAATATTGACAGCTTTTAAGAGACTCAGTTTTCCCATTTATTGCCAAAGAATGGTAGAGCTGAGGCCATAAAAAGAGAGGATTGTCATCTTTCTATTCCTCCCCTGCCACCACCACCACCAGCTTCATCATCCAACGTTATCTCCTTAACTAGTCCACAAAGGCTTTTTTCTTTGGCTGGGAGTTGGGGGAGTAAAGGAATGCAGAGAGGATGATTGCTGTCAGGGCCTGTTAGAAGCATGGGGAATGGCGAGAAGTTAAGTAGGCCAGAATCCCCTGTAAAGACGAAGGTATACAGAGTTATAATAAAACTACCAGTCTAGGTGTACTTTTAATGGCAGGTCAGGTTGAGTGATGGAGCTACAAGGGAATATCTATCTGATAGCTCAGAACCTAGGAAACAGATGGAACTCAAGCCAAGTACAAACCCCATTAATCAAAGCAAGATATTGAGAAATAAGGACTGAAGTGGACAGGACAAGAGAAAGGGGAAAAGTGGAAACCAAGATGCTTGGGTCAGAACTATAAAGAAGTTGGACCAGAGAATACAATGCTAGCTCACTATTGAGATAAGTTATCAAGTAACAAGGTAGAACATACTATATGATTTTTAAAAAGTAAACAACATTTGCCAGCCCTGATAGCTATGCCGAATCTAATGTCATTTTTTAAAACAGGCTGGAAGTACAGTAGCCACTCATAGACTCTATCTTGCTACTGATTAGCACAGAAGTTTGGACCTGCTCCATTTCCTACATGGTCCAGTTCTTTTTGTTTCTTCTTTAGAAAAATATTTATTTAATTTTGTTTTTTCTCAATTACATGTAAAAACAATTTTAGCATTCTTTTTTATTTTGAATGCCAAATTCTTTCCCTCTCCTCTCCTCTCCTTGAGAAGGAAAGCAATTGGCTACAAATTATACATGTGTAATCACGTAAAACACATTTTCATATTAACCATGTTGCAAAAGAAAACAGACAAAAAACCCAAGAAAAATAAAGAAAGTTTAAAAAGTATGCTTGATCTGCATTCAGATTCCATCCATTCTTTCTCTGGAGGTAGATAGCATTTTTCATAAGTTTTTTGAAATTGTGTTAGACGATTGTATTACTGAGAATAGCTAAGTCATTCATAGTTGATCAGCATACAATATTACTGTTATGGTGTACAATGTTCTAATGGTTTTGCTCACTTTACTTTGCATCAGTTCATATAAGTCTTCCCAGGTTTTCCTGAAAGCATCCTGCTCATCATTCTTTATAGCACAATAGTATTCCATCACAATCATATACCACACATTGTGAGCCTTTCCCCAAATGATGGGCATCCTCTCAATTTCCAACTCTTTGTCATCACAAAAAAGAGATGCTTTAACATTTATGTGTGTGTGTGTGTGTGTGTGTGTGTGTGTGTGTGTGTCCTTTTCTTTTTTCTTTGATCTATTTGGAATACAGACCTAGTAGTGACATTGCTAGGTCTAAGGTTAGGCAGAGTTCTATAGCCTTTTGGGCACAGTTGCAAATTGCTCTCCAAAATGGTTAGATATGTTCACGACTCTACCAACAATGCATGAGGGTCCCAACTTTTCCATATTCCTGCTGATATTTGTCATTTTTCCCATTATATTAGCCAATCTGATAGATGTGAGAAGGTAACTCAGAGTTGCTTTAATTTTCATTTCTCTAATCAACAGTGATTTAGAGCATTTTTGCATGACTATAGACAGCTTTGGTTTCTTCTTCTGAAAGTTCTTATAAATTTGACCCAGTTCTCTATATATTTGAGAAATGAAGCCTTTATCAGAAAAAAACTTGCTATAATTTTTTCTCCAGTTTCCTACTTTCCTTCTAATCTTGGCTGCATTGGTTTTGTTTGCATAAAAAGTTTTTAATTTAGAGGGCAGATCCAAGATGGCTGCTGGAAAGCAAGGACTTGCTTAAGCTCTCCCCCAAATCCCTCCAAACACCTGTAAAAAATGGCTCTGAACAAATTCTAGCGCTGCAGAACCCACGAAATAGCAGAGGGAAACAGGTCTCCAGCCCAGGAGAGCCTGAATAGTTGCTGGGAATGGTCTATCGCATGGTGCTGAGAGCTGAGGGCAGTCTGGTGTGGGCCGCACTGGGACAGACCAGACCCTGAATCAGCCAGCTGGAACAGGTCTTTGGGCCATGAAACAGTGAGCTGTGGCAGTTACCAGACTTCTTAACCTACAAACTCCAAAGAGCAGGTTAGGGGGAAACTACAGAATCAAGTTCAGAACAGTCCAATCATCAGCCCTGGAAGTGGTGGAAGTGATGCAGCAGTGGTGGTGGCAGTAGCAGGAAACTCATGAGGCTGCTTCCACAGCTACAGCATCAGCTGCTTCCCAAGGCCCTGGCTCACATGGTGGGAGGAATCTAGCAGTGGATCAGAGCGGGAGTGCAAGGAGTGCTTTGTGGGCACAGAGGCAGTTTCTCTTGCTGTGCCCTGCTTGGATCTGTATTGCAGTTCTGGTTAGCGGTTCTTGGGGGAGGAGGAACGCTGCAGTGACAGAGCTGGGGTGACGGTGGAGTAGAAGTAGCTCTGAAAACAGCCGGGCTTGGACCCTAAAGCTTGGGACAAAGTACTCTCTACTCTACAAGCAGTCATACACTGACAAAAAGCTCAAGGGCCAAGTAGTTGGCTGGGAACATGAACAGGAAGCGAAAATGCACTCAGACTTAAATGCAGACTCAAACTCTAGATTCCTTTTTTGGTGACAAAGAAGATCTAAACATACAGTCAGAAGAAGTCAATAAAGTCAAAGAGCCTACATCAAAAGCCTCCAAGAAAAATATGAATTGGTCTCAGGCCATGGAAGAGCTCAAAAAGGATTTAGAAAAGCAAGTAAGAGAAGTAGAGGAAAAATTGGGAAGAGAAATGAGAGTGATGCAAGAAAGCCATGAAAAACAAGTCAATGACTTGCTAAAGGAGACCCAAAAAATATTGCAGAAAATTACACCTTAAAGAACAGACTAACCCAAATGTCAAAAGAGTTCCAAAAAGCAAATAAGGAGAAGAATGCCTTGAAAGGCAGAATTAGCCAAATGCAAAAGGAGGTCCAAAAGACCACTGAAGAAAATCCCACCTCAAAAATTAGATTGGAGCAAGTAGAAGCTAGTGACTTTATGAGAAATCAAGATATTCTAAAACAGAACCAAAGGAATGAAAAAAATGGAAGACAATGTCAAATATCTCATTGGAAAAACCACTGACCTGGAAAATAGAGATAATTTAAAAATTATTAGACTACCTGAAAGCCGTGATCAAAAAAAGAGCCTAGACATCATCTTTCAAGAACTTATCAAGGAGAACTGCCCTGATATTCCAGTGCCAGAGGGTAAAATAGAAATTGAAAGAATCCACAGATCACCTCCTCAAATAGATTCCAAAAAGAAAACTCCTAGGAATATTGTCACTAAATTCCAGAGCTCCCAGAACAAGGAGAAAATACTGCAAGCAGCCAGAAAGAAACAATTTAAGTACTGTGGAAACACAATCAGAATAATACAAGATCTAGCAGATTCTACATTAAGGGGTCAGAGGGCTTGGAATATGATATTCCAGAAGTCAATGGAGCTAGGATTAAAACCAAGAATCACCTACCCAGCAAAACTGAGTATAATGCTCCAAGGCAAAATATGGATTTTCAGTAAAATAGAGGACTTTCAAGCTTCCTCAGTGAAAAGACCAGAGCTGAATAGAAATTTTGACTTTCAAACACAAGAATCAAGAGAAGCATGAAAAGGTGAACAAGAAAGAGAAATCACAAGGGGCTTACTAAAGTGGAACTGTTATATTTACATTCCTACATGGAAAGATGTGTGTAATTCAGGAGACCTTTCTCAGTATTAGGGGAGTTGAAGGGCACAGGGTGAGTTGAATATGAAGGGATGATATCTAAAAAATTAAATAAATTTAAGGGGTGAGAGAGGAATATATTGAGGGAAGGAGAAAGGGAGAGACAAAATGGGGTAAATTATCTCACATAAAAGTGGAAAGAAAAAGCAGTTCTGTTGGAAGGGAAGAGGGGGCAGGTGAGGGAGAATGAGTGTATCTTACTCTCATTGGATTCAACTTGAGGAGGGGATAACATACATACTCAATTAGGTATCTTACTACACAGGAAAGTAGAGGGAAGGGGATAAAAAGGGGGGACGATAGAAAGGAGGGCAGATGGGGGAGGAGGTAATCAAAAGCAAACACTTTTGAAAAGGGACAGGGTCAAGGGAGAAAATTGAATAAAGGGGGACAGGATAGGATGGAAGGAAATATAGTTAGGCTTTCACAACATGAGCATTGTGGGAGTGTTTTACATAATGATACATGTGTGATCTATATTGAATTGCCTGCCTTCCTAGGGAAGGTGGGTGGGAAGGGAAGAGGGGAGAGAATTTGGAACTCAAAGTTTTAAAATCAGGTGCTTAAAAAAAGTTGTTTTTTGCATATATCTGGGAAACAAGATATATAGGGAATGGGGCATAGAAATCTCTCCTGTCCTACAAGAAAGTAAGGGGAAAGGGGATGGGGGAGGAAATGGAGTGAAAGATGGGAGGGCTGACTGGGGAATGAGGCAATCAGAATATATGCCATTTTGGAATGGGGGAAGGTAGAAATGGGTAGAAAATTTGTAACTCAAAATCTTGTGGAAATCAATGTTGAAAACTAAAATATTAAATAAAAATGATTAAATTTTTTAAAAAGTTTTAATTTAATGTGATCAAAATTATCCATTTTATATCCTGTAATGCTCTCTGTCTCTTTTTGGTCATAAATTCTTCCCTTATTTATAGATCTTACAAGTAAAATATTATATCCTCCCTTAATTTGCTGATATCACCCTTTATATCTAAATCATGTACCCATTTAGACCTTATCTTGGCATACAGTGTGACAGGTTGATCTATATCTAGTTTCTACCAAACTGCTTTCCAGTTTTCCTAGCAATTTTTGTCAGATAATGAGTTCTTGTCCCAAAATCTTGGATCTTTGCATTTATCATAGATTACTATAGTCATGTAGTATTGTGTCCCTAATCTATGCCACTGACCCACCACTCTATTTCTTAACCAGTATCAGTTTGTTTTGATGATTAGCATTTTGTAATACAACTTAAGAAATGGTACTGCCAGGCTGCCTTCCTTCACGTTTTTTTTTCATTGATTCCCTTGATTTTCTTGACCTTTTGTTCTTCCAGATGGATTGTCCTAGTTTCTTCTTAAGCAATCTGGTCCTCATCCCATCCCTTGCCCCCTAGCAAAACTTACCATACTGGTATCAGATTTAGTGTGGACTCCCAGTTAGCTTTAACTGTACTACCATTCAGAATTCAAAACTCCACCAGCTAGTTTCCCTGGTAGCAGGGATTACAGGCCTACACCACCAAACTCCCAAACCCAATATCTTAAAGAGATCACGAGGAAGAACCTTTATGGGAAGGAGATCCCATACATCATTTTTGACTACTCATTTCAGCATCTCAGTCTTCAATCAATCAATCAAGTACTTGTCACGTGCCTACTGTTCTCCAGTGAGATTAATATATGTAGAGAACTTTCTAAACTATAAAACACTACATAGACATGAACCATGATTTTTATTGTTATTGGCAGTGTACCAAATGATGGACACTGTAGGTGTAAAACTGTAATGGACATTAGACATTAGCTCATCTTACAGACAGAGAAATAGAGACTCAGAGAGAAGTGACTGCCACAAGGAAAGGTGAAGACAGAGTAAAAGACATGGCACCTCCCTACAAAAGGCTTATAGTTTAGAAACACAAAAAACACAGAAACAGGATTGCAAAGTGTTTAAACTGTCTAGTAGTAGAGTAATTGCTTCTCTATAACCATCATGCCTTTTGCTACAGCTTAAGTCCAGAGTATCTAGGTGGCAAACTGGACCTGTCAATCCAGGAAAACCAGAGTTTAAATGCAGTCTCTCACTCTTTCTGGTGGTATGACTCTGGGTAAGTCAGTTGACCTCTCTCAACCTTATTTTCTCATCTGTAAAATGGGGATAATAATAGTTTCTATCTCTGAGGGTTGTCCCGGAGCATAAATGAGATAATATGTGTAAGGTAGCTATGCAAACATTAGTGAGATATATAGATAATAGTATTATTCTCTTGTCTGTTATTCAGCAAATGTAAAGTGCATCTGACATCTGCCCACTTCCTCATGGGCTTCCATTTTGTGGAGGGGGCACAAGCCAGTCTTCATTCCTCTCTCAACCCTGTTCCAGGTCTTAAAAACCATCCCCCCTTGATGGATACCTTCATTTCCCTCTCTTCTTCCCCCTCTCCGCAGTTTTTCAGTTCCTTCTTGTGGGTTGTCTTCCCCCATCAGAATGGAAGGTCCTTGAGAGCAGGGACTATTATTCTTGTCTCATGTATTTGCATCCCCAGTACTTAGCAAAGTGCCTGGCACATAGTCAGTGCTTAATAAAGGGTTGTTTCCTTCCTTCTGTCTTCACATTTAACAAATACGTAGGAACTTATTTTAGGTCACCCATCCACCTTTTTTCCCTCAGGCTAATCCATCCTTCATTTCCAGGAGCTATTTTTATCATAGTATAATAATAGAAGGGTCTTTAGTGACCATCTAGTCCAACGGCCACATTTTACAGATGAGGATATTAAGAGGCAGAGAAGTCATAAGATCATTAGTTAAAATTGGTGGGGATCTTAAAAGCCATGGAGTACAGTCCCCTCTTTTTACAGATGAAGAAAATTAGGAACAGAAAGACTAAGTGTCTTCTCCATGGTCACCCAGCTAGTAAGTGTCTAAGACTGGATTTAAACCCAGGTCTTCCTGATGCTAAGTCCAACACCCTATGCACTAGGCTATACTGCCTCTTAGGGGTTGTGAAATATTGGGTCTCTGAGGTAGTATGTTGACTCTATTTTCATTATGTTCTGCTATTGATAACTGCCCAGGTAAGAAATGGGCACACCTATTATCCCCACTGAATTCTACTCTTTCCTCCTAAATCCCTTGCCCTCAAGCTGACTAGAACTGAGGCTGGATCAATGAATGACCTTACCTTCTTTCCTCCACACCCACCCCGACCCCTGCACTTATTATCTTTTCCATCAAATGGAAATCAAGGCATAAGTACCCACAGGGTTACAGTAAGAGAAACAAGGACAGAAGGCTTTGAGCAGCCTTCCCTCTCCCATTAGAGAATTGACATCTAGCCCAGAACAGAGAAAGGAGGTGTGTGCAGAGGGAGGGGAGAGCGGAATATGAAGGTTTAAATGAACCTCCTTGCCTGTTTGCAGATTCCACCCCCAACCCTTCTTTAAAGCAAGCCATTTTCTACCAACTAAACTATAGTCATCTGTGGCATGTCATTGCTGGAAGCTGCAGAATTATTCTCCAACCCAACCTCCCCTCCTCACACACACAGACACACCAGCCCTCTTTTATTTGTTGCAATTTGGCTGCCAAGCAGTTTTCAAATATACATCATTAATTCTGCAGTGCAGAACAAGTGGGATCGGAGCTTGAAAGAGGAGAGAAAGGATGGAATTCAGGAGCTAGACTGCCACATGCAAAGATGATTTGGAAGGGGAAAACAAGAGACTCCATTTTTTGTTTTGTTTTGTTTTTCCACAGACATAAGGTCATCGCAAGCAACAGCCATTAGCCTAATTAGACCTTCTGACTAAGAAGTGGGGGAGAAAGCACTCCAGAGCAGGGGGAGAGGGGGAGCAAAGACAGTAATTGAAGCCATAATGAATATTCAACTCTTGTAAGTAAAGTTTAATTAAGTTATCCTACGGAGGAGGCTTTTTGCAAATATTACAGTGGGATTCAAGCAGTGCATTAGGCAGTAGGATAAATGAGTGATCAGAGAACTTAGCTGTTTTCTCTCCTCTCTAATCCATGGGACTATTTTATCTACACTGAGTTTAGGCTGAAAGATCCAATGGCCCGTATCTAAACTAAGTTACATAAATGTATGCCTATAATCCCCAAACCTACCTCTCCCCAGATTCCGATAGGCTATCTCCCTCTGGCCCTTACTCTTCTGGGAAGTCACGTCCTGATGAAGAGTTGGTTTCTAATACTTTAAGGTTTTCTTTTAGGGGCCAAACAGTAAGGGTTACATTCATGGACTCATAACATTAGAAAAGTCCATTAGAAGGGACCTACATTAGTGGATATGGTGCATTCTGCTGCCCAGATAAACTGTAGTATGACATTCAGTCATCAAGTACAGTGTCTTAACTGGGTTTACAAATGAAGCCCAGACCCAGACAAGCCTATTGACCACAAGAATAGGAGAGAAGGGAAATGAGAAATTAAGCAGAGAGAGGTGTTTTATTTGTTAAATTTGATAAGGAAAATTTTGAACCTCCCAAAGTTTTGACAAACCAAGTTGAAGTTAAAAGTTAACATTATTCTCCACATAAATCTAATAAGACATTTCTAAATTCATATGTGACATCAGTTAACAGGATATCTAGTCATTGCTCATGGCCTTAGGGGTACATAGTATCCTTGAGAAGTTTATGCATTGATAGAACAGGTTAGATAGATACAAAAGCAATCAACAGAAATATATACACGTTAGAAAAAGCAATGAGATAATAATAATCAAAGCCATTTATATGGCGATTTATGATTTTCAAAGTTCTTTACATACATTAGCTCATTTTATCTTCACAATATAACCCTAATAAGGTATATACTGCAGGTATTATCTCCATTTTACAGATGAGGAAACTGAAGCCCATACAGGCTAAGCAACTTGCTCAGAAACCAGTGTCTGAAGCAAGATCTGAACTAACTCCAAGTCCAGTGTCTGTCTACTGTGCCACCCACCCTCAAAGAGATTCAAATATCAACCCTCCTTCAAAACCCATTTCTCAGGGCTTAGCACAGTGTCTTTCCTGTTATCAGTATTTAATTAATGCTGAATAAATGAATAAATGTCCAGGTCTAACTGCACCTTTCCACCTACTCTAGGACATATTCATTTTTTTTTCTTTGTCAGAATTCCTATGAGATTTCTATTCTGTATTACACAACTCAAGACTTTAATTTGTGCTGCTTTATGTTGTTCTTTGTTTTATGGATGATATTATTTTCTCCCAACCTAGAGTGTAAACTCCTTGAGGCCAGGGGCCTTTTCTAATGCCTCTTCTGACTCCTTCTCAGTGGCTGAGATGATCTAGAAACATGGCCATGAGTTGACTTGCTTTGCCTTGCCAAAGAATATGAAGGATAAAAGGTGAGTCAAAACTTACGCTCATAAATCAGAGCGAACCAGGGGAAACTTGTAGGAAGAATTAGACTTTTTAAAAAACAAATGTTAAAAATTATTTTATATGTAATTGGCAAAAAAATAATTAGACTTTAAAGACCAGGTTTAAAGAGTTAGGGAATAAAGAGAGGTCAGTCTGACCTATTCATTTCTGGTAGTTTGAGGAAAGGCTTAGTTAAGACAGGATAGGATAGCATTTAGGGGGCAGTACAATGACATGGTTAGCTAGAGTGGTGGCTATAATTATCCAGGGTCAGTGATTAGACTAGAAAGGTAAGAAGGAGCCAGGCACTCAAAGGCTAGGGTTGGACATATTCCAAAGAGAGTCATGGTTGTGCCATGAGGAGCTCAGGGAAATGTTCAAGGAGAATGACAGTAAAGTGGATTGACACAGGAAGCAAAAATTGTTGAGAATGAATCAAAATTGACAAAAAAGGAGAAAGCAGTGTCCAGTATTTCAGGCACAGGTACCCAGAGTTAGAGAAGCCAAGAAAGCCAAGGGAGACTGACCTTCGAGCATGGATGTTAAATCAACTACAGTTCAGATACAAACACCCATCCTTTTCTATCCCAAGTGTTCATTCCTGTGTCAGCAATCACCCTGTAGTGTCAGACATCAGATAGGTTGGGCAGGAGAGCGTCTCTGCCCATGTCAGTGGGGAGAAAGGTTTATCAGGGAAGGCAGACTGCTCTTTGTCATAATGAGTTTAGGTAGTGGTTACATACTGTGTGGCTCTGGGCGGGTCTCTTAACCTCTCTATGAAATACAGGGAGTAGGCTAGATGAACACTAACATCTCTTCCAGAACAACAACCAAAAAATTATATTTTCCATGAATTTTAATCTGCGTGTACAAAAATGTTCCTTTCAGGGAGCTAGGAGGTACAGTGCATAAAACCTAGAGCCAGGAAGAGCTATGTTCAAATGCACCCTCAGATACTTACTAGTTATGTAACCCTAGACAAGTCACTTGAACCTCTGTTTGCCTCAGTTTCCTCAACAGTAAAATGGGCTTAATAACAATACTTATTTCACAGGGTTAAATGAAATAGGATTTGTAAAACGCTTAGCAGAGTGCCTGGCGCATAGTAAGTATCACATATATGCTTATTCCCTTCCTTCCTCCTTCCCTTTCTCCTCAAAGCAACTGATGATGAAGAGGGAACCCTAGACACAGGGACCAGGGGTTTATGTGTTAAGGTGAAATGATGAGATTTTAATTCAATATTTTAAATATGTGAAAACAATGAGGTATTTCTGGGGCAAGATGGAAACTTATTTTTATCATATTGTATATTTAACACGCTATGGCTCTTCCTGAGTGGACAACTTCTGACCCATTCCAAGTGGGTTGATGACATTAGAATGAGCTGAGTCCCTTGAATGTTGAAAATCTGACTCGTCATCCAGGGCTCTGTGATTTGGAAGGGTCCCAATCAGCTGGCAGATTCTGGGAGGGGAGCAGAGTGAAAGACATAACTCCTCAAGCTGTTACAAAAAGGATCTTAACCTTATGTACTTACCACCACCACTATCTCTAAGAAAAAGTGACTGAACCACCACACCCCCTTCCAACCACCTGCTTCAGGCTATGTACTTCCCTTTCGCCACACCTTTCCCCCTCTATAGCTAACCCTAAAGTTTATTTTCATTTGTATCTAAATGTTGGACTGAGGAAGAAGGCATGCATTGCTATTTGTCTTAAACACTTACCCCACTAGGGATGGCTTTAATGTGGGAGTATAGAATTGTGGAAAACTTAGGAAATTCCAGATGGAGGATGATACAGGAAATCCAAGATGCACTGATCTAGAATTTAAAGGCCTGGAGAGTAGCCTTTGACGAAAGCTATCAAGAGGGGGCAGAGACACTAGTACTCTTAAAAGCAGCACTCAGGAGATATTGGCAAGGAAGGAATGAAGGAAAAAGGAAAGAAGAAAGAAAGGAGGGAGGGAGGGAGAGAGGAAGGAAGAAAAGAAGGAAGGAAGGAAGGAAGGAAGGAAGGAAGGAAGGAAGGAAGGAAGGAAGGAAGGAAGGAAGGTTGTGTGGTTTATCTTTTGTTCTCTAATAGGACCTGATATCAGGGAGATTGTGACATGACTTGCAATTGAATTGGATTTGAGTGAGGGAGGTCTGTGCAAAGTCACCAGCCTCACTTTCTCCTCCAGAGCCATCTGGGCCCAGTGGCCAGATATCAAGAAGGAAGGAAGGAAGGAGGGAGGGAGGGAAGGAGGGAAGGAAGAAAGGAAGGAAGATTTCTTAAGTACTTAGTAGTTGGATCAAGAAGTCAGACAGGAGAAGGGCTTTTCTCTTGTATAGACCAAAAAGTTGGTAAAGGCAATAGGACATCTGGGATCTGGAGGAGCTATTACAGCTGGGATGTTGAGCTGTTATGAACTAGTGTGAAGAACCCACACCACGTTACTATCTAGATTAGTTGTGTGCTAGACTGCAGGGAGCCTTTGAGAGAAAGATGGGAAAGAAAGATGGAAAAATGCTTAGATCCAGGGCCCTTGAGAGAAAAATCTTCTCTCCCTACCCATCTCCTATCTTCTTTTGTACCTAAGGGGTGGTGGCAGGAAATAATGGCACCATAATCCATCTAGCAGCAAGGTGAAGCACTATATCCCATATCATCTTGGCAAGACAAAAGAATGGCTTCAAAACATGTCTTGTGGAGGTGGAGGAAGAGAAATATCTCAAACTGCCTAAGATCAGCATAAGTAAGACAGTGGGCAAGAGTACCCGACCAAGCCTTAACATCTTGCATACTGAAAAGGGAATTGAATTTTCGGTCAGATGGGATTTGGATTTGAATTCAGTTCTGCTACTTATTAGCTCTGTAGTATTGGGCAAGCCATTTAACATCTCTTGGCCTGTTTCCTCATCTATAAAATGGAGATGTTGCAGTAGATGGCCTCCAAAGGGTCTCACAGCTCCAAGTCCTATGATTCTTTCTGATCTGGCCCCTATTTCTGCATTAATAGGGTGATTCACTCACTTTGTTTGAGCTTGGGCTAGAAGGCCACTCTTGTTTTTCTGTTTTACCTCCTGCCCTTTCTCCAAAGAGCTAGAAATTAGCTGCTGGAAATTAGCTTAATTGGATATTAGTGTGACTTCTTCAGCCAACTCTCCCTTGAAGAATTCATGGCAAATTGCTCCAACAGACCCATTTAACCTAACCCTTCAATTGATTCCCCATTAAAATGGCTTCTCTAACTTATTTATTTGTGGCTGTCAGGGCTTAAATGGAATGCAAAGACACACTCTCTCTCTCTCCCTCTCTCTCTCTCTCTCTCTCTCTCTCTCTCTCTCTCTCTTTCTTCCCTCCCTCCTCCACTCTCATTCATGTATATAAATATATAGTATATGTATACACACATATATACACATACATATACACACACATACACACATATATATGTGTGTATGTGTGTGTATATATGTATATATCCTTCCACTCTCCTAAGACTTATTCTAAGAAGCTTCACTATCTGGGAAGTAAAACAAGTCTGACTGTTTACCCATGGTTTCTCATTTGAGCCTCACCAAGTTTTACAAACACTGAGCATTATTATCCCATTATGAAGTTGGACAAACTTACACACCTGGTTCTAAGGTCACCATCTTGGAAAGAGTGCATAGCTAGAGACTGGAAACTCTAATCCCATTTGGGCATGTTAACAAGCCAATTTATGTCTTTGAGCCTCAGTTTCCACAATTGTAAAACAGAATTTTTTTTAATTTTAAACATTCTTTCTTTTTAACTTTTGAGCTCCAGATTCTCTTTCCCACCCCTCCCTCACCCACTGAAAAGGCAAATAATATGTAAAATCATGCAATATATAGTTCCATATTAGCCATGGGAAGGAAGGAAGGAAGGAAGGAAGGAAGGAAGGAAGGAAGAAGGAAGAGAGAGAGAGAGGGAGGGAGGAGGAGAGAGAGAGGGAGACAGAGAGAAAGAGAAAGAAAGAAAGAAAGAAAGAAAGAAAGAAAGAAAGAAAGAAAGAAAGAAAGAAAGAAAGAAAGAAAGAAAGAAAGAAAAAGAAAGAGAAAAGGGTACTTCAGTTTGGATAGTTCACCAGTTCTCTCTCTGAAGGTGGATAACATTTTTTCACTGAGTCCTTTGGAATTATCACGGATCAGTGTATTGATCAGAGTAGCCAAGTCTTTCACAGTTTATCAGCATTACATCATTGCTGTTACTTCGCACAGTGATCTCCTGTTTCTTCTCACTTCACTTTTCATCAGTTCATTTTAAGTGTTCCCAAGTTTTTCTGAAAGCAACCTGCTGGTCATTTCTTATAATACAAAAAATTCTTCATCACAATAATATGCCACAACTTGTTCATCCATTCTCCAGTTGATGACCATCCCCTCAATTTCCAATACTTTGCCACCACAAAAAGAGCTGCTTTAAATATTTGTATACATGTAGGTCGTTTTCCTTTTTCTTTGATCTCTTACTACAGGCCTAGTGGTGGTAATTCTGAATCACAGAGTATGCATGGTTTTATAGCCCTGTGGCCATAGTTCCACATTGTTCTCCAGAATGGTTGGACCAGTTCACTACTTTACCAACAGTTCGTTAAGGTACCATTTTTCCCCTCATCCCCTCCAGCATTGCCATATTTGATAGGTGTGAGATGGCTCCTCAGAGTTGTTTTAATTTCCTTTCTCTAAACAGTAGCGATTTAGAGCATTTTTTCATATGATCAAAGATAGTTTTGGTTACTTCTTCTGTAAACTACCTGTTCATATCTTTTGACCATTTATCAATTAGGGAATGGCTCTTATTTTTTACAAATTTTACTCATTTCCCTAGATATTTGAGAAATGAGGCCTTTCTCAGAGAAACTTTGTAAAAATTTTTGATATTACTTCATGTCTACAGCACCTTTCTGTCAAATGTGGTTTCCTTGATTACCTCTTTCAATTAAGTCTAATTTTGCTTTTGCTTTGTCTGAGGTCATGATTGCCACCCCTGCCCTTTTCACTTCAGCTGAAATATAATAGACTCTGCTCCAGCTCTTCATTTCAACCCTGCATGTGTGTGTTTCTGTCCCAAGTGTGTCTCTTGTACACAGTACATTGTTGGATTCTGGTTTCCAATCCATTCTGCTATGTACTTCCATTCTATGAATTGGTTCATCCCATTCATATAGTTATGGTCACAAACTGTGCATATTTCTCTCTCTCTCTCTCTCTCTCTCTCTCTCTCTCTCTCTCTCTCTCTCTTTCTCTCTCTCTCTCTCCCCCGCCCTTGTCCCTCCTCAGAAGTCTGCCTTACTTCCAAAAAATGCCTCCTCCAATCCACCCTCCCCCTTATCATCCCCCCAATATCTCTTATCCCCTTCCCCTCCTATTTCTCTATTGGGTAAGATAGATTTCTATACTCAGTTGAGTGTGTGTGTGTTTATATATACATATATGTATATATATATATACATATATATATTCTTTCCCCTTTGAATCATTCTGATGAGAGTGAGGTTCAATTATTACCAAACCTCCCCCCATTTTCACCTCCACTGTAAAAGCTCTTCCTTATACACCTCCTTTATGTGAGAAAATTTTCCTCATTCTACCTCTCCCTTCCCACTTTTCCCAGTGTATTCCTCTTTCTCATCTTTTAATTTTATTTTTTAGATATCATCTCATCAAATTCAACTCACACATGTGCCCTCTGCCTGTGTATACTCCTTCTAACTGATCTACTAACCATAAAGTTCTTAGTAGTCATAAGTATTATCTTCCCATGTAGGAATGCAAATAGTTTAACTTTATTGAATCCTTTATGATTTCTCCCGTTTACCTTTTTATCTTTCTCTTGAGTCTTGTATTTACAAGTCAGAATTTTCTATTCAGCTCTGGTCTTTTCATCAGGAATGATTAGAAGTTCTCTCCTTAAATATCCAATTTTTCCCTGAAGGATTTATACTCAGTTTTGCCTGTTAAGTTATTCTTGGTTATAATTCTAGCTCCCTTGCCCTTTGGAATATGATGTTCCAAGCCCTTCATTCCTTGAATGTGGAAGCTGCTAAATCTTGTATGATTTTAACTGTGGCTCCATGATATTTAAATTGTTTCTTTCTGGCTGATTGTAATATTTTCTGCTTGACCTGCAAACTCTGGTATTTGGCTAAAATATTCCTGGAAGGCTTTATTTTGGTATCTCTTTCAGGAGGTGATTGGTGGATTCTTTCAATTTCTATTTTACCCTCTTTATCTAGAAAATCAGGGCAGTTTTCCTTGATAATTTCTTGAGAGATGATGTGTAGGCTCCTTTTTTAGCATGGTTTTCATGTAGTCCAATAATTCTTTAATTAGCTCTCCTTGATCTATTTTCTAGATCAGTTGTTTTTCCAATGAGATATTTCACATCTTCTTCATTTTATTGACTTGGTTTTATTGTTTCTTGAGGAAAAAGAAATAGGTTGTCCTGTGACAATCACAGAGGGGTCTTTCTCTTAGTCATTGCTGGCAAGATTCTTGCCAGAGTCCTCCTTAATAGACTGATCCTTCACCTAGAAAATGGTCATCTACCCAAGAGCCAGCATAGCTTCAGAAAGGACTAAAGAATGGTTGACATGGTGTATGCTGCCTGACCACTCCGGGAGACTTGCCAGGAGCAGAATCAGAGGTTTGTGCACAGTGTTCATTGATCTGACCAAGGCCTTTGATACTATCAATTATGAGGGCTTGTGGAAAATTATGGCAAAATTTGATTGCCCAGAGATGTTCATCGGTATTGTACATCAGTTTCATGACAGCATGCTTGCATGGGTTCTGGATAATGGATGTGTGCTAGTGTTTTCCTAGTCACCAACAGAGTGAAGCAGTGTGCTTGCTCCCATGATTTTTGGTATAACATTTTCAACAATGTTGTCAGGTGTCTTTAACAAGGGTAAAAAATGTCATCACTGTCAGCTACCACACCAAAAGTAAATTATTTAACTTGAAAAGTCTACAAGCCAACCCTAAAGTAGAGGGAAAGTTGGTGTGTGACCTTTTGTTCACAGCTGACTGTGGACTCAATGCAACCTCTGAGGTTGAGATGCAACAAAGCATAGATCCATTCACTGCTGCTTGTGCTAATTTTGGCCTAACAATTAACACCAAGAAAACACAGGTTCTCTATCAGCCAGCACAAGATCAGCCATACATGGAACCATCAGTTACAGCAAATGGAGAAATTTTGGATGCTGTGGATAAGTTTGCTTACCTTAGCAGTATACTTTCTAGTGATGTCCACATAAATGATGAAGTTAACATACACATTGCCAGAGCTAGTTCATTGTTTGGGAGGCTCCGAATGAAAGTGTGAGAGAAAAAAGGTATTAGGCTGTCTACCAAACAGAAGGGCTACAGAGCCACTGTGCTGACCTCATTATTGTGTGGCTGTGAAACCTGGAAAGTATACCATGCTATGCCATGAAACTGAATCGCTTCCATTTAAATTGTCTTAGGAAGATTCTAAAGATCAACTGACAAGATAAGGTACTGGACATTGAGGTCCTTTCTCAAGCTGAACTGCCAAGCATTCAAAGTCTATTTCAGAGAGCACAACTCCAATAGGCTGGATGCATTGTTCTAATGCCAGATTAAGTTTGCCTAAAAGACTATTCCACAGAGAACTCACACAAGGCAAGTGCTCACATGGAAGTCAGAAGAAGCAATACAAGGATACTCTCAAGATCTCTCTGAAGGACTTTGGAATTGATTTTGGGACGTGGGAGACACTGGCACAGGACCACCCTGAATGGTGTGCCTGCATCAAAGAAGGTGCTGTACCCTAGGAGCAAAGCAGAATTGCAGTAGCTCAAAAGAAACATAAAGTACACAAATTTGGAGACATCTCCACTCCAAATGTTCATATGGACTATTTGTGCCCAACCTGTGGTATAGCCTTCTGAGATCACGTTGGTCTGATCAACCACAGTCAGACATACTATACCTTGACCTCAATACAGGGCTGCCATTTTGGTCCTTTACAATAGCCACCATTGTTTCTTGAAGTCTTATGGAGTCCTTAGTTTTCACTTGCCCAATTCTAATTTTTAAGGAATTATTTTCTTCAGTGAGCTTTTGTACCTCTCTTTCCATTTTGACAATTCTGCTTTTTAAGGAGTTCTTTTCTTCAATGAATTTTTTGTGCCTCTGTTACCAGGCCTATTCTGTTTTTTTTTAAGGTGATATTTTCTTCAGCACTTTTTGTGCCTCTTTTACCAAGCTGTTAATTTTTTTCATAATTTTCTTGTATCACTTTCATTTCTTTTTCTAATTTTTCTTCTATCACTCTTATCTCTTTCTTTAACTCTTCCAGGAATTATTGATGCCCTTTAATTCAGTTAGCATTTTTCTCTGTGGCTTTGCTTGTAGCTATTTTCATATTGTTGTCTTCTTCTGAATTTATGTCTTGCTCTTCCCTAACACCATATTAGCTTTTTTATGGTCAAGTTCTTTTTTTGTTATTTACTCATTTTCCCAGCCAATTTCTTCATTTTTGAACTTTAAGTTGGGTTCTGCTGAGCCAGACATTCTGGAGAGCACTTTGGAACTATACCCAAAGGGTAATCAAACTATGCATCCCTTTGATCCAGCAATACCACTACTAAGTCTGTATCCCAAAGAGATCATTAAAAAGGAAAAATGACCCATATGTACAAAAAATATTTATAGCAGCTCTTTTTGTGGTGGCAAAGAATTAGGAATTGAGGGGATGCTCATCAATTGGGGAATGACTGAACAAGTTGCAATATATGAATGTAATTGAATACTATCATGCCTTGAGAAATGATAAGCAAGCAGATTTTAGAAAAACCTAGAAAGATTTACATGAACTGATGCAAAGTGAAGTGAGCAGAACCAGGAGAACATTATACACAGTAACAGCAATGTTATGTAATGATCAACTATGAGTAACTTAGCTCTTCTCAGCAATACAATGATCTAAGACAAGTACAAAGAACTTATGATGGAAAATGCATCCATATCCAGAGAAAGAACTGATGGGATCTGAATGCAGATCAAAGCATACTATTTTCACTTTATGTTTTTCATGTTTTTTTTTCCCTTTTGGTCCATTTCTTGTTTCATAACATGACTAATATGGAAATGTTTTACATGATTGCTCATAGATCATCCATTAAAATTCTTACTTGTGGGGGAGAAAAGAGGGGAAGGAGAGAGGGAGAAAATTTCGAACTCAAATTTTTTATTTAAATGAATGTTTAAAACTGTCTTTACATATAATTGGAAAAAAATAAAATACTCTTTAAAAAAAAACCAAGTTGGGTTCTGCTCACCTGGGGGTGGAGAGGCACTATGAAAAGCTTCAGGCTTATTGGTGGTGCTGTTTTCAAAGCTAGTCCTGGGGAATCTGCAAGTTTTCACTGCTTCCAAGGTAATATGACCCAGGGAGAAATGTGGTCACTGCTCTCCTAGTCTGCACTCTGATCTTTACCCAGGAAGGGCCCCTGCTTCCCTGCAGCCACAAATCCTGGTGCTCCTCTTGGCCCTGGAACTGAGACCAAGGCCCTTGCTCCTTTGTTACTAGTCTCAAGAGCTCCTCTCTATCCTGAAACTGTGACCTAGAATTACTTATGGGCAATAGAGTTAGTTGCTATTCATCACCAGCCACAAAGGGTCCCCTGTAATCTCTAACCAGTTGTCTGACCCCCTTACAGTCTCTGGGCTGAGAACTCCCAAAGCTGCTGCTGCTGCTACCTCTGCTACACCATAGCCCTGGCAAAGGCTGTCTCCAAGGCCCACAGCTAGTGCTCCTGTCACTCTGGACCTGTACCCAGCCCAGTATTACAGACCCTCTCCTGTGGAATTCCTAAATTGTCTTGGGCTGGAAAAATATCTCCCTCTGACCCTTTGTAGGCTCTGCTGCTCCAAAATTTGATTTGAGGTATTATTTTAAAGTTATTTGGAGGGAAATGCTGGGAGATTTCAGCTGTGTCCTGGCCTGGACTCTACCATCTTGGCTTCACTCCTAAAAGGGAGTTTTCTAGATGACTTCTACAACCTTCTCTGACCCTTTTCAAGCCTCTGACATTCTGTTGTTCCTCCTCTCCTTGCCTGATGTCTCAGATCCTCTACCTGGTTTCCTTTTCTGGATTGACAGGTCAGACTAAGATCCCAGAGTCCCCTAGATTTCTAAAGCTTATTCTTCTATTAAATCAACTTAATACAATTGAAGAAATACCTAGTAAGTACCCACTAGGCAAGCTACCATTAAATGCATTCATTCTCCCTGGGATTTCCTTGCCTACATATGCAGTTCTGAATATCAAATGTTTCCTGTTCATGAAGAGCAATACCTCCCTTCACTGCCAGAGGGGACAGTGGCTCCAGATCTGACCTCAATTAGCAAAGTTTTTCTATCTTGTGTGATTTCTAATATGCTATTATACTCAGAGGGAAGCCTTCCTTTGAGAAGAAACAAAATGGAGGGAGAGAATAGGATGTATAACTGAGTCCCTGGCTGCAAGTTGGAGATCAATTCTCTTATAACTTGAACAGTTTGATTTTACATATTTAGGGAGAATTCATTCATTTGGTGTTTACAAATGCAATTCTTTCACAGGCCAATAATCATTAGGAGAAGTATCTGCATGCTCACACAGGGACACAAATACTCCAATTGCTAGAGCTTTCTCCCTCCCCCTTTAAATTATCCTGTTTTTACTCTATCTCCCCCAGTAGAATGCCAGCTTCTTGAGGACAGGACTTGTTTTATTTCTGTCTTGTATCTTCAGGGCCTTGCCTGACACATAGAAAACATAGTAAAGGATCATTGGATTGAAAGCCAAAGCAACTTCCTGATTTCTGTCCATGGCACCACCCATTCACCTGGTCTCCCATGTTTAAAACCTTGGTGCCATCTTTTACTCTTCCATGGCCCTTGCCTTTTATGATAAACCAGGTGTTAAGTTCTGCTCATTTTTCCTCTATAATATCTCTTGTTCCCCTATGTCATATCAAAGGAGATAATATTTGCAAAGGGCTTAGCACAGTGCCTGACACGTAGGCAGGCTTCATAAATGCTCGTTTCCTTCCTTTCCCTGCTCCCCCTACAACATCTCTGTCTTTTCTCTTCTTTTTTTGGTTTTTGTTTGTTGTTGTTTTTAAAGGAGGGAGGGAGTTCTGTTATATAAAGTTTGGAAACCATTAAAATATGACAAAATGTGAATTCCATTTTCTGCCATTCAAGTTCCTCTCCTATCAGAAGTCACCCTATTTTTCCAAAGCTTCCCTCATATTACTCACCTCCATGCTCATAATGACTTAGTCAAACTGGACTTAGTCTGCCTCTGAACATACCCTACATTCACCTTTCTCTATATCTTTACCCCATGTCCTATGCCCTAGATCACAGGGGTGGGGAACCTGCAGCTTTGAGGCCACACGTGGCCCTCCAGGTCCTCGAAGATCTAGAATAGGTAGGTGTCATGGATTCAGGCAGACAAGCAGGCAGATCTCAAAGACCAAGAAGCTAAAGCTTCAGAAACCAGAGTTGGTCTCTGGTCCTGGTCTGCTTTCTGTCCTATTTGTACTGTTTATTGGGTGGCCCTGGGCACCACATGTGATGATTACAGCCAGAAGATTGAAAGTCTGCAGGATTTATTTATGAAAAGGCAAAGAGAAAATTTAAAACTTATGGAAGTGAATGTTGAAAACTAAAAAATGAATTGACTTTAAAAAAAAGAAAGAAAGAAAAAGCAAAGATGATGTGGGAAGAAACAGCAGCCTCAGGAGGTATGATACATATGACCACACTCCTTTTAAACTGGCAGGTTAAAAAGTCCTAAACTCATTCTACCTGGTAATCATTACACTTCTGTCCACAAGTCATTTTCTCTGGCAGGTTCTTCATTGCTAAAAAAAAAGGGGGGGTGGGAATAACCATTTGCTATGTTCTTCAGACCTGCCCCTGAGCCAAACTTTAAAGTGGACACCAAATTTATTTTTGGTGGATTCCCCACACTGGGTACTTCTTGTCCATTCTGTGATTTCCCCTTGCCACCTATAACTAGGGCAAAATGATCTGAGTTTGCACCAGGGTGCCAAAGTTTAGGAGATGCTGGTCACACAGTCCTTCAGGATTATAGAAGCAACTGAGCTTAGCACCCAGTTAATAAGAATCATTCTTTAAAATTGGAAGCCCTAGTTGGCAGTGTGTGCTCTGCACTACTAGGCACACCCCAAGTGAGCTCCCATGTCCCATTCTTGCCCTCCAAGGTTTCCTGGGCAGTAGCTTCACAGCATCCCAGCATCCCTTTCCACACCATGTTTCAAAACAATTGCCCCAGGCACAAAAATCACTAGTTATGACCCTGCCTGTCATCAGTTCATTGCCAACTAATTTCAACCTGAGCAAATTAATGGCTTAAGGTAGAATCCCTCCTGAGGGTGTTTGCATTTTAAAGTGGGACTCTGGAAGATGGGAAAGGCCTTTAAGAGCAAAAACAAGGAAGTTCTATTGGAGAAATTTCAGGCGCTGTGACGGCGGAGGTATTTCTCTGCCACAGAGCCTTAAAATCATGCCTCTGCCTTCTCTGCCTGTGTTTAAGGTCTCTGCAGAACATTGGATGGTCAAATGGAGTCCCATCTGAAAAAAGAGTGGGGAACTCCTGAAAGGATAATGTTCACTGTCCCATTTTCCTGGTCGGATAAGTTAAACTGGGGGCCTCGATTCCGGGGTGAATTCCCAGAGAAAAGAATATATAGGATTCTTCTATACCAATAAAGCCTAGCAGGAGGAGTACAAACAAGGGAAAAGGGATGTCAGTGGTACCCAAGCCTTCATCTCCTCACTTGTTCTAAACAGAAATCACTTACCCTAAATGGAAATCAGTCCCCAACGGCCTCCTTTCCAAACGCCTTGTATGACAATGAGTGATTTGTAACAACATCCAATCAGGCGCACCTAACCTCCCTGTAATTGCCTGTCCTTTTCAGTGGTCTTAAAAGCTTTCCAGTGGAAAAAGAAAAAAGAGAGAGGGAGACGGAGAGGGAGAGGGAGAGAGACTCCTTGTCAGAAGCATGCTATTATACAGGGAAGAGACCCACCCTGCCCCCACATCTTTTCTTCCCTTCCAATGCTTTTCCTATCTCTTCAGCCCCTACAATTTTGGGAGAACAGCAAATGTTGCTTCCAGGCCTCACTATGACATGACAGTTTAAGCATCTGGACGATACTAACCCAAGAGCAGGGACCACCTGGCTCTATGAATTACCCAGCTGTTCCCTCAAGCTCCCACCCCTCTTTCCTTTCTGCTTTCCTCAAGCATGATAGAGCTCGACAGGGCATCTCTAAGAGGCCTCTGTTAAAATGCAAATAGACCTGGAAGGGACCTTGCCTCAATGTTATCAGCTAACACAGCATCTGGAGAATAACTGCTTATTAGGAACTGAAGACCTGAGAGGGCCAGAGATTTGTTGAAGGTCACACAGCAAAGTCAATAGAGGAGACAGGAAACTGTTTTCACCATGTAGGTCCATGAACCTCTGCATTGGCATTCAGTGTTTCCTCTCACAAATTCAAAGTTCTGTGATTAGGAAAAACAGAGATATCACAACTTTGGCCTTGGGGTTGAGACAACAGGCCTACCTCTGGTCCCCTGAAGCTGTACTGGGTGGGGGGAGAATATTATGTGTGTGTGTATATATATATATATACACCAAAAAATAAAAATAATTATTATTTTGAAAGTCTCTTTGAAATTCATTGAACAGGGTGCCTCTGCTCTAGACATGTCCCCTCCAGCACTCCTATCCTGACCCTTTCTATAGAGTTTTCTCTATCTAGAAACATCCATGCTGGAGCCTTCTATACCCCATAATGGGTAGCAAGGGCCACCATCCCGTGGCCATTTCTTCTTGCCCATGACATCAGAGATGGGAAACCAATCAGATATGAATTAGTAAGATCCTGTCCATCCCTACGAAACCCATACCTCTTATCCATGTTGTAAAGATGACAAAGGACCCAGATGACCCACCAATTAAACTAGGAGGAGTGATGAGAATTTGACTTCATATGAATGTGCCAAGTCCAGAGAGAGGCTTCTTAAAGAACCACAAATAGCTTCTTCCTTCTCTTGATGTGGCCCTAAGACCAAAGATAGTCCCTGTGGTACTATGCAACATCTCTGGTTGTATCTCTGATGGTCCCTAACCCCCAAAGTCATATCCTTGTTTGTCCTTGCCCTTGGTTACACTTGATTGTTCCTGTTGAAATCCAAGTATCTCATTTTGGATTTTATGCCTGTCCTTGTGTGAGTTTAAATACACTCATAATAAAGGTCTATTGCTGTTAGCAGCCCTGGCCCATCTGCCTCTTTTGTGAAAGCCTACAAGCCTAAAGCAGCTGCAATGGACTACTATATCTCATTCCCTGCCCTCTCCTCTGTACATTTTGAGGATTTTTCAGTCACCACAACTGTGGTTCTGGGTTGGGTAGAATTAAGCTAAATAAAGTACACAAGTCAGGGATTTTGTTGCAGCATAATAACGACAACAATGTAAACCTTGCCTGCTTCATATAACTTCATTTGCATGCCAATCAAAAAGGATCTTGGGAGCAAGGCTCACCTTAGTACTCCAGTCTCCACACAGCTCCAATGGGGTTTTGGGGTAAAGAGACTTCAGGATGAACTTTAGGGACATTGTTTCATAATCAGATATGTAATGAGAGCTATAAGGAATTTTCTAACCCTGAGTCAGAGTTGTCTTAGACCAAGGACCTTGAATCTGCGTACACAAAGACAGTCAAAAGCATAGACAATTCATCTTGATACACACCTTAATTAGTTCCTTGGCGTGGTGCTGTGGCTTGTATTATTTACTGTGCCTTGGAAAAAGAGTCAGGCTGCCTTTGTCAGCCATTTCATCTTAACAAATGGGAACAGAAGTGGTCTTAAAAAGCTGGAACTTAGCAGACGGCAACAGATACTAGTCCAGGAACCATGAAGCCAGTGGAGATACTAAGCAGAGAAAATACAAAGGAAGATGAAGATACAATGTCTAGCAAAGTGAGGCAAGGTATAGCAGGGAACAGATCCATATAATGATTCCCCCAAATATATCGGGAGCCTGCAGTGCTAGAAATGCAAGTTGGCCCAGTTATGCATGGACTCTGGCTCCTATATCCCCACATGGGTTCTTTCCACATATGTGTCCTGGGCACACTGGTTCCTCCTGTTTATGCCTCTTCGTATATGCCCTCACTCCATATGTGTTTCCTTGTCATGTTTGTTCTGCATTTGTATACTCTCCCCTCACTGGTTGTATAATAGCCTATAGGGAATGTGGATGGTAGGAAAAAGATCTTTTTTCTGTTTTTACTTTGCTATATTGTTTGATGAAATGCCTTTTAAAAATGTATCCTCTGGCTCTCTGATAAAAGCTAATACATGGTTGCAGACAGACATACCAAGTGTGGTTTCAAATGGGTACTAAACCATCAAGTGCCTTGAACCTGGGGTAGATTTTCTGGGAATCAGCATGCAAGGGGATGCCCCAAGTGCTACATCAACTACTATTACTATTTTACTATCTTTACCTCTTTCTTTGCCATATACCTAACACCAGTATTTCAGCACTCCATTTTCTGTAACCATACCCTCAAAAGCACCCAAAACTCCACTTACAAATGCTAGTGCTCCCCCAGAAATGAGCTTCCTTACTCCAAGAGAAAAACTGCCTATACCATGACCCCACTCTACCACCTCTACAGCCACTTACCAAGCATATAAAATATAAAAATATGAAAGCTTCCCTCCATAGAGGCTTTCTTAAAGATAAAGGAGAATTAGGCATATTTGGAGAGAACAGAAAAGAAGCCAGGAGGGAAGATGGATAGGAAGGGATTGAAAATTAGAGAGTTGGAAATGAAGATGGGAGAAATTTTCTGGAGAAGTCAGTAGAGGATAGAGTCAAAGGTACATGTAGAAGGTTTGGCCTTGGCAAGCAAAAGGACTATCATCAGAGACTGTAGTGAAGGAGGAGTTTGTGGGGAGTTATATCAGTAGGATGTGAAAGGTAAGGAAGAGGGGAAGAGTGCCCAGAAAATGGTCATAAAGTTTTTGGTGAAGTATAAAGTGATCTTCATTTGAGAGGGACAGATGGCATGAGAAGTTAGAGGAGAGAATGTTTGGAATAATCACTGTAGGTGAGTAGGATGGGAAATCAAGTAGGAAAATTTAGTAGGATTGCCTCACACAATGGGAACACAGTTGAGATCAGCAAGCATGAATCTGTAATACAGCCACTCAGCAGGGTTGGGTTCATGATTTTCTCCAATTCTGTTCAGTTGTATGTGAGTTCTGTGGAGTGAAGGAAGCAGATGGTAGAAGTGAGCCAAAGGTGGGATTTGGCAAGGTAGGATTAGCAATAGGACAAAGGGTCCAAGGGTTCAAGAAAAGACAATAATGTAAAGTGAAACTGGTTCATCAAATGGGGTTTGGAAGGGAGAAGAATGGATCCAATGGATCCAGGGTTGATGGTGTGAGACAGTACTAAGAGACAAAGGGATTAAAGGTGAAGGCAATGATGAAGAATAGGTTTAGTACCTGCATTAAAGTACCAGAGGAGTTACAAATGTAAAAGATGAGACAAAAAGGAGAATTTCTAAGTTCTTGAACATGAAAATAGAACACTAGTGGGTGATGGCAAAATTAAGGGTGTGACCATCCATTTACCTAGGTGGAGTGGGAGTAGTTTTGAGTAGATTGAGTAGCCAGCATATTTGAGGGAGCATCAATGTGCATACTGAAGTCTCCTAGAATAAGGTAGGAATAGGAGTGGAGAGGAAGATTGTGAGCCAGGCACTAAACTCATTAAACTCCCGGTAGTCATTTGGTAATGATGAATTGACTCTGGATTGAGAAGTAAATTTGGATTGCAAAAGCCTCAGAGGCAGAGAGGGAGAGTATGAAAGTGACAATGTTAGGCAAAGAGTATTCTGAATCATTACAATGACCAGGTGGGTTTAGAAATGCATCAGTCTTGGGAAAGGTGGCCAGAGATAAACAGTTATCACGGTGTGGGGAGAGGAGGGAAGCCATGTCTCAGTAACTATCCGGTGGCGCAAGAAGTAAGACACAAAATGATGTAAGATGAGAGGAAGTTTATTGATCAAGGAGCAGGAGTTCTAGGGGGCACAGTAGAGCCATGGGCAGATCTGTACTGGGTTATTGTGGAAAGGGAATTCAACTTCAAAGTGGGTGGGACACAGGGAATAGAAAGCTAGGGTTGGAGAGTGGAATTAGGCTTTGGGTATCACAGGGACAGGAAGGCAAAGATGGTATGGGAGTATTCTTAACCATTGGGGAATGAGTCCCAGCGGAGCAATAGTTAGGTTCACTGATGAAGGTAGATGTTAAGGTTCAAGGTGGCCCTACATGTTTCAACATAGTCCTCCACTACCTGACCTGACATGGAGCTATGACCTAGAAGGAGTTTGGAATCCTTTCCTATGGCAGACTTGAGCATGGGGTGTCGTGTTCCTGGCCAGGACACTAATATATTCTAGATTTGATTAAGAGAAAGCCTGGAGTCATAATGTCCCACAGAGCTTCCAAAAATCTAGCAAAGAGTGGGGTGGAAGGCAAGATAGGTCCAGAAGAGCAGCAAAAAAAGCAGATGATAATCCTTCATTCCCAGTCTTCCCAGGGACACACAGGTGGCTCTTTCCCTTGAATAGTACATGGGTACTACTTAAGTATTACTGATTTAGCTCTCACAGTGTACCTCAACATAGACCAAAGACATGGCTCATCTCCTCCATGGTGGTAATGGTAGTTAAGCAGAAGAGACTAAGTTGTCTTTTTATGTCTGTCATCTTTTCTGATCTTCTCTGAACCCTTCCCTGCAGCCTCCCATGGTCTACTGAATAAAGTCCAAACCACATTTAAGGTTTTCAATATTGACACCTTCCTTCTTATCTTCCTTTTTATCTTCTCCTATTTCCTTAGTATACAAGACCTATCCTCCTGACCAACTAAACTAATCCTTGTTTCCTGATCATGCTCTCCTACCTCCATGATTTTTCTCATGTTATTTGCTTCCCTGGCAATGTACTCTCCACCCATAAAAATCCTATTCACTTTTCAAGGCATTGAACAAATGCTACATCTACCATGATTCCCTGATGTCACCCAATAGAATGTGGTCTTTCCCTCTTCTTCATACCCTAAGGTATGAATATCTTATTCTATGGGATATTCTTTTCTATGGTATATGGATCCTGCCCTACATATAAGTGTTACTGGGCTTGTTTCCCCATTAGATCACAGGGATAGACAGTAGAGCTATTAAGGTGGACACCATCAAAGGACCAGAGATTTAGAGCTGGAAAGGACTTTACAAGTCTAGGCCAAATGTGTCATTTTATAAATGAGGAAAATCGGGTTCAGAAAGGTTAAACCACTTCTCCAAAGACATACAGGCTATAAATAACAGAGCCAAGTTTTAAACCCAGGTCTTCTTACTTATCCAGTTCTCTTTCCCCTATACCTCTTGGTTTATATGTACATACCACAACTTTGTTTCCCACTGCTCCCTCATACCTCCCTTAGAATTCTGCCAGAGTCTTGTGTATGTGTGTGTGTGTGTGTGTATATGTTATATATGTGTGTTATATATATATATATATATATATATATATATATATGTATATGTACATGTTAACTGTGTATATATGTATTTTTAAGTGATTGAATGAATGAATGAAAGTAGATTATCTCTGAAGTCTCTTCACAGGATTTAGAGCTGGGAAGGACTCATTGATCAAGCCCCTCACTTTAAACAGGAAGAAAGTGAAGCTCAGAGATTAAGCCAAAGGTAGTTAGTAGTCATCCAGGTAGTTGGTACTAGAACCAGAACCCAAAGCCTCTGCCTCCCAAGTCCACTATCTCACTATCTCTGCTTGCTTCCCAGATTTAACGCTCTGATTCTTTAATTCCCTGCATGCAGGAGTAAAAAGTATGAAGTCAACCAAGTAGTCATTTTATTGTAGCTTCCAGCTATATCCCAAGGGCATCAAAACCGACAGAGGTGAGATACCTCAGGGGGCCTACAGGAGATGCTAGTTGTATGAACTTTCCAAACCTTCCAGCCTGAGAGCCACAGTACAGTCGATCTTTTATCTAAAGTCTTTCTCCTGCTACTAATAAAAATATCTCCTGATAGGGCCCAGGGCAGCACTCACAGGAAGTTTTCAGGGTCAAAGCAGGGAAAATATCTCATTCCACCATAAAGAAAGCCATTACCAAACCACTCAGCTTAGAAAGAGGAGATCACGGGCACACAAAACCCTGATAAGCATCTCCTCGTTTTCCCAGACTTTTTCCTCTTCTTAAACACAACTCTTAATCTAGGAAAGTGACTCGGCCTTCAAGTGGGTTTAATAATCTCCTTCAGACATTGTGGGGAAACTGCATTTGTTGGGGGAGATAAGGCGACAGGCTGGGTGTGATGGGGCAAACACTCTTCTTCCTAGCAACTCCAACCGCATTTGTTATGCTCCAGCTGTCTCAGTGCCCTTCAGCAGAAGAATTTGATTTTCTTTTTCTTGGTAATTGGGTTCATCGTGCCAGTAGGTACTTCATAAACCTGCCCTCCATCTTGAACAGATCTTGTTCTTGCAGCTAGTGGGGCCACAAAGGCTTCTGGGACCTTAGCATGAGTAAGGAATCACTCAAACGTGGGAGTGATGGGAACCCTGAGAGGCAGTACCTTCCACTCAACAATGAAACGATACCTAACTGATCCATGTGTCAGAGCTTTGAATGTTTCCCTCTTCTTCTTTCTTTTATTAAAAGACTGAGGAAGATGAATCCCAGCAGCAAGGTAAAGGGAAAAGAGTATTGGACATAGACGCAGGAGACGTGGATTTGGATCCTGCCTCTGGGATAGCTGCATGACCGCAAATAAATAAGCATTTAGCAAGAGACAGCTGGTGGCACTGTAGATAGAGCATTTGACCTGGAGTCTAGAAGAGCCGAGTTCAAATATGGTTTCAGACACCTACTAGCTGTGTGACCTTGGGCAAGTCACTTAAGCTCTGTCTGCCTCAGTTTCCCTAACTGTAAAATAGGGATAATAATAGCACCTACCTCCCAGTCTTGTTATGAAGATCAAATGAAATAATAATTGTAAAGTGCCTGACACATAGTAAGCACTTACATAATGTTTCCCTCCTTCCTTCCACCTACTATTCACCAGACACAAACGCAACGATGTAATAGTCCTTGCCCTCACAGAACTAATTTAATATCTCTTAGGCTAATTTCTTCAAATTTAATGGTAATACTTGCACTACTTAAGGCACAGAATTGCTCAAAAGAAAGTTCTTTGGAAACTATAAAGCAGTAGAGAAATGTAAGATATTCCTACTCATCACTTGTGTGAATTTGGGCAAATTAGGAACTGGGCCTCAGTTTCTCCATCTGTAAAATGATGGAATGAGCTAAATGACCATCCTCCTGACCCTTTACTCACTTCACCTTTTTTCACATTGCATTTTCAAATTTGATAATTTGGTACCTCTAAATTGACAGGCTGGTAGACAACAACATAATAATAATAATCCACATTCCCAGTGTTAGGAAGATGTGGTATAGATGAAAATTTTGTAGTCACACAGTTGATTAAAAGGTGAAGAGTACACAAAAATCCTTTGTGCCTATAATTTGTTGATGCTAAGAAAGCATTTGACTCAAGACAGCAAAGTGGTCCTAAAGATCTCTTACATTAAAGTGTCTGCCATATTTAGCCCAGTTACACCCAGTTATCCTATATGATTGATAGACACAGCAGAGATAATTTTCACAATCCTCTGATTATTTAGATAAAGTGAGATACAAAACAAGGAAACAAAGGACAAAGGTATTTGTTATCATCCTGGTGGATGTCCAGTAAAGAGTCCTAAAATCAACAAGACATAGGTTCAAATTCTGCCTCAGGTACTTACAAAGGTGTGTAACCAGGAGCGAGTCATTTAGCCTCTTTCAGTCTCAGTTTCCTCATCTGTAAAATGGGACTAATAATAACACAGAGTTATAATAATAGCACTTGTTATAAGGAGAAAATAAGATAATATATGCAAGGCACTTTATAAATCCTTAATAATATATAATGATATATGTGTGTGTTAGCCATTGTTGTTATGGAAGAAAAATTTTCTATGCAAAGGAAAGTCTGTCAAATGATCCTTTTTGAAAATGATTTTATGCTATTACATGAAGCCCTGCTGTGTTGCAGAGCCTTCTAAATGAGATTCAAAATCATTCAAAAGAAGTCAGTATGACCATCCATACAGGAAAAATCAAGTGGATGCTTCTCGTGGTAACTGATATGTAATTGGACAGATGATGTCTGGTCCCTCAATGTGTATGTATCAGGTACTGTGAATGGGCAGAAAGCTGGACCCAGAATTGAAGAGGATAGGCTAGATTGCCCTAGAGAAATTGCATAGCACTTTCAATGACCTAAAACAAAATTCAATCTTTTTTGACACTAAAATTCTTCAAGTGATGCTATATGTCAGCAACTTATGAAATAGCACAATCTCTGAGGAATTAAATTATGGTTCACCCAAAGAGCAGTAGAGAGATGCATTGTGGACCTAAAAAAAGTTGCAGTGTACTTAAAACAATGAATTGTAAGCTCAAAGGTGGATGAAAGACCATGTTGAAAGAAGGTATGCGAGAAAAAGGAAGTGGACCACGTCTGTTGAGAGAAGAAGGAATCACAGATGGATGGCCTGTGCACTATGTCATTATCAACGTTATGTCAAGAGATCTGAAGGAAAACCCCTAGCACCCTGGCTGTATTATCCTCTATGAAAAATTTATTGGGGAACCTAGACAAGAGTAACAGAAGAAAATAAAGCCTGGATGGATGAGTTGTTAGCTGTCCTTTTGGAGAGAGAACTCACATCCTTGAGGTTCTTTTAAATATTTAAGTACTACAGGGAGTGATGGGGCATGCCTATATCCCTGGTATGAGGGATATTGAGGCTGGTGGATCACTTCAGCATGAGAGTTCTGAACTTCAGTAGGATTAAAGCCAATTAAGTGTCCACACCAAGTCTGGCATCAATATGATGAATCCTTTGGGAGAAAGGATGGACGGGAGGTGGGGAGCTACCTAAGGAGTGGCAAACTGGCCCAACTCAGAAAGGGAGTAGGTCAAAGCTTCCATGCCAATAAATAATGGGATAGGGGCTGTGGGTGAGAAGGGGAGATCCAGTGTTTCTCTGTCTCACTGTCTCTGTCAGTCTGTCTGTCTCTCCATATACACATATATAATTGTATATGTATAGATGCATATATAGAATTTTTATGTACATATGCCTATACATACATATATTTCTACTTATATACATACATACATATATGTTTCCATTTCACTTTATTAAACATTTACTATATACCAGACACTCCACTAAACTCTAAGTGTACAAAGAAAAAGCAACATCAGTCCTTGCTTTCAAGATGTTTATATTCTAATGGGGAAGACGACATGCACAGTCAAAATATATATAGTGGGATGTGATTCTAAAAAAGAAAACTGCTTAGGAAAAGGTAAAAACTATATAAATGAGGAGTGAGAGGAAGAACTGACACAAAGGAATTAGGTGGGGGAGGAGGTCTGGTAGTTGAGGACCCCTACTCTCATGGGGAATGGGTTAAAGAAGGAACAATTCATCTATATCAAGAAGGGTATAAAAGTCTTCTAAATTCAGGATGAAATAAAAGGCTAAGGGGATAGGAAGGGGGAGAGGACAAGGAAGGATTTTTAGAGGAAACCCTACTCACAAAGGATCTGGGTTAAAGAGAGAACAATATACATTTAGAAGAGAATAAAAAGTTATTCTCCAATTGATAAATGGTCAAGCATATGAACAAGCAGTTTTCAGATGAAGAAATCAAAGCTGTCTATAATCATATGAAAAAATTCTCTAAATCACTATTGATTAGAGAAATGCAAATTAAAACAACTCTGAGATATCACCTCACACCTATCAGATTGGCTAACATGACAAAAAAGGAAAATGATAAATGTTGGAGATGTGGAAAAATTGGAACATTAATGGATTGTTGGTGGAGTTGTAAAGTGACCCCACCATTCTAGAAAGCAATTTGGAGCTATACCCAAAGGGCAATCAAACTGTGAATACCCTTTGATCCAGCAATACCACTACTAGGTCTGTATTCCAAAGAGATCATAAAAAAGGGAAAATGACCCACGTATACAAAAATATCTATAGCAGCTCTTTTTGAAGTGGCGAAGAATTGGAAATTGAGGGGATGCCCTTCAATTGGGGAATGGCTGAACAAGTTGAAGTCTATGAATGTGATAGAATACTATTGTGCTATAAGAAATGATGAGCAAGTAGATTTTAGAAAAACCTGAAAAGACTTACATGAACTGAAGCTGAGTGAGGTGAGCAGAACCAAAAGAGCATTGTACACAGTAACAGCAACATTGTGCGATGACCAACTTTCATAGACTTAGTTCTTCTAAGCAATATAATGATGTAAGACAATTCCAAAAGACTGATGATGGAAAATGCTATCCACATCTGGAGAAAGAATGTGGAGTCTGAATACAGATCAAAACACATTATTTTCTCTCTCTCTTTTTTCTTTCTCATGGTTTTTCCCTTTTGTTCTGATTCTTCTTTCATAACATGACTAATGCAGATATACGTTTAATATGATTGTACATGTATAGCTTATATCAGATTGCTTGCCTCTTGTGGGGCAAGAGGGAAGGAGAAAAAATTTGGAAGTCAAAATCTTATAAAAGTAAATGTTCAAAACTATCTTTACATGTAATTGGAAAAAATAAAATACTATTAAGTGGTGGGGGGAGATTCTTGCTATAAAAAAGAAGGAAATAAAAGCCCTCTAAATTTACGAAGAAATAAGAGGGTGAGAGAATAGGATAAGGGTGGCTATAGAAGGGTGTCTAGATTTATGGGAGTGGGATAAAGAGGGAATAACATATATATTCAGAAGGCTATAAAAGTCTTCTAAATTCATATAGAAACAGGAGGATAAGGGGAAAGGGTGAGGGAGAGGATAAGGGAGGGATCTTTGGAGGAGGGTAGGTTAAGCAATAGGAGGGCAAGGTAGTAGATAGAAATAAAGTAGAGGAGTGAGGAGGGCTAGGAAATAGGACATACACACAAACACAAAATAAAAATCAGGAGTAGAATTTATCAGGAAAAAAAGCAGGGCTAGTAATCATGATATCAGACAAAGTTAAAGCTAAAATGTATTGAATCCAAAGAGAAAAATAGGGAAGCTACATTATATGTCAGCCATGTTAATCGGTATTGTTTTAGACTATTTAAAATAACTAGACAGTATGAGGTTGGAATATTGCTGTGATACAGGAAATGATGAGTTGGTAGATTTAGAAAAATATGGAAAGACTTGGACTTATGAAGGAAGACATCCACCCTTAGAGAAACAGAGGACAAACAAGTATAGTATGGTCTTATATAGATACATATGAATGTATGTATCTATATATGAGTATGATTATGAATATCTAAGTATAGGTGTGTATATGTAAGTATATGTATGTATGTGATATGGATATGTATGTGTTTGTGTGTATATGTGTATGTATGTATCTATATATATATTTTATATATATATATATATATATACATAAGTATGTGGTTGTATTTATCTGTGCTTAATTGTAGTCTTCTTGTGGGAGGAGGGTCAACAGAATGGGGAGAAAAAGAACAAAGTAAAAAGGGCACAGTAGGAAACAAAAGAAAACTTATAAGGAAGCAAAGAAAAGATGGACAGCTCTAAACACAACGTGTAGTATTTATTATATCGGCTTTCTTGAAATGGAAATTTATTGCTGTATATTTTGAATCTTCTCTTACATTCTGCTGTGCACATGGTGATTTTTTTCTTTTCTTGTTTTGTATTTAAGTTTATAATAGTTTCTCTTTCTTTTCTTATTGCATATTTAAGTTTAAACTAAATTAACTTTAAAAATTCCTACAGGGCAGATGAAAGGTAACCTTAGAAGGGAGGTCTCTAGCAGCCAGACTTGGGAGAAAGGGAATAGAAAAGGCCTCCTGCAGAAAGGCAGATATGAGTTGAGTTTTGAAGAAGCCAATGACTCCAAAAAGCAGAAGTAAGGGAGTGAGAACATTCCAAGCATGGGGCACAGCCAACACAAAGTCACAGAAATGGGAAATGGAGTCTTCTGTGTGAGGAACAGTAAGTAGGCTGGTATGGCTGTATGTAATTTGTAAGAAAACTAGAAAGGCAGAATAGGGCCAGGTTATGAAGAGCTTTAAATGACAAGCAGAAGAGTTCCTATTTGATCCAAATTGGGAGCCACTGCAATTTATTGAATAAGGAGATGATCATACCCATGCTTTAAGAAAATCACTTCAGCAGATGTGAGGAGGATGGATTAGAGTGGGGAGAGACTTGAAGAGGGGACAAAGTGAGGTGTGGGGAGAGAGTTGGGGCAGGGCATTATTGTTGGCATTTTGCAGATGGCAGGGCTGAGGCTCAGAGGTGACTTTACCCCAGGGTCACTCAACTTGTGTCAGAGCCAGAAATAAAACCTGGCTTTCCCAACTCCAGAACTTTCAACCACAAATAACTCCCCACAACCACCTGGGAAGGCTTCCAAATTTATCTCTCACGTTTCAGGGTACTTCTCCCTTTGTGTTGGACTCTGCCTGGTCATTAAATTGCTGTCAGCCTTCTGCCTTTCTCCTCATTTGATTTCTGTGAATTCTGCCTCCCCAAAGAAGAATTTGCTCTCAGATCCTACTTCTCCACTTACCTGCCCCAGGCCTGGTTTTCTATAGAATTTTTTTTAAAAAAACATCTTTTTCAAAGCATCTGACTTCCTAGTCCTTTAAAAGTCAGAGGTAGAGCACTGGAAAGCACAGGAAGTGGTATATGGAGGTAGAGACACAGAGAAGATAGTTATTTAGGATATTAGGATTTAGATCTCCCTTTTTTTCTCCATGTCTCCCTTTCTTCCTTCTCAGACTTACACAAACCCTTACTATAGTTAAGAGCTCTCTAGCCTTTGTTCAAAGTTAAGGTATGTTCCATAGGAAATCCAGATTGTGAATCCCAACTTGATAGGTGCATACTTCATATTTACTATAGGATCATAGACATAGAACAGAAAGAAACCTCAGAGAACATCTAATCCAAACTTCCAATTTTACAGATAAGAAAACTGAGGTCCAAGAAGAGTTTTCCCAAGGTCTTATAGCTGGTAACTGTCACAGGATGGACCTGAAGCTAGGTCATCTGATTCCAATCCTTGGTCTTTCTTTATTATAAGACATGTGCAAAGAAGAACTTTCCAACAGTTAAAATAATATAAAAGTAGGAGAGGCAGTCTCTGGAGGTAGTGGGTTCTCTCCTATTAGTCTTTGATGAGACCGGATGTCCACTTATTTAGAATTTTGTATAGAGGATTCCTGTTCAGATATCTGTTAGACTAGATGGCTTCTGAGATCCCTTCCAACTCCAAAATTCTGTCTGGGTCAATTTAACATAATGAATGATGATACATGGTACTGGTAAATAGTAGATGCCAGTGAGAGTTGGGTAGTGACTCCCTGAAGGAAGAAGACCCTGGTAGCTTTTTTCCTCATCTTAATACACCAAAAGATTGGAGAACTCTTGAGACTCATTGTACTCCTAATGTTGTATCTCTGTTAGAATACCTTCAATGACTGTGGCTCATTGTTGCTCCAATACACCTCCACAGCTGCCACTCCCACCTACAAAGGTGCTATTTGTTTCTTCCAGAGTTGCTGCTACTCTATTTAATCTGCTCTAACAGTCTTCTGTTTCTGACTTCTTCAAATGGAGTGTTATTGCTTTTTGGTGAGACTGCCCCATCAATATGCCTAGTGCTAATCAACATACACACCACCACATACACTTTTTGTTTATAGAGACATACTTGGTCAACACAAAAAGGATCCTTTTGAGCAAGAATTTTCTTCTGAGCTCTCTTTACCTTATCTTATTCCTTTCATCTCTAATCACTCCAGACACTTAGAGCTTAGATCATGCATTACCTCAAAGCTTCAAGAAGCTATTTAACAACATGGGGTGGGGGGAGTTAGGTAGAGCTGCTGACCTTTGCCATTCATTCCATCTAACATTCAAGTCTCATCCCCCTTATGCTTGTCCAGTATAAATAGTCTCAGAATAAAGGAATTTTAGAAGTTAACTAGTCTGACCCAATCATTATAGTAATATACGGAGACCCAAAGAGACGAAATGCCTTGACTATGGCCATACAGATGACTAGTAGCCAAGGCTGAGCTATCTATCCAGGGTTCTCTTCACAGTACCATACGCTGACCTTTTATAAACAAAATACTGCCTGATTCATTGTCTGTGTTGAATAGGAATAGAAGTAAGAAGAGTCCTAAGAGGGTGATACTTAGATCCATTAGCATCCGAATAGTGATCCAGTTCAGAGAACAAGTGACTCTTCTACCTTGTTGAGTCTTAATCAGGTAAGAAGTCAGATCATTTGACCAGGTTGTGATAAACATGGATTTAAGATTGTCCAGGTTTTAAAAAAGACTACCCTTTAGGAACCAGTTCAATGGCCCAATAGTGCTCTGTGCTGCTCCCCTCCCCAAGGATCTGTAGGAACCCCAGCTTAAAGTGTGTGTCCTGAAGTTCCTTGACCTGAAAAAAAAAGGAGCCAGTTGAGGGGACCTGGAATTACCATATATGAACCAAAGCAAAGTCAGGATGCAATATTTCCCCTAAGCTAATGGCTAGGCATCACATCATGTGCAGATAGAAGTGTTAAGAGACTCATTATTTTGCTAAAGCCCTCTTTATCCACCCTGTATTTTTCCACACATTTCATTTCCCATCATGGCTGACTGCCTAAAGCATTCATGTGAAAAAAGAAGATTTTTGCCTCTGTGTGTTTTCCCTCCCAATAATGCAGTTTATTGGATTCTCAGAAATGACATAAACACTTAAGGAGAGTGAGGAAGAAAAGAAATAAAATAGCCAGGTATCCAGTCACTGGAACAGGGTAGGGGGTTGTCAGCAGTCAGACTCAGGCAGTTTACGTTTTTCATGCCTCTTCCTCATCAAATTCTAAATGGACATGCTGAGGACTCTCTAAGTAGAACTTGAGAAATAGGGAATTGATGTTGGAGCCCAACGAGAATCTAGAGGAATACACACATATATGCACACACACCCTAAGAGTCAAGATAAGTCAACAAACATTTATTAAACATTTACTGTATTCCAGGAACTGTGCTATGGACAGGAGATACTAAGAAAATGTAAAAGACCATCCCTCCTCTCAAGGACTTTGCAGTCTAATGAGAATGGAAGTCCTGAATCACCTTAAGAAAACTTTTCTGACAGTGCTGGCAGAGCCAAATCAAGAAAGCAGGACACATCTACCAAGGAAAAGAATAGCCTCTGAAATTTCTACTCCATCAGACACAGCTGAATTCAAGATAATCACGAGTCCTTTATGTTCGTAGAAAACATTTGAGTTTTCTAATCATCATCACAGGTATTAGGCTGTTTAGTGTAGTGGAAAGAGGGCTGGATTGGAAGCCAGAGGACCAGAGTTTGAAATCTCATTTCTACCCATGTGACCTTGTTGAAATCCCTTCGTTTCTTTGTGTCTCCCTTTCCTCATCTGTAAAATGAGCCTTTGGATAAGCTGACCTCTGAATTACCTTCCAGCTCTAAATTCTGTGATCTCGTTGGATTCTCACATCACTCCCTATGAAGCACAAGGATAATTATCATGTTCTTTCAACATATGAAGAAACTGAGGTCCAGTAAGGTCATAAGTCAAAACAAAAGTATCTCAATTGACAGAACCAGATTGAAAACCCAGGTCTCTTGATGCCCAGGTCTGTGCTCTCTCTATTAGGCCTCCCAGTCATAGATAAGCATATAGAAAACCCAGGCATAAATTCAGGAGAAGCTTTCTGCATCTTGCACAATGGGGGTGGAAGTGAGGATGTAGTACAACAAAGACTGACAAAAATTAGAACCATCTTCTGAAAACTCCCTTGTCCCTTTCTTATCTCAAATCATTCAAACATCTTTCTCCACTGTATTCTCCTTCACTCCTGAGTCTGATGAAGAGGTGGCCCTTCTCTTTGCCCTGGTTAACCCCTCTACATGTACCCTTGATCCAATCCCCTCTTGTCTTGCTCATGAGATTGCACACCCCACCCCACCCCATCATTCTTACTATCTCTCTCTCTCTCTCTCTCTCTCTCTCTCTCTCTCTCTCTCTCACACACACACACACACACACACACACACACACACACATACACACACACACACACCTTCAATCCCTTGCTACAGCCATTTCCTTGTTACTTACAAAAATGTACATTGTCTCCCCCCAGTCCTTAAAAATATCTCCACTTCATTTCCATGACCATCCCTGCTTACTGTCTTCCCACATACAGCCTCCTCTTCTTGGTTTAACACCTCAGGAAAGCCATCTACACTTAGTACTTCCACTTCCTCTCCTCTTGGTCCCTTTAATCCCTCTGCAATCCATCTCAGGCCTCATCATTCAATGGAAATTTCCCTCTCCAGAGTTACTAATGATCTCTTAATTACTGAATCTATTGGTCTTTTCTCAATGCTCATCTTTCTTGACCTCTTTGTAGTCTTTGACATTGCCAACAACCTTTTCCTACTGAATATTCTCCCCTTCTGTTTTCATGGTTTAATTCTCTCCTGATTCTCCTACCTGTATGAAGGCTCCCTAGGCTTCCATTTTGGATCTTCATCTATATCATGCTTGCTCACTGTAGTTGCCCCTTAAGACTGTCCTGGGGTCACTTCTCTTCTCCTTTCAAATCTTCTGGATTGATGTCTTATAAGTTCCCATGGGTTCAATGATAATCTCTGTGCAGATGACTTTCAGATCTATATAACCAGTCCTAGTCTCTCTTCTGAGCTCTGGTCCCACATCATTAACTACCTACTAAATATTTCGAACCAGAAACCTGTAGACAGCATAAACTCAATATGCCCAAAACAGAAATCATTATCAGTCCCTCTCCAAAAAGAAGTACTCTTCCCAGCTTTATTATTGTTGTTGAGAGCATCACCATCCTGCCAGGCATTCAGGCTCAAAACCTCAGTGACATCCTCCACTTCTTACTCTCATCCATTCCATATATCCAGTGTGTTGTCAAACCTTGTCATTTTTTACCTTCACAATATTTCTCATGTACATGGCCTTTTTTAATAACCTAGTACAGATTCTCATCAACTCTCACCAGGTCTATTGAAATAGCAATTTTTTGAGACCATCTCTCTATCTCACCAAGATTGAAAGGCAGCAGCCACATTGTGTTGGGTCCCATTCCACTGCTGATTGGCGGAGAAGTTTTAACCCATTTGATTTTTTTCATCCCAGGCCTATTCATCCCTTTTTCAAAGCTCCCTAAGGGACTTACCAAATTAATGCTAGACTTGCTGCAAATACCCAATCTGCTTTAGATCTACTGCAGCCCAGAAATTCAGAGCTCAAGTAATCCACCATCCTCAGACTCCCCAGCAACAGGGGTTAAAGGCATGCACCACCATGCCTAGCTGCAGGATCCTTCTATCTGGTCTTCCTATCTCAAGTCTTTCCTCATTCCAACCCATTCTCCACAGAGCTGCCAAAGGGATTTTCCTAAAGCATGGGTCTGACCATGTCGCATCCCTCCCCTGTTCAATAAATTAGTATCGTGGCTCCTCATTAACTACAGCAACAAATAGAAAGTCATCTGTTTGACAGTTAAACCTTCACAATCTAGCCCCTCCTTACTTTTCTAGTCCTCTTGTACTTTACCCCCCTCCACATACTTAATGATCCATCTAACACTGGCCTGTTTGCTTTTCTTCACATAGGATTCCATCTTCCAACTCTCTGTCTTCAAAATGGCCGTTCTCCATGCCTGGAATGCTCTTACTCCTCTCTGACTCTTGGAATCAGTGACTTCTTGCTGTTGATGATGATGATGAAGAAGATGATGAAGACAGGGACCCCTTAGAGTGATGTCTTGACTTGCTTTCCTCAGTTCAAATCCCAACTTAAGCAAGAAGCCTTTCTTAATGTCATTCTCTACCTCCCACCCCAACCTTTGCTTTCCCTCCATAACAGCCTTCAGCCTACTCTGAATATGTCTTCTATTACCTGGTTATTTACATGTTTGTCTCTCCCATTAGAATGTGGGTTCCTTGGTCAGGACAGTGTTGTTGCCTTTCTTTGTATTTCTGGCCTTAACATTGGATCTGGCACATAAATATTCATTGACTGGCGGACTGCCTGATTGATTCAATCTACTCCCCAGTGGCTGCATTCCACATTTTGCAACTTTCCTAACCGAAGCACTCCTCTCTGGGTACCACTCCTCCAAATGGGTTGTTTCCTATTAGTATGCAGACTCCTTGAGGACAAAGGTTCTCTTGCTTTTATAGCTGTGACCTCATTACTTTACACAGTGCTTGGCACCTAGAAAGTGTTTAAGAAATGCTATTTCACTCACTCATTCAAACCTAGGTCATCTGACTTCAAATATAATGCCCTTTATCCCTTATTTCTCAGGGATTAGGAAAATGTCAAATGTCTTCCTACTCTTCCCTTCCTAAGACTACCCTTCTTTTCCTTTTCTCTTCCCCTCCTCCCACCAAACACATCCAAGAAGCATATGAACAACTCCTGTCAGCAAGATGTGTTAGTAATTGTGCAACGAGGGTGACATTTAGATTCACAGTCCCGGAATAAATCAAAGGATTTGGATTTCCCAGAACACTAAATTTAACCAGCCCAGCCTTCCCTAGGGAAAGGTATTTTTAAAAAAAAGTACATGTTCAGACTGGACCTACAAAATCAAAATACCTGGGCCTGGACGTTCTATAGCTCACCCTTATAAAGAGGAGGGGCAAGAGGAAAAGAAGAGTGGGATAAACTAAGCTTAGATAAAAATCTCATTTACCACTCAGTAACCTCTGCTTGAGGCTCTAATAGCTCCTAATCACTTTTCTCATTGCCTGTCTTAAAGCAGGGTAGTGTCAAGCTTTCACCTCCCTAGGTGGAAAACCCTGCCCCCATCAGGGAAGAAGGTAAGACAAAAAAGCTAGCTAAGCACTCTCATTGCCCTTCTTAGCCACATTTCTGCTAAGAAGGTAGAATGAAAAAGGCACTATTCCTATTCCCCGGGCCTTTCTCAGGGCCCTGACCCACTTCCAGGGGTCAGGCAAAACGGGGAAGCTCTCTCCCTAAGATATTTATTTTACGCATCTTTTTCTTTAATTTTTTTTCAATTAACAAAAATAGGGTTTTTTTCTCCCTTCCTTGCACCCCTGAAAAAGAAAAAAAATCAAACCCTGTTTTCCCAGATTTGTTGTTGTTCTGTTGTTCACATCATTGCAGTGCTGTCCAACTCTTTGTGACCCCATTTGGATTTTTCTTGGCAAAAATACTGGAATGGTCTACCATTTCCTTCTCCAGCCCATTTCACAGATGAGGAAACTGAGGCAAGCAGGGTTAAGTAACTTGCCCAGGGTCACACAGCTAGTACGTGTCTAAGGCCAAATTTGAAATCAGGTCTTCCTGACTCCAAACCTGATTCTCTATCTATTGTGCCACCAAGCTGTGTTTTCCTATATTAACGATGTCCAAAAATATGTCTCATTCTGCATCTCAAGCCCCTCATCCCTCTATCACAAGATGGATTGCAGGGCTCTTCACTGGCCCTCTAGAATCCTGTTGGATCATTGGGTTGATCAGAGTACTTAAGGCTTCCAAAATTGTTTTTTTATTGTTACTGTATCAATTGTTCTCCTAATTCTGCTTACTTCTCTGTATTACAATTCATGTTGAGTCTTCCCAGGTTTCTCTAAAACCATCCTTTTTGTCATTTCTTACAGCACAATAGCATTCCATTACGTTCACATACTATGATTTGTTTCCCAATTGATAACCATCCCTCTAGCTTCAAGTTCTTTGCTACTACAAGAAGAGCTGTTGTGAATATATTTGTAGATTTGGGTCCTTTTGCTCTTTCTTTGATCTCTTTCCATCTATAAGATCTTAAAAATCAATGCCCTGTTTATGATCCTGTTGCTAATGATAAGCTTTCATTGGCATGCACATGTTATTATTCTATTGGAAATGATAATGAACTGTGAGACCCTTTCTTGCTCCCCTTCTGTCTCTGGAAGTTTCTCTCTCTGGAAGACAGAATTATTGAGCATGGGAGAAAGAGACAGAGATGGAGTGACACTGCCAGAGAGAATGAGAGAGAGAGAGAGAGAGAGAGAGAGAGAGAGAGAGAGAGAGAGAGAGAGATAAGCAGAGAGAGAGAGGATAGAAAAAGAGAAGGGGAGAGAAACAAGAAAGAGAGAAGGGAAAGAAAAATGAGAAAGGAGAGGGAGGGAGGAAAAGAGAGAAAGAGAGAGGGAGGGAGAGAGAGATGAAGGGAGAGAGGAAGAAGAGAAGGAAGAAGAGAGAGAAGAGAAGGGGAGAGAGATGAGAAAGAGAGAAGGGAGAAAAACATGAGAGAGGGGAGGGAGGGAGGAAAAGAGAGCGAGAAAGTGTGAGGAAGGGAGAGAGAGAGATGAAGGGAGAGACAGGGAAGAAAAGGAAGAATAGAGTGAGAGGGAAAGAGAGAGAGAGAGAGAGAGAGAGAGAGAGAGAGAGAGAGAGAGAGATGGATGACAGCTCATGGTAAAAAAAAAGATCTAGAGTTTAAGGGCATATCAAATTTAATGTATTTGAGTAGAGAAGCATGGCAGCTCTAAAAGCTAAGATCTCAGGGAAACGTTCTGTACCTGTGATTTCATCAGTGCAGAAAACTCCCAGATAAGCTTAATTTTAATTAATTAAATTAATTAATTTGCCAATTAATTGGTAATCCTTTACCAGTGCAGGTCAGCACCTTCTCAGCAGCTTATAATCCTGGAGAGTTTTCTAGATTGGTAGGCTCAAACTCAAAAGGAAATGGGAGTCATTAATCCATACAGAAGGATCTGTGCAGGCCATGTATGGAGTTAGTTTCAAAATGTAATATTATTTATGTTTTGTTGCATTTTTTAAAAAAATTGTTAAATGTTTCCCAGTTACATTTTAATCTGATTCAAGCAGCACTCAGGAATGTCATAGGCCACGTTCCATCTGTGGGGTGCATGTTTGACACCTCTGGTCTGGAGCAAGGTAAAGTCTGTGTGAAAGACAGCACTCAAACTCAGATCTTTGCGGGCTTCAAGATGCATTGTCCATCCACTGTGCCAAGGGGTCTTGCCCTGGGGTCTGTGAATTTGTCTGTTTGTTTGTTTCATATTTTTATAGCTGTATTCAGTAGCCAGGTGGTGCAGTGAATAGAGCAGATATGGACTCGAATGTTTAGTAGCTGTGTGACATTGGACAGATCCCTTTGCCTCTGCCTGCCTCATTTTCATCATCTGTAAAATGGGGATAATTTTTTAAAAAAAACACATCTACCTCCCAAGAATGTTGTAAAGGATCAAACTGGTTAATATTTGCAAAATGTTTTGCAGATCTTAAAGCACTGTATAAATACCAGCTATTATTATTCACATAATTGGTTTCCTTAGTAATCTTATATATTTTATTTTATGCCTTTTAAAATGTTATTCAGAGATGAGATGACCAGGATTCACCCATCCCTGACACAAGAAGGGTTAAGAATCCCTGCCTTAATCTACCTTGCCTCTCAACAAGACCTTAGGCTGCATTAATAGAAAACTCCCAGAACAAAGGAGAGATGGCCCTGCCGCCCTCTGCACTGATCTGAGCACACCAGGCATATTGTATGTACTGTTCATTTTGGTACTGGGCGTCATTTGTTTTTAGGGACATTGAAATGACTTCCAATTTGGGGAACTTGAAGGTGTTATATAAGCACCAGTGGAAGGAAAAAGGAGGCAGTCGTTTACAGAAAAGAGCACTGGGTTCCTGTCTTGTTTCTAATATCCTGCACCACTTTGGTCAAGAAGATTAAAATAGAGAAGTAATCTTTATGTTCTGATATTTTAAGATATGCTATGTAGAAGAGGGAACAGGCGTGGGCCATAGAGGACAGCCCTGGGATCCATGAGTAAAAGTCAAAATGAGGTAGATTTTAGACCAATAAAGGGACAACTTCTGGACAATCAGAGTGCCAAATGAGAGAACTGTTTGTTAGTGAGTTCCCCTCAACAGAAGTGTGCTTCGCCTCCTAATAATCTCTGAAGTCCCTTCTGGGTCTGAAGCTCTCCATTCCATAGTTTGGGGGTTGAACTGTCCTTTCCCCTGCCTCCTCCGTCACAGCCACCCCTCCACAAACCTGCCTTTCTTCCAGCCAGGGTATCACCCCATCTACCTTCAGTGGTGGTTCAGCATATTTCCATGGGAAATAAATGTTATTTTCTGGTGCACCCAGGTTTCATTAGTCTTCCTGTCAAAGGGAATCAAAGAGGGAGGGAGAGAAAGCCTCAAAGAAAGCAGCTTCTTGCTTACACCAGGCAGAAAAGGATAATGTTACCCGAGGAAAGAGAAAGGGAGAGGGAGAGATGGAAAACTAACTTCCTCATTTAATCAAGTTGAAACATGGATTATATGAGGTTGAAAAACAGTTACCTTGTTCCTTACACAAGTCTCTTGTTCTGTCCAGGGCTATAAAACCCTTTGCGATTTTATCTTTTCATAAACTTTTATTGAATCTGATGTTCAGAGGGCCATTGAGGACCATCCAATTAAACTTCCTCCTTAATCCCATTTTTAAATCCCAGTGCTGAATTGATGGGAGATTAAAAGCTAATAAAGATGACAAATGAGAGTAGATCAGCGGGGGATAAGGGTAGTGGGGAGGGAGTCTGGGAGAAGAGGAAAGACCCGTTCTAGGTAGTAAAAGAGGGGGAAGAGGTTTAATGGTTGTTCGCCATAAGCTAAGGAAAGTCAGAGAAATGAGGCTTTGGTATCCCATCGAACAAAACTGGTTTTGTGAAGGTATGATCATAGGGAAATCAGATAATGCAATTTCAAGCTGGGAGAGATCATAGGCCCTTAGAGCTAGAGATAGGAGGCACTTCAGTCCAAAACCCTCATTTTACAGTTGACAGAAAATGAATTTCAGGGAGAATAAGGGATTTTCTCAAGGTCACACAGCTGGTCAATGGAAGAGTTGACTCCAAACAGGGTCTTCTGACTCCACATGCAATATTCTTTCAACTATGCCACATTAAATTGGATGCATGAAATAGGCCTGCCCAAAGGCTTTATTTTGAGGACATTGTCTACTCACTGTGATTCCAGAGTCCTGGGTAATGCCTACCCACTCCTCAAAAAAGCGTGAGAAGCCAAGTCTTGGTGGTTGTTGTAGTTCAGTCGTTTCAGTCACGTCCATCTGGGGTTTTCTTGGCAAAGACACTGGAGTAGTTTGCCGTTTCCTTCTCCAGCTCATTTTACAGATGAGGAAACTGAGGCAAGCAGGGTTAAGTGACTTGCCTAGGGTCATACAGCTAGTAAGTGTCTGAGGCTGGATTTGAACTCAGCTCTTCCTGACTTCAGGACCAGCGCTCTATTCACCGCATCACCTAGCTGCCCTAAGTCTTGGTGGGGGGTTGTTTAAATAAATATACCAAAGCCACCTAAATGAATAATTATCTTTTTCATTGTTGTGTACTGAATCTTCCTATCTTGGCCAAGCTGGAAGTACAATATTCAATCACAGACCCAGTCCCAGTATTTCTCAGTATAGGAATGTTGACCTGTTCTATCTGTGACCTAGACCAATTCTCCCCTTTTCAATAAGCCTGGTGTTTCCTGCCTGCTCCTCCACTGCTCCCCAGAACTCACCATATTGATTCCAGAAGCAGTGTGAACACCTGATAAGCTTAGCCCACTAAAACTTAGAATTCCTGACCTGAAGAGATTCACCAGCTTCAGCCCTCCCTAGAACAGGGATTACAGGCCCGGGCTACCATATCCAGACAACACTGTCCCTTTCAAATGGGGTAAACCTGGGAGGCTATATGTCGATTCTAGTGTTGCTATCACTACTCAATGCTACATTCATTCATTCGTTTGTCTATTCACCTAGGTACCATTTCTTAAGTTCTGAATATGTACCAAGATGAATAAGGTGCAATCTCTGTCCTCAAGTCAATGGCAAGCTACTTGAGGAGTTAAGACAAGGGCATAGACCACTCTAGTATGAAATTGGGAATTACCTTCAGACATTATGGCACATTCTTTTGAATTCCCTCAGGGGTGGTCAGATTGGAGTATCTGAGGCTGAATTTGGTCTTTGGAAGCAACCCCCAAGTCTTTTGGAGCCAAAGTAGGTGTCCAGTGACATTTGGATAGTGACGTTTGTAGTCCCAAATACAGTGTGACCATAAAGGAATAGTCTGATTTTCTTAAAAGAATTTCGGAAAGGTAGTGTCAATATTTTCAGGGGCAAAGTCACTAGAACCAGCTTCCCCCAAAGGCACTACTGTGAAGGAAGATCCTCATTTAGATATCTGATAAAATCTGATAAAAGCCCATTTTATTACTTTATAGTCACACATGGTCTCAGCTCATCTTCCTCTCCTACTCCTCAACCTTCCTGAAATTTCATCAAAAAAGATTCATTCTTTCAAATCTAGAAAGCTATATCTAAAAATGTATTCTTTCAAAAATGCAAATATCCTTTGATAAAGATAAACACATTGAGTGACAGTGTAGCATCATGGGTAGAGGGCTGGTCTCAAAGTCAAGAATATTTGGGTTCAAATCTCATCTGCGAAACATACTGGCTGTATGACCTTGAGCAAATCACTTAACTCTTAGTGCCCCAAGAGACTTGTGAAGACTATAGATTGCAGAACACGTACCTCCTTGTTAGAGGAAGTTTCTTTATTGGAAATCTCCAATGCCAATAAAATCACAGTCCAAAAATCTAATTAAGCTGTTTTGAGTCCTTAAGGCCTCACTGTGATTTCCGAAATAGATAGTTAAGTAGAGGGTAGATAATTTATTAAATGTTTGTTATATCACAGGCACTGTGCTAAACAATGGAGATATAAATACAGGCCAGCAGGACAGCTCCTACTGTCAAGAAGCCTACATTCTAGTAGAGGATGACAATATAAGAAGAGATGTTGGAAGGAGGGAAATGGGGATTTATGGGGAAGAGACTACAGGAAAGTGTCATGGAGAACCAGGTCCCAACGAGGAAAGGGAAGAGGTCACCCATCAAAGCTGGTTGACTCAGGGGCAGAATCCCAAGTTCCAGTAGGAAAGAAATGCAGATCATGGCCCAATAGCAGAAGGCCTGACACGGAGACAAGACTTTCAAAGTTAACCTAGGCCAAAAATTACTTGAACCAATGTGCACTAGAGTAAGAACCACATCTGTAATATCCCAATGAGTGATCATCATCTATCAGAGGTGGCATGTATGTTTGAAACCATCGTCATCTACTACCCTCATTTTTCAGATAAGAAATCTAAGCTCTGGAGAGGGTTAATTGATTTGTCGGAGTTCTCATGGTAAGTAATAAAGCCAGGATTTGAACCCAGATCATGCTCCACATTTAATGTTCTTTTTACTGCATGAGGATATGCTCTCCTTTAACTGTCCTCTTGAACACCTCTGGCAATAAGGAGCTCACTCCACTTGCCCTTTCCTTCACCCCTGTTCCAGTCTCAGATATCCAATTCCTTGGTAGAATAGCTTTAATTTTTAGAAGCTCTTGGTTGTATTGAGCTCAAATCTAGCCTTAGTGCCATCCTCCAGGGCCAAACAGAAGACAGACCTAAGCTATGTTCAAAAATGAAATAAAAATAAAAGCCAGAAGCAGTAGAAAGAACCTTGGAGTCTGAAAAGCTGTATTCAAACCTAAACTCTATTAGTGACTAACTGTTGACCCATGGGCAGGGGGTGAGAGGGAAGGGGGCAAGTATTTATTAAATGCTCTAGCCAGACATGTCACTTAGCTTCTACAAAGAAAAGTTTCCTCATCTATAAAGTACGGATATTAATATTTGCACTGCCTTCCTCAAAGGGCTGCTGTGAGAAAGTTCTTTGAAAACTATGAAGTTCTATGTCCAAAGGGCAATAAAACTGTGCATACCCTTTGACCCAGCAATACTACTTCTAGGGCTGTATCCCAAAGAGATCAAAAAAAGGGGAAAGTTCCCACATATTTATAGCAGCTCTTTTTGTGGTGGCCAAGAATAGGAAATTTATGGGATGCCCATCAATTGGGGAATGGCTGAACAAGTTGTGGTATATGAATGTATTGAAATGCTATTATGCTATAAGAAGTGAGGAGCAGGCAGATTTCATAAAAACTTGGAAGGACTTACATGAACTGATGCTGAGTAAAGTGAGCAGAACCAGGAGAACATTGTACGCAGTAACAGCCGCACGTGCAATGACTTTGATAGACTTAGCTCTTCTCGGCAATGCAAGGATCTAAGACAATTCCAAAAGATTCGTGATGGAAAATGCTAACCACATTCAGAGAAAGAACTACGGAGTTTGAATGCAGATCAAAGCATGTATTTTCTCTCTCTCTTTTTTTTTGTTTTTTCTTTCTTGTGTTTTTTCCCTTTGGTTCTGATTCTTCTTTACAACGTGACTAATGTTTATATGATTGTATGTGTATAGCCTATATCAGATTACATGCCATCTTGGGAAGGGCAGAGGGGAGGGGGCGGGGAAAAATTTAGGACTCAAAATCTTAGAAAAGTAAATGTTGAAAACTAAAAATAAATAAATAAATACATTTAAAAAATATTTTCTGAAATTTTAAAATTATAAAGTTCTATAAAATATGAACTAATGCGATAACCTCTTAGGGCATCTAGGTGGTATAGAATGGATAGAGTGCCCAGCCTAGAGTCAGGGAGAGGAGAACTGAGTTCTAAACCGGCTTTAGACACTAACTATGTGAGCCTGGGCAAGTCACTTAACCCTATTTCCTCATCTGTAAAATGAGCTAGACAAAGAAATGGCTAACCACTCCAGGATCTTTGTCAAGGAAACCCCAAACAGAGTCAGGAAGAGTTGAACAGGACTGAAATGACTCAACCACAACAAATGATCTCTAGTTTCCCAAATGCCTTTACCTGATCCTCATAAGACAGTTTCTAGTCCCTTTCCATCCTATCCCTCCCTCCTATGAATGCTCTCAGCTTGAAAATATCTCTTCTGAAATGAATCTCCAGGAACTGAACACAATACTCCAGATGTAGATGAATCTCTGTTGGCTAAAGTCCTTTCCAAAGTCAGTTCAATGGTGCAGTGGATAGAGCACTGAGCCCAGAGTCAGCAAAACCTTAGTTCGGATTTGGAGTCAGACACTTACTTTCTTGTTTGCCAGCACCATGGCGTTGAAGGCTTCTCATCAAAACATCCAATGTGGGTAGACAATCCTAGATAGACCATTGCTAAGTCAGTAATCACAGCCTGCCCAACTTGATGGGACCTTCAGAGTCTGTGCTGAATGCGAGCTGAAATGACCTATACATTGAAATAAAGGAATCCGGAGGAGGGCTTTAATAGAGCATAAGAATAACATTAGCCCCTGCCTCCTGCCCCTCTTCACCTCACCCTCGATCACCTAATAAAACTCTATTCTTTGCCTCCGAGTCTTTTTACGAGTTAATATTCACTTCATCACATTTAATTAACACAAGGCGACTGTTGCTGTCTCATCATTGGGCTTGGATAGCAGGAGCCCATGCCTCCCTTGGAGTTCAATCACAGAGCTGTCTTACGCAATTAGCTTCCTTCCTCCTGATCTGAAAGCTCCATGCCCATAAATATCGTCCAATTTTATTGATATTTGTAATTAAAACTAGCAAACAGGCCACACTCTGCTGAGCAAGTTTGCAACACACACATCGATAATGAGAACAGGAGCATATTTATATGTGTACATTTGATAGATAATAATCCCAGACATTTCTCATTTTGAGAACATCATGTGGGAACCAGCTAATTAATCCCTGTGTCTCTCCTGGGGCACGAGGGTGTTCTTTATACACATCCCCATTCTTTTACCATTTTCCCCAATAGTTTCAAGGAACCCAAGGGACAAATAAGTGGGGAGAATTGGTTAGAAGTTGGAGAGGGAAATCAGCACTGAAGACCAAGACAACTATAATGATCTGAGCATGTGGTCAGACCAGAAGGTCTTCTAACCTGGCCCTTTTCACTACTAGCTGAGGTTCTTTATTTTTTCTTCAAATCAGTGTATGACCTCATAGAAAATTTATAAAATTGCCCAAGGAGGACAAAACTTCACACTTCCAGAGATGATCCAACTCTGTCCTTAAGTTCTCATTCTCTGTCTTCCTCAACTAATTTCCCTGAATTTTAGAGATGCTCCAGTTGCTGCCACCACTACACCTGACCACCAGGCCAGTTCCATTCCCTCTTCTTAGTGATTCAAGTTAGGGGAAAAACTTCCCCCAACAACAAAAAAAACTTTCTCCTAAACAAAACCACAACTACCTTGGCATTATGCCATCTTCTCACTGTTCATCTCTTCAGGATGAAGGACAGAATTGGTTGAAAGGAAACTAGTCAGACAGATGTTATAGAACCCAACCTAGAGTTTATTTCTTTAGCATAGATGGTCATCTGAGTAATGGTGACTGACTTAGTCTCTTACCCAGTTTATTCTCACAATCCAGTTTATTCCCACAACCCATAAACAAGACCAGTGAACCTTAAAGGAGCCACAAATCTCACTCTTTAAAAGAGGTAGTATGAATGGTGCCATGGAATTAGTGCTGAGTCTTGAGTCACAGAACCTGGGTTCCAATCCTAACTTTCTCTCCAAAATGCTAACCCTCAGTCAAAGCCCACAGTAAGTTCCACCTTTTCCACAAAGCCTTTTCCTGCATTCTCCCAAACAGCTGTGATTTCTCCCTCCTCTCACCACCCCTTTCTCTCCAGCACTCTCTGGATAGTGATCATATTCCACTCTGCCTTACACATGTATATGCCCATATCTTATCATGGAGAGGCTTGCCTAGCTCATTCCTTTCATTATTCAGAACACTGAGGCAAGAGAAAGCCAAAGACTGGCTCACGTTAACAAGAACATCTGTGAGATGTTTTTATTTTGAACAGTTACTATTGCTGAGTATGCCCACAGGTAGGGTTTTCCCACATCATATAGTTCAATCAATATGATACGTGAAACTTTTCACTAATATTACATTCGGAAATTTCAGGGGTTTTTTTCTTTTCGAAACACATCCTTAGAGCAGATATATAGTTACGTCTTGTGAAAAGCATGTCTTACCTTGTTTCTAGATCCAAAGGAGAAGATAGTCCCTTCATCTTTTGCCCTGGTCAGACCACGTCTAGAATATTGCGTTCAATTCTGGGTACCATATTTTAGGAAGAACATGAACAAGCTGGAATGTGTCCAGAAGAGGACATAACAGATGGGGAAGGAAGAAACTAGAGACCACACTATAAAAGAATTGGTAAAGATAATTATCCTGGGGAGGAGAAGATTTAGGAGGTCATATAATAGCTCTTTTCGAGTACTTGAAGGACTATCATGGGGAAGAGAAATTAGATTTGTTTTGCTTGGTCCCAAATGATAAAACTGGACACACAGAGAAATGGGTGGAGGTTAGAAAGAAACATATCTGGGCTGGATATAAGGAAAAACTTGATAATAATTGGAGCTGTCCTCAAGTTGAATGGGCTGCCTGAGGAACTCCATATCACTAGAGGTCATCAGACACAAGTTGAATGAGCATTTGTCAGGAATGCTGGAGAGGGAATTCTCATTGAAGAAACCATTGGACTAGATGACTTCTGAGTTTCTCTCTAATGCTGATAGTGTATTGTTCTCTATTTTTCTGTTGAGCAAGGTCACAGAATCAAAAATCTCCTTATACTTAGATTTTATAAGCATTTTTCTTTAACTAATCTGTATTTGTTAACTTTGTATTTATGCTCTATGAAAGGGGAGGGAGAGAGAGAGAAAGAGAGAGAGAGAGAGAGAGAAGAGAGAGAGAGAGAGACAGACAGACAGACAGACAGAGGGAGGGAGGGAGATAGGGAGAAGTGGGTAGATGTATCAATCAAAGTGAGATAAAAAGATAAATATTCATTAGTTAATTGATTGATTCTTTGATTAATATCACCATCGACAAGCCACCATGTCTCTGTTCAGCTATTAGCTCATTGAAGACAAGGCCTGCATACTATTTCCTATTTCCTAGGTGGCTCAGTGCATAGTACCTTGCAAAGAGTAAGCTCTCAATAAATATTTAATTGAGTGGAATTAAGTGGAATTGAATTTCAGTACCTCTCAGAGCCCCAAGTCCTGTTTCTTGGTGTGGGCCCCTCTGGCCCTGTCTACACTACACTTTCTACTGTCTACACCATACTTTCATCTTCTGTAAGTCCTTTTCTTAAATAAGAATTATCACATTCCTACCTGGTCCCAAAAACTCTTCTCCTGGGCTTCATAAATATCTTGCCTTTACTGACCTTGTAATTGTCTCTTTTGCCCCTATAACATCAGGCCCAGGAAGTCCTCCCCTTCATCCAGCCCTCTTCCTCCTGTGGATATTATTCAGTTTCCTAGATCACATTACCAAGCCTATTTTTACCTAGCGGGCATATTCACCTGTGCTCCTAAGGCTAACATCTGGGATAATTTTCAGAAAGTGCAGTGGAAAGAATACCAGACCTGGAGCCAGAAAGTCTTAAGTCTCAATTCAACTTCCAATCCCTACTAATTGTGACTATATCCAAATCATTTTATTTCTTTGGAACACAGTTTCTTCATCTTTGAAATGAGAATAAAGCCTATAGTACCGACTTTATCCACAGATTTATTATTTATTATTATTGCAGTTTTTGTCTTCTCTTTTTTTGAGACTGGCTTTCCCTATCTTGCCCAAGCTGAAAGTACAGTGGCCGCTCACAGGCCCACTCCCACAGCTTGAGAGTTTTGACCTGCTCTGTTTCCATCATGGACCAGTTCACCTCTCAATAGGCAGTCTGGTGGCTCTCCCACTCCTGGGACTCACCATCTTGATGCCGGATTTAATGCGAACACCCAAAACAACTTTAGCCCTTCTGTAGCTCAGAATTCCTGAGCTCAAAAGATCCATCAGCCTCAGTTTCCCTAGGTAGTTGGGACTTCCAGGCATGTGTCACTACACAGAGCCACAGGGTTGTTGCAAGGATCCAAAGAGCTTTGCAAACATAAAAGCCCTGTATAAATATTGACTGTTATTGTCCTTATTCTCAGTGCCCATGCAGTGGTGGAAAGCATTACATCAAAGCTCTTAACCATCCAGAAGCCATCCAGATGGTCACTTCCTTTCAGTTTCAAAGCCTGCATTCCCTTCTGGACTTCCTGCTAGGTTACTGTTTCCTCTACAAGGTGAAATAGGATAACAGAGATAGCAGCTTTTGGTGCTTCCTCTGGAGCATTATGTTATCCCTTTGTTAACTAAGTTCTACCATGCCCCCACTATATGTGAGAAGGGTTGAGAGGAATTAGCACCATACAATTAAAGGATACTTCTTCTCTCCCAAAATGTCCCTATTCCCAAAGAATACAAAAATAAGGTTATCTAACATACATCAACCCATGGCATAGAAGGGAAGGCATATAAGCAGTCACAGAGGATCACAGGATCAAGAACTAGAAGGGACATTAGAAGTCATATAAACTGCCTCAGTTTTACAGATGAGGAAACTGAGCTTCAAAGAAGGTCAATGGAAAGCCCAAGAGGTCATCTGAACCCTAGTCATCCGACTCCAAATATAATGGTTTTCTGACTATGCCTCACAACTGACAATGAGGAAAACTAGTAAGCCAAAGGAGTCTAAGTGTATAAGAGAGAGTTGGCTTAAAGGCACTATCTCTCTTTTGCCCTTTTTTCTGTAGAGCAGCAGAGCTTCTCTTCTGAGAGAACCCAAACACAGTTCTTCTGACTGTCTTTCCGTCTCTATCTCTCTTTTGTCTCTGTCTCTGTCTCTCATTCTTTGTCTCTCTGTGTATTTATCTGTGTCTCTCTGTCTCTGCATCTGTCTCTATCTCTCTGTTTCTTTCTGAAAGAAAAATAAGAAGGAAGGAAGGAAGGAAGGGAACACAAATGAGAATCATGCAAGTTGAGAAAATTGCATGGCATTGCAATCTGGACCAGTGAAGAAAGTACCATCACAGATGTGGCCATAGATCTATTAAAGTATCAAAGTTTGAGTCCCTTTACTCTTCTGCTGGTCACTCTCCCCTGAATATGTTCCAATATGACAATGCTCCTTCTAAAAAGGACACCCAGAATGGGACTCCATACTCTACATGTGGTCCAAACATTGGGACTACTTCCTATTTTCCATAATCTGAACCACACACCTCTATGTAACTTGACACAGTTTTGCCACTTGTCTTCTAAGGGGAAGACAAAGCTGTTGGAGTCACTAAGTTAAAATTAATGTCAGAGTCAGGTTTGGAGATTTCATTTTTCTGTATTGTCCTAAGGTCTAGGTAACCTCACATAATCACATGTGTCATCCATAGCGGTGAGTATAGACTTTTATTAGTCAAGTTGAATGGCTAGCCAAGATTGTATATAGTTTTCCCAACCATGTGCTTTGTACCCTCCTCCCTGGAACTATTGAACAAACTTCTTCATTTATATCTTTTCTCAAGATTCACTCCTGCCATGAGGCTTTTGCAGAGTGTTATATAAAATCAACTGAAACAGGGGTCAGATGTGGGGAAAAAACAAAATTTCCTTATATGTTACTCAATAAACTCAAGCCCGTGCAATTAGAAACTACGTTTCCTGTGAGACCCCAGGAACCAAAGTTTAAACCTGATAGTAGGAAGCCAAGATCTGGAATTCCCCTAAGAAACTGTGCCAGCAGTAAGGGGATGTCGTTATGGGGTGGACATAGAGGAAAAACAGAAGAGGGAGAAAAGCAAGGGGTCCTGAGACATGGAGCCAACTAGAGATAAAGAGGAGAACTGGCTAGATGGGCAGGCTGACAGTCAAGGAAAGCAGGAAGCAGGGTATGGGGAGACATCGAGAGAGCCAAGTCATCTCACTGCTATGATTGGGAAGTGGCATGAAGAGGCTTCAAAGAATTACAGACCACAAGCTGCATGGAGCATGTACTCCAATCTGCCAATATATTGTAGTTTTCCACTATCGATGGGTAGAATCCTGGAGTTCAATAGAGCTTTCTTTTTTAGACCATATTGAAGAATGAATGAGAATGAATTCATTTGGGAAATATTGCTGAGAATGTTTCTAGTTCTTTTGTTTTCTTTTCTAATTCTATGTTTTTATTCATAATATCCTCAATTTTTTGTCTCACTTTATATTAGTAGAATATTAACTAAGCATTTTGTCCTAAATTGGCTTATCGGTTTCACACTGGGGTTTAACCATGCACATACGCTTACTAGAAAACGTATACCACATATGTGAGAGACTAGTATAGTATGGCACATGGGCAACATTCGGGGGCTCTTGGAAGATTTAGACTTATTCCAGTCTCAAGTGTAAAATGATTATACATTATTAGCCTTGAGTGTGTTCTTTATCACTTTTTGATTGTTTTGAGTCTAGGCTGCTGATTTTAGTAGCCTTGTATTTAGTCAAAAAATTGCTAACAATCCAGTCATATTTGATTCATATATAACAGTACAAGAGAGATTGGGTACATATTTGTTGGAATGAATGAATGCTATTGCTACTCCAGTCTGGGAGATCTCCAATTAGTGGTAAGACTAGACTATTGATTTGGGGAGAGGAGGAGGAAGGACCCACTGCCTTGTGTGACAAAGATATTGAAGGGGGGTTATGTCATGCTATGGACTCTATGAGCAGAACTAAAAAAACTGGGCTAAACGTGCAAGAAGAAAGATGGTATAGTTCCATGAGTTTCCTGGAACTATAGGGTATACTCAGATCCCTAACAAGATAATTGATAGAGGAGAGATTTGGAAATGAAATAACAAATTCCTCAGATTGAAGTTCTTGTGGTGAGAGCAAGATAGGCTGAGTAAAATGTAAAAGGCCTGTTGAAGAGAGGGTCACCCTCCTGAGCAGCCAGGAATCCATTGCTCTCACCTTCCCTGATAGTCAGTGTTGGTGTTCAGTTGTTTCAATTGTGCCTAACTCTTACTGACCCTGTTTGGGATATTCTTGCAGAGGTATTGGAGTGGTTTGCCATTTCCTTCTCCAGCTCATTTGACAGATGAGGAAACTGAGGCAAACATGGTTAAGCGAGTTGCCCAGGATCACACATCTACTAAGTGTCTGAGGCTGGATTTAAACGCAGGTCTTCCTGACGCTAGGCCCCATATTCTAGCCACTGCGCCAGCTGCCCCCCCATCAGTGACCCAGAAGCAAAATCTTCCTCTTTGGGCAGTTATCCACTGACAAGATGAGCATGGGATCAGATGTAGGACAGGCTCTTTAAGCAGCACAGCCTGAAGGAAGTGAGGAGATGGGGAGAAGGGACAGTATTATAGACAATTAAGCTTATTCTCAGGGGAATAGGTACAATTACCTGGAGAAGAAGCCTTTGATATCTGTCTAGAACATGCCACAGACAACATACAAAAGTGGCAAAGAACCAACATAGAAACATATAGGTGATTACTAGAGAGCCTCAGGGGACCCACCGTTGATAGTATATGTATGTGGAAGATGCAGTACCCTAGGCCACGGTGTTGAAATTTCTGCAGACACTTAAGAGCCAATTTGTTAGTGTTAGGAGCACTGAGAACACCTATTTAAAGTGCCTGTCTGCCTCCCACTAGAAAGCATGACGACTTTGTTTTTGTGACAAGGTTGGAGTAGTTGCTGCAGAGGCCCAAGATCAAGGGGGCATGTCCCTGGTGCTCATGCGTATGTGTGTGTGTGTGTGTGTGTGTGTGTGTGTGTGTGTGTGTGTGTGTGTACCACAACAGACTTGCTTAAGGGGAACCTCAACCTGGACAAGTAGAAGGCTTATTCTAGAAAACACCCCTTCCCCGCCTCATATTGTAGTTCTGAAGGAGGTACCAAGAGGTACCAAGAACATGGAGGTTACTTACAGAACCTGACTCATTAGGGGATGGGGACAGAAGTACTCAGCCTAGATCAACCACCAGCCTAGAAATGGGTCCACAGGCCAACCAGCCTAAGGATGTGTAGAGACCAGAAGTTACAACACGTCCTTGTAGATTTGCCAGGCTTCTCAAACCAGTTAGATCCAGGGATGAGGTTTCCTTTGGAGAAATAAGATAGCTAATATGCTGGTCCAGCTTAATGGGAGAGGAGGCTATACTTGTGATTGGATGAAGACCACCGATGGAACGAACACGTGCCTGATTGGTATTGAATGACAACATTTTATATGATGCGCTAGGTATTTACATGTAACTTAAGTCCCTGATCTGCGGCTGGTGGCACAGTGGATAATACACTTAGGCTGGAGTCAGGAAGACCTGAGTTCAAATCCAGTCTTAGATACTTACTAGCTGTGTGACCCTGGGCAAGACATTTTACCTCTGCTGGTCTCAGTTTCCTCATCTTTATAATGGATATGATAACTGCACCAGGGATATTGCAAGGATTAAATGAGATAATATTTGTAAAGTGCTGCACATATTAGATGCCATATAAATTATTATTATTCACTTTTCCTTCCCCTTGTCATGCTAGGACTTGGGGGCAGCATGGCAAGGGTGGCCAGAAAGGGATGCTGGCAGTTGCCCTAAGTCAGGTGGATTGATTAATTAGTCCAGATTAATTAGAAAGTCTGGAAAGCCCAGGAGAGGTCCAGGCAGGCAAAGTCTAGAGAGATAATAAGACAAGGCAGGCAGGTAAAGTCTCAAGTCTAGGAAGATGAGCAACAAGAAGTTGAGAAGCCAGCCTTGGTGTCTGGGGGACAAAGAAAAAGGGTATGGGTGACAAGATGTCAGGGTCTAAGCAAGAGATTTTATTGACAGTCACAGGGTACCAGCAGAGAGAATTGAGCTTTCTCTTTGAGATGTGGACTTCTTAAGACTTCACACCTAGGACCAAACAGGGGCAGGCCTGAGCTCAGAAGTGAAGACAAGGAGATAAGCATGATTGGAAGACTCAGTGTGGGGTGATGTAGAGAAAGGTAGGTACTGACTGACCACCGACGCTCTACCTACTCTCTAATATACTCCTTTATAGCCTCTTCATCTTTGCTATTCCAAACAGCCCATCAGGGACAAGGTCTTATTCTATTCTGAGCACCAGCTAATTACCCCATAAGGCATTTAATATTAGAAATTCCCTGGCCCTTTTGCATAATTCAAGATGAGGCGGTTGTATCTTGGACACTATCCAAAGGAAGTCAAGCACTTGGGTACCAAGCCTCAGGTTCTGTCTCACACAATGTGATGGCTAGTTCAGTAAAATGGAACTATTTCATATTCCATATCAGAAGGGCTCACAATGAAGTGCTCAAAGGGAACAGGTTGGAAGGACTGAATTTATTAGTATCTACTATATGCCAGACCATGCACTATGTGCTAGGGATAAAAAGAAAGGTAAAAAACATCCTATTCTCAAGGAGTTCACAGTTTATTGGGGTGGGGGGAGATACAAAATGGAAGCAGCTACATACAAACAAGATAGAGACAGGGAGTAGTCTCAGAGGGAAAGCACTAAGATTAAGGAGGACCGGGAAAGACGTTTTCGTAGGAGGTGGAACTTTAGCTGAGACTTGAAGGAATCTAGGAGGTAAAGATGAGGACGGAAACAGTTCCAGGCATGGGAGACTTCCAGTGAAAAGGCCCAGAGTCAGGAGGATGGAGTGTCCTTTATGGGGAAGAGCAAGGAGACTGGTGTCACTGAATCACAGAGAACAAAGAAGGGGAGTAAGATATAAGTAAACTGGAAAAGTAGGAAGGGACCAGGTTATGAACGGCTTTAAAAGTAAAAGAGAGGATTTTATATTTGATCCTGGAATTAATAGGGAGCCATTGGAATTTACTAAATAGGGATATGACATAGTAAGATCTGTGCTTTAGGAAGATCAATTGGACAGCTGAATGAAGATGGGCTGGAGGAGGGAGTGATGTGTAGCAGGAAGACCAGCCAGCAGGCTATTGCAATAGTCTAGGTGTGAGAGGATGAGGGCCTGGACCAGAGTGGTAGCAGTGTAGGAAGAAAGAAAGGGCCATGCATGAGAGACAGGACTTTGGAAACTGATTGGCTATGGGAGGATCGAATGAGACAACATGTAAAACATTGTGCAATCCTTAAAATGCTATAAAGATGCTAGCTGTTGTTATAGAGTCAGGAGTTAAGGATGATACCTATGTTGCAAATCTAGGATGATGGCACCCTCAACATTAATAGGGAAGGAGGAAGAGAAAAGGTTTCAGGGGAAAGACAGTGAGTTCAGTTTTGGACTTGAGTTTAAAACATCTATGAGACATCTAGTTTGAGACATCCAATGGGCCATTTAAGATGGGAGACTAAAAGCCAGTAGATAGGCAAGGGCTAGATGAATAGATTTGAGAATCATCTGCATAGAGATGACAGTTGAATCCACAGGAACTGATGACATCACCAAGTGAAATAGTATAGAGGAAGAAGAGAAGAAAGTCCAAGAGAGAGCCTTGGAAAACACCCATACATGACCTAGATCAAGATCCAGCAAAGAGGGAGCAGTCAGACAGGTAGGAGGAGGCCCAGGAAAACCTAGAGAGAAGAGTTTCAAGGAGAAGGGGTGGATAGAATTGTCCAGGGCCTCAGAGAAGCCACTCGTGGGGAGTGAGGAGGTGGGGTAACCCAAACGGCCAGATCAGAGCGAAGAGTAGGAGATAAGCAGTCAGTTACACAGAGATTCTTCATCGCTTAATTTCCAAAGGCCCCATAGCTGGTGGAGCTCTGAGATCTGGAGCTTTGTCAAAGTGGGGGGGGGGGTGCAGTATATCAACGAAGAGAGAGAAGAAGAAACCTCACCCAGATGGAACATATTAGATAAAGGCAGAGCAGGGTCATAATTACAACTAATTGTGTTAAGTCTTGCCATGTCTTCAAGCAAGGAGGGAGAGAGGCGAAGGTCTCCTGTTCTCTTCAGATCTATGCAGCCTGCATATCCCCTACCGAAGGTCAACCTAATTAACTACAGCAAAAAGCCATCACTCTCTGTGTCTGGTTGTTCCACTAACAGGACATTCCACTTGCAGTCTCGGCATATTAGGCTGGTGCTGCCGCCCGCGTTTGTTTAATTTTCAGCCAGTATTTTATGTGCTTTCACAGACAGAATTAATGGAAATAGGTTTCAGATTCAGATGACATCACATCGGTGACTCATAAACAGAGAGATGGATAGGTTTCCCCACCCAGGCCCACAAACCACCCCACCCCACCCTACCCCTTACAGTGTTTTCAAGGTAACCTTGACTTGTCAAACAGCAGTTGGGGAGCGTCAGGCAGCGGGGAGCACATTGTAGCCACATAGGTGGGCCACAGGAGGTTAACAACCCAAGCCTGGGGTAGAGGGGGGAGTTTTTGTGGGGGGGTGGTGAAAGAAGGTGTTTGAGAGCAAAGGGCTCTCAGTGAGTTTTGCCCAGGGGTCTGGGGTTAACTAATTAGCTGGATCAGTATCCCAGCTCAGGAGAACGTTGTTGCAAATCATTCTTCCTGTAAGTGTTAGTGAGTAGAAGGGACTGAGTCAATGAGAATTTTCTTCTCCTTTCCTGGAAATGATCTTCCCTGGTCATGTTTTTTCTGCTACATTTTATTGAACACTGTGCAGCGAACAGCAAACAGGTACATAGAGAGGGAGGAAATAAAAACAACCAGCAACAAGCTGGCAAAGCCTGCCACAGAGCAGGGCTACAATTAGGCAATTATTTACACTATTAGAATTCCCTTGCAGGAGATTTTCATTGGCAAAATGCAAGGAAGACAAAGTGACTCACCCCCATTTAAAATCCGAGGCTCCCTAAAAGACACACAAAAAGATTATTCTGAATGACCTTTCATTCTTCAAGTCCAGGGCTCCAAAGGTCCCAAACCATCAGCCTCTTCTCTTCTGTCCAGCAGCTGGGCTGTCTCCAGGCCCTTGCATTCCTTTGCTGCCTTCTGCCACTAAAGGAACCATTCATGAAATATAGCTGCAGGCCCCCACAGCCATTTCTGATTTCGTCAGTCCATCATCTGGAGCTGTGAGCAAGGCTTTTGTTTCAAGAAGAATCCGTAAACAAGAGGACATCTGGGTTTGAGCCTGGCCAGGGAGCTGGCCTTTGTCCTTAAGGCTTGGGGCAGAGGGCATGGGGTGAGTTCTGAGTCGGTCAGAGCATCCAAGAACTTTAGCACGGGAAGTGTGTCCCATTCTCCCCACTCACTCTCCTCCAAACACACACACTTTACAGATGAGTAGCAATGATGGTAGTAATAATAGGAATTCCCATTCCTATAACACTCTACATTTTATAAATTGATTTTCTTACAACCACCCATCCCTGAGGTAAATAGTGCACATATTATCATTATACCCATTTTGCAGAATTTTTTTAAGAAAATGAGGCTCATGTAGGTAAAGTGGTCACACGGCAAATCCTGAACTAGAATTCAGACCTGACTCTGTCTAATTTTCTTTCCACTATTTCATAAGTGTGGGGCGGGGGAGCGGAGAGAAAGACAAGTGGAGTTTCATTTTTTTCATTGCCACAATGAGGCCAATAACACTCAGTATTTACAAAACTAGACGAATACTAGAAGAAAAGGCCCAGGTAAATATCCAGCCTTGTTTTATTACTTGTACAGTGAAACCTTCTTAAAATTAGCTCCGGGATATTAAAGATATGGAGGGTAGGGGACACCTGTGTCTCAGGACAAGTTTTGCTGTAGGCCTTCCAACAAGATTGAAGTTCCTCAGGTGTTGCCTGTCCTGAACCCAAAGTCCAGGTCCATCTCTGTTGAAGATCCACTGCCCCCTTTCTCTGATGATCAGAAAATTCAGTGAAGATGGGAAAAACAATTTACAATTTGCAAAGTTTGATGGGGAAAGAAAATGTCAGTCTCTGCCAGCTTCCTTAGAAATGATGCATAGGGAAGCTAGATGGTTAATTGGATAGGGCACCATCCCTGGAGTCAGGAGGACCTGAATTCAAATCTGGCTTCAGACACTCACTAGTTGTGTGCCCTGGCCAGGTCACCTGACCCCAAATGCCTCAAAAGAGAAAGAAAGGAAGAAGGAAGGAAGGAAGGAAAGAAGGAAAGAAGGGAGGAAGGGAGGAATGAAAGAAGGGAGGAAGGGAGGAATGAAAGAAGGGAGGAAGGAAGGAGGAAAGAAAGAAGAAGGGAAGAAAGAAGAAAGAAAGAAAGAAAGAAAGAAAGAAAGAAAGAAAGAAAGAAAGAAAGACAAGAAATGATGCATAGAATCACTTTCCTGTAGTTAACTCCCACTCTCTGCTCCTCACCATTCAGGTTGAGACTATAAAATGAGTATAGCCTATCTGTCTGCTACACAGCACAGTAGATAGAGCTAAGGGACTGGAATCAGAAACATGTGAGTTCATATGCAGCCTCAGACACTTACCAGCTGTATGATCTTGGACAAGTCACCTAACGTCTCTCTGACTCAGTTTCCTCAACTATAAATCAGGGCTAATAAGAAAACCTTCCTCCTAGGGGTATTGTGAGTATCAGATGAGATAATATTTGTAAAAACTCAGCTAAGTGCCTGGCACATAGCAGGCACTTAACAAATACTTATGCCTTCCCTAACCTCTTCAGAAATGCTATCTACCCTCTAAATCATGACCTGCTCTCTTCCATCCTCTTTCATACACTGCCCAGGTATTATAGAATTGTAACAGAAGGTATAGGCTACATTCAGAGATGCATCATGTCTGTCCAGCAAGAGGAAGTTGGTAGCCTCACTGTCTTCTGCTCTGGTCAGACCACATCTACATATGGTGTTCAGTTCTAGGCACCCATCGCATTTTATGAAGGAAAATGATGGAACTGGAGTGTGTCCAAAGGAGGACAAACCAGGATGGGGAGAACATTGGTATTCATCATAAGAGGATCATGAGATGGTCCAAAAGATTTTTGGTAGCCACATCTAATGGATCAAGCCCCAGACTAGAATCAAAAGACCTAGGTTTGAAACCTGTTCCTTTCACCTGTCTGCATGAATATGGGCTTGACTCCGTAGGACTTAAACTTTCCTTATTTGTAAAATGGGAGGGTTGGACAAGATGATCTTGTCAGTTTGTCTAGTCTTAGAATTCTATCATCCTTTAAGTAGTTAAGGAGCTGTCATGTAGAAGGGAAGAAGTGGTACAGAGGTTCTGCTTGACCCTCAGAGAGCGTAGCTAGAAGCAGTTACAGAGTGACAAAGAGGAAGACTTTGGTGGAACATAAGGAAATGCTCACTAACCTTAGCATCTACCTCACAAGGCTGTTGTGAGGACCATATAAGATAATATTTGTAAGGCACTTAGCACGGTGCCAAGGAAATAGTAGGTGCTTAGTAAATTCTTGTTCCTTCCCCATTTTCTAATAATTAGAGGTATCCTAAATTGAAAAGGGCTGCTTTGATAGAGTAGCATTATACTATAAGAAATGATGAGCAGGATATTTTAAGAAAAACCCAAAAAGACTTACATGAACTGATGCAAGGTGGAGTGAGCAGAACCAGGAGAATAATGTACACAGTAACAGCAATGTTGTAATGAGATCAACTGTGAATGACTTAGCTATTCTCAGCAATATAATGATCCAAGACCATTCCCAAGGACTTGTGATGAAAAATGCTATCCCCCTCCAGAGAAAGAACTGATGGACTCTCAATGCAGTTAGGGTTGTTTTTGTCTGTGTTTTCTTTCACAATATGACTAATATGAAAAAATAAACAATTTTAAAAAGAAAAGAAAAGGTCTATGTTAAGAGATAGAGAGTTCTCTGTAACTGTCAGCCTTCCGTCTTTACTGGAGATATAAGAAGATAAAAGCCTGCCTAAGTACCAGTCAGATTCCATGACCTCTGAAGGCCTTCCCAACTTTGCAGTTCTGTGGTTCTGTGACTGTATTCTAGGCCTCCCCACCCCTTCCTATCCTTTCCAAGGTGTATTCCACTCTTCACTCATGCCTTACCCTCCTCCCCATCAGAAGAGATCTGACTTGTAGCCTCTTCTCTGCTCTCTATTTTTGAAGGAGCCCACTACTAATCTAATAAAGTAATCCATTTTTTTGTTTGCCCACACCTGTGATTTAATCAAGCTAGAGAACTCCCACAGTGGAAGCATTCCATGAATGCAGCTCAGTAAATACCAGTAACTTGCAGTTAGAGAGCTATGTGCCTGGATCATGGTCATAGCCTGGATCATAGCCAGTACGTATCAGAGGCAGGACTTTGGAGTCATCCTGACTCCAAAGGTACCATCCATCCACTATGCTGCACTTCCTCAAAAATTAATTCATATTAACATATAAATGGCTGATGGCCAATCAGTATATTACCTCCCTAGGATATCTCCCTAACTACTAATTCTTAACTAGAAAAATCAAATCTTTAATGTGGTAGATTTTAGACTCTGAGGCAGTCTATTTGGAAAAAGATTTCTGGGTGGTCAGCCAAGGATTCCACTTTCCACTCATCTAAGGGGGTTTCTGGATCACTGGGTTTAGGGGGGATGGGAGTGGACACAAGAATTCCTGGCATGTACTCTGAGTCACATAAGTGAAAACTCTCTGTGGTAGGGCAACAGCAACTCCTCCAGACATTGCTCATCTCTGTCTGTGCCTTTGGGGTCTCCAGCTTCCTTCTAACTTCTATCCTTCCTGGAAGATCACAGGGAGCCTCCTCAAAGACTGGACCACTGATGATCACTGATGTGTCACAAAGATTCTACTAGAGCATCTGTCTGGTGGCTTCCCTTCTCTCAAGTCATTCCATGGTGTTAAGGTCAACTTTATGGAAAGGGGACCATTCTTGTCTAGCCAGAGTGCTTCTTCGTCCTCATCCCCTGATAAATAGGGATATTGGAATCAGGTATCCTTTTGATTTCTATTAACATGTCGATTAAAAGGAAGAAATTGACCAGATGCTTAAGCTGAGCCTTATAAGATATCTGCATGTAGGCAAAGGTCACCCTGGGTAGGCTCAAAAACCAGGCCTCAAATCAAAGGAACTTGATTTTATCAGTTCACTCACTATAACTGGGTCCCAAGGGCCTGATTCATACTAATCAAACCAAGAAGAGATGTGTAAACCAGATACCAATATATTAATTGACTTTGGGTGTCAAGAAACCCAGAATGTTCATGTCAACTACAAAGCATTTTCTCTTCCCAGGAGGAAGGTCTACTTGAAAAACTAAATCAATATGAGAAGGTAGCTTGGTGAGCTGAATCAGAGTAGAGGAGGTTAGATAATCTTAATTAATAATGTCATTCACAATCAATGTGGGAATCTTTTTTTTTTTGCTTGACTAATACACATTCATTACAGTGGTTTTGTTTTTGGTTTGGGAGGGGTTGTTTTCAATGAGGTAAGAGGAGGAGTTAGGGGAGGAGAGTGGGGGACTAGAGTTAATCAAACCAAAAAAGAAATAAGAAAAATGAGTCATTGACAGATTTTTTTTTAATGCACAGAAGAGAATAGAGAGGAAGTCCGAAGGAAACACACTCTAGCAAGATGTTTTTGAAAGTTACAGGTTGAATTTATTAAGTCCTTAAAAGGAAATGAAAGTTGTTCAAAATAGTAATTAATGATTTCAGACGTAATCTTTATTTGTTCTACTTTATATATGGAAATGTTCGTTTTATTTGGTGTTTATTAAGTTCAAAATGGAAATTAAAAGAAAAAAAGAAAAAGAATGTTATTAACTTATCTCTACTGTTGAAATCTGCCAACTAGGGTTCCAGAATGCTCACCTCCATATTACAGCTTAGGGTAGGGTGAATGAGTACATTGATATTTCTGCCCTGGGCTGCATATCCCAGGGTTCTTAAGGGGATACGTTTGAACATTGCTGGTATAGACTAGTTGGCTGGCATAACCAATTCTGTGGTTTCAGGCAAAGTGTAAACAGGGAATCAGTCAAGGAGCCAGATGTATGTCTGAACAACTGTATAGCTGGGTGGGTCTAAGTCTTCCTGCACCTGTTCTTCCCATCAGCATCTGTGGGCTCTGCTGACCAGCCTACCTTCTGGGAATGGTAGTAGGGGGAATGTAATATCTGGGTTTCATGGGTATTTTGTCAGTCTGTAATGCTGTTGTTTCACTGTCTATGTAATGACCATACCTCCCATTCAGTGAATGGTTATAGCGCTGACTGTGAAACCTGAGCCAGTTCCCTTGTCCCAAGGATACTGCCTTGTGTGGGGCCAGGGCAATGACAGCCAGATCTCCCCAGAAGAGTGCTGGAGAAACACTGGCCATTTCTCTGGCATTCTTTTTCCTAGGCAATATGCAGAATGCCAGCCTTTTGTCTTGACAACATTACCTTAGACATGTTATAATTAATTGCATCACAGCTTATCTTAACATTAGTTACATTCCAGTCTCCTTGATTAGGCTGGAGAGACACCTTAGTCTCAACCCATTTACAAACCATCTCTTAGGCTGGGTTATTTTTACAGCTGGCTGATTTTATCCATTTTATGGAACAGCCTGCTATGAGGAGACTTTGAGGGTGTCCTCCAGGAGACCCAGCAGATATTAGAGCACTCATTCTGTCCTAAGACCACCAAACGTGGTATCTCGAGAGATAAGCAGGACAACTCTGGTTTTGCTGTGGTTACCAGACCCCCACTGCAATAACAATATGGAACCAATAGTCATTACTCTTTATCCAAGACCTAGACCAACTCAGGACGAGTCATGGTTTTCACCAAGCTGGATCTCCAGGGAACATACAACTTAGACTGCATTCATAGGATGGGCAGATGTAAAGTCATTTTTTCTTCAGATATGCTATAGGCAGTTTCATTATATTGTTATCATCTTCATGTTTTGCTTTAAAGTAACTTATTAATTCCTTCTTCTAGAACCTGATAGATGGCTATTTTGATCCCCGGAGCCCATGTAACATAATCAACTAGGTTAACCATTCCTAGCCCACCCCTGTAAGTATCCTCTCTGTAAGAGAATGCAGGAGTGCCATTCAGGCAGGAGCTATTAGGTAGAACCCCAAGTAGGTGAAATACATCCTAACATGGGCAGTCCCTATAAGAGTTAAAAATACGCATTGGTTTCTGATCTCTATAGTGTATGTTTTCTTTCTAATCACTCCCCTCACAGACATACTAAAACATCCCAATGCAGCAGCTTCTCCCCAACAGCATAGTTGTATTCAATTGAGGATATCATCCATGAATAAGAGGCATATTGATAGAGCAGGAAGGCAGCTGCTATCCAGTCTTTCCTGATCCAGGCCCTTCTTTCTTTGGTTGTCTAATAAGCCTGTGTTCTTCACTTACTTCCATGCTGCTTATATCCAGCCTTTGTCTCCGTTCTGAGCTCCAGTCTTACATCTAACCAACTACCTTTTGGACATCTCACATCAGCTGTTCTGTAGGCATCTCAAAGGCACCTTATCCCAAATGGAATTCATTATCTTTAACCCCCAAACCCTCCTCTCTTCCCAATGTTTTGATTACTTAGAAGACACCACCATCCTGCCAGTCACCCAAGCTTACAATCTCGGCAGCATCCTCAGATCCTCACTCTCATTCATACCATGTATCAGTCTGTTGTCAAATCTAGACAATTCTGCCTCCACAGCATCTCTTACATAGGCTCCCTTTCTCCCTACTCACATGGTCCACACCCCAGCAGAGATCTATCAGCTGAACTGGTGCAATAGCCTTCTAAGGTCTCCTTGCCTCAGGTTTCTCTGCACTCCAATCCATCCTCCATTCAGCTGGCAAAGGGATGTTCCTAAAGCTCAAAACTGACCATGTCAGTCTCCCTTCCCCATTCAATAAACTCCAGTGGTTCCCTGTTACCTCCAGTATCACATGTAAAGCCCTCTGTTTGGTATTTAAAGCCCTTCATGACTTGGGCCCTTCCTACCTTTCCAGTCTTCTTACTTCCCTCTACATGCTCTGGTGCAGTTACTTAGGCCTACGTGCAGGTCCACCTACAAAACATAATCTCCTGACCCTGTGCCTTTGTGCTGGTTGTCCTATATGCCTGGAACCCTGTCCCTCTTCACCTCTGCCTCCTGGCTTTTCTGTCTTGTTATAAGACTCAAGTCAAATCCAACCTTCTGCAAAATGTTTTCCCTGGTCCCTTCCCTCTGAGTTCTTCAGCAGGCCCTTCCTTCTGGGAGATTAACTTCCATCTCTCTCTCTCTCTCTCTCTCTCTCTCTCTCTCTCTCTCTCTCTCTCTCTCTCTCTCTCTCTTTCTCTGTGTGTGTGTGTGTGTGTGTGTGTGTGTGTGTGTGCATGTCTCTCTCTCTCTCTTCCCCTCTCCCTCGGCTCCCCCAACTCTCTCATGTGTGTCTTATATGTACGTATTTATTCACATGTTGTCTCCCACTTAGAATGTGAGCTTGTGTGTAGGCACTATCTTTTTTACCTTTGTGTAACCTCATCACTTAACATTGTGTTTGGAATATATTATGTGTACTTGTTGTACTGATGCCCCCCCACCCCCATACCCCGTTTTGAGCTCAAATTCCTACAGGCTTTCAGTTTGCTTTAATTGCTTCTTCACACCTTTCCCAGTTCATATGCAACAGTTCCCTAACTTTCTCAGAAGAAACCTCATTCCTAGTCATTAAGGAATATAATCTTTCCCCTCAATTCATAGCAATTTCAATAAGATTTATTAAGTATATGCTCTATGTAAAGCACTGCGTAAAGGATACCAAGGCCCTGCCTTCAAACAGCTTATAGTCTAATAAGTGTGGACTGGGGTGGCAAGATGTATGCACAAATAACTGTGACACAAGAAGAGGGAGATAAATGCAAAGAGGTCAATGGAAAGTGCTCTGAGAAACTGAGGAGAGAGATACCAATTCCACTTGAGGAAAGGGAGATGAGACAAGGCTTCATGGAAGAGGTAATCACTATGATAGCCATTAAAGAAAGAGAAGGAACTGCATTATAAAGTGGTAATCATCAAAACTACTTGGCACTAGCTAAGAAATAGAGTGGTAGATAAATGGAATAGGTTAGGTACCCAAGACACAGTAGTCAATGACTGAGTAATCTACTGCAGTTCCTACTGACCTTCCTGCTCTCTTTTGCAGATTAAAAAATGCTTCAATGGCCTTCTACTTCTCCTTCTCCAGCTACTGAGATAAGAACTCAACATTTACCAAAATTGCTGGAAAAACTGGAAAATAGTATGACAAACACTAGGCATAGACCAACACCTTGCACCCTATACCAAGATAAAGTCAAAATGGGTACATGATTTGGATATAAAGACTGATACGATAAGCAAACTAGGAGAGCAAGGAATAATTTACCTGTCATATATATGGAGATGAGAAAAATTTATGACCAAACAAGAGAGAGAGAACATTATGAAATGGAAAATGGAGTTGTGATAATATTAAGTTAAAAAGGTTTTGCATAAGCAAAGCCAATACAACCAAGATTAGAAGGAAAGCAGAAAGCTGGGAAATATTTTTTTTACATCCACTATTAGCCTCGTTTCTAAAATAGATAGAAAACTGAATCAAATTATAAGAATACAAGTCATCCCCCAATTGATAAGTGGTCAAAGACTATGAACAGGCAGTTTTCAAATGAAGAAATTACAGCTACCTATAGTCATATGAAAAATGCTCTAAATCACTATTGATTAGAGAAATGCAAATTAAGACAACTCTGAAGTACTACTCATACCTATCAGACTGGCCAACATAACAAAACAGGAAAATTATAAATGCTGGAGAAGATGTGGGAAAATTGGAACACTAATGCATTGTTGGTGGAGCTTTGAACTGTTCTGAAGAACAGTTTGGAACTATGTCCAAAGGGCTATAAAACTGTGCATACCCTTTGGTCCAGCAATACCACTAGTAGGGCTGTATCCCAAAGAGATCATAAAAATGGGAAAAGGATCCACACGAACAAAAATATGTATAACAGCTCTTTCTGTGGTGGCCAAGAACTGGAAATTGAGGGGATGCCCATCAGTTGGGGAATGGGTGAACAACTTGTAGTATATGAATGTAACGGAATACTATTGTGCAATAAGAAATGACGTACTGGCAGACTTCAGAAAAACCTGGAAAGACTTATATGAATTGATGCTGAGTGAAGTGAGCATAACCAGGAGATCGTTGTACACCGTAACAGCCACAGTGTGTGATGACTGATTTTGATAGACTTAGCCCTTCTCGGCAATGCAAAGGACCTAAAACAATTCCAAAGGACTCATGATGGAAAATGCTATCCACATCCAGAGAAAGAACTATGGAGTCTGAATGAAAATCAAAGCGCACTATTTTCCTTTTTTTTCTTTCTCATAGCTTTTCCCTTTTGTTATGATTCTCCTTTCACAGCATGACTAATGTGGAAATATGTTTAATATGACCATACATATATAGCCTGTATCAGATTGCATGCCATCTTAGTAAGGTGGGAGGGAGAAAAAAATCTTATAAAAGTGAATGTTGAAAGCTATCTTTACATGTAATTTGAAAAAAATAAAATATTATTAAGTGGGGAAAAAGAAAGGGAAGAACCTGATGAGCAAGTGATGTGGAGAGAGAACATCAAAGCCAAGGATGAGAGCTATTTACATGAAGTCACAGAGATGTGGCCAGGGCAGCATAAGAATAAAGGAAGAATACCAAAATACTTATAGTAGCACTTTTTGTAGAAGTGGAATTCTGGGGAAAAGTATGCATCTATGCCCATAGATATGAACTGACTAAACAAATTGCGGTCTATGCATGTAATGGGATATTATAGAGCAGAAAGAAACAAGTATGAGGAATTTCAAGAAGCATATTGGAAGTGAGGCGAATCAAAGGAAGCAGAATGAGGAAAATGAGATACACAGTGGCTGTGGTGATGTGAATGAAGATAACAGAATTCAGATCGAGTACAATGACCAGCGCTGGCTCTCAATGACTGATGTTAAAGCATACCTCTTTTTACTCTGTTAAGAAATGGTGAACTACAAGTACAAAATGCTACTTGCTCTGTCAGACACAATCACCATATCAGACAGTTTTGCTTAACTGTTTTCCTTTATTTACTTGTTTGTTTGTTTTGGGACGAAATCAGAAATTGAAGTTGTGGGAGAAGTAGAAAGTTACTGATGTGTAAAAACAAAATCTACCAAAATCTTTTATAAAGTATGGAAGATGAATAAAGAAAGAATTAGGACTTCTGATCCATAAAACAGTCACAGAGGATTGGTGAATCAAGTAAGTTACCCACCTAGAGAAGAGGTATGCATTTTCAGACAAGACCAAAGCATAGGACCTTGTTGATCAGTATTTATTAAGGGCCTACCATGTTCCAGGCACTGTGCTAAGTGCTGGAGGATACCAAGAAAGGCCAAAAAATTGTCCCAGCTTTTAAGGAGCTCGCAGCTTAATGGTTTGTTCAATGCTGCATAATTGAAACAAGTGCTTTGGTTGTCTTTCTTTGATTTGGAAGAGTGCAGTGAGGAAGGAAGTTGGTAGCTAAGAGGAAGAAGAGGAGAAGAAGGAGGAGGAGAAAGAGGAGGTGGAGGAGAAGAAGAAGAAGAAGAAGAAGAAGAAGAAGAAGAAGAAGAAGAAGAAGAAGAAGAAGAAGAAGAAGAAGAAGAAGAAGAAGAAGAAGAAGAAGAAGAAGGCCATGAAGCATTTTTAAATCCACAAAAGAGAACAGGAGGGTCAGTAGGAACTGCAGGCAAGCCAGACAGCGTTGAAAATAATTCATTGTGTACCTGAAGAAAGAAACAAACAGATTTTTGTCAGCATGAGCAATCCTCTTTTTTGTTTTGCTTCATATATGGAAACATTCATTTTATGCTAAATTGAGAATTTTTTAAAAAAATTAAATATAATTAACTTTAAAAAACATGTAGAAAGTAATCTAGTTTGGCTAGAGTACTTGAAGAAGAAATTAGGTTGGAGCCAGACTGTGGATGGTGTTGAATAACAGGATAATGAATTCCACCATAACTCAGTAGAGAGTGAGGACCACTGAAAATTTTTGAATAGAGAAGCTATGTGATCAGAGTACAGCATTAGAAAAATTATTGGGATAGTATTGGGAAGGGGAGATTGAAAGAAGGAAAAGACTGGAAACAGATCAGCTAGGAGGCTGTTAAAATAATCCTGAAGTGAGGCAATGAGGGCCTGAACTCTGATGGTTATCATAGGAGTGGAAAAGAGGGGACAGATGCAAGAGATTTTGCTATGGCAGAATTGACAGGACTTGGCAATTGAATTTATGTAAGAGAGGAGAAAGAGGGAAAAATCAAAAGTGATAGACTCTCAGGTTTCCAACCTGAGTGCCAGGGAGAGTAATGGAACCATCAAGAGAAGTAAAGAAGTTAGGGGAAGGATCTCCCTTAAAGTCTGACTCTGATAGTTCATCATGTAGCGGAGGTCACTTTGATTCTTGAAGGTTATAACAGGAGAGCACAAGCTCTGGCAAGTTCTAACAAGCTTTGAGAGTGGTCCTGGTGATGAACTTCCAATCTTTTGTCTAAAGACCGGACTTTCTAAGTTTGGTGGACTAATCACCAGATAGGTGATAGACAATGAATTTTTTGGCCCTGTCCGCTAGGGCATGCGAGGGTTGAGATCTGCAGAAGGGGAAGTAGAACCCGCACCATGAAAATCATGAACCCACTGATATTGGAAATATGAAGGGGGAGGAACAGACTGGGGGTGGAGGGGGTGGGTGATGTGTTCAGTTTTAGACAAGATGAATTTGAGATGTTGCAGAAACATCCACATGTAGACACTCGGAATGTAGTCTCCCTTCTCTTCTCCCTTTGTTCACTATTTTTCCTTCCACTTGGGTCCCAACAGGCTTTCCCACTATTGCTTAGCTCTGGCCAGAGCCAATGTGCCTTTGTTGACTATCAATCGTCCTTCTGTTATCTTCTGTGCATTTTTAAAAAATGCTTCAATGACTTTTTTCTTGCTTTTCTTTTTTTGTATCACTAGTCTCCCCTAATTCCTCTCATTAGTTGAAAGAAAGAAAAACAAAATCCTTGTATTAAATATGGAATGGAAATAGGATAAGCCTGTTCATAGGGTCTCATAATAGTCTAGCAAGTATATGGCTTCTCAGCTGAATTGTTCTCTGAAAAGTGGTCTAATTGCCAAGTCTACTGGCCCTTTTTCCATTCTCATCCTCTTTGACCTATCTGTAGGTTTTGACAACACTGACCACCCTCTCTTCCTGAATACTCTCCCCTCTAGGATACTATGAAACTTTCTACTGGTTTGCCTTCTACCTATCTGACCATTCCTCCTTAGTCTCCTTTGCTAATTCTTCATCCATATCGTGCTCTCTAACTATAGGCATGCCCCAAAGTCCTGTCCCGGACGCTCTTCTCTTTTCTCTCTATAGTTACTTGGTGATCTTAACAGCTCTCATGGTTTCAATGATCTTCTCTGTATAGATGACCACCAGACCTGTATAACCAGCCCTAATTATCATGCTAAGGTCCATTCTGCTTCACCAATTACCTGGTAGATATTTCAAAGTAGATGTCCCAGTGGCATCTCAAAGTCAACATGTCCAACACAAAATTCACAATCATTTCTCCCAAACTCACCCCTCTTCTGAGCCTCCCTTACTGTTGAGGGCACCACCGTCCATAACCCGGGTTCACAACCTTGGTGCATCACCAACAATTCACTCTCACTCACTCCACATATTCAATAAGTTGCCAAATCTTGTCATTTAAGTCTCCAAAACATCTCCCACATATGTCATCTCCTTCCCACTCACTGAGCTACCACCCTAAATCAGGCCCATGTCACCCCTAGCCTGGACAATTTCAATAGCTTCCCATTTATTCTCACTATGTCAAGCCTCTTTCCTCCAATCCATCCTCCACAGAGCCACAAATTTTTTTTCAAAAGCGCAGATCCAATCAAGTCAAGTTTCAACAAATTCCAGTGACTCCCTATTACCTAAGGATCAAATATAAACTCTGTTTGTAATGGAAGCCTTTTACAGCCTGACCCCTTCCTACCTTTCCAGTCTTCCTGCACAATACTCTCCCCACACTCTGGGATTCAGTCATATTCCACACATATGGCACTGCATCTCCCATCACCATGCTTTTGCATTGAGTCTCTCATGAATATAATGTCTTCCTTCCTCACCTTCCTCCTTACTTCTGCTTCTTGGAATCCATGGTTTTCATCAGGACTTAGCTCAAGTGCCTCCCAGCTGCTAGGCTAGCCCTCCCTCCCATAACCACCTTGTGTTTATATGTGTTTGTGTGTGTGCCTGTGTGTATGTGGTGTGTGTGTAATATGTATATAACTTACCAGCTTGCCTGTCTTCTCCATTAGAAAGTAAATTCAGTAAGACATTTTTACCTTTATATCCTCAGCATTTAGCAAATAAACAAAGTAAATAAGAGTAAATATTTAATAAACGTTTGTTGATTGATTGACTGACTAGAAGCACAAAGGAAGGGGCAGGTGCCAAAGATGAAAAATGAACCAGATTTGGTAGTTCATTAGATATGAGAAATAAAGGCTTGGAAAAAGTCAACGATTACCCCAAAGTTTCTAACATGGATGACCGAGTGAATGTTAGGAATATGTTTCGAGCAGGGCTTTATAAGCACTTCAAGAGGTGTATGGATAGATTTCAGAGTTTCTGTGAACTTGGCTGGAAAAAAGAAATTACATCTTTATTTTCACTAACTTCCAACTGAAATTTAGCATTTGCTCTAATTATGAATTTTTTCAGATTACTTAGAAGGGGGACTCCAGTCTACCAGAGATACGTATGACATTAAAAAAGTTAAGAACCCCTGCTTTAGGGGAATGGTCATGGGATCAGTTTTAAACTTGGTGAATTTGAGATGTCAGTGAGACATCCAGAAAGATGAAGGGATTAAAAATGTGTATCTGGAGCTCTTCTGAGGCCAAGCCTAGAGACTTGGATTTTGGAGTTATCAGCAAATAAATGACAGTTGAAGCCATGGGAGAGAATGACAGTGTGGATGTGAAAACTGAGGAGAGAAGAGAACCAGAGACAGCTTCCTGATGAATCTCTACATTGAGAGAATGGGAAGAAGATGAGGAAGAAACCAATGAAAGAGTTCAAGAAGGAAGGTGGTTAGAGAGACAAGAGGAGACTCAGGGAACTATATACTATTTCTTGAAATCCTTTTGATCCCAGAAGCAACCATTGACCTTCACAATCCCTTCCCAAGCTCAAAATTGGGATGTCTCTTTATTTCATCTGTCTCTACTAAGGACAGTCTTTAGAGCATGATATGGTAACTCTGAATCCAAGCCACCCAGTCTGAATGACAGGGAGGGACCCCAGGAGCAGCTTTGCCTCCCTCCCTTGCCCTTTTGTGCCTGAGGCAGAGCTCACCATGCATGGGCCACCTCCTTCATAGTCTTGCACAATCTGAGCTACAAACAAAGGAAGCAGTGTGGACCCCCTCTCTTAAGAACTACCCCAACCACAGAATTTCTCAAAGCCTCTTTCTCCAAACACTTGACCTTGAGGTCACTCCTTTCATGTTCTCTTCTCCCAGCCAAAGACCCCTGGGGCATTAAAGGGTATCAATCCTTCTCTTTCTTTTCTATTTTTGGCTAGATTCTTCATGCCCCAGGGCATGGATTCTGCACCCAGCTGTGGATGAGTATGGATTCTCCCTCTCCCCCTCCCCACCCTCACCCCTCTGAACTCAGATAAGCTAGGGAAAGCACTTTTAAATCTAAACTGAATGGATTTGACCTACAGGAAACTAGAAACTGGATGGATGACCTAAATTCTGCCCCATGACAATTCCCTCCCACCATAGGAAAATTTGGTTGTGAACCCAAACCATCTTTGTGCACTGAAGCCCATTAAACAAAACAAAAGATAGTACTACCAACAAGAAGCCTTTGAGAATAGAGGAAAAGCCAAGAAGACTCAGTGATGCAGATTTGAGAAGATCATTCCCCACACCTGCAATGCTGTCCTTCCTCATGTCCACTTCTTAGAATCCCCAGCTTCCTTCAAGGTTCAACTCAGTAAGCCCCTGTCCAGTGTTCTCTCCCTCTTTACATTTTCTTCTATTCACTTATTGGGGTGGGGGGGGTGTATCCGCAAAATTGATTTCAAGTTCCTTGAGGGCAGTGGAGGCTTTTTCTTTCATTTTTTCCCCATCTAACTCAATGTCTCACACATAATGGTATTTGATACGTGTTTTGTAATCAAATGGGATGAAATGGGATGGGATAGGATAGGAAGATCACAGAATCTTTTCTCTTGTAACCCTTTGTTGATGCTGTTCATCCTCCCTTTTCAAAGACAACCAATGATGTCACAAGTGAGTGATCCCTTGACTTGCTCATGAATTGGATTTAAGCAAGGCACAGTTGTGCAAATCGTCAGCCTCACTCTCTCTTCCAGAGTCATCAAAGTCGAAAGTCAGAATAACTGGCAATGGCCTGGGCTGCAGTGGTTGACCTTCTTTTAATCCTTTACAGCAAAGAAGGATCCCAGTTTCATCCAGCAGGTGACAAAATAGGCAACTTTAGGACCTGAGTCCCCACTTAATCAAAGCTTCTGACAGGACCACACTGGAAGAGGTCAAATCCCCTGGGAGTTCCTTCTTTTCTTCTCTTGGAGCCCAATCTCTTCCCTGTCACATTCTGTGTAACATCACCTTCCCTTCCTGTGAGAAACAATTAAAGGAGCTGGCCTGGAACTGAGAAGGCTGAAGGACAACTTAATAACAGCCTTCAGTGGCAGGGTGGTAACAGAGGACAAAAGATAAAAGAGACTTGAATTTTCCAGCAACGAGAAAAATTTCAGTTGTAAAGACCTGGACATAAGAGTTATTCATATCTAGAATTAATCATCAGACCCTCATTTCCTAGACACCTTTGAGTTTAATTATCACCTATCTGCCTAGAGGGCCTTAAGTGATATCTTTCTTGAAAATTTCAGAGGGGCATAGAATATAGCTTACCTTCGGGAAAAAGGGACAATATGCCCCTCTTATGACTCCAGGTCCTCTCTTCCACCCTCTACTCCCAAGACTACTTGTTACCCTCATCTTACCTCCTTGTTTCTGCTATCATCCCTTGGCCCTGACGTGATATTCCCAAATACAAATGAGAACCTCCCTTATCCCTCCTCCCCTTCAATGGCCCTTCATCCTGGGAATAAGAATTCTACCCTTCCTGCAAGACATGAATTCTGGCTTCTGGGACCCAGTTTGGCATCACAAAAGCAGCTGGGAAAAGGTTTGGAGAGCAAGTGAATTGAGAAGCAGCAAGTGGCAGAGACTGGAGCCCAGAGAAGGAAAACGTATGTCTGTGAGCATTTATTATACGACAACAGTGAGTGCGCTAGAAGCTTACAGCCACCATTAGAGTGCAATGAAGCAATCCCAGGGTTGATGTGTTTCAGCAATTTAGTATCTACAAAACCCCTCTGCCTGAGGGAAGCTATAATTTCACCAGTATGTGTGACTGTGTGTGGTTTTTCAGGCTCTTCTCTCAAAAACTTTGAAATCACAGTAAACTCACCACTGTCCTTTGAAACGCCATGTGCCTCATAACCCTGATGCTGAGCTCACCTGGCAGCCTTTAAAGAACTTGATTACTGTGGTTTTGTTGCTGGTTCCTGAATATGATTGCCCTCTTCATGTTAGGCTTTTGACAAAGACCCATAACGGGGGTATGCTTGAGTCAGCTCAATTAAGCTCTCAGGAGCTGATTGTTAAATTTTGAGTGTGAACATTTACACCTCAGAAATTGGCAAACAACTAAAACTCTGAGTTTGATTTGTTGCTTTGTTGCTTTCTAGACTTAAGAAAATGATGGAGGAAATGTTAATAATTCAGATTAATCTTAAAAGTACATCATAGATATATTTTTCCTGGAAAGGTGGTTGTTAAATATGTCAACAGCACACTCCTGCCCATAAGAGACTAGCACCACAGGAATAGAGAAGTGGAGAGGTCAAAACCTCATGAAATAATACATAGCTAAAAAGGGATGGAAATTTCAAAACTGACAACAAGGTCGGGGAAGGAACGCAGGGGGGAGCAGATAAATTCCTAAGCTATTGATATGAGGAAAACAGGGAGTTCTTGGGAATAGTCAATGGGAGGGGAAAAAGGGGAGAGAAAAAGAAGACCAGAGAACACATGTGGAGATACCTAAAAGAGATAATAGAACTCTCCAAGAATAACTAATACTGTTAACCTCATGTTCTAACTCATAGGATCATAGTTGTCTGGTCCAATATCCTACAGTTAAGGACTGGAGACCCAGGGATTTACCCAACATCACACAGGTAGTAAGTCATAGGATTATAAGAGATTTAGTCTTGGAAGGGACCTTAAAGATTTCCAACCCCTTATTTTACAGATGAGAAAAATGAGGCCCAAAGAGATAAAGAGAATTTGTCCAAGGTCACATAAATTGAAAGTGACAAGGCCAGGATTTGAACCCAAGTCCCCTAACTCTAAATCCAGCACTTCCCATGGTATCAAATTATTCTTTGTTTTATTTGATTTTTTTTGCTCCCTGCTTAATGTCTGACCTAGATATTGCACGGGCCCTGACCCGTTCACAGCTATAGTGTCTGAGTTTAGACTCATAAAAAGTTATTTTGATTCTCTTTGGATTAAATAATTGATTTGTGGTGAGAAGATGAGAGATGCTTCTCCTGTTTCCAAGGAGAGCTGAACTGGTTTGAAGAACTGTTGACCTCCCCAAACAATGGTCTGAACAACCCTAGTAAAAGATTACCCCAGGCAGTAGCCAAGTCTATGGGTCCAAAGGCAAATCAATCAATCAATATTTATTTATTGAGCATCTACTGTGTGCCTAGCACTGTGCCAAGCAATGGGCATACAAGTACAAAAAAAGTGAACCAATCCCTACTTGCACAGGCTCTCATCTGCAGTTTGGATCTGATCTTTTACAGACCCCCCTAAACTCAAGCCTCCTCTATAATGGCCATCCCAGGAAAGTAGCTTGACAAGTATTCTAGGTAAAGAAATTGATCCTTGGTAATAGGGAGAGAAACACAGTGAAGCAGTATGGAGGAAAGAAGTCAAAGCAGCCGTGGCTTAGCAAGAAATATGTCCATAGCACTGTGTGGAAAGGAAAGGGGTCAGAAGTGCCTCCCAACAAGCAGGAATGTGGGTTGTCATTCATTAAATAGAAAAGTATCCCAAAACATCAGAATACAATGGGTTTTAGTTGGGGTCTGGGGAACTACAATCAGAAGGATGCTTTGGAACTCCCCAAGGGTTATTGTGAGGTTAGTTTTTCACACCTGCGCATTTGCCAGATGTTGGTCTGCCAACCAGATATTGGTCTGCTAACCAGTCTCTGTCGAGTGCTGACATCCCACTAACCATCATTCTACTCCTAGAGCACAATTTCTCAGAGTTGAGTCTCAGGCTGACTTTCACTGACAACCCAGTGGTGCCTATGAAACATCTCAAGTGTTTCTCATGTAGCCCTGGTTTCAGCAAGAGTGATGATCAAAGGATTTAAGGCCATTAGGGACCTGAAAGTTCATGTAGTCTTACCCTCTCCCTTTACAAAGAAAGAAACTGAGGCCCAGAGAATTTAAGTGGTCACGTAGGTAGTGTCAGAGGGAGGATTTGAAACCAGGTCCCCAGAGCCCAGATATAGTATTCTTATTACATCATATTATCATCATCTGCAACTCATAAAGAGCCTAATCCCAGAGAACAACTTCATTAGTTAATCTTCATGATTTGAATAATTATTTCCCTAAAAGTTCAATTAGATGATAAACCTCTGGGATTTTCTTTTTTTTAAGTGAAGACTTATAAAGTAATTGCATTGTTAGTATGAAGATTTGTCAGAGAGATAGGAAATGAGAAAATATGGGTGAAAGATGGAAACATGGGGAGAATGAAAAGAGAGAAATTCATAGAAAGACACAGAAAAGAGAAAATAAATTCAGAGCTGTGGCCTGGGTTGAAGGGAGCAAGTGAAAGAAAGGGAGAAAGAAGAGAGAACAACTAGGGTAGGTAGCCTAAAAAGAAAGAGCAGAGGAGATAGAACTTAATAATCCAATGTCCTCCATTCATACCCTTTGCACAAAGTAAGTATTTGGAGAGCATTTGATGAAGCCTTTCAAAAGCTACTCCCAGCCCTCAGCTTTCTTACCCCAAGTTAAAATTTTAAAAAGAGGTTAAGTGACTTGCCCAAGGTCACCCAACCAGTTTGTATCAGATGCTAGATTTGAACCCAGATCTTTCTGACTCCATGCCCAATGCCGTATCCACTGGGCCACCTAGCTATACCCAGGGGTTTATGGGGTATTCAGAGAGGACTAGCACCTCTGGTGTGAGGGCTTGCTGAACCCTTTTCAGGGCTGCTCATCCACCTTTGGCGTCTGCCTGGTACTCAACTCTCACCTGTGGCTCCAAGATACTGTAGCATGCACAACTGCCACACCCCAGTAAACCATCTCAGCAGACAGGGCTAAACTAGGTTGAGGGTAACTGAGAGGCCTCAACCCATTGGTGAGTTAGGGGGATGTGTAAACCAAGAATACAAAGACTTTCCCTGGTGCAATGACCAGATGAGAATAATTTGTTCCAATAGTCATGAAGGCAGATGAAGCAGGTGCTGTGGAGAGCTTAGAGCTTGGTCAGACATGGAAGATGCCAAGGTCATCCACTGCATCCTGAGCCATCACCAGTCATTCCTTTTGTCCTGACACTGGACTTTGATGACTCTGGAAGAGAGAGTGAGGCTGATGACTTTGTGCAACTCTGCCTCACTTACATCCAATTCACTCCCAAGTCAAGACATCACATGTGATGTCATCCGTCTTCTTTGAAAACAAAAGACAAACAATATTTTACCATATCATGGTACCCCATAGCTTCCCTAAGCCTCCGATTACAGAGTCATTCCTGGACAGTGCCCAGCATTCCAGATCTTCCCACGGACACTTCATCCACTTTGTGTCCCATTGCCAAAGACCTTGTTAAAGAAGTGAAATTAATATGATAAACTAATTCCTGATGATTCCTTATAACCACCATCACCACCCCAGCCCAGCTTTGGCATTTTAATTTCAAAACTTTAACCTAATGTAGAATATATTAGTAGTATCAGTAGAGAAAAAATTAAGAGGCAAAGAGACCTTTCAGATGCCTTCATATCATTTCCTCATATTCTCCTTGACCATTACTTGGGTAAAGTTAATCTTACCCATAGCTTTATGCCATACATAAAATATCATCATCATCATCATCATCACCATCATCATCATCACCATCATCATCATCATCACCATCACCATCATCACCATCATCATCACCATCATCACCATCATCATCATCACCATCATCACCATCATCACTATCACCATCATCACTATCACCATCATCATCATCATCACCATCACCATCATCACCATCATTATCACCATCATCACTATCATCATCATCATCGCCATCACCATCATCACCATCATCACTATCACCATCATCATCACCATCATCACCATCACCATCATCACCACCATCACCACCATCACCATCATCACCACCATCACCATCACCATCATCACCATCATCATCACCATCATCACCATCATCATCATCACCATCATCACCATCACCATCATCACTATCACCATCATCATCATCATCATCACCATCATCAGCATCACCATCATCACCATCACCATCATCATCACCATCATCACCATCACCATCATCATCACCATCATTACCATCATCATCATCACCATCATCACCATCATTACCATCATCATCACCATCATCATCACCATCATCACCATCATCATCATCATCATCATCATCACCACTATTATCGTCATCAATGTCATCTTAGCAAATGTTTATATATTCCTTTAAGATTTTCAAAGTGCTTTACAAATGTTACTTCTTTGTATCCTCATGACAGCCCTACAAAGTAGGTATTACATTATCCTCCCCATTTTACAGATAAGGAAATTAAGGTAGGGCAGGAATTAAGTGACTTGCCCAGGGTCACACAGCTAGTAAGTGCCTGAGATTGCATTTGAACTCAGTCTTCTTGACTCCAGGTCTGGGGGTCTCTTCACCATGCCAGGTAGATACTTCTCTTCAGTGTTCCATTTATGAGGGGGGTTGGACAGATAAATATCCAACTCAAGTTTTAATCTAGGTTAATTAATTAATCAAAAGGTGATCTATCTTTAAGTGGTAGAAGTAGAAAATTAAAAAAAGGAGAGGAGGACAGGGAGGTTGCTGACCAACCCTCCCACACCCCAATTAGAGACCGTGTTCATTCATTGTGTTCCTATGGGAACATCTGATACCTGCTTTCCTTGGATACCCCAACAGAATGGTTAGCCAGTACCCATCATGACAGCCCTGTTCGTTCACATCTGCTCATTGTTTCATTCAAGAAGTATTTATTGAGGACCCATTGTTGTGCTATACAGATACCGAGGATTGGCTCTGCCTTTAAGGAGTTCACGGTATAGTTAGGGGTGGAAGGAGGAAGGAAAGGATCAGAGCAACCCAGAAGAAGGAACTAAGGAGATATGAGATGGTGTGAGCTACTTCAGTAAATAAGTAGAACAGGGAATATAGGCTGTGGGAAGTTTGAGACTATAAAGATGAGTGAGATCGAGGGACTAGGGAATGACTTTTTGGAGACAAGACTTGGGCTGGGCTTTGATAGACCAGAAGCACCTTCAGATGTCACCTCATTTGGCACCTGGCTGCCCTCACTTTGGTCTTCTTTGGTTTCTCCATAATGCCCCTGGGCTGGGTGGCTCTCCCACCTTTTTCAGCTTTCTTTTGTGTGCCCTCCGCACTTAGATTATTAGCTCCCTGAGGAAAAAGACTATCTTTTTTCATATTTGTGTCCCCAGCACTTAGCACAGTGCCTGGCATACAGTAAGCAATTAATAAATGTTTACTGAAAGGTTGAAATGAGAGGCAAAAGGGAGTGGGAGAGAACAAAATGACCAAAGATGGGGAGGCAAGAACAAGCAAGGCCTATCTCAGAGGACTATAAGAGTACCTGCACGACTGGGATAGAAGGTCCTTAGTAGGTAGTAGTAGTGTGAGCTAAGACTGTGAAGGTTAGATGAGGGAAAGGAGTAAGCATTTATTAAGCACCTACCATGTAATAGGCACTGTGCTAAGTGATTTACAAATATTATCTCATTTGATCCTCACAACAACCATCAGAGGTAGGTACTATTGTTAGTTCCAATTTACAGTTGAGGAGACTGAGGCAAACAGTGTTAAGTGACTTGCCCAGGGTCATGCAGCTAGTAAGTGTCTGGGGCTGGATTTGAATTCAGATCTTCTTCCAGGTAATTGGAACTATTCCCCTGAGAATAACCTTAATTGTCTATAATGCTGTGCTTTCTCCCCACCTCCCTGCTTCCCTCTGGCTGTGCTACTTAAAGAAGAGCCTGTCTTAAATCTGATCCCATGCTAATCTTGTCAGTGGATAACTGCCCAGAGAGGAAGATTTTGCTCCTGGGTCACTGACAGGGGCAGCTGGTGTGGTGGCTAGAGTGCTAGGCCTGGCATCAGGAAGACCTGAGTTCAAATCTAGCTCCAGACACCACACTATCCACTAAGCCACTTAGAAGCCAAATTATAGAGGGCCTGAAAAGCTGGCTGATGATCTTGAGGCTTTTTACCTTTTTAGAGACTAGAAAACCACTGGAGTCAGCCATGCTGACCTATGACGTTATATGACCAGTCTCCATGTCTTTTATTGTTTGTCCCCTGGGTTGAAATTACATCTGGTTATGGTCCCCAACCATCCCAGTGGTTAGTACAGTAAGTAGGTAGACAAATAGCCTGTGTAAAATAGGAACTAAAAGTATAAAGCAGATCATAGAAGCCACTTGCCAAAAAACCACCTCCTAATCCAGAAACTATGTGTGAAATTAAGAGAAGCCAAGGTGGCCCCAGTAATAACCCCTGAGTCTGCAAGAGCGGTAAAACCAGGGAAACATTATAAAGGAACCCTAAGCTGAAGCTGATAACTTTGAGATGCTATTGATAAGCTGATGAGCTAGCCCCAAGGTGGTATGTGATAGGTGGTCCATCCCCACTAAAACCCTATAAGAATGGAACCCCAAAACCCTGCTGCTCAAGCACTCTTCCAGCAGTTGCTAAGGTCCATGCTGCCCTTCCTATAGCCATAGGAAGAGAAAGAAGATATCAAGGAGAGCCTTGAACATCAGTCTAAATGAATGAAGCAATCGTATTTGTAATGTCCATCAACAATGCTTCAATTTGATTGAAGGGAGTGGGGGAAAACAGCCAGGCCTTTTGCTGAAAATTAACTTCTAGTGCCCCCTGCCCCCCTCGATTCATGCTGCTTCCTCATAACCTGTGGGGAACCGTGCCTTCTTCCACCTGTTCACAAAGTTCCACCCTGGGCTAAGAGATGTGGCAGGTAAGAAAATGGCAGGACTTTTAATTACAGGGAAGATGACAAGGCATGGTGGAGAAATCAGTATTTTTAGCTGAAGCAAGGAGAAAGGAGAACAGGAGAAAGAAATTTCTGACAGAATTTTCCTCCTCTCCCTTTCCTGATCTCAGCAGGATCCTTGGGGTCTTGAATGTGAAAAGTTTTGGAAAAGGAGGAAGAGACCAAGAAGAGAGAGATGTAGAGAGACAGAGACAGAGACAGAGAGACAGAGACAGAGAGAGAGACAGAGAGAGACGCTAAAGGAGCTGTCAGAATATTTTTTGGAGAACATTGCAAAACAGTGAAATGTGTTTACTGTTCAATGTTGGGAAGCTAACGAGAAATAGATACTTGAGCGGGATGACGCTAACTGTTTTTGACACCGGTGATGGCCCTTTCGTGGGAACACATTCACCCAGTGCCGAAACAGATTATTCCATGTGTCCATTGTCTTGAGATCCACTCTTTGCAAATATTCTAATGCCAGAGTTGGCTCATCTGTCCACTTATTGATTTATTTGGAGGGCAGGTTGGCATCTTCTGGTTGTGCAGCGGGGAATCTCCCCAGGGTACAGGCTGCTGGGGTTAGAAAAGACCTTGGTGTGGCTGGATAGAAATGTTAGGCTATGTGGGGTCTCCAGAATTGGGTCGCAAATAGCCCTAATAGAGAGGTCCTGGGGATATTTTTGCAGCTGCTCCTCTGTTGTTCGATTCTGATTAAGGGGGAAAAGATCCTGGGGAAAGATGGTTCTTCTGTCCAGTACAACCAGCCTGCAGGCCTCATTCATTCAGCTTTTCCAACCCTACCCAGATGCCCTTCTTCTCAGGGTTCCAACACAGTTTATCAGATCCATGGGAACACCATGACTGGATAGAGCAGGGGTCAAGCTGAGGGAGCAAAAGAAAGGGATTCAATTAAAGAATGCACAGATGTCCAAACCAGAGATATTAATGCTGGCCATCACCACAGTCTAACACTATTATTCAATAGTTTTTAGATCCCCAAAATGGATTCCCCAAAACAGTCAAATCAAATTCATATAAAGATTTATTAAGTACTTACTATGTTGCCAGGCTTTGTGGCTGGGGATAAGTATAAGACAAAGAGACTGTCTCTTCCCTCAAGGAGCTTACAGTCTGATTGGGCAACACACAAGGAAGCTGAAAAGGGGAAAAGGCTACCTGGGGCTACCCAGCATGGGGTGTGGCATGTTGTTCGTACAGTCAAAGCCAAGCAGAGCTTCTGATAGAAAATGCGGGTCCTGTGAGGAAATAATCATCATTCATGGTTGTGGCATATTTTAAGGTTCACAAAGTGCTTTGGTCATAGAGATCTTAGGAGGTGGGTGGAGCAAGTCCTGTCCAAATTTCACAGTCACAGAAATTGAAGAGAAGCGAGGAAGTGAGAGGGCAGCTAGGTGGTGCCATAGTGCACAGAGTCCTGGGCCTGGAGTCAGGAAGACTCATCTTCCTCGGTTCAAATTCGGCCTCAGATGCTTACTTGCTGTGTGACCCTGGCAAATCACTTCACCCTGTTTGCCTCAGTTTCCTCATCTGTAAAATGAGCTGGAGAAGGAAATGGCAAACCACTTTAGGATCTCTACCAAGAAAACCCCAAATGGGGTAGGTGACTAAGAGGGGGATAGGGGATACAACTGAAAAGGAAATGAGAAGGTGGATTTCCTATCTCCTAATTAATTGACTTTCTAGACTAGGTCACCCAATGGACCACCTCACATATAATAGAAAATTTCCTGCCACGGAGATAATAGAATGCAAGATCCTTGAAGACAGGGACTTTGTTTAGTTCTTTGTATCCCTAGCACCTAACACAGGAACTAGCGTAGAATAAGCTATTAATAAATATGTGTTAATTGACTAAAAATTAAATATATATGTATGTATATATAGGGTCATAGATAGAATATTGTAAGGGACCTTAAGAGCCATCTAGTCCAACCACCCACCATTTTACAGATGAGGAAACTGAGGCCAGGAGAGGTTAAATGAGCCACTCAAGGTCACACAGGCACTAAGTAGGAGAGCTGAGAATTAAATCCAGATCCTCTAAGGTTAGGTCCAGGGTTTTTTCCCAGTACACAACACTGTAGGCTTTTAACACCTCCCTTAGAACAGAAGGTACTATTCAGTAAATGGGGCAGAGATGGGGGTCAGCCTGGGACAAGACTTTCCTGGTCCTCAGTCAGGCCTTCACTCACAACAAAGCGGCTTTTATGGGACAGACTGAAGAGCTGACTGATACACTCCCACCTGGAACATAGTTCTAGCCAAGGACAGCCATAATGGATAAGTCCTCCAGGAATTACAAAAGTGCTGAGAAGTAGAATGAGGAGAACCACATGGTTAATCAGGAAACTAGGGTTAATTGCCTCCCGTCCATCTCTCCATCAAAGCAATGCAAAAAGTTTCCAAAAGCAGTCTTCTTTGGGGAGAGATTTTAGGTATGAGATTGAAAACTTCCCAAAGGAGGCAAAAAACAATTGCTAGTCCCCCAGTGAGAAAAGCAGGGAAGGTGAGAAAAAGATGCAGAAGAGGAAAACCAGTCTATAAAACAATGTCTCCCTCCCCAGTGTATGGTGGTATATTGTGTTGCAAGCCATTTCCTCGAAGACGCAAAAATATTAGCAGTTCATGTTAATATAGGGCTTTGAGGATTCTGAAGCTCTTTCTCCATGACAACCCTGTGTTGCCTCTCCACATAGGCCTCACCTCCCTTGGGGAATTATAATCAGCTACACTGGAATGACCTCCCCCACCCCCCACCAGGCCTTCTTCAGGCTGATTTCCTACCTCAGAGGAATGGGTGAGCTGAGTTCTAAGATCAATGAATTTTTTCTAGGCTCCATTTTCTACCATGTTAGGACATACCAGAGTATAAAACAGCAAATATGAATAATGAACATCTTCAGTGCCTTTATTAATAATAAACATTATGCTAAATCCTTTAGCAGGGGATTGTAATTAAATCCTCCATTTTCAGTCTCTGTGTGCTAATGTTAGATGGGTTCCATATTATTATTCAAACAGACTAACTCCAATTATATATCCTTTCATAAAAATTTTTGGCTCTTTGACCAAGACCTAGGGTTATTCAATCACCTCTCTAACGTTACATTTGAGCAATGTGCTGTTGGAAATCTACAAACAAGAAACTTGCTGCTATGATCAACCAATCTGTCACTTTGTGGTGAAGGAGGAGGAGGAGGAGGAGGAGAAGGAGAAGGAGGAAGAGGAGGAGAAGGAGAGGAGGAGAAAGAGAAGAAGAAGGAGAAAGAGGAAAAGCAGAAGGAGGAGGAGAAGAAGAAGAAGAAAGAGGAGGAGGAAAAGGAGAAGGAAAAGGAGAAGAAGAATTTACATGGTGCTTTTAAGTTTTGTAAACTGTTTTACATATTATCTCATTTGAGTCTCACAATAAGCTTGGGAAGCAGATGTTTTTGTGAGAGAGGAGGAACACTGAAAGGGAGAACTTAAGGTACTTGCCCATGGTCACACAACTAGTAAATATCTGAGGCAGAATCTGAACTTGGGCCAGGTTCTGTGCTAAGAGCTTGGGATAAAAGGCAAAGATAAAACAGTACCTACCTGAAAGAAGATTACTTTTTAATGGGGAAGACAACTTGTACATATGGGTAGGATTGGACCCGTAATTTTAATGTCACAGAGAACTCCCATATGAAGAGATTACTTCTATAATATAGATTAATAGATTTTCTGCAACTTAGAGTCTTAGAGAGCTGCCTGGGGCACTGAGGTTTGGTGACTTTCCTCAGGTTACACGGATAATACGTGTCAGAGGCTGGACTTGAACTCAGGTCTTTCTGGCTCCAAGACCAGTCTCTTTTCATATGCCACAGTGCCATAGTCCCTCTCCTAAATTTTTATGTAGGCATAACTACATATATATTTATGAATATATACTGTGTTTCTACACTACACCTCATCGACATCTCACAAAATGTGCTAGGTGGCTCAGTGGATATAATGCCAGGCCTGGAGTCAGAAAGGCTCATCTTCCTGAGGACATCTCTGGCCTCAGACACTTACTAGATATATGACCCAAGTCACTTCACCCTGTGTGCCTCAGTTTCCTCATCTGTAAATGAGCTGGAGAAGGAATGAAAAACCACTCCAGCATCTCTGCCAAGAAAACCCCCTAAAGGGGTCACAGAAAGTCAGATATGACTGAAAAACAACAGAAAAAAACAATAATGATGTAACGAGAGACTACCTCGCATGTATGTGGCATTATGTATTTTTCAAAGCGCTTTCCCAACTATCGCTTGATCCGGCTCCCACAAAAGAGACCTTTCCTGTGAGATAAGGGTGAATGAAATCATAGAATCTCAGCAAAGAAGAGACTTTGAGTTTACCAAGCTTGCACCTTTGGCTCCAGTCCTAAGACTATCTCAAGCATCCCTCCCTAAAAGCCCCTTATATTGCTTTGGCATCCCTCTGTGTCTCCTCTCATCAGTTTTTCTAGGCTTTTATCTCTGAATACACAACCTTGGAAGGAGCTGCCCCGGTCCCATGGAAGCTAGGTGGCACAATATATATAGAGAGTACTTGGCTTGGTATCAGTGAGACCTGAATTCAAGTTTGACTTTAGACACTTACTTGCTGAATAGACCACATCCAGAGTACTATACTCAATCCTAGGAGCCACATTTAAGAGAGTTGAGAACAGTATCATACAAGGAACCAGGGATGTTTAGCCTGGAGAAGAGATAGAAGTTACAAAGAGAGATTTCAGCTCAGTATAAGGAAAAAGAGCCTAACCATTTGAGTTGTTCAAAAGTAGAAAGAAATCCCTTAGGAAGCAGTGATTTCACCCTGATGGGAGATTTTCAAGCAGAGTTTGGATGCCAACTTGTCAATGACGTTGTCTAGGGAATTAGTCTTCTGATTCAATCTGGTTGAATCAGGTGACTTCAGAAATGCTCTAGTCCAACCCAGCCATAAACCCTGCCAAGCAGGGTAGCATACCCCTACAATCCCATCTAACGGGAGAACTAAAGTTAATCAATCCCTTGATCTTGAAGCCAGGCCTTCCTGACTGCAGGTTCACCGAGCCACCACGCTGACTCCTTTTCTCAGCAACAGCATCGCTGCTAATTCTGCCCTACAGGGGCTAAGAAATGGAAATCGAATTCCTATGAAATTCCCTCTCATACTTGAAAACAATCTTCTTTTCTCTGGGTTAAATATCTCTACTTCTTTTAACTGATCATCATCTGGCGCAAACTCAAGGTCCTTCATCATCATGGTCTGGCTTCTCTGTGTATTCTCTGCCTTCTTAACATCATTCCTAAGATTGGGTGCCCCACACTGAACACAATTCTCTCTCTCTCACATATATTTTGACCAGGACAGAGTAGAGAAGGACTTTGCATTCGATCACCCTTTTTTAAATACAGCCTAAAGATACCCTGAGGCAGCTAGATAGTTTAGTAGTGAATAGGGCCCTGGGCCTGGAGTCAGGAGGATGTGAGTTCAAATCCAGCCTCATGTACTTTCTAGCTGTGGGACCCTGAAAGTCACTTAATCTCTGTTTGCCTTATTCTACTAGAGGAGGAAATGGCAAGGGGTTATGAAGAGTCAGACACAGCTAAAAGACAGAACAACAGCAAAAAGGATACCTTAGCTGTCTTGCTCACCATATTACACTGTTGATTCATGTTGAGTTTGGGGGTCACAAAGCCCTTCAAATCTCACATATGACATTGAGTTTTTAAACTCAAGTGTAAGTCTTTACAATTACGTATATTACATTTCGTCCTATCTGATGAAGCCTAGATGTGGTGAGCAGCACCTGTTTTATGTAGGCTAGGCTGGTTTTCCTTTAAGGTGGCAGAGAAGCCATCCTTTGGTTTTGGCTGGATTGTGGGTAAAGACATTAATTGTTGTTTTGATTTTCTTGTTATTTGAAGCAAAAAAGTGCAGGCTGTGGGAAGTTGGTGCTCTGGGGGCTTCTCAGAATTCACACAGTTCTACAGTCGTAACTTTCTGAGCTGTGCTTCTGATCCTACTGCTGTTGCTTTTGTCATGCAGAGACATGGAAAAGTAGCTTTATTCTGATTATTAATGAGAAATCATATCCTTTTAAAGTTGTTGGGGGTTTTTTAAATTACATTTTATGTTCCACAAGTTTTTCATTGTGTTTGAATCCCAAGCCTGAGTAATTGGAGTGGACTGAGTTAGGCCTGGCCCAGAACTCCAACATTCTAGCCTGGTAAGATCTTTTGACATCTTGACTCTGACATGCAATATGCTAGTTTTTCTCAACTTTCCATCATCTGCAGATTTGCCAAGCACATGATTTGCAAGGGGGCATGCTAATGGAAACGTTATGTAATAGAAATAGCACTAGATTTGGAGTGAGAGAACCTGAGTATGAAGCTTAGTTCTGCTGCTTACTATGTGGGTGACCTTGGACAAGGTCATTTCATTTTTCTGGGCTTCAGTTTCCTCATTTATAAAACAAAGCACTGGGCTAGATAGTCTCTGGAGTTTCTTCCAGTTTTTATCCTATTAACTAAAACTTCTGTCTCTATATTTGGGTTCTGGTTAATCTGAATGATTGCTAAGAATATTCAATGGAATTAGGAGCAAGCGCAGATTCCCCAGGGCACTCCTCTGAAGACCCCCTTCCAAGTTGACATTAAGAGCTAGCCTGTAGCTAGTGTTTTAAAATTTGTAAACTGCTTTATAAATACTGCTTTATTTTATCCTCACAACAACCCTGGAGGTATGTTCTGTTATTATCTCCATCTTACAGATAAGAACACTGAGGCCAAAAAAGGTTAAGCGACTTGTCTAGGGTCACACAGCCAGTTTCTGATCTGGAATTTGAACTCAGGCCTTCTAGACACCCAGTCTAGCATTCTATCCACTGTGCAACCTAGCTTCATTGAGCCATTAGTGACTATTCTTTGGGTCTGTCCAATCAGCCAGTCCCACATCTCTCCATTTCATCTAAAGGAAAGAATGAGCAACTTGATTAAATGCTCTGTTAAAAATCTGGGAACATTTTATCCACAGCATTACCCTGATCTGTGCATTTAAGTAAATCTGTCAAAATAGGAAATAAGGTGAGGATAACACTGCCTGTTTTGTTGAAGCCATGCTGGCATTATGATCACCGCTTCCTCTTCTAGATGTTCATGAGCCATCATTTTAATAACATGTTCCATAATTTTGACAGGGTTTGAAGTCAAGTGCACTGATCTCTCATCTACAAAACCCATTCTTTTCCTTCTCTTGAAAACTGGAACATTTGCCCTCCTCCAATCCCGTAGTACCTGCTCCATTTCAAAGGTAACTGACAGGGGCTCAGAAATGTTGATTCTGTCAGCCCAGAAGGAGGTACATAGCTTTAGAGCTGAAGGGGGCCTTAGAAAGTGATCTAGTCTGGTCTCCCCCACCTCATTTTATAGATGAGAAAACAGGGAGGTTGTGCCATGTCCAGGATCATCGAAGTAGCAAGACTGAGAGCCAGGATATGAACTCAGGTCCTGGGACTCTAAGTTCAGAGCACTTCCATCATACTACACTACTAGACCTACTTTATATGGGCCAGGTGACTCAAACTTCTCAAGGGTAGCTAGCTGTTCCATTGGTAGGTTGCCAGATGGCACGTTTATATTATAGGGGACATTTTATAAAGGAGGAGAATGAGAGAGGCAGAGGTCAAATGACTTGCCCAGGGTCACAAAACTAGTATCTGTGTGAAGCTAGATTCTAATACGAGTCTTCCTGACTCCACTGTGCCACCTAGGGTTTCAGCTCCCAATTTACTGCTTTTTTTATTCTCTCTTTTCTAGTCCAAAAATAATTCCCCTCAACAAAGAAAATAGAAGCATGTGAGAGGTTGACCAGCTCTGCCTTCTTTCTATCATGTCATAAAGATTTACCTATTCCAAGTAGTGGTCCTATTTCTTCTTTGGCCTTCCTCGTTCCTCCACTATAGGAGGAGGAGAAGGAGAAAAGTGAGGAGAGGAAGGAGGACAGGGAAGGGGTGAGGGATGAGGAAAAGAAGAAAGAGGAGGAAGAGTAAGAGGAGAAAGAGGAGAAGGAAGAGGAAAAGGAGCAGGAGAAAGAAGAGGAGGAAGAAGAGGAGGAGGAGGAGAAAAAGAAGAAGGAGGAGGAGGAGAAAGAGAAAAGAGAGAAAAAGTAGGAGAAAGAGGAAAAGGAGGAGAAAGATAAGAGGAAGGAGAAGGAGGAAGGGGAGGAGGAAGAAGAGGAGGAGGAGGAAGAGAAGAAGAAGAAGAGGAGGAGGAGGAGGAGGAGGAGGAAGAGGAGAAAGAGAGGGGAGAGAAAAGGTAGAAAGAGGAGGAGGAGAAGAAGAGGAGGAGGAGCAAGAGGAAGAAGAAAGAGAAGGGAGAGAAAAATTAGAAGAAGGAGGAAGAAGAGGAGAAGAAGAAGAAGGAGAAGAAAGAAGAGGAGGAGGAAGAGAAGAAGAAGAAGAAGAGGAGGAGGAGGAGAGGAAGGAGGAGGAAGAGGAGGAGGAGGAGAAGAACAAGAATGAGAAAAAGAAGAAGGAGGAAGAGGAAGAGGAAGAGAAGGAGGAAGAGGAAGGAGAGGAGTAAACCTTTATTACACCCTCATGCAATGAGAAATGCAAGGCTGCATTGCAAGGATGATGATGATACTGTATCAGCAATTCCAGTCCAACACTATTACCTGAATCATATGGAGGGATCATAGGATTTAGAGCTGCCAAGAACTTTAAAAATTGCCCATCCACCCCACTCACCTTAAATACAGATATCCGAAGTCCCGAGATTGTGAAGTGACTTGCCCAGGAATCCACAGGTAATACATAGGACAGCTGGGCTTCACAATTTAAACAAGGTGCTTTGAGTTCAAATACAATGCTCATCATTCCATCGTACTTCTTGGCATTAATTAAACTTACTCCTAATGCCTTTTCACAGAGAAGGGCAGCTTTATACGGGCGATGTGACTGGGCAACCAAACAGTTACATTAGCAAAGCCATGAAGGTGGCTGTCTTTCCCATGTCACCTTGAATGGGGAAGTGGAGGAGGTGCAGAGTTCACAGGAGCAGTCAGAGCCCCTAACACTCACATAAGAATTATCTATCGGTCAGCAAGGCTGCTCAGTGACAGTGAGGCTAATTGACTCACCCATACTAGTTGCTCCAAGTCATTTTTTTCAGTGATATTGGAATGATCATTGCTGTTGTTTGGTCATTTCAGTCATGTACAACCCTTCCAGACCCCATTTGGGATTTTCTTGGCAAAGATACTGGAGTGGTTTGCCATTTCCTTCTCCAATGGATCCATTTTATAAAGCAATCAGAGGTTAAGTGACTTGCCTAGGGTCACACAGCTAGGAAGTGTCTGAGGCTGGATTTGAACTCAGGTCTTCCTGACTCAAGGTCCAACTCTGTCCACTGAGCCACCGGCTGCCCCTGGAATGATTACAGGGTCACGGATTTAGAGTGAGAAGGGATATTAGAGGTCATCTAATTTAACACTCTCATTTACAGATAAAAAAAATAAGGGTTAGATAAATGAAGTGACTTGATCAAGATCACACAGCTTATCTATGATAGAGGCAAGATTTGAATGCAGGTCTTTGGACTCCAAAATCCAGCACTCTTTTCACTGGACCATGTCCTCCTCCTGGGGTGGTGGCTGCTGGTGTTTAGTATGTACCCCTGCACATTTTCAACTAATCAGACACAAATAGCCTTTGGAAGGTTGGGAGAGTTTGCCTTGCCTGGTCAGTGCCCTTAGTATAGGAGAGAAGCCTATTATCAGAGACCCACCAAAACTTTGAGGAAAAAGCCCATTCAGTATTTAGTTAACTACATAAACCACAGGTGTGCCAGCACCAATGTTAAGTACTAGGTGGAGCATGAAACCCCTACTTGAATATATGGATGAATTCCACAGGTTAAAAGCCATATTGGGCTGGGAGACAGTGTTTAATTAAGGAGTTTTAAGACCACTTAGTACTCCCCCTGCCCCCTCTGTAACAACCAGCTAATAGAATTAATAGACATGCTTAACACCAGAACTCCAGAGACATGACTGAACTTGGGGCCAAGGGCAGCGAGACATGGCAATAGAGAGCCGTGAAAGTCCTGAGCTATGCAGCTGAAGGTCAGCCAGCAACCACAGGCTTCACAAGGGTTGCAATGCCCACAATTCCGGGGCCTGTTTTTCAAGTGCAAATTCCCAGGGAGTGTCAATGGTCCCAGGGGTCAGAAGAAGGGAAGGAAACCAGACACTAGGCAACTATTAGCTTATAAGCTCTTTTAGGTTTTTGCCTCTTTTCATATCCCCAGTGCTCAGCACATGCCTGACACATAGTAGGTGCTCAAAAAATATTTATTGATTTATTGATTGAAATGGTGACCTCAATCCCCCATGGCTACACCAATCTTGAGAAGGACTCTGAACTCCATTTTACCTTGGAAGGGAGGGGAGGTTACTTCACTGGGTGATTTAGTCAAAGTACCTTCCACCAAGCAGTTCAGATGGAGTAAGGGGTCCTAAGACCCTCTCCCAAGATTTCACAATTTTGACTGGAATTGAAGTTTAGAGACACCTGAGAGAAGGTACTACAAGATACCCAGAGAATAGATAGGGTTGGGAGAAAGCCGGCCAGAATTCTCCAGGGAGAATGTCCAAGAGGCTTCACATATTGATCAGTCAACAAACATTAAGTGCCTACTGTGTTCTAGACACTGAAGATACAAATACAAAGAATGAAACAATCCCTAATCTCAAAGAACTTATATTCCATTGGAGGAAACAGCAAGTACATACATAAATATAGGAATACAAAATAAATAGAAATTAACACAACCTAGATAGGAAGTTAGGGCATTAATAGTTAGAAGGAGGCTTTATACACACATATAAGAATAGTTAGCATTTCTGTAGCATTTTAAGGTTTACAAACTGCTTTATAAAAATTATTTCATTTGATCCTCACAAACAACCCTAGGAGGCAAATGCTATTATCATCCCCATTTTACAAATAAGTAAAGTAAGGCAGACCAAGGTTAAGTGACTTGTCAAGTATAATTTGAACGAAGGTCTTCCTGGTGTCCTGATATTCTATCCACTGCACCACCTAGCTGTGTTAGATAGAGATAGAGATAGAGGCATTTACATATATAAATCTAGAGATTCAGAGAACAAGTGACCATGTTGTTGTGAAAGTAGATCCAGCCTAGTATTGCTTATCAGCTAAGCTTGCTTCCAATTCCCATTAATAATCAATCGATCAATAAGTCAATAAACACTTATTAACCACCTACTTCAAGAACAGAAAACAAACAATAACCTGTGACTAGTAGTAGTGCTCCACTGGCGACCCAACTGGTCAGTTCCAGTTGGTCAATGCTCCTTCTTTCTTTCCTTCCTTCCTTCCTTCCCTCCTTCTTTCCTTCCTTTCTTCCTTCTTCTCTGTCCACATGGGGAATCATGCCCTTATATGTTAGTGCTCTGCACAAAGGAATATAAATTTTGATTGTTGAAACCTCACAAGATATCTTGGGGTTTAGGGGCTAAATTCTTTTTCTCTTCCTTACTTATTTGCTCAATCTTTAAAAAAAATGGGACAATTAACTCTTCTGTCTCACAAAGTTTTATTTATGACTTTTTGAAATAGAGTTCTGGAAAACCAGGCTTTGGTGAAGCCCCCTAGGATTCAAATGGAGTTCCTTGACCATCACTCTGGCTCTCTCTGATTGGCCAATAATAGGTCCCAGCCCAAGCCTCACTTGGTCATTGTTTGGGTTTTGAGGGTCAGAGTGAGTGTAAATAGCAATTGTTTCTGTTCTGGCCAGAAACCCTGAGGGTCTTTCCCTCCCAGTTTGATTTTTTTTTTTTGAGTAGGCAAACTAGACCATATTTCACCTTATTTCTTACCTTAAGCCGCTGAATAGGTGTTGCCTCAGATAAACTGAGACCTGGGAAACAGCTTAGCTTAAAAAGGCCAAGGTCTCCCATTGCATCCAGGGTCATCTCCAGTCCTCTGACCTACATCTTGCCGCTGGACTCAGATGACCCTAGAGGAGAGATTGAGGCTGATGACTTGGCACAGCCCTGCCTCATTTAAATCCAATTCACTTGCAAGTCTGGACATCACCCTCCTGATGTCATTGGTCCTCTTGAGATCAAAAGACAAACAACAACAACCCACTATGAGCTAGGCACTGTGTTAAATGATGAGGATACAAAGAAAGGCAAAAAAAAAAAAAACCCAGTCCCTGCTCTCAAAAAAAAGCCACAGTCTAATGGGAGAAATAAAATGCAAACAACTAGGTGAAACAATTTATATAGAGGATAACTCAGAGATTTAGCCTTGGGGGGAAGTCTCTCAGATTAAGGAGGACTGGGAAAGGATTCTTGGAGAAGGTAAGACTCAAGCTGAGACTTGAAGGAGTCTAAGGAAGCCAGGAGTCAGAGATGCGGGGAATGTTTCAAGAATGAAGGTAAGCTAAGGAAAATGTGCAGAGACAAAGAAAAGAGTGCCTCTGCACCCATGGCATCACTGGCCGAGTTCATTAACATTATTGAGTTGCAGGGGGGGACGTTTGAGGTTCTATTTTTTGCTAGGTTTCCCAAAGCCCCTAAAACATACCCTATAAACAATTCTGTCTATAGGTAATTCCAGGCTTTGCACTGGAATCTGGAAGATTCTTTTCACAGGAAGGGAAATGGAGGGATGCAGTCCAGTCTCTAGCAAGAAACAGAAAATGCTCTTGGGTTCTGTTCTCTGCCCTAGTACTGGCTTAACAGTATGACCTTAGGCCAGCTACTTCATCACTCGACACATCCATTTCTGTAAACAGCAAAGAAGAATGACTATTCTTATTGGAAACATCCCTTGAAACTCCCACAGGAAAACAGAAATGATGATAATAGATTTCCATATAATCTATGAAACCAAGTCACCTGGAAAGAAGAGAGATGTCTCTTTTAGTGTTCAAGGAAAGATACTGAAATATACATGTGGAGGGTTTGCTGCTCCCCTGGCCCGTGGATAAACTTTAGCATTCCAGAAGCAACTCAGTTGCTTGATGTGATGCCTGAAGAATGTGATTAAGGATGACAGATTGATTGTCTTTTCTCAAAGTTCCACTTCTTACAGTCAAGCTTTCTTCCTAAGAGCATAAGAACCTAGGCTTTGCTACATTGTGTCTGACCCATGATCCAGTGTTCTGTTCCTGACAGCAGCACCAAGGGAGGTGATGTGGAAGGACCTGACTTAGAACTGTGAGTCTTTTCCAGAAGACCCTGACCCTCTTCCTGTCCTGTAAGAAGCCACCGGCACCTATGGATCATGTCCCACAATGGAAAACAGTAAATATAAGCTAGCTTATATCCACCCTTGGTGAGAAAGCTGCTTAAAACCAGAGCAGAGGAAAGGTGGCTCCTGTCCCCAGATTGATGGTCATTACTTGATGGTGCTGCCATGTGGACCTTCCCACTGCACCAGGCCCTCTCTGCCCCTAGTCTCTTTTCCTGGACCCTTATGTCTGATTTGAATACTGAACCTAGACCCCCATCTACGTACTAAGCCTTTGATTTTGGCTCAGTTTAGATTTCTAAATACTGAATGCAGTATGATTCAGGGTAGCATAAAGGAAAACACTGTATTTGAAGTTGAGGAGATCTGAGTTCAAATCTCAGCTCTGCTATTTACCATCTGTATAACCGTGGACTTTTTACTTTACTTCTTTCAATCTTGGTTTCCTCATCTATAAAATGAGGGTATGTAAACTAGGGTCTAGAGATCCCAAGAGTTTCATGGATAGACTTCAAGTGGTCCCTGAACTTGATTTTTAAAATAATTCAATATAATTGGATTCCTTTATAATTTTATGGATTTTATTTTAGGCATTTAAAAATATTCTTCTGAGAAGGGTGCCTAACCAGACTGCCAAAGGGATCCACAATACCAAATAGTCTAAAATTTCATGATCTAAATTATCTCCAAGGTTTCTTCCAGTTCTTGTCTTTGTACTTCACTCCTGCCTATACGTTTGGCTTCTGGTACTGCCAATGCCCTACTGACCATTCTGGATTTCTGGACACCAATCCCAGTTCACCTACTTCAACCTGTATATTACTATAATCTCTGGACTAGACTGTTTTCTATTTCACCCACTGGACTCATAGGACCCATAAGTCCCCCATATCAACTGATGTTTGTCTGTGAAATCTTACAAAAATACCTATCTGCCCCACCCCAATTAGATACCCCAATGTCTTGACTCCTCTTGTCCTATTGCTACTCGTGACCCAATCCTAAAAGTGTATTTGTCCTTGCTGATCTTAACCCTAAAACATCTTCCCTTAGTCTTATAAGGGGAAAAATGATTTTGCTCATGCTTGACAAACTTTTCATTTTGTACAAAAATGTTTTAGTTTGGTAGCAAAAAAAAAGACTCTCAAGTCTTTCATTAGCTTCAATGTGAATGGAAATTCTAAAGTATATGGTCCAAGAAAGACCCAAAGAAGAGACCAACTCTTGGAAGCAACTCAAAGGGAGTCAAGAGTAGTTGGGTATTATTGGATTTGTTTAATCATGATTAATAAAGTAGATTAGCTGTTGTAAGCTGCGTTATTGCGCATAAATATTTCTCTCTTTCTTCAATATAAATAGCTATGGTGCAGTACTTCCCTGGGGTTCCTTAAGGTCTAGTCCTGAGGCCTGTCCTGCCATGTGGTCTCCCCTAATCTGACTAGAAGCAACAACTCCTCATGAGTGGCCATGAATAAGGGAAAAGGCTTATTTCCAAGAGTACCTTACAGGTTACTTCAGACTTCTCCAAACACGGATGAGACAATCACACTGAAAATAATCTATAATTATGTGATAGAGGGATTAGATCTGACCCTGGAGGACAGAACCAGAAGCAAGACCTGGATGTCATGAAGGAAGATTTAAAGGTAGTCAGTACCCCCTCACTTATCGTTCAGTCATTTTAGTCATGTCTGACTTTCTATGACCCCATTTGGGGTTTTCTTGGAAAAGACACTGGAGTAATTTGCTATTTTCTTCTCCAGCTCATTTTTTGCAGATGAGAAGTGAGAGCTAATAGAGTTAAGTGACTTGTCCAGGGTCACACAGCTGGTATCTGAGGGTAGAATTGAACTGAGGTCCTTCTGACTCCGGGGCTGGTGCTCTATCCACTGTACAGCATAGCTGCCTCCTCACTAGAGGTCTGCGATTAAAAGCTAGATGACCCCTTGTTGGCTTCTGTGCTGCACACGGAGTAAGGAAGCCCTTACAAGTCTCCTTTCCTCAATCTTCATTCAAGTCACACCTGATAATGATGTGTGTTCCCCAGAGCTTTGTACAGGGCTGCTTTCTCTTCTCCCTCTGTGCTATTTCCCTGGGTGATCTCATTAACTCCCATGGATTGAATTATCTTCTCTATGCTGATGCCTCTCAGATCTATTTGTCCAAACACAACCTCTCTCTTAACCTCTAGACTTGCATCTCTATTGGACATCACAACGTAGATGTCCAGGAGACATCTTAAACTCAGCTTGTACAAAACTGAACTTATTATCTTTCCCCCGAAACCTTCCTTTCTTCCTAACTTCCTTATAACTGTTGAAGGCACCACCATCCTCCCAGTTATCTAGGCTCCAAACCCAGGGGTCATCCTCAACTCCTCACTCTTTCTCACCCCCATATCCAATCTGTCACCATACCCTATTATCCACTAATGCTTGGATATTGCAATAGCGTGCTGGTGGGTCTCTGCCTCAAGCCTCTCCTTATTCAAGTCCATTCTCCATTTAGCTGTCAAAGGGACCTTCCTAAAGCACAGGTCTGACCATGTCACATACATGTCACACATACACACATACACACACACACACACACACACACACACACACATACACATACCTCCATTCAGTAGAATCCAGTGACTCCTTATTACCTCGAAGATTAAATACAAAATCTTCTGTTTGGTTTTCAAAACCCTTCAGAACCTTGTCCCCTCCTACCTTTTAAATTGTCTTACATCTTACTCCACCGCCCACCCTACCCCCAAAATACTCTGTGATCAATCCAGTGACACTGGCCTCCTTTGTGTTCCTCAAACAAGACACTCCATCTCTTGGCTCTAGGCATTTTCATGACCGTCCACCATGCCTGGAGTGCTCCCCCTCCTCATCTCTACCACCTGGCTTCCCTGGCTTCCTTCAAGTCCCAGCTAAAATCCCACCTTCTACAAGAAGTCTCTTCAGATCCTCCCCCCACCCCTCAATCCTAGTGCTTTCCTCTGTTGACTGTCTCCAATATATCCTGTACATCTCTTCTTTGTATATAGCTGTTTTCATGTTGTCCTCCCTGATTAGGCTGTGTGCTTCTTGAAAGCAGGATTTCAGAATGCCTTTCTTCATATTCCCAGAGCCTGGAACAGCGCCTGACACATAGTTGTACTTAATAAATGCATGTTTACTAAACTAACTGTATTTGAATTCTGCCTCAGGTGTGAGGCCCTAGTTACATTACTCAATCTCTCTCAGCCTTGGTTTCCTCCTTTGCAAAAGGGAACAAATTATAGCTCTACCCCACAAGGTTATTGTATCAAGTTAAAGAATGCATTTTGCAAACCTTTAAATTATATGTGTGTACGTATATATACATATATATGACAAAATTATATATGCCATTATATATAATACATGATATATCTTTATATAGATATAGAAATATCTGTAGGTAGATGATAGATAGATGATAGATGATAGATAGATGATAGGTAGATAGATAGGCAAGATAGATAGATAGAATGAGCCACTATAACATAAAGGAGACTTTGATCAACTATAGGTTGAAAGAAAGGGTATCTGAAGTTCCGTGATTCCGTGGATCAGAGTACAGCCTGTGTATCTAGAACATGATGGGACTGGCAGTGTGCTGTAAGGATTAGGTCACTGGTCTGCAAGTAAGAATAACTGGGTTCAAATGCTGCCACAGATATTTACTAGTTATGATTCTGAGAAAGTTTTTTTTACCTCTCTGAAACTGTTTCCTCATCTATAAAATAAAGGGAGTTGAATCTATGTCCTTCCAGGTCTAATTTTCTGATAATTATACCCTAATTATCTGATGTTATGATCCTATGACCCTGATGGGAAAGGGGATCCACATCTGTTAGAACAGAGCTTTGTTTTTGTTTTTGTTTCAATTTAAGCATCAAAGATACCTCCTTGAGCCTGAATTCTAGCCTACTGAGTTTACAAGTCTAGACTTAACCAACTGTTAGCTGACAAACCTCTTCCTCACTCAGGATCATAGCATTAAAGCTAGAAGAGACCCCCAGTAGCATTTAGTCTAATCCTCCCATTTCATCAATGAAGATGCCAAGGAAGTCAGTTAAGTGATTTGTTCCAAGGTCTTTCTCTTAAGTAGCAGAGCCAAAATTTGAACCCAGGACCTCTAAGTTCAGATCTGTGCCCCTTGCTTTCCAGATGCAAGGGGCTGTAGCCCTTGCCATTCTTTGCTGGGATCAGTATTGCTCAGAGATTACCTCATAAGGCAGAAGCCCTGACTCAAGTCTCCTTGGCTGTCTCCTTCCAACCTCCCCCCAAGCCAGCTCCCCAGAACAACAGAAGCCACCCATGCTCTTTCTGGAGATGGATACCAGTTGCACAGGACCTCAAGGGAAAATTGATGAGCAATAATTCAAGGGCTTTTTTTATTTCATACTTTTCAGGAAGCCTAACCACAGTCATAAATTGCATGCAGAAAGAACGCCCGTCACCACAGGAGCAATTACCTTCTTAGAAGTCAAGCAACATAGATTAGAATGGAAATTATTTGGGGTCTTCATCAGTCGGGCTAGAAATTGTTCAAGGCTCAGCAATTCACTGAGACTCGTCGTTGGGTCATTGATTTAGTTGTTTCTGTGCCAATTATACTGTGTCTGTATGTGTACATGCATGCACACGTACATATGGGCTCTCCTTTGTTGAGCTTCCCAACCAAAGGAAAAAGCAAGGATTGATTCGAGATCCAATATACTTGTCCCCACTGGCAAGAGATTAGTCCAGACCCTCTCGGGAAGCATGGAATTCTAGCTCCAATTTAGGTCAGCCAGGTCCAAGCAGACCCAAAAAGGAGATCTCCACAGGCAAACAAGAGAGCCAGAGGAGATAAAAGGCCTATTCAAAATGCCTTCTGGGGCTATGGGGGGGGAAGCCAAGTATGAGGACAGCAAGGATACCAGAGGGAAGCCAAGCAAGATGCAAACAAAGAGCCAACTGGAGAGATGACTCAGGGCCATCTGGAAAATGCCTTCCTGGGAATAGCCTCACCAGCCATTCTGGGCCTTTACAATACTCTGACTGCCAGCATCTTAGGCAGCCAGCCAAGAGAGAACAGCCTCCACTGAGCACACTGGCCAAAGTCCTAGGATGACAGGGCACAAGATACAGGGTCCAGGGCACCAGACTGCCATTCTTCCTTCTCCCATTCCCACTAATAGTACCAAAAGCATCCCCAGATGCTAGGAAAACCTCCATCTGTTCCCTGGCACCTCCTAGCCCTGATCCAAGGGCACGTAGCCTTCTTTTTCTCTTCTCCCATGAATGGATGCTTGGACCTCTGAAGGGATCTGCGCTCTCAGTTATATGGGTGCCTCCTCAACCAGTGTAGATTCACTACTTATTCTATAAGATTCTTAATTACACTTTCTATATAATATAAATCCTTTGTTTCACCAGAGATTCTTCATGGATTGTGGTGTTCGTGATTCATAACCTTCCAACCCTCCAAAAAATAAATCCAGTACCTGAGATATTCTGAGTCTCCCATTGCCAGCTAAACAGTAGCAACAATAATTTAAGGGTTCCTTCTCTTCTCCATACAGTTATGGACTTGAAGTATAAACCCTAATCCAGAACTTTGAGGAGAGGTAAGGATTATGGGATTTCCATGTGCTCCCTAAAAAAGATTTTAATGTTGATGGGACTTGAGCAAGGGGCATTAGGGAAGGGGGGAGACAGAGACAGAGAGAGAGCCTGAGCACATGGGGGTTCAGACAGAGCCTGCAAGAAACAAATTCTTGTAAGTATAGGTGGAGGATGGGATGAGTAAGAGAGAAAAAGAGAGACACAGAGAGAGAGGAAGAGGAAGAGAAAGAGAGGGACAGAAAGAGATAGGGGAAGTTAGAGGGGGAGGGAGACATACAGCTAAAGACAGAAGGACAGAGAGAGACAGAGAGAAAAGCGAGCTTGAGCACGTGGGGGCCCGGGATACCCAAGGAACAGATTGTAAGTAGGACATGAGAGTGTCTGAGCTGTGCATTTCTGATTAGTGTCACTGACTCAAAATAGGTTTTCTCCTCTGAGACCGCCTTACCAGAGTTCACATCAGTCCCTGATTATCCAAGGTCTCCTCTGTGCTACTGGAAGGCAGAAAACAATGCCCAGAGAGGCCTTGAGAGAACCCTGTTCAGACACCCAGTACCCAACTGTCTTAGAGGGTTCCTACCCAAGGCCCTCCATGTAATGGAAAAGGCCTACAACTGAGTCCAGAATTCGCAAGCAGATTAGTGGGAGACAAGCCAGGAAGGAGTTAACTCGAGGACCCTCTCAGGTTATTAGAAGAGTGAGATAATTGGTATTACTTCAGGCTATCCCCTAGGGGAATAATGATCAGGAAAATGTCCTGTCTTCAGGATGTCATCAGCATTTATCCTCCAGGGTCTGACAGTCTCTGGAGGGCATTCCTGGCATTACATCCTTGGCAAGAACAGTTCCTGAAGTGATTAAAAACACACAAGAGCTGTCCTTCAACCACATGTTCACCCTAAGACTGGGCCTTCTCTGCCAACAATTACTCATCAACCTCTTTTCAGAATTCTTGTTCAACATCACTATTGGGTAGGGGTGGGGGTGGAGGCAGTTCGGCTCCCAGAGTTACAGACTCGAATCATTACCAGGGTGGGTGAGGGACATGGCAGCTTTGAAAGCTAACTTGGGTTCCCCGTGGAAGGTCATTAGGAAGAGTAAGCTCCTTCAATGTCTTCATTCTCACCATATTACACAGAAAATGACAAATCTTCCAGCCCCCAGCATAGCAATAGTTTCAAACATAGGTGATAGGAGGCTATTGGTGGCCTTGGGCCATGACACTCCTCCTAACAGCAGGTAGTCATTGTTCATTGTTGGTACCGATGATGGTAGTCATACATCTGTCCCCAGTGGAGTATTCATTCCTCCTTCCCAGAAGTGCCGATGATAGAATCAACCATGCAATGTCAGCCCTGGAAAGAATCTAATGGATTACCCATTCCAATGCTCTCAACTTTAAAGATGAGAAAATTAAGGTTCTGATAAGGAAAGGTCCTTGCCCTGGGTAATAGAACTAATTAATATTCTTTTCCACAAGATGCTATTCCTTGTGCTCATTTTTTAAGATTTCCTTCCGCATTCTTGAGAGACTAGAAATCCCCTCTTCATCTTTCAGCCTCCATCCCAAGTCCCTTCATGTAGCTGCCTTCACTACTCCGGTCCACAGGGTACCCCTCCTTCTTTGACACACTTAGCACCAAGAAAAGCCCCATACAAAATGGCACGGTAGGATAAGGTGGCTTTGATAGTCTTTCTACCTCCTGGTGCCCCCTTTCCTTCCTTATCACCTCCTCAAATGTCACCACCCCAAAGTCCTCCAATGCAGCAAGCACTTTCCTCACTGTCCCATGCTTCAAAAGTACCTGCCCCTTGGGTTCTCTTTCTTCATTCTCTGCCCAACCTGCTCCCCATCAAAACTTCCATTCTCCCAAGAGACTTGTTTAGTCCTCTCTGGGTTCTGCCGGGTCTTCCCTCAGCTATTAGCAGGAAAGCAATGATTACACTAATTCACAATGAGGTGTGAATTACTGATTGTCCTCCCAGAGGAATCTTCACTTTAAAAGCAAGCTAAACTAGATGAATCCCTAATTGGTGGGAATCAGGCCTACCACAAAAGAAAATTGAGAATGTTTAGCTATGTAGAAGAGATATTTAAGAGAAGAGGGGCCTTTCCCATGACCCTTAAATCACACCAATAGGTTTCTACCTATTCCTAGAAGCAGCTTGGGGAAGCTAGGTGGTGCAGTGGATAGAAGGCCTGGCCCCAGAGTCAGGAAAACTCATCTTTCTGAATTCAAATATGACCTTAGACACTTACTAGCTGTGTGACCCTGGGCAAGTCACTTAACTTTGCCTCAGTTGCCTCAGCTGTAAAATGAGCTGGAGAAGGAAATGGCAGACCACGCTAGTATCTTTGCCAAGAAAACCCCAAATGGAGTCATAAAGAATAAGGCACAACTGAAAAAAGTTGATCAAAGAAGCCGCTACCCTCTTGATGTGATTAAAAGAAAACTGAATTTTCAGTCAGGAGAGAGCTGAATTCAAATCCCACTTTATTAGCTGTATCATGATACAGTCAAAATGGCATCAGCTCTCAGAGGACCTGAGTTCAAATTCTGTCTCTGGTGGTTACTTTACCTCTACAAAGTGAGGGCAAATCACTTAATCTCCTTAGGCCTTAATTTTCTCATCTATAAAATTATGGGGTAGGAATAAATACCCTCTAGGGTCCCTTCCATCTCTAAATCAACGATCCTACAATCCTTAGTCAAGTCATTAGAACTCTTGAAGCCTCAGTTCACTCAGCAGTAAAATGAGATAATAATGTTTATCCCACCTGCCTCAGTGGAGTGTTATAAGGCAAGAACTCTGGCAAGTTTAATGGGCACTTTTTATGGAAATGCGAGCTATTCTTGCTCTAGGTGATGCCAGCCTAGATTAGTATCTGTTTATATATTTTATGCAACTATATATGTAATCTGTACCACTCAAGCATTGTATTAATAATAAAAGTTCCCTCTTATTTGGCACTTTAAGGTTTGCAAAGTACTTTGCATACATTATCTCATTTGATCATGCACTGGTCTCTAATTATCTCAAAAAATCAACAAAGTTATTAATCACTTCAGTGACAAGTGGGGCTACAAGTACAAGAACAAAAAATGACGGGCACCTCCTCTCAAGGAACTGAGATGGGGGAAGACAGCACATAATAGAGAGCTAAAAGGTGGGAAGGGGGAAAGGTACCCCCACGAAGGCATGATGGCAAAGTCCACCAAGGCAGAGGCAGAGACGGGAGAGGAATGGAGGTTGGCTGCTAGCCTGGGCCCTTCCTCAAAATGGAGGTTCTGAAATGAACTCATTAATGGGGAGAGGGAGTTGCAGAGGTGGTAGGACCTTCCAGAGTGAGAAAGCCATTGGGAAAGAGGGAACTTCCAGGGTGAGAAAGTAGCTGAAGCATAGTAGCTAAGTCCAGAGAGTCAGAATTAGAGCCAGGAGAGGGAGGAAAGTCTCACCAATTTACTCAACATGACTGTAAATTCCTTGATTACAGGCACTCTAAAAACATGTCCATGAACTAATCACTAATGAGCTGGGGAAAACGTCTCCCTCTTTTTCCAGAGATAGGAGTTTGGAGCAAGGCAGCAGATAGACCTAAACCACAGGATTGAGATCCAGACTGAAGAAACTGAGGGCAAATTCTATAGCCTATCCTGGTGTAGACTTAGGGGAGAGCTAAATGGCCACCAAATTCCTCCTTCCAACCTCTAGCCACACCAAGCTCCTCCCTCTCTTGTTGGCCTGGAGCTAGCAAATGTTAGTACTGGAAGGGACCTCAGGAAATAAACCAAGAATATCGGAATTGAAAGGGATCTTTAAAATCTTTCTGTTGCACTAATCTGGTGATGTCACTGCACTCAAAAGCTTTCTGAGACTCCCTGTTACTTACCAAGTAAACTTACAATTTCTCTACTTTCACAACCTAATGCCCTTATCCAGCTTTTTCTCACATTGGTCCCCTCCAAATGCTCTACAGTCTGGCCAAGGTTTCCAACTCTTGTCATCTTTTTGTTTCCAGCCTCTCTCTCTCTCCAATGCCAAATGCATATTCCTAAAGCACAAGCCCACCCATGTCACTCCCATACTCAGAAAAGTTCCAATGATTCCCTCTTGCTCTGAGATAAAATATGAGCTTCTTGTTTGGTATAAAAAATCTGGCTCCAACCTACCCTCCCAGGATTATTGCACATCATTCCCTTTCAGGCAATGCATGTTTCAGCCAAGCTGACTTCCTTGATGTTCCCCTTACAAAACATTCTGTGTCTCAGTCCCATGTCTTAGTACAGGTTGCCTCCTTTGCCTTGACCGTGTTCTTTTCTTTGACTCTAGCTGGCAGGATGCCTAGCTTCCTTCAAGGTTCAGTTCAGATGCCATATCATACAAGAGGTCTATCCTGGTCTCTCCATTTGTTAATGCCTTCCCTACCTTCCCCACAAAAATTACTTTGTATTTCATATTACATATATATGTACACATACACACATATATGCATATATGTATATGTATGTATGTGTATATGTATATGTGTTTACACACATATGCTTGATTGGTTGTTGTCCCTTCTTTCTCAAAGAGGACTAAAATGACATAACTATGTTGGAGTCAAGGTACAGTGTGTCAGACTGTGGCTTATCAGACAAATATGAGTTCATAAAGGTTCAGAAAGATCAGGCACACATAGTCCATATGAAAAAAATTATATATATATATGTATATGTATATATGTATATATACATATACACACATAGATATATGTATATATACACATATTTAAAAGGACTAAGGATGAATATATATTATATATATACACTAAGGACAAAGATGAATATATATGCATATATCACCTATATATTTATATATTTTGAAAATACTTCTTTGGTTGTATATTATTTCCCAGCAATAGAATACAAGTTCCTTGAGAACAGGAATTGTTTCCTTTTGGTCTTATTTCTAGCACCTAACACAGTTCCTCAGACATAGTAGGTAAGTTCTAAATGCTTATAAGACCATCAAATGACCTCTCAGGCCCCAAGACGTATCCTCTGCTTTCCCACTTCCACGTTCTTACGCTGGCTGTTCCTTCCATCTGGAATGCCATTCCTCTTCTCTCCCATTTGTTGAATTTTTGCCCATCCTTTAAATTCCTAATCAAATGTTACTTTGTCTCAGGAAAACGTATCTGATCCTTCTGCCCCTGCCTTGGCCTTTAAGGATCTTCTCCCTCAAACTCCAAATGACACCTTGTTCTGACTCTTGGAGGCATTTGTCACATAAGGCTTACTATATAGTTATCTAGTATTTTATCTTGCTGCTAGCCTGTAAGTTCTTTGAAGACAGGGACAGTCTCATATAACTTCATATTTCCCTTAATACCTAGCCCAATGCCCAGACAGAATGTGTTTAGTAAATATTTGTTGTACTTTTTTCCCCTTAAGATAGCACAGTTAGTTTTTAGATAAATCAGGGTCAGAACATGGGTCTCCTGGTTGCCAGCCTAGCATTTCAACCACTTTACCATGCTTGAAATGAGGTTACCTATTGAACGCCTCTTCTTGGCGTTTACGCTGGTCCTCAGTTTCCTCTTATGAAAAATGAAGAGTATGAGATCATCTCTGATGTCCACTCTAGCTATAATCTTCTCTGGGTCAATATTTTATACTCCTTTGCATTTTCCCCTTTTGGGTCCCAGAGAATATTTACAAACATACCAATGAAGAGATAGGAGGGGAACTTGATAAGAAAGGACTGCTCTTAGAAATTAGCTGGTTCCAGAGATCACCGGTGTGCTTGGTCCGATGCCCACAACCCTGCATTCTGCTGGGCACAAGAGATGGAATTATCACTAGGAAAATCCTCATTTTCAGTTAGTCAATACATTTATTAGGTGCTCACTATGTTCCTGTCACTGTGCTAAGCACTGAAAATACAAAGAAAGACAAAAAACATCCCCTGCCCTCAGGAAGTTTACATTCTTATAGAGGAAGCAATATGTGAATGACAGGGTACATGGACTATCCTTCCCCCAAAAAAATATCCTGGCAGGGGTCTAGCTAGTGGTCAATACCTGTGACCTTGGAGGTCCCTTAAAAACCTTTTCTAATCTTTCTTTAGAAGCATCCATCTTCAAACTTCATTGGAAGGTCCAACCTTTGGCACTAAAAATGCCATAAATTGTTCTTTGCTCTCTGAGATCCTAGCCGATAAGTCTAGAAATCTGGTGCAGTGAGATGAGCTCAGAGTTGAGAGTCAGGAGACCTGGGTTCTATCGCCATACCTGCTACTAACTTGCATAAACAATTCACCTCCCCTCTCTGAGGACTATGTGATCTTGGAAGCCCAATCCAAAATGAACAGTCTGTTTAGTATCTATTGAATATCTACGGCCACTGTGACTACAGACCTGAAGCCAAAAAACAGTGAGCCAGCTCTGTTGTCTATTGAATAAACCAATTTTCAGCCTTTTCGCTTCTCTGCTAGCTTCTCTGTGCGTCTCTGTCTTTCTCTTTCTCTGTCTCTCTCTATCTGTTTCTGACTCCATCTCTCTGTCTGAATCTCTATTCCGTCTCTGTTTCTCTGTCTTTCATCTGATTTTCTTTAAGAGCTCATTAGACATAGAGCTCTGTATGTTTTTTGCATCTCTGGTGAGTAAAAGTGTGACTCAGGCCATTCCAAAGATTCGATGCAAACCAAATTTCATCCCCAAGTCAAGGACATCCCTTTCCCAGAATCCAGAAGCTTTACCATGTTCCCAAAATGGCTCCCCCATAGAAATCGTCTAGGCCAACCCTCTCATTTTACAGATGAAGAAGCTGTGGCCTGGTTTATGTGATTTGTCTGAGGTTCGTAGCAAGCCCATGGCAGGACCATGACTCAAATCTGGGCCTTCTTTCTCTAGTCCATTGTCCTCTCTACCATACAATATTGCTATTCAGGACATAGTGAAAAGACAGAAAAAGCTAGTCTGTGCAAAAGGCTTCTCCAGTGACCAAAATATGCCAACTAGTGTGAAGCTGTGCCCTCTGAGAAGCGCTTCCATACAATGACAAGAACCAGGACAATAAGTGGTCATTGTTTCTGGCAGTAATAGTACCTGGCACCTAGGCGGGTAAAGTGCTAGACTCTCAGACACAAACACTTGAATTCGAACACTGAGGCCCCAGTCAAGTCATTTAGATTATCTGTAAAGTGGGGATAGCAGTAGCACCTATCTCAGAGGATTGGTGAAAAGATCAACTGAGATAATATTGGTGAACTGCTTTGCAAATCTTAAAGCACCATATCAAGGCTAACTATGACTGCTCTTTTGTTTGAGACCTGTGATTTCATTAGTAGAAGGGGATTCTTAGACTAGGAACCGATGCCAGTCAGAAACTGTTCTGTAATTTATGGTCTTAGAATGCTGCCCAGAGCGTGTAGAGGTAAGCAACCAGCCCCAGCTCACATAGCCAACATGGGTCAGAGGCAGAAATTGAACCCAGGTCCACCTTGACTCTGAGACCATTCCTCTACCCACTGTATCAACCTCACAGCCTGAACACTGGAGCCAGCAACATCCCCAAGTGGACGCCAACCAAATTAAAATGTAATTGGAAGATATTTTAGCAAAATAAATACAATAGAACATAGATAATGGTAATATGTGGTTTTCTAAGTCAACATGCTGCCTACAGGTTTCCTTACGTACAGTTTTGTTGTTGTTTGTTGTTCAGTCTTTTCAGAATTGTCTGATTTTTTGTGACCCCATTTGGTGTATTCTTGGCAAAGATACTAGCGTGGTTTGCCATTTCCTTCTCCAACTCATTTTACAAATAAAGAAACTGAGGCAAATAAGGTTAAGTGACTTGCCCAGGGTCACACAGTTAATAAGTGTCTGAGGCTGCATTTGAACTCAAGAAAATGAGACATCCTGACTCTAGGCCAGGCCCTCTGTGCTCTATGGTGCCACCTAGCCATCTTTATGTACAGTTTAGTGGCCCCCCATTTTCTATTTGAGTTTGATACCATTGCAATAAATAACACTGTCTCTCAGTAATAATAATAGCTCACCTTAATAGAGCACTTTACAATTTACACACATACAAAAAAATCTTCACAATAGTCCTATAACATTTAGAGTTGCAAGTATCTTCATCCCTGCTTGTTTGATTAGGAAAAGTTTGAAGAGACATGCCCAAGGTCACACAGCTAATAATAATTCTTATCTGTCTGAAATAGTTTACGTGAGGTCCCACCTGGAAGCAGAGGGATGAATCAGAAACACCCCTGGAGATCTCTTCTAGTCCTGGAATTTGAAGATTCCTGGGACTCAGCAGATAAACTGTTCAACTTCAGAGTCAGAAAGAACTGAGTTCAATCCCACTTCAAACATTTACTGGCCGTGTGACCCTAAACAAGTCACTTAACTTCTGTTTGCCTCAGTTTCATCATTTGTAAAATGAGGATAATAATAGCCCCTATTTCACAAAGATGTTTTGAGGATCCAGTGAGACAATATATGTAAAGCTCTTTATTAACCTAGAAATGCTATATAAATGCCAGCTATTATTATTTTTTAAACATCTTGTTCCCAGAGTCTTACAAGATAAGTCTTTAATGCAATGATTTATAGTAGAAAGACTGGAAGTTAGGCAGAGGTATACTGACACCAGCTTGTACTGGTGCACTGGAGCTGGTTTTTAAATTATCATTGTCGCCACTTTTCTGTGACTCAGTTTTCCCATATTTAAAATGGCAACAGCAACAGTATTAATAATAAATACCCCTCTTCAAAACCAAACCTATCAGTAAGGAGGTTGGGGGCAGGGTAGATGGGAAGGGAAATATAAAAGTAAGGAAACTTGACAGACAGGGCAGAATATGATACAACCTGCACCTACTGAAAAACCATCATGATGATCAGTGTGACACAGCAGAAAGCAGAGGGAATGGTACTCCTTCATGTTCTGATACCACAAGGAGACAGTATACATCAGTACAAATCAGAAATAGCAGCAGTCTGTCTGCCAGAAAAGATTCAGCAATGTCCATACAGCTCTGACCACTAACACAGGCAAACCACCAGTGCCCACAAAATACACTGAAGATCTGAGTGCTTAAAAAATACTTGTTGGGGGTGGAGCCAAGATGGTGGCTGGAAAGGGGGGCTTGCCTAGGGCTTTTCCCCAGGACCGTCCAAATACCCATAAAAATGGCTCTGAACAAATTCTAGAATGGCAGAACCCATGGAATAGTGGAGGGAAGCAGGGCTCCAGCCCAGGACAGCCTGGATGGTCACTTGCACAGAGCTGGGAGTGGAGTGGAGGAGAGCCCAGAGTGGGCTGCGCCCAGATCAACCAGACTGGGAGCCAGGCAGAACAGGCCCTAGCACCCTGAATCAGTGATTTATGGAGGTTAGCAGACTTCTCAACCCACAAACACCAAAGACAACAGAGAAGGTTAGTGGGAACAGAGTGAAAGGAATTCAGGGTTCGGCCATTGCCCCAGGGATAGCAGAGGTGGTGTAGCTACAGAACTACAACTGCAGTTACTTCCAGCCCCAGGCCCACCTGGTGGGAGGAAAAAAGTGGCAGATCCCAGCAGGAGTGCAGAGCCTGCTCAGATCTGAGTCACAGTCAGGGTTGGAAGTTCTTGGGGGAGGAGGAATGCTGGTGTGGCAGAGTTTGCTGAGTAGAAATAGCTCTGAAAACAACAGCATAGCCCCTCAAACTTGGGACAAAGTATTCTATACTCTACAAGCAGTCATTCCCCGATGAAAACCTCAAGGGTCAGGTAGTTGGCTGGGAACATGGCCAGGCAGTGAAAAAGGATGCAGACTCAGACTCAGTCTTTGGAATCTTTCTTTGGTGACAAAGAAGACCAAAACATACAGCCAGAAGAAGTCAACAAAGTCAAAGAGCCTACATCAAAAGCCTCCAAGAAAAACATGAACTGGTGTTAGGCCATGGAATAGCTCAAAAAGAATCTGGAAAAGCAAGTTAGAGAAGTAGAGGAAAAATTGGGAAGAGAAATGAGAGTGATGCAGGAAAACTATGAAAAACAAGTCAGTGACTTGCTAAAGGAGACCCAAAAAAATACTGAAGAAAATAACACCTTAAAAAATAGACTAACTCAAATGGTAAAAGAGTTCCAAAAAGCCAATGAGGAGAAGAATGCCTTGAAAGGCAAAATCAGCCAAATGGAAAAGGAGGTCCAAAAGACCACTGAAGAAAATACTACCTTAAAAATTAGATTGCAACAAGTGGAAGCTAGTGACTTTCTGAGAAATCAAGATATTACAAAACCAAAGGAATGAAAAAATGGAAGACAATGTGAAATACCTCATTGGCAAAACCACTGACCTGGAAAATAGATCCAGGAGAGATAATTTAAAAATTATTGGACTACCTGAAAGCCATGATCAAAAAAAGAGCCTAGATATCATCTTTCAAGAAATTATCAAGGAGAACTGCCCTGATATTCTAGAGCCAGAGGGTAAAATAGAAATTGAAAGAATCCACAGATTACCTCCTGAAAAAGATCCCAAAAAGAAAACTCCTAGGAATATTGTCACCAAATTCCAGAGCTCCCAGATGGAGAAAATATTGTAAGCAGCCAGAAAAAAACAATTTGAGTACTGTGGAAACACAGTCAGGATAACACAAGATCTAGGAGCTTCTACATTTAGGGATCGAAGGGCTTGGAATATAATATTCCAGAGGTCAATGGAGCTAGGATTAAAACCAAGAATCACCTACCCAGAAAAACTGAGTATCATTCTCCAAGGCAAAGTATGGATTTTCAATGAAATAGAGGACTTTCAAGCTTTCTCAGTGAAAAGACCAGAACTAAATAGAAAATTTGATTTTCAAACACAAGAATCAAGAGAAGCATGAAAAGATAAACAAGAAAGAGAAATCATAAGGGACTTACTAAAGTTGAACTGTTTTGTTTACATTCCTACATGGAAAGATGATGTGTATAATTCATGAGACATCAGTATTAGGGTAGCTGAAGGGAATAGATAGATAGATAGATAGGTAGGTAGATAGATAGATAGATATACATATACATATATAGGTATATAGATATAGATATATACACAGACAGAGGGCACAGGGTGAGTTGAATATGAAGGGATAATACCTAAAAAAAATAAAATCAAATTAAGGGATGAGAGAAGAATATATTGAGAGAGGGAGAAAGGGATAGAATGGGGTAAATTATCTCACATAAAAGTTGCAAGAAAAAGCAGTTCTGTTGGAAGGGAAGAGGGGGCAGGTGAGGGGGAATGAGTGAATCTTGCTCTCAACAGATTTGACCTGAGGAGGGAATAACATACACACTCAATTAGGTATCTTACAACACAGGAAAGAAGGAAGAAGGAGATAAAAAGGGGGGAATATAGAAGGGAGGGCAGATAGGGGATGGAGGTAATCAAAAGCAAACACTTTTGAAAATGGACAGGGTCAAGGGAGAAAATTGAATAAAGGGAGAAAGGATAGGAAGGAGCAAAATATAGTTAGTCTTTCACAACATGAGTATTGTGGAAGGGTTTTACATAATGGTACACATGTGGCCTATGTTGAATTGCTTGCCTTCTTAGGGAGGGCGTGGGGAGGGAAGAGGGGAGAGAATTTGTAATTCAAAGTTTTAAAAGCAGATGTTAAAAAAAGTTTTTGCATGCAACTAGGAAATAAGATATATAGGCAATGGGGCATAGAAACCTATCTTGCCCTACAAGAAAGTAAGGAAAAAGGGGATGGGGGGGGAGTGGGGTGACAGAAGGGAGGGCTGACTGGGGAATGGGAAAATCAGAATATATGCCATCTTGGAGTGGGGGGGAGAGTAGAAATGGGGAGAAAATGTGCAATTCAAACTCTTGTGAAAATCAATGCTATAAACTAAAAATATTAAATAAAAAAAGAAAAAAAACAAAGAAAGAGGTTCCATCTGACAACTTGGAGTTAAAAAATAGAAAGAGAATTTTATATAGATAACTTTTGGAAATAAATTACTCTTTACCTTAAAAATAAATAAATAATTAAATGCTTGTTGACTTCCCTCGACTTGATTTGACATGCCAGGACTACATCAAACAAAAATTAGCTATGAATTTGGCTAACTCTATGCAAAGACTTCACACTTCTTTTCAATAACAAGATTCTTAGGATATCCTCAATCCATATAACATGACAACGTATTGCAGATTGATATAGAACAATCATAAGAATTAATTTCTGTTTTAAAAGATTAGATGAGAAAATAGGGAGTTATTTGCATGTGAAATGAGAAAAAGCTGTAGAAGCTGATATTATTGAAAAATCTACACTTAAAACCAACTGATAGGGTGTTCTAATAATATCTTAAATAGTTTGGGAAAAGTAGATGTACATACTTAAATTGGAATTTTGAAAAGTCCTTTTTCAGTGTAATAGCAAAAATCTAATAGTCAACATATATTTATTAAGCACTTACTATGTTCTAAGTATTGGGCACTATGCTAAGTACTAGGGATACAATTACAAACAAACAAACAAAAACAATCCCTACCCTCAAAAAGCTTACATTGTAATAGAAGGAGAAAATTTAAAACAGGCTGAAAAGGTTTGGGGGAAAAAAGGAAGCCACTCAGGGCCATGGTGGCAAAGTCCAGGACAGTCAGAGGCACAGTCAGGAAGGGGATGAAATACGGCAACCCTGCCCTATCCCCAACATGGAGGTCCTCAGGAAGAAACTCACTGACGGGAAAAGAGAACTGGCATGGGGGAGGGAGATTCCAAGCGGGAAAATCCTAGGCTTTGAATGAACTTCCAGGATTAGAAGACAGCTAAGGCATAGTGAACCAACTGTAGACCAACTATACCAAAACACAATAATTTTTAAAATCTAGTATGTGCTATAATCATCATGCATGAACATACCCACCCATGATATCTAACAGAGAGCTTAAAAACATGTCGAGACTTGAACGCAATCACATATGTTGAGGCCTTTGCCATAGCGAGGATCACATGGGGAAAAGTGAAGCTAAGAATACTCCTAAGGACAAGCATCTAGTATCAACATGGCGGAAGTGGTTTGAGAATAGTTTTAAACATCTGCAGGAAGACATTGGCAAATTGCATCAAGTCCTCAATCGCTAACATCACAGTCCCACACAAGTTTATAGAAGGGACAGGAACAGAACTAAGAAAAACAAACAGAGAGAAAGCGGCTGAATGGGTCACTCAATAAACATTTATTAGCTGTGGTTTCAGGTAAGTATGCATGGTATTAGAGGACATGGAAAGATTAAATAAACATGATCCTGGGTCTTTAGGGAGCAAAAGGAGAGTTTACTAGATGTTGATAAGTGCATAAAAGAATGCTAGGAATAGAAGAGGGAATTTATGACAGGATAGGTCAAGGTGGCCTCCGCAGGGGGCAATATTTGAAATCAGCCTCCAATTAACAGGGGGAAATTGGGTAAGGGCAGGAAGGGTAGAGGTAGATAGTAGGGGGAAGTATAGGATGTATACAGGGCAGCTAGGTGGCTCAGTGGATAGTGCTAGGCCTGAAATCAGGAAGACTCATCTTCCTGGGTTCAAATCTGGCCTCAGACATTTACTAGCTATGTGACCCTGGGCAAGTCACTTAACCCCGTTTGCCTCAGTTTTCTCATCTGCCAAATAAGCTGGAGAAGGAAATGGCAAACCACTCCAGTACCTCTGCCAAGAAAACGCCGAATGGGCTCACAAAGGGTCAGACGGGACTGAACAACAACAACAACAACAGAATGTGTACAGAAGAAATCTAAGACAACATCCTTGTTCCCCCAAGGCATTCACAGATCACTTGTCTCAAAGAAAAATCCCTAAGAAAACAAAGATGGTTTGTGATAACTATTTTGTTGACTTATGTTCAGCATGTAGCCTACTATGAGAACATGATCTTTTTCAATCATTCCTTCCATCAACAAGCATTAGTTAAGCACCTACTGTCTCCAAAACCCTATGCCAGGGGTTCTGAGGACTATAACAACCTGTAAGAGATATGCTTTTTGCTTTCAAACCAGTTGGGAAGATAAGAGAAAGACATGTGAAAAGATACATTTCCCACCTATCTTTAGCTCATAACTGCCAAGCAGATGAGAGGGATGTGGTCCATGTATCCTCTGGATCAGTGGTGTCAAATTCAAATCAAAATAGGGCCACTGAGCAGGACATAAGAATCCCTGCAGGCCACATATTGACTTAGAAAACCATATATAACATCACCTATACTCTATTGAATTTTTACTTAATTTGTAAACTATTTTCCAATTACATTTTAATCTGGTTCCAATCTACTCTCAAAAGTGTGGCAGACTGCATGCCCACAGGCCTCTGCTCTGGATGTGAAGCATGATCCCAAGCAAGTCAAGTCAAACCATCTCCTGGGATGTCATACTCCTACCCCTTTTACTTCCTGGATTTCCCTGTTCCTCACGTGGTTTCAGCTGTCTGGCTCACAGCCTCCTCTTTGGTCTCTGTCTGTTTTCCACTTCTCAGATAATTGTGTGCATGCTTCTTTGTGAAAGAGCACTGACTTTTAGCATCAAAAAAAGCCAAACCCCAGAATTCAACCCTATCTTTTCCACTTACAAGATATGTGACCTCGGGCGGGTCCTTCCAGCTTTCCGACTCTCAGTCTCCTCTTCTGTAAAATAAGGTTAGGTTAGATCATCTCTCAGGTGCCTTCCATTTGTAACTGCTATGATACCAGCTCTGTTTCAGCCTATGTGATTTTGGGCAAATCACTTAAATCTATCTGGGACACTTTAACCTCATCTATAAAATAAGGGGTTGGACCAATAATAGTTCTTCTTTACATAGATCTTTAATGTTTGCTAAGTGCTTTTCCTATATGATCTCACTCGATCCTCCAAACAGCCCTGGAAGCTAAGAGCCACTATTCCCATCTTTAGCAACTTTACTTCAGTCACACAGATAATTAAGCATCTGAAGCAGGATTCAAACCCAGATCTTCCTGATTCTGAGTTCAGCCCTCAACTAAATGACCACTTAGGTGTCTCCCAGTTCTAAATCTTTGTTTCTATGATTTCTATGTTTCTATGATTCTGTGAATGGGCCTTCTCACTGCAGGCTTGTTTACTCAGTTGTTGTGTTGCATAGATGGGGACTTGGCCAAATAACTGCCCAGTATCCCCATCCCCCCTTAAAGGGTAGCAGGTCCATAGAACTCTTGCTACAAGGCAGTGGGCACTGTACTAAATGTGCTAAATATAGGGACAGTAAGTGTTGTGAGATGGCAGAGGACAGAGAGGTCAATTTGAATTGGGGTGGTTAGCAAATGTTTCAAAGGGGCTTTGAGCCAGGCCAGTCAACGCTGCCAACCTGGGTTTGCCTGGTTGACTCAGCAGTGAGTTTGTCCCTCCTGAATCTTGTTTGATGGGTTTCTCACCACCTCTGCAGCCTATCACGGTCATTTTTAATTCTAATCTTATTCTCCAAGGTGCCTCTTCCAACCTCAGTTTGGTGTCATCTATGAAATTAATGAGCGTGGTTTCCATTCCATCATGTAGTTCGCTGCAGAAAACATTAAATAACCCAGAGCTTCAGATTTTGAATTACTCCAAATGGTCTCTCACAACAGCCTTCAAGTCTTCCCTGTTTTGAAAGAAAGAAAATAGGAGGCCAGGCTCCTCCTCCCCAGATCCAGCTCCATTTCCTCCCCCTCCCCCAGACCCTTCCACCATGGGCATGGTCTTCCTATGAGGAGCAGGACAGACAAAGGGCCTTGTGTTATTGAAACAGAATAAATGTTCCCTACACCTATTTGCTGCTGGTTATTTCCATTCCCACCCACTGAGTGATAGAAGACTCTCTCCTCCTGGTTGGAAACTTTCCTTGATGGTGAGACACCCAAATCACCATACTCAGTCCTATTTTTAAACTGCAGGTACTCTACTACAGTGTGAGGGATCTTGGTATAAAAAACTAAGATAGACAGAGAGATGAGAGGAAGGAAACATGCATTTATGAAGGACCTAGTATGTGCCAGACACTGTGCTAAGTAAGCACCTTTAAATTATTTCACTTGATAGATGACCAATAAATAGATATAGATGGATAGATTATAATAGAGATAAATAGGCATAGAGATGGATAAATGATAATAGATAGACACAGATAGATATTTTCCAACATTATTATTATTTCCAATGGTATTCTCTAACTCCAATTCAACACACAAATCTGACTCCACCCAGTTTTATTCTCAGGCCAGCTTTCAGACTCTGGCCCATGAGGAAAGCACAATCATTAATCCATTTCCAAGAGAATCCCAAAGTTCAGATGAGAGTTGTTTTCCACACAGCCCCCTGACACCTCAATCTGACATCTCTCCTCTTCCCTGAATCTCATGCTCCAGATGACTTGAATCAGACTCGCCACGAGGCAGCTCTTCTAAGTCAGCTGCCGCACCCCAATATTCTATTCTAGGCCTTGACCTTTGTTGACCCAAAATTCTTTTACTCTTCTTCTTGCCCTGTTCCCTGAAATCTCCTCACTTTCATATATCTCTGCCCCTTGCCTAACCAGGACCAAACTTTATTCGTCTATGAAAGAACCAGGGTTCTTGGACTGGGAGTCAGAACACCTGGGTTTGAAGCCTATATGAAATTAGAGAAGACACTTCCATTCTTTGGGCCTCAGTTTCCTCATCTGGCTGATCATCATACCATGGTTATCTGTAACCAGAGTCTAAAAATAGGCTGAGAGGGGAGAGGAAAGAGGAGCAGTAGGGTACAGTAAGGAAACCATTGAACTTCGAGTCAGAGGACCTGGATTTAAAACCCAGCACTGATGTTTGGTACCTATGTGACCTTGGGAAAGTCACAACCTCTGTGGATTTCAGTTCCTTTATCTACAAAATGAGGCCATTGTACTGGTTGGCTTCTAAGGTCATTTCCAGTTCTAAATCTATTTTCCTAGTCTCATCCCCTTCCCTCAAATAATAGGCTTCCAGCATTCCCAATATTTTACTTCCTTAGGTAGGACACAGTAGACAGGAAGAAGAATCCAACCAATAGCTTCAGAGCAAGAAAGCCTATCTCAAAGACCATAAACCCAAGCAGTAAAGACATCTAGCTTCAATTTAGTGTCTAACAAGGAATTTTCTAGATCTTCTTACAATATAAATATAATATCTTCATTCATTCTCCCCCTCCTCCTCCCTCCCTTCTCTCTCTCTCTCTCTCTCTCTCTCTCTCCCCACCACCTCTCTCCCTCTCTCTCTCTCTGTCTCTGTCTCTCTGTCTCTCTGTCTCTCTCTCTCTCTTTCTCTCTCTCTCTCTCTCTCTCTCTCTCCTCCCTCTCCCTGTCTACCTGCTCTGTCCTCTGTGTCCTCTAGCTGTGTCTATGTCTCTG